>NW_025814047.1:13810000-15010000 GCF_018902025.1 Drosophila willistoni
TAGACTTCTAGTCTAGCAGTTTGAGTGACAGTGCATTATTATAGGTTTCTAGCATGGAGAGGTACCGAATGCCATACCTCCGGATCTTGCACATAACTGACGGGATGTTAAGGTCTCTGTGGATGACTGAGCACGTCAGGAGGCGCTTCAACAATTCTGCGTGTTCTGGAATCGCTGCACAATTTCAATGTTTGAGTTAGACTTCTGCCGAGTAAGCACTGCATTTTTGACAGTTTTAAGTTAAGCAGAGTTCTCTTGGCCTTGATGTGAGCTTTCCAAGGATACGGCATAGATAATTCACCTTATCCACACTCGGGAGAAGCGTCCGATTAGGGTCGACTGGGGGACAGATGCGCCTGCGAGTGGCGATTGTTATATGCTGCGACTTATTCGTGGTGACTGAAACGTTCCATCTGCGCAGCCATGGATCCAAAAGGTTGAGTTGATCCCGAATGAATTCTGATGCCAACGATGGGTCTGGAGGTTTTCTGGCAACGCATCAACATAAATTGTGGAAACCTAGTTAGAAACGATGATGTCATTCTTTTTTTATTTGCCAGTGGAAAGGGAGTTAATTCCTTGAACAACCTTTAATTGCTCTTAGATTTTCTGATTGATAAATCAGAAATGGTTAAAGCGCAATATATCCCTGCTAGCTATAAGTCCTGTTTTGTTACAGATATGAAAGTTCTGGTAGGTGGACGTGTTCAAAAAATCCAGTCTCGTCGAAGTTAAAGACTTGTTTTGGATCATACCCACCCTTAAAAATAAATGCTTTTAACTCTGTCGGGTAGCATTTTGTATCAGTTATATCAGCGCTATGTACTTTGCCTTGCTCTTAAAATATTCAACTTTGTCTCCAAGGTGTTTTTGTTTTTATATTTAGTCAGTCTACCGGAAGCAAAGAGTGAATCAAAGAGTGAATTAAGTGTATCATAAAAAAAACGAACATCAAAGTTTTTCAGCAATGATTTCATTAAGGCTGCAACAGTAACTCTTACGAATGCACCGCATCCGAAGTACCTCATTACAACCAAGTAATGATAATAGAGATGGCTAACCGATTTTTAAACCCTTGCAAAGGGTATTATAAAATATGTCAGATTTTTGTAACGAACAGAAGGAGAAGTTTTGGACTCCATAAAGTATATATATTCTTGATTAGCATGAGAATCCGATGTAGCCATGCCCGTCTGTCCGTTGGTGCGTGTGCGTTTTACTCAGCCATTTTTAAGGCTATCGGGATGGAATTTTTTTTTGGCTTTTTATTTCATGCATGAGATCAAGTATGAAAATCGCCCGGATCGGACTACTGTATCATACAGTTATATAAGAAAAATATAAAGAAATTCGAGTATTCCTATGAAATTCACTAATGTCATAGATTTGGATATAAAACATTAGATCCTAAAATTTCTTCAGATCGGATAGAGTTACAGTCTTTCGGTAAATAATCCTTCGATAAATAACATGGAAGTAACTTAATATAAATAAAAGTTAGAGTCCATATAAATCGGCAATACTCAAAGCCCAGCAGCCTACTACGTCATTGCTCGAAATCAGCAGATCATCAGAGCACATGCATACATACATGTGGATAACGAATAATTTTTTTTTTTTTTTTACATACGCAGCGCTACAAAAACTGTATGTGTATGCGTGATGTATTGATAAATTGGATTAAAGAAAAAGAATTTTGAACATGTAAAGTGCAAAGCTAAAGTTCGCTTCTTTGATATTAAAATTTAGTTTTATCTGGGGTCGAACCTAGAAACATCACAACTGGAGAAATCCAATACAAATATACGATCTAAAGATTTTTGATTAGAATTTAAGATAGGCTCGACTTAAAATAAATATGAAGTAAGTAAGTCGTCTCGTCGACTTGGGTATACCATACACCAGGTGAAACAAATATTTAAAATTTCGAAAACCAAATGTATGTCTATCAAATTGTTTTAACATGCCTCATACCAAATGCTATCTCGCTCACTCTACAAACACACGAACACTCTAGCGCCGCCACCAGCCAACGGGCAATTCTGCCCTTATGGATCGCCTAGCAAAATACGTTCATACAAAGTATGCGCATGTTTCTAGTCCGATTTTAGTAAAATTTGGTAGTTTGATAGAAATAGATAAGATTAATTACTCTGCCAAATTTAATTGCGATTGTCAAAAAATTGCACGAGCCAATCGGTTTTTTTTAAATTATGGAGGCGTAAGTGGGCGTTGCAACACATTAAAATATTTATTCTGCGCGCATACTAAGCCAATATACATACTAAATTTGGTGACTTTAGCTTTGTTAGTTTTCGAGAAAATCAGTTTTGTTTTATTTTCGGGGGCGGAAATGGGCGTGACAAAATTTTTAAATAGTCAATATCTGCGCGTCTATACTGCTAGCTTACATACCAAATTTAATGTCGGTAGCTTACATAGTTTTTAAGAAAATCAGTTTTTTGTAAATTCCGGGGGCGGGGCAAAAATTTGAAACAAACTCGATAAGTGTACATACTACACGAGACTGTATACCAAATTTGGTGGCTCTAGCTCTTATAGTCTCCGAGATCTAGGTGTTCATACGGACGGACGGACGGACGGACGGACAGACGGACATGGCTAGATCGACTCGGTTGTTGATCCTGATCAAGAATATTTATACTTTGTGGGGTCGGAGATGTTTCCTTCTGCCTGTTACATACATTTTGGCGACTTTAATATACCATTTCACCCTATGGGTGTATGGTATAATAACATAGAATGTAGCAACATTGTAGATTCATCCGTTAGTAACTGAGTATAAATTCCAAGGAGAACGAAAAAACCGTAGTTTTTATTTGTTGAATTTATAAAATGAAATGATTCTATTTACCAGAGTGTTGCGTATATATGTTAAATCTTAGAATCTAGGTCGCGACAATTGTTCTTTAAAATACCTATTATAATGACCCAGTTTTCAGGGCTGAAAAATTGGCCACTTGACATCGACCTGTTCTTATATTCTTTCCACAGGGTGTAGATGAATATTTGTTTGGTTTAAACAATACTTCACATATGCTGCTTTATGACTCATTTTTGTTTTATGTTCTTGTTTCGTTTTGGCAACAAATTTAATAGCATTTCTATAGTTTTATAAGACTAAAAAATAATTTTTTTAATTAATTTTCTTCTTTGTGCAATCTGGCCATTTATTTCTTGTAATTCGTAGAAAAATGTAAAATTTGACAAAATGGCAGACTTTTAGGCATTCTTTAATTGTCCGATAAGTAATTTTATTTTACCATTATAATTCCGATGCATTAAATGGATGATAGAAGATCCAAAATTAATTTATTTTAACTTAACTTATTTAAAATTCTATAGTATGGACTAAAAAGCCCTAAGTTTCGGCAGAAATTGAAAAAAGTGTAGGAATCTGTACGCTAAAGGTGAAGATGATGATGATCTAATCTTCACCTTTAGCGTCACAATTTATATTGTGATTAAACAATCCACTGCCTTCGTCATATTGCGGCCATTGTCGGGTGTAACTGTATACAATTGATCCTTATCGATATTGAAATCCTGTTACACATTTTTAATTGCTATTTCGAAATTTGCTGCATTGTGCTTCTTGGCATAAGTTAAGTTATGGCAAAACTCTGCATGTCTTGCCTAGTTGCCGAATCAATTTTTAGTGACACCATTCGGCCAGACACCACTAATTCGGTTATTTCTGCCTTTAAAACTTCATATTTGGCGCTTACACAATCCATTACGTTCATTGAAAATTTGTAACCAGAGGGCCGGGAAGAGCTGCGACCGCGTGAAAGTTTGTATACCCTTGCAAGTTTTTTGTTACTCTTTCCTCACCTGTAGCCGTAAAAGTGGAAAAACGTTTTAACGCAAGGACGACCTACCCACCATCTTAGCTTAGCAAATAACGAAGTTATTTATCAAAGTCATGGTTTACCACCGATCATTCCTATGGGAGCTATATGATATAGTCACCCGATCTTGATCAAATTCGGCACAGTCATTAACAGATATATAGAACTGTCAAATGTTTAATTTGAAAGCAATCGCATCATAAGTATCGAAGTTATTGAGAAAAGTCACTGTTTTCGCCCAATCGTTCCTATGGGAGCTTTATGATATAGTCACGCGATCTTGATCATTTGGCATAGTCGCTTATATGAGTAATTAACTCACATATATTAAATTTCACTACAATAGCTCAAAATAAGTTATTGAGAAAAGTCACTGTTCGTGATTTTGTCGTTTGTATGGGAGCTATATGATATAGTGGTCCGATCTGAATCCGAGATATACAACCTGTGCACTATATACAAGCCTACATACAAAATTTCAGCTCTGTAGCTCTTATGGTCTAGGAGGAGTTTGCGCTGATCCAGACGGACGGACAGACGGACGGACAGACGGACAGACGGACGGACAGACGGACGGACAGACGGACGGATAGACGGACATGGCTATTTGAACTCGTCTCGTCATGCTGATACTTTATATATATATACTTTATATGATCGGAGATGCTTTCTTTTATACGTTGCACACTTCTGAGCAAAATTAATATACCATTTTTGCAAGGGTATAAAAATGAATAAATAAAAAATCTACTGATGATAGAACTTGGCGGTTCTTGAAATAGCCATACAACAACCTGCTCACCTTTTGTGCTGCCTATGATTAAAAATCTTATAAATTAGTAAGCTAAAACCCAGTTTTGATTAACTTCAAAAAGGTCTAAATCTAGACCAACACCAAAAAACGGAAGGCACGCCGTATGACACATGTTGCAAACCCTCTCTTTTTTGAATATAGTACAATATAAGGTTAAGCCGAAGTAATTTACATTAATTCTGACGGCGCCTAAGGGTATGCACATAACAAAGGTGGTATCTGCAACTATATATAGACGTAGTCGTTTCAACGCTCAGTACGAACAAGTGGCCCATCTGACACCAGGCCCGGGCCTGTTACGAATGACCATAAGTAAAGTTAGTGTTACAATGGTAAGGGTAGAGGCGTATTATATATATAAACATAAATTAAACTAAACAAATAGAAAATATTAAATGTAATAAGATAATAGGTTACATATAAAAAGAAAACAGGATAGTTTAAAATGAAGAGTCAATATCACCATTTAAAAGTTTGTAAAGAAAAGTTACACCAAGCATAATTCTACGATTAGTTAAAGAAGGAAGGTTAATTAACTGAAGTCGACTAGAATAAGATGGAAGGTGTACAGTTGGATCCCAGCGCAAATCACGAAAGGCAAAGGGTAAAACTGTGGCGTCAAAAACGTCAGGTTTTAACCAAGTCTCAGTAAAGACAATTAGGTCAAAATCAAAAGACAGACTATCTACAAAGAGTTTAGTAAGTTTGGTATTAAGGCCTCTGCCATGTCTGATAGCCGACAGAGAAGGAAGTTGTTAGTTTTTTGATAGAGTAGAAGAAGGAAGGAATAGATAACAAAGGAGTGGGAATAGATGAAGAAGAAAGAGGAATAGATGGTGAAGGAATCCTTGTTTGGCCCCGTGTCTTCCTTTTTCTGGATGTAAACTCCTTCACAATTAAGCTTTTCGGCCAGAAGCTAGAACTGCAGATACAGTCAAAGAACTCAATTGGAACACTGATTTTAAAAGATGAAATTTCTTTAGAATATGAAAATTTAAACATTTCTATAGATATATTGGAGACATTCAGTTTAGCCCGAATGTGGGACATGACATCATCCGATGTAGCATCAGGGAGAAGTCTCGAAACAGAAATGTGTTTTTTAGGTGGTACTCCCACCAATGGTTTCGGCATTGCAGGTATTGCATCAGCTACCGCATTAATTGTAGCATCAGTTGCAACAAGTGGCACTCTGGCATTACTATTACTAGGATCCCTGTCGGCAAAATCCATGGGTATAGATTCTTACCCAGACAAAATGGAGACTACGGACATCATCTGCGGAATCGGAACCGATATAGATGTGAAAATCGGAAAACGTAAGGACAAATCAGAAGTCTGTTCTCCCGTCTTCTTACTCTTTCGAGACTCAGTCAGTAGAGTTAAACTACTAAACTGAGACTCGACAGCTTTAAACTGTTGCGAGAGCTTAAGAAAACTGGCGGACAGTCTCAACAGGTTATCCTTTGTTTGCCGCATGAAAAATTCCATTTCATCGTCCACGATCCGTCATGACTCACATCTCCATTTGAGACCCTTTTTTTGATCTAAAAGATCCTTTACCCTGCATGTAAAGCCGGCGCACTTAACATGTACTGTAGTTTTACACAACCAACAGTAAATAAAACTATTCAGGGATGGGGCGGGCTGCAAACAATTTTTAACCGAACAGACAGGCATTATGAGTTAATTAGATGAATTAGTAACCAAACAAATAAAAATGAGATATGTATTGGTATTAAAATATATAATATATAACTCACTCTGAGGTCCAGAAATAATAAGAAAGCGAGATATTGAGGGTGCACAAGGGTTAAAAGATAAAGAGAGCACTATAGAGTCTAAATTACAGACACACAACAGACTGCAGTATGAGCGTAAATAACGGCGACGAGTGAAACGAAAATGAAAAAAGTTAAAGAGCGCGAGCGCGGGAGCTAGAAATCACAATAACAAAAACACTGCAACAAGAACTCAAAGAAATTGCAAAACAACAACAAATGAGCGTTGCTTGTGATTTGCAAGAAAGTAAGTAAGTAAGTAGGCCTACCCGATGAGACGCAATCCATCTTATTGAGTGGGTTGGCTATTGCGTTGCACAACTGCTTGCGTTTAGGATTTACCAGGCAAAATCCCCAGTGCGTATGTCTGGCGTTATAGTCCCCTGCTGCAATGAAGCGATATCCGAGTGTGTTAAAGAAATCGGTAAATTGATTTTCCGAGATTGAGAAGCGTGGTGGGCAGTACAGGGCGACCAATGTAGTGTTGCCGCAGCTGGTTTGGACGGTTATAGCAGTTGCTTGTAGGTGCTGTGTTTCAAATCTGTTGAGGAACGAGTGTTTTTTACGGTTTTTGATTAGGATACCGGTCCCGCCATGAGCTTTTCCGTCTGGATGGTTTGTTGCGTAGAAGGTATATTTTGGTATTTGAAAATTATTTTTTGATGTTAAATGTGTTTCCGAAATCAGCAAAACGTCGATTTCACTTGAGTCTAGGAATAATTGCAGTTCATTTTTGTGCTTGGAAATGCCGTTAGCATTCCAAAGACATAGACGTAGGGAAGCCATTATTTATTATTGATAAGCTTCTGGATAAGCTGGTTTTGATTTCGCATTAGTTTCTGCATGCAGTTTTGCATGAGTGTCACAAAAGTGGTCATGTTTTGATTAAGTGAGATCAATAGGGCCTCTAAACCAGGGCCTGGCAGAATCTGTAAATGGTGAAGCGGCGGGGTCTCTTACGCCGGCTCCGTCTGTCCAGTACGGAGCACGCTAGCAAAGGATACACTAGGGCTGGTTGTAGTAGGATGATCTAACAGCCTTGGCGACGAATACCCTTGGTGTAGTTTTAGAGGCGTTGAAGGTGACCTTTGGCCCAGATGGGGGTCTGCGCCCGTTTAGGTGTGATTTAAGATCCTTAAAGAAACGACATCCTCTGTAGTTGGCCGTGTGGTTCCCTCCACAGTTACTGCATAGTCTTAGTGCGACGTTATTTCTGTGTTTGGTGCAAATGCCATCTTTATGATGTTCGCCACAGCCAACACACACTAAGATTGCAATTGTTAGATGTGTGGTTGTATTCCTGGCAGTTTGTACACTGCGGTGGTTGGTATCTGTTATGGGGCTCCTCTACGGTGATTCTTCAGTGCAATAAGAGCTGAAGGCTACAAGCTTGAAAATCAGAGCGCTGCAGTTGGTTTCACGGATGTACAAAGGGGCTAGCCGATTTAACTTTTTCTACAGCGCCGGCTTGACCGCCTTGCTGATTGGCAAGAATTTAGGAGTGTTAGTCGTTCATTTGGTTTGGTTATTTTTGGCGTATTGCCACTTTATTTTATTTTGCGGGCTTAACTTCCGCTTAGTTATTTCAATATATCTATCCATTCCAGTTTGGACAGAAGGCGTTGAGTTTATTGTTGTGGCTGACTCTGGGCGACCTGGCGTTGACGGCTTGAGGCAGGTCAATACTTCGGCAGACGTTGCAGTAGTTGCTGTCAACGAGCTGATAGTGCTGGTCGGGGCAATCGGTGACCCAGTTATCAATATTGATGGAGAAGCACATTGCTCTCTCCACGGTTAATCGCTGTTTTTCTCAGAGTGGCTTGCATTTTCGATGTTATTGCTTACGGTAGCATTCAGTGAGGTCGGCGACACCACCGAAAAGTACTCGTTGTTGCGTTTGACCGAGTGTCGACGCTTACGTTGTTGTTGTACAATTTGTTCTTGTAGCTTTTGCTGGTGGGGATCGAGAGAGATTGGGCCCGAATTGGTAAACATGGCTTTTTAAAAAATTACGCAGTTGCAACTTTGTATTTATTGCTATTAGAACAAACTAATAGCAATATGATTGTAAATGGGTGTCAACTGAGAGCCCTACCAAATTTTTTGCAAATGCGGTTTTTTTTTTACACTCAAATTTGCGGCGTGCATTAAAAATACGTCTGCACGCGGCGGCGGTAGAGTCAACACCAATCAATTTTACCATTGTCACCTACTAAAACCCACTTCTGAGAGTGTTGGTTGTAAATCACATTACCCAGTAGAAGAATGTAAATTGAGAAGCTGTCAGGAAGGCTTCGGCGGGGAGTACGGCTTACGGGAACAATAGAAATGCCAGACTCGTACGTTTAGGTAGATAATTAATAAAAGTTTATTAATTAATTGAGACTTAACAATAAAATGACGTTTGCAAACCGATGCCGTTGGACTCGTTCGTGATGGCAATTCGTTACCACCGATCTTAGGAGCTTATTCGTTCGCAACCTTTCTCGTCCATAATATAATTTCCATTTTAGTTTAATAACTTTTTTTTTTGTACACTAAAGCAAAATGGTTTCGTTTATATAAGTGCATACAAAATACATACATACAGTCGACGGCATAAGTATTTTGACAAAAGTTGTTACTTTCTTTAGGGATTTGTGTTGAAGAAATTGAGTAGTTAACGGTTCTTATTTTATAAGAAATGCATAAAACAGTTAATAATAAAGCAGAATGAACAATTTTTCCTTTATTGTTTTTCGTTAGCTGATGAGAGGAGGACAAAAGTATTTTGACATTCTCAGTATTTAGTTTTTATTAGGCTGCTCAAGAGTAAACAATTATCAATAAAATAAAAAATAAATTTTACTTATTTGTTTTGCGACATTATGGGTAAAGCAAATGAATTAAGTGACATGGTCAAGTGTGAAATGGTGGAGAAGTATAACTCTGGTATTTCTGTAGAAAATATTAGTAACTTATACAATGTTTCTCGCCAAACTGTTTATTATCAAAAAAACAAGTTTAAAAAACACCAATCCGTCAAAAACCTGCCGCGAAGTGGTAGACCTCGCAAGACAACTGAGACGGCGGATCGTTATATTCTGCGTAAATTTAAAGAAAACCATTTAGAGATGCCCAAAACAGTTGCCCAGGAGCTCGCTGATACGACCGATTTTATAATTAGGTCAATTAGGGAAGGTCAACTCGTAGGCGCCTCAAGGAAGGCCAGAGATATTCCCCAGATTACTGCCAGGAACAAAGTGAAACGTCTCGAATTTGCCAAAAAAATATAATGCTAAGCCCGAATCGTTTTGGCGTCAAGTCTTTTGGAGCGATGAAAGCTCCTTTAGCTTCCACTGTTTCAAAAAAGTTTATGTGAGAATGCCAAAAATCACACATCAAAAAAGAAGACCGATTTGTGAAAAAGTTACCCATTGGGGTGGGTCAGTTATGTTTTGGGGATGCGTTGCTTATAACGGCATAGGAGATTTGGTTTCCGTCGATGGAAACATGACGAAAGATAAATATTCGACCGTCATTAAAGATCATGCTTTGCCTTCAGGGGATAAACTTATTGGAGAGTCCTTTGTTTTCCAGTAGGACAATGCGCCATGCCATGAGGCAAAAATTATAAGTTTTTTTTTAATGAAAATTAAGTAAATGTGCTGGATTGGCCACCGTAAAGTCCTGATGTGAACATTATTGAAAACCTATCGGCTTATATTAAGCGACAACGTTGTGCTGATCTCAAAAGAACACGACAGGACACTATTTCTGAGGTTGGAGAGCTCTGGAGACACATTTCGTTGGATTATATCTGTAACTTACAAGATTCGGTCCCGAGACGTCTACAAAAAGTAATGAATGCTAAAGGAGGGTATATTTTTTATTAAACATAGGAAACAATACGTTGACGCGTAAAATTTTATTAATTTTTGTTATTTTGGACATTTGTCAAAATACTTTTGTCACCATGCATTTTGCTACTTCGAATTTTTTGATTATTAATTTTTATTTTAGGAATTCTTTTTTGAGTTAAATAAACTGCGGATATTCATATCTTTTCACCAAAATTATTTCATTTCTTTTTTATGGTCTTTTAAAATAAACTTTAACATATTCTCTGAAAATTTGTATGTATGTATGTATAGGTTCAGTTTATTTAAAACAGTACAGCAGGGATGCTTATGAAACATATACTTACATATGTACTTATTTACTTGCTGCACTTTGCAACAAGTGTGTCTGTGGCACACTTCACATGGAACTTTAATCCTAACCGTTTGCGTGGGTTGTGTGAGAAAAGACGTGCTGAAATTTTACCATTCAAATAGGGTTCCTATGTCAGATGGTTTCATTGACTTTTTTAACGATATTTTTGGAATATAACGAACAAGAAAATAAAATTAAAATGAATTTTGCAACTTAATGCTCATATATCACTTTTAAACCACATTCACTGACAATCTCAAAATACCAGCTGTCGAAAACCATGTAGAAACGGGGATGCATTCGTGTTTTAATTAAGGTCCCCTACTTTACTTTGTAGATCGACTGTGTAATCACTAACAAGGAGAACTTCAGGTATGCGAATCATCGACTTTGATGAATTTCAAATATGTTGTAGAATAAATTGTCTTTTCAGGTTGTGTAAAATATTTTGGCTTATTATTCTATAATATAATTCTATAATTCTATAATAATATAATTCTATATAATAGTAAACCGCGCTTAGAACTACAGCTTCGGTGACTTGCAGATAAAACGCCGAAAAGACATCAAGCAGCTTATAGGTCTATTAATGAAATTTAATTGTATACAATTTGTATGCCTATACAAAAAATAAATGTGGTTTAAATATGATAAATAAAAATTTCTTCACATTTGTTATATATTGTTGTCATATAAATCATAAAAACATGAAAGTAAACAATTTTTGTACACTATGAACATGTTGTAAAAGCTGCATTTGGGCAAATACCAACTTCAAATCAATGTTGGGAAGTTTTGCATCCGCTTGTTAATAATTTAAACCTGCAAAAAAATGTATTTTTAAATTTTGAAGACCAAATGTATCTATAATATGTCCAATAATTGTTTGCAAAATGAAAAAAGTTACACAAGTTTAACTTCAACAGCGAAAAATCAACAAGGAGTGCTTTTTGTAGAACACATTTTTATAAACTTTTATTAACATAGGTATAAACTATAGGTATGTAAAAAAAAGCCACACAAGTTTAATAGACATACTGTATGTATATTAAATTGTTTTTACATGCCTTACATGACAAAATCTAGCTAGTATAGTCTTAGACAAAATCGGGTTTATGTAATTTGTGGGGGCGGAAGTAGGCGCGGCGACAATTTGAACTCGATCACTGTACATACTACACGAGTCTACCTACCAAATTTGGTGTCTATACCTCTTATACTTTTTAGGTAAATATAGAAAAGGGCGGGCCCTTTTACGCAGCCTTAAACGAGGGCATTGTATATTTAACCCCCCATAAATACCTTCCAACAATCTTTGGCAATTAAATCGGCAAAACAAAATTTAATGTAATCCTGCCATATAAACAAAATCTCAAAAGAATAGCAGGAGCAGCAGTGCGTTGAACCAGGGGTTCGCCAAATTTAGACCGGATTTCTACCCTTTAGGCCGCTGATTCATATACGTGAAGTTCCCTTGTAAAATTATTATATTATAATTATAATATTATTATATATTTGTTTAGGAAACAGGGAACCCCATAAGGATTTGTAAAGTTGTATGGTATTCTTTAATGATGTGAAACTTAAGACGTAAAATTAGTCTATGTAAGATTGCGTCAGGATCGATTTTTTGCTGAGTTAAGTTTTTACGTGCAGTGTACAAAGCACTGCTGCACATTATTGAATCCAAATAGTCTGCACTCTTGCACAAACAGTCACACTAACGTCTGGTTCAAAAGAAATTTAGAGAAACCTCTAGCACCTCTGAGCCGGAACAAAAGGCTGCTCACTGTTTCCCAAACCATAGTTTAATCATAGTTAAAAAATGAAGTAAGTAAGTCGACTGGCCGACTTGGGTATACCATACACCAGGTGAAACAACTATTTAAAATTTCGAAAACCAAATGTATGTCTATCAAATTGTTTTAACATGCCTCATACCAAATGCTATCTCGCTCACTCTACAAACACACGAACACTCTAGCGCCGCCACCAGCCAACGGGCAATTCTGCCCTTATGGATCGCCTAGCAAAATACGTTCATACAAAGTATGCGCATGTTTCTAGTCCGATTTTAGTAAAATTTGGTAGTTTGATAGAAATAGATAAGATTAATTACTCTGCCAAATTTAATTGCGATTGTCAAAAAATTGCACGAGCCAATCGGTTTTTTTTAAATTATGGAGGCGTAAGTGGGCGTTGCAACACATTAAAATATTTATTCTGCGCGCATACTAAGCCAGTATACATACTAAATTTGGTGACTTTAGCCTTGTTAGTTTTCAAGAAAATCAGTTTTGTTTAATTTGCGGGGCGGATATGGGCGTGACAAAATTTTTAAATAGTCAATATCTGCGCGTCCATTAGGCTAGTTTACATACCAAATTTAATGTCGGTAGCTTACATAGTTTTTAAGAAAATCTGTTTTATGTAAGTTCGGGGCGGAAGGGCGTGTCAAAAAGTTGGAACACTTATTTTCTGCGCGTTAACTAAACGAGTATATAAACCAAATTTGATGTCTCTATCTGTTATACTTTTTAAGGAAAACAGTTTTATGTAAATTCTGGGGGCGTAAGGGGGCGTTGTTAAAAATTAACTCTATACATTTACATACCACACAAGTCTACATACCAAATTTGGTGGCTCTAGCTCTTCTAGTCTCCGAGATCTGCGTGTTCATACAGACGGACGGACGGACGGACAGACGGACATGGCTAATCGACTTGGTTGTTGGTCCTGATCAAGAGTATATATCCTTTATGGGGTCGGAGAAGCTTCCTTCTGCCTGAGTTAAGTGTACATATTTGACAATATTGTGATTTTTTAAAAAAATATTTCGCTTTTCAAGGGTGCTTTTAGCATTTTTGAACTTTTGAGTTTGTTTGTCATTTGTAGAACGAGTAATAAGCATTTCGTTCTATAATGAAATTGTACATATTTGTCTGTAGTTTGCTGGCGCATCATTCCTGTGATAAAGATTTTCTTAAGGGAGAAAATTTTAAAAATAATTTTCCCTCATCATTATCATAATCATTCATAAGAGACATTTTTGTTTCAGATAAGATATCGTTTTGGGCTATATGATGAAATATCAAACTATTACGGGAAGCAAGTACGGCATTGCAATTGGATAAGATTTTTAAGACTTTCTACAATTTATGACTCAAATGTGAATCTTATTTGTACGAAGTTTAATGGAGATCCTTTATATGAAGTAGTAAAGACAATTTTGGCCTATCAGGAAGTCATAGTATACTATATACCAGAGAGTCCACAAGAAAATATATTTTCAGGTCTGCACTTAAAATTAAATAGACAAGCAATTAATAGCATTTTACAAGGTAACACATGTTTTCAGGATTACAATAATACACTATAAGACTTTGCAAATGTTTTTTCAGATAATCCATTGGACCTTTCCTTATCCCTGATGCATTCCATTCCGAATGTGCAAATTTCTTCATCCGCTAGTGAAGATGAACAAAAGTCAATAATAAGCGATTCTTCTGGCTCCTTACTATCACTGAACGATTCCTTCGAATTTAAGGCATCATTACTCGACCAACTAAACCATACCGTTTTTGAAAACTGTAAACCATTAAATGCACCTAAAATAAGGAAATACCAAGAAGTAAAAAAGCGGGTAGCTCGAAATGAAAGAGCGATGCTTCCTTGTAACATCTGCAAAAAAAGTTTTGATCGTCCAAGTCTTTTAAAAAGACATACAAGAACGCATACGGGTAAATAAAAAAAATTTTATCCTTTAATTTTAATATTTTTTAGACTAAAAATTTAAATTTTTGTATGCATTAACATCAATAAAATATTTCTCAACTAACCAAGGATAAGGATAATAGGATAAGGTAGTATCCTACCTAATATTGGTCAATTATCATACTACCACGTGTGTGAGTACCATGTAGGTCTTTATTATACATTTGCAAAAAGGGTATATTAATTATCTTAGAAGTATATATATACTTATGCGCAAATATATATATATATATATATATATCCGTCCGCCCTCAGACCGTTACCGTTAACCGCTTTTTTCGCTTCATGTAGTTTGAATTTCTAACTACTTTTACCGATCCGGTTAACGGTAACGGTCTGAGGGCGGACGGATGGATATGGCTATATGACCACGCCTCAGCGTGCTGATCAAGAATATATATATATATTGAATATATTTTTTTTTAAAAGCTTCTGCTCTCTGACGTGACGGTCGTGTTTCTGCATAGCTCCCGAGTTTTTATTAATATTTATTGTTTTCTCTCAGTTTTTAATTGTGCTTAGTTTGTTTACGCTTTCACTGGTGTTGTTTGCTTGACACCCTTGTGTTTTATTTCCATAATTCGCCAAATTAAATAGTTTAAACAGTTTTTCTGTTTCGTGATTAGTGTTTGGTGCATTTAATTTTTTTTTTCTTTTTATTTTTTTCTCTCTCGTCATTGCTTCTGCAGTTGCTCCCCTCATCGCCCCCATCATACCATCAGTGCTAGTGGCTTTGTTGTTCTATCTGCTTTGTGCTTGTGCTCAGCTTCTCTCCCGCGTAATCACTTTTGTAAGGCCGCCTCTCAAAGCTCGGCTTATAACTGTTCTTGCACTCTCTCTTGTGCTGTGCACTCTAGCTGTTCTCTTTGTTTTATTTGTAATTATTGATTTCTTATCGATAATTATCTTTGTGCTGTGTATTTAAATTTTTCTATTTATTCTTATATATATAAATTTATTTATTTTTTTTTGCCTTGTGTTTCTTTTGGCTTTATAATGGCTTGTTGTCTACCTACTTGCAAGCATTCTGACGGTTTTGATGATCAGTATAGAGCAATATCTTGTTGGCTTTGCGATAATCTTATTCACTTAAAATGTGCTGGCCTCAATGGCCGCGATTACGACAAATTTTCTGGTTTCTCTGTGTCTAAGCCTGAGCTTGGCTTAATGCGCTGGACTTGCCCATCTTGTGCCAGCCAGCAGCTTGATTTTAGACGTATGTATAGGGATCTTCGTTTAAAGTTTCTTTCTTTAAACAAACTGGCCAAACAGCTGTCAAACGAGTGTGACTCTAGCGTTCAATTATTGTCGCAATTCAAATTTGTTCCACCTTCTGAGAAATTGCACAAGAAATGTACCCTTGAGTTGCCTCGTAAGCAGTCGCCAGCTCTCTCTATTACTTCCTCTCCGATTTTACTTTCGCCTACACCATCTTCTTGTCCCTCTTTATGCTCTTCTTTTCAGATTGAAGTACCCATTACAAGCCCTGGTGTACCTCATTCTATCCCTCACGGGAACTCTGATCAATCACAGGATCATGCTAGCTCTCAATGACTTGCGGATCCCAATGCTCCTCCGCCTCCACTAACAGTAGTGCCTCATCGCAAATAATTATTTATCTCTAGGCTTGCTCCTGATACTTCTGAGTCGTCTGTGGCAGCTTACATTAGTAATATATGCCCTGCTAAAGTTTTAATTCAAAAGTTTAAGTTTTCTAGTCCACGCGAAATCTCCTCTTTTAAAATTACAGTACCCAATGAGTATTTCTCAGCTATGGTTGACACTAATTTCTGGCCAGAGGGCCTAGTTGTACACGAGTTTGCGCCCAATAAGCGCTCCCGTCCGTTGCCTGTCCACCTTCCTAATTTATCTTCTGCTTCAAAAAACTAATAACGTCTAGTCTTTGCATTCATTATCAAAATGTAAGAGGACTTCTTACCAAGCTCTCGAACCTGTTCTGTGATAGCCAAACCTTTTCGGCTGACATATTAGCTTTCTCTGAAACTTGGCTTAACTCCTCTGTTTTGGATAATGAAATTCTTTCTAATAACTTTATTTCTTATAGGCTTGATCGTGTTGGTCGTCGTGGCGGTGGAGTACTCATTGCTGTTAACTCGAATCTATGTTCAAGTGTTATGCCGATTGATCTGCCCTTAGGTGTTGAGTTTATTTGCGTCGAAATTACATGTTCCAACTTTAGCTTATATATTTCTTGTTCATATATTCCTCCAGCTTCTGATATAACGACCTATATGCATCATGCTGATGCTTTGCAAACTATTTTTAATCGTCTTAAAGATCGCGATTTCCTTATAGTTTTAGGTGATTTCAACTTGCCTAATATTTCTTGGCTTGTTGATGATAATCTATCTTTCTTAATTCCTTCATCTCAACATGTTTTTCTTGATAGCCTACTTGAATGTCCGCTATATCAGTTGAATTCTTTCCTTAACTCTTCTAAAAGAATCCTTGATCTTGTTTTTGTCTCTGATCCCACTGTTAGTGCTGTATCCCGAACACAGCCCCTAGTGAAACCTGAAGATCCCTATCACCCTACCACAATAATAATACCATCGCAAATTCTCGTCGTAGATGTTTTCGTAAAACAAATTTCAATCTTCTTAATAGCCTTATTTTCTCTTTTGATTGGTCATTTCTATTTGAGTGCTGCGATATAGATCGTGCAGTGAAGTTTTTCTACTCTGCTCTTAATTCTCTAATTGATAAATGCGTTCCTTATGTGAATGTCTCTACCGTCTCCAGCGCGCCAGTCTGGTTCACACGTAGGCTCTCTAATCTCCGTAACATTAAATCGAGATATTTTAAAAGATTTAAAAAAAGTGGTTCGCGACTTGACTATTGAAACACTCAATGCTACAATAATTATATCGTTCGCTGTAAGGTTGAATTTTATAAGAACCCCAAAAGATTTTATAACTTTGTTAATTCCAAAAGACGCTCTAATGTACTACCCTCCACCTTCAGACTTAATGACCAGACTGCTAATAATGATTCAGATATTGCAGATCTGTTTGCTAAATTCTTTCAGTCGACTTATTCTACTACTGTTTCGGAACCCACACCCTATCCCTTTTCAATCCCACATTTAAATTGTATGTTTTTTCCTAGTATTACTGAAGACTGTATTATCTCTAGCTTGTCATCTATGACGTCTTCCTTCGTTCCCGGTCCTGATAATATACCTTGTTGCATCCTTAAAATGTGTTCGAATTCCCTATCTAAGCCTTTATCTCGGTTATTCTTTATATCGAGTGAGACTTGTACCTTTACCGATATTTGGAAGGAGTCTTTTATTAGTCCGCTTTTTAAAAAGGGTAGCAAATCGGATGTTTCTAACTACCGTGGCATTGCCAAACTTTCGGCAATACAAAAGCTGTTTGAGAAAATTATTACGTCTTCCCTTCAACACCTATCCAGATCCACTATTTCTCCTTGTCAGCATGGATTCATGAAAGGTCGTTCGTCGCTTACTAACCTTTTAGAATTGACTACCCTTGTACACCATGGCTTCCGTAAAAAGTGTCAAACTGATGTTATTTATACTGACTTTAGTAAGGCTTTCGATACGGTTGATCATTCTATGCTTCTCGCGAAACTTAACATATTGGGTTTTTCCCTAAAACTGTTGGCTTGGTTAAAGTCGTATCTTATTGGCAGAACCCAAAAGGTGTCTTTTCGTTCCTCGATATCTAAAACTGTTCGAGTTACGTCAGGAGTACCCCAAGGCAGTCATCTGGGCCCCCTGTTATTTACACTGTTTATAAATGATTTGCCTTTGGCCTTGGCTCATTCACGCGTGCTCATGTTTGCGGATGACGTCAAGATTTGTTATTCCTATAATGATCCTTCTTTCCAACAGTACTTGCAATCAGATCTCGATGCGTTCTGTGATTGGTGCCACGTTAATAAATTACACCTTAATGCCTCTAAGTGTTCTTTTATGACTTTCAGTCGTTTGTCTCCGTTCCTAGCTCATTACTCTGTTAAGTCTGTTCTGTTAGATTGTGTACCATCGTTCAAAGACTTAGGCGTGATGTTTGACCCAAAACTTTCATTTAATGTTCATATTTCTTCTATTGTCAATAGAGCATGCAGCCTTCTTGGCTTCATTAAACGTTGGGCCAAAGAATTTGATGATCCCTATGTAACAAAGGTTTTATACACTTCGCTAGTTCGCCCTACTCTAGAATATTGCTCGCCAGTGTGGAATCCGCAATATGATGTTCACCAGCGTAGTATTGAATCGGTACAGAAGCAATTCCTTAAGTTTGCGTTACGCGGTCTTAATTGGGACCCGAGTCTTCGCCTACCTTCTTATTCTAGCAGACTTCTTCTTATTAATCTTCCTTCACTTTACAACCGTAGGCTCGTTTTTGGCATTCTCTTTCTCCATAAACTAGTCAACGGCGAAGTCATTTCTACTAATTTACTAGATACGCTATATTTTTGTGTTCCCTCACGTCGGACCAGAAACTTTTTTCCTATTCACCTTAGTAGATGTCTTGCTAACTACTCTCTTCATGAACCTTTTCGTGTTCTTTGCCAATCTTTTAACAACCTTTCTTACTTAATTTCTCCTCATCTTTCTGTCACTTCTCTTCGCGCTATACTTTTTAATCATCTACAGCGAAACCAATAATAAGATTCTGGACTTGGATTGGCTGCAACTCATCCCTGACCACATTGGCTGTGAATCGGGGCATAGCTGGCACCTTATGCAAATAAAACACCTCCACCGGGTCGGGGATGTTTAGTTGTGTATATAGCTAAGCTATATTTTTCTAATAAATTACTAACTGTCTTTAGCTTAAGCTTTTTCGTCGACTGCTGTATTAGTTGACGTAAATAAATAAATAAATAAATAAATATATTGTAGGGTAGAGGGCCCAGTTGTGAATCAGGCCCAGTTGTGATATTCTCAAATATTTTTGAAATGCCGTATTGAATGACAGTTTGAGCCCTGTAAATCATGTTCGTTAGACATTCTGAAGTTTTTGGACAGACACCAACGTTTATAAAAGAATTGTATACACGCGTAACAAAAATAATGTTGAAAATCGTCCGAAAAAGTTATTTTGATTTTTTTCAAAGTACCAATATTTTGTAAAATTGACAGTGAAAAGGTGAGTGTAATGCATCAAAAAATTGTATTTGCCGTATATTTTGTGATTCTATATAGATTTATGTGATTATGTGGTGTCTTTAAAATATATATATGTGGGGTTTCATTTAACGATATAATTATAGTCTAGGGGGTTTACATGAAAATACGACTTTATAGAGATTACACTATGTGAAATGACAATCGACGTTTGGCTCTGCTCATCTTTGGCGTCCGTCTATGACGCTTCGACTTTTCGCGCCCGACTTTGGCGCTCGACTTTAAGTGTCCGACTTTGACACACGACTTTTAGCACCCGTCTATGGTACTCGACTTGACCTTGCATCCGACTATGACGCAAGACCTCAAAACACGTCCGTCTTGTTTGACGCGCAAAAACCAACTCTCCTCGTCGTCATCTCTCTATCGTTCGTCATCCCTCTTTGATCGTGCCTTCTCACACGCTCACGTCTTCTCTCTTGATCGTTGTCTCGTCTTCGTCTCTCGTGTACAGTGGGATTGATACACTTCGCAAATGCACATCCCACATTCGGCCATTCTGATTACGCATTCGACCCGAATGCTGGGTCATCTTCTTCATCGTCTCGGTTTGGGCTCCAGGGCTTCATGTACTCTGCACATGTGGACGTCACTTTAGGCCCTTCGCACTTGCCTACCTTTTCGACATCGTATGCGTTGTTGTGCTTCACCTTCTTAACTTGGTAGGGTCCAAAATATTTTGGTTTTAGTTTGAGACCACTGCCAAATTGCGTCCTCTTAATTGCAACCAGGTCGCCAACACTATAAGATCGAGCTTGCTTACGACGTAGGTTGTAGTACTTCTTGTTTTCGTCTTGGATCTTGGAGATGTGTGCCTTCGCCTTGGCACGGAGCTCGCTTCTTTCGTCTGTAAATATTGCCTTCGTCTCTTGGTCGATAAGATCTCTCAGTTTATGGTCATCGTTGGTCCTCATCTTTACACCAGTTAGTAACTCAAATGGAGAAGTGCCAATACTTCTGGTGTACGTCGAATTGATAGCCTGCTGAACTTTGCTAACATGTCGATACCACTTCGTCGGATCATCAACGCTCAACTTCGACAGAACAGGAATGATGATCGCATTTAAACGTTCGACTTGGCCGTTTACTCTCGGAAGTGCTGTAGTCGTCTTAACGTGTTTGATACCCTCGTTGTCGCAGTACTTCAGAAAATCTTGGGATGTAAAGGCGGAACCCCGGTCCGAGATAATAAACGTAGGGTTGCCAAAAATCGTGCTTTGAATCGTCAGCTTCGTAATAACTTCATTGCTAGTCGTCGATTTGGTTGGGTATAACCAGCAGAACTTCGTAAATGCATCTATGACTGCCAGAATATGCTTATAGTTTTTGTGAGTAGACTAGAAAATCAATATGGTAAGTTAAAAGTGAAATATCATCTTTCTGAAGCGGATGCAACAAGCCTTCTTGCTTGCCAACTTTACGGCTACTGATATTACAAGGAATACAGCATTCGATATATTTTTGGATTTTTTCCTCGAGATGCGGTATAAAGTATTCTCTGCAAATCAGGTCTTTCGTCTTCTTTGCCCCGAAATGTCCTCTGTTATGTGCCTGACCAATAATCTGCTTCTGCATCGCGTTTGGGACAACAATTAAATCAACGTCATTGACTAATTTGTACAGGATATCGGCTTTCAGAAAATAATCATCATAAGTTTTCGAATTGTCTTTCAGAACTTCTATGATGGCTCTTATTTTCTCATCTTGTGACTGTGCCTTCTTTATGCCAACGCTGATTCCATAGTCGTTAATTTGCATAATTGGATATCTGCTGAGGGCGTCGACATGTCTCATACGGGTACCTGAACGGTGTAAAACGTCAAAATCGTATTCTTGAAGAAAAAGTACCCAACGAGCTACCCTGGTACAAAGGCTCTTCTTCTCCAGCGTCTTTGTAAATGCGTCGCAATCCGTGATTAGCTTAAAATGCATGCCCAAAAGATAAACTCTAAACTTTTCTAACGCTGTTATGACTGCGAGAATCTTTAATTCGTAGCTGCTATACTTTCGCTGTGCGTCTGTGGTTTTTCGACTCATACAGTATGCGGGATGGAGTTCACCGTCTTCTGGATATCTTTGTAGTAAAACTGCTCCAAAGCCTTCAATGGATGCATCAGTATGGACTTCAGATTGGTACGACTAGTCAGAGTCGGTCAGAGTCTTCGGTATACACGCATAGTTTGGAATAAACTTTCTCAAATAACCCGTCAAACCTAAGAAACTTTGAACTTGCTTTACGGTTTGAGGCATTTTAAACTTTGCAACAGCCTCAATTTTATCTGTAGATGGATATATCTTCTTATTCTCGACAATGTGCCCCAAAAATTGTATTCCTTTCTTTAAAAAATGACACTTCTTCAGGTTTAACTCTAAACCATACTCTTCGCAGGTTACGATTACCTCTTTTAGATTCTTAACAGCTTCCTCTTCATCTCTGGCCAAGATGATAACATCGTCTACGTATGGCAGCGCAATGCCTCTCTTGGATAAATGTCGAAATATTGCATTTACATGTCTTTGGAATACTCCAGGTGAATTAGTAAATCCAAACGGAACCCTCTTGAATTGGTACTGACCACAGTGGGTCACAAACGACGTATACTTTCGACTAGATTCTGCAACTGCCACATGAAAGAATCCGTTCTTCAAATCAATGGTACTAAAAATCGTAGCGTCTTGCAAACGATCCAACTGATCCTCGATGAGCGGCAATGGATAATGGTCACGCACACATACCTTGTTTATTTTACGAAAATCGACACATAGCCGGTAGGAATCGTCATGCTTCTTCACAAGTACCACCGGACTTGTGTATTCGGACGTTGACTCTTCAATTATGCCTTCAGCCAACCATTCTTCGACTTTCTCGTTCATGAACTCTGCCTCTTTAAATGCAAGTCTACGGGGTCGCGCAAATATCGGACTGTCATCGTTTAAAATTATTCGCATTTCTACATTTGTTGTCTTTGTTGCTACCGGTTGATAATTAGATATCAAATCGAATACCTCTTTTTTAGCACTTGTGCTTGCACATTCGTCTATATTAAGTTCATCTTTATTATTCGCGACATAAATTTTTAGAATTTTTATTTCATCACTTTCTTTTTCGAACTTTTCTACTCTTACACCATTTCGGCTAAAAATAATGTCAGCTTGCAAACATAATTCCTCGCCTATGATCATTTCGACATCTAACAATCTAATCGGAACTACATGAAAATCTAACACGAACGATTGGTCGTCAATCAAAATGGAATTCACGAAGTGTCCAATTGGTTTTATCTTATTTGATTCTCCGCCACCGAATCCAATTAGAAACCCGTCAAAGCTACTCAACTCGGGTTGTTTCAAACGTTTATACAAATCTTCGCGAATGATACAAAATTTACTTCCGGTGTCGAACAATGCTTTACACTCAATATTGTCAATTTTAATAACTTTACAGGTTATTTCTTCTTTCGACGTTAAATTTCTTGTGTTCGGTTCAATTTTACCGTTCATTTCTCTTTTATTACAATTTTTAGCTATATGACCAAATTCATTACATTTGTAGCACTTTCTACCTTTCCCTTTATCATCACAATCTTTTGAGTAATGTCCTTTATCGCCACAGTTGTAACACACAACATCGTCTTTATTATAAGTTTTCATCATTTTGTTTTTCACTCTTGCACTGTTCTCATCGTTTTTGTATTTACCATTCTTACTTTCTTTTTCACTCATTATTTTATACTGCTTTAATTTCTCTTTAAACTCAATCAAATTTTTCGCACCATATAAAATCGACTTATTCTCACTTTTTTCATCAATGCCGTCAATTAAATATTCTATTAATGAATCGTCTTTAATTTGTCCACGTGAAGCTACATCTTTCATTCTGTAAAAATACTCATAAACGCACTCATTGTTTTTACGCTTCATTTTCATCAGTTGCTCATGTATGTCTTTACTACTCACGCACGATTTGAATTCACTCAAAAGTGCTTTTTCGAGGGAGTTCCATGAATTTATTCCTCTCTCACTCAAGACAAACAGTTTCGCGATACCTTTTAACGCCTTCTTCGCGAACAGAAACTTCTGGAAATCGTTCCAACACATCAACGTTGCTTGCTCATTGAATTCGTTAATCCAAACTTCTACTGCAATAGTGTTAGTGCCGTCAAAAATACGAATGTTCTCTTCCACGTCGCGAAAACTAATGGCAAAACGCGGCGTCATCATTCTATCTCTCTCTTCGTTTATTCTTCTGTACTCATCGTTGTTGTTCTCGCTTGCTCTCTCGTGCGGTATGTTCCTCAAATTATTCTCTGTTGCTACGTTCCTCTCTGTAGCTACCGACTCATGATCTGTCTCGTCGTCTATTTCATCATCTACTTCGTCGTCTAATTCGTCTTCGTCTTGTGATGCCAACAAATTGTTCATCTTCAAATTCGTGAAAATATGCAATGCAAGGTCGTCGACACTGTACTTGATTCCCAATACATTGCAAATCGAAACAAGATCACCGTTCGTCAAATTTCGTCGTACATATTCCGCTTTTGCTTTGTATTTTGCCTTCGCTTCATCGTAATCGAAACCAGAAAATTCTCGAATTCTTTTGCGGTTATTTCTATCTCCCTCGCTCTCATAGATAAATTTATGCAATGCTCTGATACCGTCTACTTTACCCGTTTTCAGAGTACCACTTATTAAATCATTTAGACACGACATAGTTAATGTTTTAATTTCACCATTAGCAGAGCAGGACCGACTTAACACAACACGATTGTTAAAGAAAAAAAATCACTTTTTTTTTCACTCTTCTCCCGCACGAACGCACAAAAAATGTATGTGGGGTGTTCTCTTGTATCCCGCACTCTTTCTATCACGACAAAATATGTGGGGAAAACTCTTTGTAACCGGATGAGCGCCACTCTTACTCGAATCTATCCCGGACGAGCACCCAAAATATGTGGGGTTTTATTTAACGATATAATTATAGTCTAGGGGGTTTACATGAAAATACGACTTTATAGAGATTACACTATGTGAAATGACAATCGACGTTTGGTTCGGCTCAACTTTGGCGTCCGTCTATGACGCTTCGACTTTTCGCGGCCGACTTTGGCGTTCGACTTTAAGTGTCCGACTTTGACACACGACTTTTAGCACCCGTCTATGGTACTCGACTTGACCTTGCATCCGACTATGACGCAAGACCTCAAAACACTTCCGTCTTGTTTGACGCGCAAAAACCAACTCTCCTCGTCGTCATCTCTCTATCGTTCGTCATCCCTCTTTGATGGTGCCTTCTCACACGCTCACGTCTTCTCTCTTGATCGTTGTCTCGTCTTCGTCTCTCGTATACAGTGGGATTGATACACTTCGCAAATGCACATCCCACATACATATAAACTATAAACTATGAAAAATCCCGTTTATGACTCTGCTGGGGTGCCAACTCGATCAATTGCAATGTATGCAAGCGTCCAGTTCATTTGAGGTGCGCTAGTTATTTCACAAGCGAGAACTGCGAAAGTGACATGGACGACGAGGAATAAAAATCATTGTCAGTTATGGCCATTGGAGGCCATTTTCTTTTGTGTTTTTCATTGTTTTTGCCATTGAATGCCTTCATTATAAATAAACCATTAAAACACAACAATTGGTGTCACATATTTTCTTATTTTCAGTGACTCAAAAACTGACTGTGACTTATAACTGGGCCATTTTTTTTCGGCCTAAAAAAAGTTATCCAGATTAAATTTGTTCTAAAATTTTTTGAGTAACTCAAATAAACATACTTTCTTTGGAAAAAAGTTGCGCTTGGGTAATATTTAAATGTTAAACTTCTTAATTTTTCATTTCACTGAACTGAGAAAAAATTTTTTAGGTTTTTCAAAACCCGAATCATAATTGGGCCTTCTCCCCTACTATATTCAAAAAAGATAGGGTTTACAACATGTGTCATACGGCGTGCCTTCCGTTTTTTGGTGTTTGTCTAGATCTAGACCTTTTTCAAGTTAATCAAAACTGGGTTTTAGCTAACTAATTTATAAGATTCTTTAATCATATGCAGCACAAAAGTTGAGCAGGTTGTTGTATGGATATTTCAAGAACCACCAAGTGCTATCATCAGTAGACTTTTTATTTATTCATTTTTATACCCTTGCAAAAATGGTATATTGATTTTGCTCAGAAGTGTGCAACGCATAGAAGGATCAGCACGACGATACGAACGGTCAGACGGACATGGCTATTTAAACTCCTCTCGTCGTGCTGATCAAGAATATATGTACATACTTTATAGAGTCGGAGATGCGATTCACACTTGTGACCAAAATAAATACTTATATTGTGGAATTTGTATAACCTAACCGTTAACTAAGCAACAAGCTCCTAAACACATGTTTAAATGTTACACAAATTTTGTGAAATTTTGTATCCGCATGAAGCCTCTATTAAGAAGCCTCTCCGAACAAGTGCAGAGAGACAGTTAAAAATGTTTGGTGGATTAAGCAAATAATGGAATAAGTATTCTCCTGTTGCTAAGGGAATGCTTTATAATGGGAGAATAATATAAATGCAGCAGTGTCTATAGGATCGTTTTCTGGAAGGCAGGATGGCGTCGAGGAGTCATTAAAAATTTGAAGGGTGTCAATAGTAGATGTTTCTACGAAACGTGTCAAGTGGTCAGTTGGAAAAAGTGAATTTCAATATTTATTTATTTATTTATTTATTTACGTCAACTAACACAGAAGTCGACGAAAAAGCTTAAGCTAAAGACAGATAGTAATTAATTGAAAAATATAGCTTAGCTAAATACACAACTAAACATCCCCGACCCGGTGGAGGTGTTTTATTTGCAAAAGGTGCCAGCTATGCCCCGATTCACAGCCAATGTGGTCAGGGATGAGTTGCAGCCAATCCAAGTCCAGAATATTATTATTGGTTTCGCTGTAGATGATTAAAAAGTATAGCGCGAAGAGAAGTGACAGAAAGATGAGGAGAAATTAGGTGAGAAAGGTTGTTAAAAGATTGGCAAAGAACACGAAAAGGTTCGTGAAGAGAGTACTTAGTCAGACATCTACTAAGGTGAATAGGAAAAAAGTTTCTGGTCCGACGTGAGGGAACACAAAAATATAGCGTATCTAGTAAATTAGTAGAAATGACTTCGCCGTTGACTAGTTTATGGAAAAAGAGAATGCCAAAAACGAGCCTACGGTTGTAAAGCGAAGAAAGATTAACCAGAGGGCCGGGGCTAACTTTGACCGCGTCAAAGTTTGTACACCCTTGCAAGTATTTTGTGTAAAAGGTCTAATGCTTGCGAAAGAACGGCTTAGGAAATAACGAAGTTATTGATCAAAGTCACTGTTCACCACCGATTGTTCCTATGGGAGCTATATGATATAGTCGCCCGATCTTAATCAAATTTGGCCCAGTCATTAATAGTTATGCTAAACTGAGAAATATAAATTTTTATGACAATTGCTTCAAAAGTAACGAAGTAATTGACAAAAGTCACTGTTTTCGAAAGATCGTTCCTATGGGAGTTATATGATATAATCACCCGAACTTGATCAAATTTGGCATAGTCGTTTATATGTGCAATTAACTCACCCATATAAAATTTTACGGCAAAAGTTCAGAAAATAACGAAGTTATTGAGAAAAGTCACTGTTCGTGACTTTGTCATTTGTATGGGAGCTATATGATATAGTGATCCGATCCGGCTGAATCCGAGATATACAACGCCTGCAGTATATACAAGCCTACATGCAAAATTTCTTTAGCTCTTACGGTCTAGGAGAAGTTTGCGTTGATCTAGACGGACGGACGGACGGACGGACGGACATGGTTATTTGAACTCGTCTCGTCGTGCTGATCAAGAATATATATACTTTATATGGTCGGAGATGCTTCCTTCTATGCGTTGCACACTTCTGACCAAAATTAATATACCCTTTTTGCAAGGGTATAATAAGAAGAAGTCTGCTAGAATAAGAAGATAGGCGAAGACTCGGGTCCCAATTAAGACCGCGTAACGCAAACTTAAGGAATTGCTTCTGTACCGATTCAATACTACGCTGGTGAACATCATATTGCGGATTCCACACTGGCGAGCAATATTCTTGAGTAGGGCGAACTAACGAAGTGTATAAAACCTTTGTTACATAGGGATCATCAAATTCTTTGGCCCAACGTTTAATGAAGCCAAGAAGGCTGCATGATCTATTGACAATAGAAGAAATATGAACATTAAATGAAAGTTTTGGGTCAAACATCACGCCTAAGTCTTTGAACGATGGTACACAATCTAACAGAACAGACTAAACAGAGTAATGAGCTAGGAACGGAGACAAACGACTGAAAGTCATAAAAGAACACTTAGAGGCATTAAGGTGTAATTTATTAACGTGGCACCAATCACAGAACGCATCGAGATCTGATTGCAAGTACTGTTGGAAAGAAGGATCATTATAGGAATAACAAATCTTGACGTCATCCGCAAACATGAGCACGCGTGAATGAGCCAAGGCCAAAGGCAAATCATTTATAAACAGTGTAAATAACAGGGGGCCCAGATGACTGCCTTGGGGTACACCTGACGTAACTCGAACAGTTTTAGATATCGAGGAACGAAAAGACACCTTTTGGGTTCTGCCAATAAGATACGACTTTAACCAAGCCAACAGTTTTGGGGAAAAACCCATTATGTTAAGTTTCGCGAGAAGCATAGAATGATCAACCGTATCGAAAGCCTTACTAAAGTTAGTGTAAATAACATCAGTTTGACACTTTTTACGGAAGCCATGGTGTACAAGGGTAGTCAATTCTAAAAGGTTAGTAAGCGACGAACGACCTTTCATGAATCCATGCTGACAAGGAGAAATAGTAGATCTGGATAGGTGTTGAAGGGAAGACGTAATAATTTACTCAAACAACTTTGGTATTGCCGAAAGTTTGGCAATGCCACGGTAGTTAGAAACATCCGATTTGCTACCCTTTTTAAAAAGCGGACTAATAAAAGACTCCTTCCAAATATCGGTAAAGGTACAAGTCTCACTCGATATGAAGAATAACCGAGATAAAGGCTTAGATAGGGAATTCGAACACATTTTAAGGATGCAACTAGGTATATTATCAGGACCGGGAACGAAGGAAGACGTCATAGATGACAAGCTAGAGATAATACAGTCTTCAGTAATACTAGGAAAAAACATACAATTTAAATGTGGGATTGAAAAGGGATAGGGTGTGGGTTCCGAAACAGTAGTAGAATAAGTCGACTGAAAGAATTTAGCAAACAGATCTGCAATATCTGAATCATTATTAGCAGTCTGGTCATTAAGTCTGAAGGTGGAGGGTAGTACATTAGAGCGTCTTTTGGAATTAACAAAGTTATAAAATCTTTTGGGGTTCTTATAAAATTCAACCTTACAGCGAACGATATAATTATTGTAGCATTGAGTGTTTAAAAGACAAAATTGAGATTTGGCTATACAGTAATTTGCATAGTCAAGTCGCGAACCAGTTTTTTTAAATCTTTTAAAATATCTCGATTTAATGTTACGGAGATTAGAGAGCCTACGTGTGAACCAGACTGGCGCGCTGGAGACGGTAAGAACATTCACATAAGGAACGCATTTATCAATTAGAGAATTAAGAGCAGAGTAGAAAAACTTCACTGCACAATCTATATCGCAGCACTCAAATAGAAATGACCAATCAAAAGAGAAAATAAGGCTATTAAGAAGATTGAAATTTGTTTTACGAAAACATCTACGACAAGAATTTGCGATGTTATTAAATGAATTAGTAACGGAATTGAAAGAAATAGTAAGTTCAATGGTAGGGTGATAGGGATCTTCAGGTTTCACTAGGGGCTGTGTTCGGGATACAGCACTAACAGTGGGATCAGAGACAAAAACTTTTATTTATTTATTTATTTATTTGTTTATTTACGTCAACTAACACAGCAGTCGACGAAAAAGCTTAAGCTAAAGACAGATAGTAATTAAATGAAGAAGGTAGCTTAGCTTTATACACAACTAAACATCTCCGGTCCGGTGGAGGTGTTTTATTTGCACAAGGTGCCAGCTATGCCCCGATTCACAGCCAATGTGGCCAGGGATGAGTTGCAGCCAATCCAAGTCCAGAATATTTTCATTGGTTTCGCTGTAGATGATTAAAAAGTATAGCGCGAAGAGAAGTGACAGAAAGATGAGGAGAGATAAGGTGAGAAAGGTTGTTAAAAGATTGGCAAAGAACACGAAGAGGTTCGTGAAGAGAGTAGTTAGTCAGACATCTACTAAGGTGAATAGGAAAAAAGTTTCTGGTCCGACGTGAGGGAACACAAAAATACAGCGTATCTAGTAAATTGGTAGAAATGACTTCGCCGTTGACTAGTTTATGGAGAAAGAGAATGCCAAAAACAAGCCTACGGTTATAAAGTGAAGGAAGATTAATAAGAAGAAGTCTGTCAGAATAAGAAGGTAGGCGAAGACCCGGGTCCCAATTTAGACCGCGTAGCGCAAACTTAAGGAATTGCTTCTGTACCGATTCGATACTACGCTGGTGAACATCATATTGCGGGTTCCACACTGGCGAGCAATATTCTAGAGTAGGGCGAACTAACGAAGTGTATAAAACCTTTGTTACATAGGGATCATCAAATTCTTTGGCCCAACGTTTAATGAAGCCGAGAAGGCTGCTTGCTCTGTTGACAATTGAAAAAATATGAACATTAAATGAAAGTTTAGGGTCAAACATAACGCCTAAGTCTTTGAATGATGGAACACAATCTAACAGAACAGACTTAATAGAGTAATGAGCTAGGAGCGGAGACAAACGACTGAAAGTCATAAAAGAACACTTAGAGGCATTAAGGTGTAATTTATTAACGTGGCACCAATCACAGAACGCATCGAGATCTGATTGCAAGTACTGTTGGAAAGAAGGATCATTATAGGAATAACAAATCTTGACGTCATCCGCAAACATGAGCACGCGTGAATGCGCCAAGGCCAAAGGCAAATCATTTATAAACAATGACTGCCTTGGGGTACACCTGACGTAACTCGAACAGTTTTAGATATCGAGGAACGAAGAGACACCTTTTGGGTTCTGCCAATAAGATACGACTTTAACCAATCCAATAATTTTGGTGAAAAACCCATGATGTTAAGTTTCGCGAGAAGCAAAGAATGATCAACCGTATCAAAAGCCTTACTGAAGTCAGTATTTTAGAAGAGTTAAGGAAAGAATTCAACTGATATAGCGGACATTCAAGTAGGCTATCAAGAAAAACATGTTGAGATGAAGGAATTAAGAAAGATAGATTATCATCAACAAGCCAAGAAATATTAGGCAAGTTGAAATCACCTAAAACTATAAGGAAATCGCGATCTTAAAGACGATTAAAAATAGTTTGCAAAGCATCAGCATGATGCATATAGGTCGTTATATCAGAAGCTGGAGGAATATATGAACAAGAAATATATAAGCTAAAGTTGGAACATGTAATTTCGACGCAAATAAACTCAACACCTAAGGGAAGATCAATCGGCACAACACTTGAACACAGATTCGAGTTAACAGCAATGAGTACTCCACCGCCACGACGACCAACACGATCAAGCCTATAAGAAATAAAGTTATTAGAAAGAATTTCATTATCCAAAACAGAGGAGTTAAGCCAAGTTTCAGAGAAAGCTAATATGTCAGCCGAAAAGGTTTGGCTATCACAGAACAGGTTCGAGAGCTTGGTAAGAAGTCCTCTTACATTTTGATAATGAATGCAAAGACTAGACGTTATTAGTTTTTTGAAGCAGAAGATAAATTAGGAAGGTGGACAGGCAACGGACGGGAGCGCTTATTGGGCGCAAACTCGTGTACAACTAGGCCCTCTGGCCAGAAAATAGTGTCAACCATAGCTGAGAAATACTCATTAGGTACTGTAATTTTAAAAGAGGAGATTTTGCGAGGCCTAGAAAACTTAAACTTTTGAATTAAAACTTTAGCAGGGCATATATTACTAATGTAAGCTGCCACAGACGACTCAGAAGTATCAGGAGCAAGCCTAGAGATAAATCATTGTTTGCGATGAGGCACTACAGTTAGTGGAGGCGGAGGAGCATTGGGATCCGCAAGTGATTGAGAGATAGCATGATCCTGTGATTGATCAGAGTTCCCGTGAGGGATAGAATGAGGTACACCAGGGCTTGTAATGGGTACTTCAATCTGAAAAGAAGAGCATAAAGAGGGACAAGAAGATGGTGTAGGCGAAAGTAAAATGGGAGACGATGTAATAGAGAGTGCTGGCGACTGCTTGCGAGGCAACTCAAAGGTACATTTCTTGGGCGACTTCTCAGAAGGTGGAACAAACTTGAATTGCGACAATAAATGTAAGCTAAAGTCACACTCGTTAGACAGCTGTTTGGCCAGTTTGTTTAAAGAAAGAAACTTTAAACGAATATCCCTATACATACGGCTAAAATCAAGCTGCTAGCTGGCACAAGATGGGCAAGTCCAGCGCATTAAGCCAAGCTCAGGCTTTGACACAGACAAACCAGAAAATTTGTCGTAGTCGCGGCCATTGAGGCCAGCACATTTTAAGTGAATAAGATTATCGCAAAGCCAACAAGATATTGCTCTATACTGATCATCAAAACGATCAGAATGCTTGCAAGTAGGTAGACAACAAGCCATTATAAAACCAAAAGAAACACAAGGCAAAAAAAAAAAAATAAATTTATATATATAAGAATAAATAGAAAATTTAAATACACAGCACAAAAATAATTATCGATAAGAAATCAATATTTACAAATAAAACAGAGAGAACAGCTAGAGTGCACAGCACAAGAGTGAGTGCAAGAACAGTTATAAGCCGAGCTTTGAGAGGCGGCCTTCCAAAAGTGATTACGCGGGAGAGAAGCTGAGCACAAGCACAAAGCAGATAGAACAACAAAGCCACTAGCACTGATGGTATGATGGGGGCGATGAGGGGAGCAACTGCAGAAGCAATGACGAGAGAGAAAAAAATAAAAATAAAAAAAAAATTAAATGCACCAAACACTAATCACGAAGCAGAAAAACTGTTTAAACTATTTAATTTGGCGAATTATGGAAATAAAACACAAGGGTGTCAAGCAAACAACACCAGTGAAAGCGTAAACAAACTAAGCACAATTAAAAACTGAGAGAAAACAATAAATATTAATAAAAACTCAGGAGCTATGCAAAAACACGACCGTCACGTCAGAGAGCAAAAGCTTTTTTTTTTTATTCATATAAATCTCAAACAGTAAATAAAGTAAAAAACCAGAGGGCCGGGGCTAACTTCGACCGTGTCAAAGTTTGTATACACTTGCAAAAAGGGTATATTAATTGTGGTCAGAAGTGTGCAACGCATAATAGGAAGCATCTCCGAACATATCTTAATATATATAAATCTCGTGTCACAATGTTTGTCCTCAATGGACTCCTAAACCACTTAACCGATTATAATAAAATTGGCACACCATGTGCAGTTCGATCTAACTTGAGAGATAGGATAGATTAAATCTCAAATTATAGTCGCAATTTTAATTTTTCAAAAGCGGGCACAGCGAAGCGTGGCAGGGTTTCTAGTAAAGTATATAATTCAACAATATATAATTATATATCTGGTCTTTCAAGATAGGAAAAAAAGCATATTGTTGTTGTTGAGTTAAAAGAACGGGACTTTATTCAATGAATGAATACTTAAAACTAAAGTACAAAGATATTGATGTGATTTGATTGGCCCGAATTTTAATGCTGAATTTCTCACGCTTTTGACTTTTAGGGGGACAATTATTATTGCAAGTGTTCGATTAAACGGATTTGATTGGCCAGAATTTTAATGCTTAATTAGCGTTCTCACGCTTTTGACTTTTAGGGGGACAATTGTTATTGCAAGTGTCCAATTGTTTATTATAAAAAACGGATGTTTACTTTAAAGTTTGATTTTAGGGGGCGAAAAGTTTATAAGGTTTTGGGTATTGAAGTTGGATATATGACTCCCCCATCCTAAAGAAAATAGCCTGTCTTCAAGCGGATACATTGGAATATAGCGAGGGGTTTTTCTCAGCTGTAAATATTGGAGTTCTATTTGTGTGTTGTTGTTAAAATAGTATTTATCGTATGAATTTTCTGTCAAAATATTTTTATTCTCGTCTGGATAAGGAAGTATCTCAAAGATAGGGGTTTTTATTATTTCTTGAGGAATGTTTGAAATGATAAATATCTCGTTTGAATTTGGTTTAAGCCAGGTGGATGTTTTTGTATTCAATAGTTTTTCCGAGTTAACATGATTTAGGTGATTATGTTTTAAGAGTTTTGGGTTGGAAATTCCTAGTCTAGTGAGCTGCATTCCCATTTCTATGTCTTCAATGTATTCTGTGAAGTGCTCAAAATTAAAGATTACAACTTCTAATTTTACTGATTTTTCTTTTTCTTCCTTGAGGTTGTTTAGTACTTCTAAACCTATTACTATCTATTACGTAATTTGAGTCGTTTGCTTGTATGCTATTGCTTTCAAGATTATTTTTTTTTTTCTTCTAATTCGTCTTTATCGTCCTGATCAAGAGTACCAAAAAGATATTTGTATATTGAACCAATTCCGTTAATTAGTCCTCGTTTGTTAAGTTTTACAATTTGTATTCCATTAATTTTCCTACTTAGTTTTTCTGTTAGGTATTGAATATGAATTATGTCTTTAAATTCCTGTGCTTGTTGCATTAAATTATTATAGGTGTTATTATATTAGTGTTAAATTTACTTTTAAATACCTGTGTGACCTTTTGTCCTCTATTTCTTTCTTCAAAATTTTTCTCATCTAACTGATTTATTTCTCCTGTCTTTTTGAATGGATTTGTTGTTTTTGACTTTACTTATGGTGCTTGTTTAAATCTAGTATCGATTTCGAAGTCAAGTCTATCTTTAATTAAATTGTTTGTTTTATGTATTTTATTCGTTTGGGTATTATAGTCGGGTGATCTTGCATAGATAAAAATGTCCGCTGGTGTTCGGTTAGTTGATTTATGTCTCGTCTTATGGTTGTATATGTAGAGAATTTTTTCAAATTTAAGTAATTTATCTTCGATGTCATTTTCACTATTTATAATTCTGAGTTTTTCATTCACTGTTTTATGGAATCTTTCTACGTCAGAAATGCCGTTTTTACTTGTTGTAATTTCTAACTTTACATTTTCTTCTTGTAGCCAATTTTTTAGTGCTATACACAGAAATGCTGAATCTTTGTCTGATTTTATTTCTATTGGTTTGCCCATTTCAGTGAATACTTTCATAATTGCTCTCTTGGCTTCTAACCAATCTCTAGATTTTACTTCTACAAGTGATGCAAATTTGGAGTATATGTCAATGCATGAAAGGAATTGTAAATTGTCGATCATGTAAAAGTCCATGGCGTATTTTTCTCTGACATTAAAAGTTTCTGGTGTTATTTCAAAAGTTAGTTTTGTATTTCTATTTTCTGTCTTTGCGATATTGCATACTGAGCATTCGTTAATAATGTTTTGAATTAGGTTTTGAAAATCGGGGAAATAATATTTTTCTTTAAACAAATTAATCGTTTTTTCGATTCCTGGATGTAATAATTCTTTATGTGGTTTTAGGATTATATCTTTGAATTGTGCAAACGTTTGAATGTCCTCTAATTTTATGCTTGATTTCGAGGTTTTTGTATTTGCGTTCGATCGAATTATTTCAATAAAGGCTTGTTGAAATATGGGATAATCTTGTTCATTATGAAAATATAGTACAGTTTTCTTACCGCAAAGATATCTTTTCATTATATCCCTTCCGTAAGCATTGGTCATTTCTTTGCATGTTATTGTTATGTTTGATTTATAAAAATAGGTTGATGTTTCTGCTTTGTCTTCTGAACCTCTAGTGAATTCTATGTGCCTGTTAAAATAATTAATGGGTTTTTCTACTATTGAAATGTAATTTCCACTATCCTCATGAGCACTATGTATTGTAGCTGTGGTGCTGTCTGTTGATCCTAAAAAGTTTTCATCTGTTTTAATTCTGCTACGTGATTTTCTTTGCCGGGTAATTATTTAATTTTGTAATCAAACTCATTTAGTTTTATTTTCCATCGTTGAAGTTTCATAATTGGTTCTTTTATATTGCTGAGCCATACTAAAGGCTTATGGTCGTTCAGAACTTCGAACTTTCTACCGAAAAGGTATGGTCTGAAATACTTTGTTGCCCAAAATATTGCTAGTAATTCTTTTTCTATAGCTGAATAATTGATCTTATGTTCGTTTAACGTTCTGCTTGCGTAAGAAATAGGTCTATGGTCCTGTGAGATGAACGCACCTAAAGCTATAAAAAATCGCGGTATGCAAGTGTGGGGTCGTTCATTAGAAAAATATTTAATTTTTTCAAAGGATGAAATATAATTTTAGCTCCTTTCTTTAATCCAAGAGTTAAAGGTTTTGCAATATGTGCTAAGTTTGGTATGAATTTTCGGAAGAATCCGCATAATCCAGAATGATTTTATTTCTTTTGGGGTTTTAGGGATCGGAAAATTTTGAATTGCTTTGACTTTATTTGGGTTAGGTTTTATACCTTCTGTTGTTATTATATGATCAAGGAATTCTGTTTCTTTTTTCATAAATTCGCATTTGTCGAGTTGGAGTTTAAGATTAGCTTCTCTTAGTTTGTTAAATACCTTTCTGAGTGATAGTATGTGTTCCTCCAATAAAGTGGAGTACACTCACTACAGTCATACAGATAAACAAGACAATCCTTATAAATAAGGTCTTCCAAAAGATAATTCATGCATCTTTGGAATGTTGCCGCGTTATTTTTAAGACCAAATGGCATACGTGTGCATTCGTAATGGCCATGTTTTGTTGAGAAAGCTGTTTTTGCAATAGATTCAGGATCCATTTGAATTTGATGAAATCCCTTAGCTAAATCAATGGTGGTAAAGTATTGGCATAGCTCCTTTCTTTAATCCAAGAGTTAAAGGTTTTGCAATATGTGCTAAGTTTGGTATGAATTTTCGGAAGAATCCGCATAATCCAGAATGATTTTATTTCTTTTGGGGTTTTAGGGATCGGAAAATTTTGAATTGCTTTGACTTTATTTGGGTTAGGTTTTATACCTTCTGTTGTTATTATATGATCAAGGAATTCTGTTTCTTTTTTCATAAATTCGCATTTGTCGAGTTGGAGTTTAAGATTAGCTTCTCTTAGTTTGTTAAATACCTTTCTGAGTGATAGTATGTGTTCCTCCAATAAAGTGGAGTACACTACAGTCATACAGATAAACAAGACAATCCTTATAAATAGGGTCTTCCAAAAGATAATTCATGCATCTTTGGAATGTTGCCGCGTTATTTTTAAGACCAAATGGCATACGTGTGCATTCGTAATGGCCATGTTTTGTTGAGAAAGCTGTTTTTGCAATAGATTCAGGATCCATTTGAATTTGATGAAATCCCTTAGCTAAATCAATGGTGGTAAAGTATTGGCATAGCTCCTTTCTTTAATCCAAGAGTTAAAGGTTTTGCAATATGTGCTAAGTTTGGTATGAATTTTCGGAAGAATCCGCATAATCCAGAATGATTTTATTTCTTTTGGGGTTTTAGGGATCGGAAAATATTGAATTGCTTTGACTTTATTTGGGTTAGGTTTTATACCTTCTGTTGTTATTATATGATCAAGGAATTCTGTTTCTTTTTTCATAAATTCGCATTTGTCGAGTTGGAGTTTAAGATTAGCTTCTCTTAGTTTGTTAAATACCTTTCTGAGTGATAGTATGTGTTCCTCCAATGAAGTGGAGTACAATATAATGTCATCCAGATAAACAAGACAATCTTTATAAATAAGGTCTTCCAAAAGATTATTCATGCATCTTTGGAATGTTGCCGGGGCATTGTTAAGACCAAATGGCATACGTGTGTATTCGTAATGGCCATGTTTAGTTGAGAAAGCTGTTTTTGCAATAGTTTCAGGATCCATTTGAATTTGATGAAATCCCTTAGCTAAATCAATGGTGGTAAAGTATTGGCATTTTCCCACTTTGTCGAGAATTTCATCCATGACTGGAATTGGGAATTTGTCATCTATTGTGACTTCATTTAAATTTCGGTAGTCAATGACTAATCTGAATTGTTGTTTGTTGGAAGCATCTTCTTTTTTTGGAACGATCCAAATGGGTGAACAGTAGGGTGAGTTCGATTTTCGAATGATACCCTGTTCGATCATTTTATTTATTTGTTTGTTGATTTCTATATCAAACGTTTGGGGATATTTGTATGGACGTTTATAAATTGGGTCCTCATGTTGTGTACAAATAGAGTGCTTTATAGTACTCGTGAAAGTCAAATTTTCACCTTCGCGGTTGAAGTTTTTTGTGTCTCTTCGTTGTTTAATGCTCGAGTCTATACTCATTGCTTTCTATTATTTCATTTTCAATCGCAAAGTTTGTGTCTGGGTCCCTATCTGTAGGTGGGTCCAAACATTCTATGTTATGTTCTTCTTCTATTTCTTCATTATCTCTGAAATAAAATGTATAGTTTCCTAGATTTGCATATTCTTCTTCGTAATATATTTGGGCTTTACATGCTTTTAGGAAAGTTCTGCCTATCAACATTTCATATTTATTTAAAAATTTATTTAAAAAATTTAAATTTTTAAATTTATATAAAATTTTTGTTCTGTCGGACAAAGTTTGCAGGGTGCAAGAAAATTGATTTCTTTTAATTCCACTGCTCCTTCAATCATGTGTATTTTGGAATCTCCTAAATGGGGTTTGAAATTAAAAAAGTTTTCGGACATTATATTTATTGAAGATCCTGAGTCGACTACACATCTCAAAGGTTTATTTTTCATTATTATTCTGATGAAGGACTTGTCCCTATCTCTTCTTCCGATTGTTCCGAGGATATTCTGATGAAAATTTTCTGATGTGTCCATTTTGCTAATTCCACTATTACTTTCTCTTTGTCTTTTTGTAGGCTGGTTTGCTAGAGTATTTTTTGGATAATTATTTTGCTGTTGCTATTTCATTGGATTTTTTTTTTTTTTTTTATTATAGACGTAGTCGTACAACGCTCAGTACGAACAAGTGGCCCATATGACAACAGGCCCGGGCCTGTTACGAATGACCCTAAGTAAAGTTAATGTTACAACCTCTACCCACTCCGACCGAAAGGCATAGGCGTATTACATATATAAACATAAATTAAACTAAAGAAATAGAAAATATTAAATGTAATAAGATAATAGGTAAGATATAAAAATAAAACAGGATACGCTAAAATATAATAGGTTACATATAAAAAGAAAACAGGATAGGTTAAAATAAAGATGATTACAACTAATTACGAGCGAGGAAGGACAAGATCGCAGTTTTTATACCCGGAAGCGATGTTTCGGAACCGATAACGTGCCAAAGTCTGTTGTAGTCACTACATAGTATACGAAAAGGTTCATGCAGAGAAAAGTTAGTTGTGCAAGTGGGAAGTATAAGCGGTGTGAAATTGCGGGTCCTTCTAGATGGAACAGAAATGTTAATTTGGCTCAACAGCTCGGAAGAGTCAATCTCACCATTCAAAAGTTTGTAAAGAAAAGTTACACCAAGCATTGTTCTACGATTAGTCAAAGAAGGAAGGTTACTGAAGTCGACTAGAATAAGATGGAAGTTGTACTGTTGGATCCCAGCGCAAATCACGAAAGGCAAAGAGTAAAAACTGTTTTTGTACAGATTCTAATTTGTTTTGATAAAACTCATATTGAGGAGACCAAACACAAGATCCATATTCTAATAAGGGGAGGACTAAAGAAGTAAAAAGTATTTTAGTAGTATATGGATCCTTGAACTCCTTCGACCAGCGCTTTATAAAGCCAAGAACACTCTTAGCCCTACTAACAGTAGTCGATATATGCTGATTAAAACTAAGTTTGTGGTCGATTAAGATCCCCAAATCTTTTACAACCAAGGAAGTATTATTAATTTTTTCTAACGGGAAATTATTTAAAAAGTAACTCGTTAATTGGGGAGAACCTCTATAAAAAGACATAACTTTCACTTAGAACAGTTTAGAGATAACAAGTTAGTCCTACAACACCCCTGAAAAGAATTCAGGTCAGCTTGCAAGGTATGACATGAGAGAGAGCCTACGATGCGATTAGCGATTTTTACATCATCGGCATACATAAGAACTCTGAAATTTAAAAGAACGGTGGGGAGATCATTAATGACTGCCCTGTGGGACTCCCGATTCAACACAAATGATCTTAGAAAGAGAGGACCTAAAAAGAACCCTCTGCCTTCTATTGCTTAGATATTGTGAAATCCAAGCAAGCAGAGCATCCGGAAAGCCAACTAAATTCAGCTTATGTAATAGTAAGGCATGATTTACCGAATCGAAAGCCTTACTGAAATCCGTATATATAACATCAGTTTGCTTTTGTTTCTTAAAATCTTGGATTACAAAAGATGTAAACTGTAAAAGGTTAGTTATGGTAGACCTATTCTTGACAAACCCATGCTGGTATGGCGAAAAAATAGATTTACATAAATGCTGTATTTGAGTCATAATTTTCTCAAACAGTTTAGGTATCGCTGGCAATTTAGAAATTCCTCTGTAATTAGTGACGTCGGATTTATTGCCACATTTGTGAAGAGGTAAAATGAACGAATCCTTCCAAAAAGTTGGAAACTCGGACAGTGTAACGGACAACTCAAAAAGCTTAAGTAAAGGCGAGCACAACGACTCCGCACAGAACCTCAGGACACAAGCGGGAATACCGTCTGGGCCCGGTGAGTATACCGGCTTAATCGTCATTAGTTCCTTAGCTACCGAACTTTGCGTTATAATAGGATTAAGAATACAGTTGGATTTCGTTATAGGATATGGATATATCTGGCTAGAGTTGTACTTAGTAGATATGTACGTAGTCGAGAAGAAGTTAGCAAATAAATTAGAAATAGATTGATCAGAAGAAGCCGAATCATTATTAAAAACTGCAAACGATGGAAGGGAGATAGAATTTCGCTTTGAGTTAACGAAACTATAGAACTCTTTAGGATTTTCGGAGAATTGCAACTTGCAACGTTGTAAGTAATTATTATAGCATTTAGAATTAGAAACAATAAAATTCGATTTAGCAACCAAGTAACGAGACAGATCCGATGATAGACCCGTGAATTTATATTTTTTGTAATACCTAGACTTAAGATTCTTCAGTTTTGACAGCCCCCGCGTAAACCATGGTGATTTTTGCGTCACCACAGGAGACACTAGGGGTACACAGTCATTAAAGATCGAGTCAACAGTGGTATAAAATAAAGAAATGGCGGAATTCATATCCGTACAAGTGTATAAATTAGTCCAATCGGTATTAAGAAAGGCATTGTTTAGTGCGACAAAGTCAGTCTTCCGAAAACATCGGGTGCTTACCGTAGGATCACACTCGGAGATGGGCTCGCGGCTGGGAAACTCAATAGATAACTCTAAAGTTGGATGATAACTATCCTCTGGTAACACCATTGGACTACTTCTAGATACTTCACAAAAGCTAGGATCAGAAGTAAAAATCAGATTCAGAAATCTGCCACACGTATTAGAAATCAAATTCAGCTGGGCCAACGAAAGCTCAAGCAGACCATCAATAAAATCATGACACCCAGAGGGCAGCAACGTTTTGCTACCATTAACTGTTGACCAAGTCAAAGTGGGCAGGTTAAAGTCCCCAAGGACAATTAATAAGTCTCTGTCAGAAAGTAGTTCAAGTATAAATATAATAGAAGCTAAGTGTAGTAAATAGTTTGGCCATTCCGATTGGGGCGGAATGTAAGAACAGGTAACAAAAATGGAAAAACGAGTAAAAGATACCTTAACGCATATAAATTCGATAGTACTTGAGACAGGTATTGTTATTAGACCCGATGATAGGGCGGAATCTACAGCAATAAGAACTCCACCACCTCTACGATCAGTACGATCACGTCTAAAAATATTGAAGTTAGAGGGTAGAACTGTGGCGTCAAAAACGTCAGGTTTTAACCAAGTCTCAGTAAAGACAATTAGGTCAAAATCAAAAGACAGACTATCTACAAAGAGTTTAGTAAGTTTAGTATTAAGGCCTCTCTGACATTCTGATAGAGAAGAGAAGGAAGTTGTTAGTTTTTTGATAGAGTAGAAGAAGGAATATATAAGGAAGGAGTGGGAATAGATGAGGAAGAGAGAGGAAGAGATCGGAATAGGTGGTGAAGGAATCCTTGTTTGGCCCCGTGTCTTCCTTTTTCTGGATGTAAACTCCTTCACAATTAAGCTTTTCGGCCAGAAGCTAGAACTGCAGATACAGTCAAAGATCTCAATTGGAACACTGATTTTAAAAGATGAAATTTCTCTAGAATATGAAAATTTGAACTTTTCTATTGATATATTGGAGACATTCAGTTTAGCCCGAATGTGGGCCATGACATCATCCGATGTAGCATCAGGGAGAAGTCTCGAAACAAAAATGTGTTTTTTAGGAGGCACTCCCAGCAATGGTTTCGGCATTGCAGGTATTGCATCTGCTACCGCATTAATTGTAGCATCAGTTGCAACAAGTGGCACTCCGGCACTACTATCACTAGAATCCCTATCGGCAAAATCGGCAATCTGTTCTCCTGCCTTCTTACGCTTTCGAGACTCAGTCAGTAGCGTTAAACTACTAACTCTTAACTCTTTAAACTCTTGCGAGAGTTTAAGAAAACTGGCGGACAGACTCATCAGGTTATCCTTTGTTTGCCGCATGAAAAGTTCCATTTCATCTTCCACGATACGGCAAGACTCACATCCCCATTTGAGACCCTTTTTTTGATCTAAAAGATCCTTTACCCTGCATGTAAAGCCGGCGCACTTAACATGTACTGTATTTTTACACAACCAACAGTAAATAAAACTATTCAGGGGTGGGGCGGGCTGCAAACAATTTTTAACCAAACAGACAGGCATTATTAGTTAATTAGATGAATTAGTAACCAAACAAATAAAAATGAGATATGTATTGGTATTAAAATATATAATATATAACTCACTCTGAGGTCCAGAAATAATAAGAAAGCGAGATATTGAGGGTGCACAAGGGTTAAAAGATAAAGAGAGCACTATAGAGTCTAAATTACAGACACACAACAGACTGCAGTATGAGCGTAAATAACGGCGACGAGTGAAACGAAAATGAAAAAAGTTAAAAAGCGCGAGCGCGGGAGCTAGAAATCTCAAAAACAAAAACTCTGCAACTAGAACTCACAGAAATTGCAAGACAACAACAAATGAGCGTTGCTTGTGATTTACAAGAAAGAAAAAAAAGGTGGGAAAGAGAGAAAGAAAAGAAAAAAACCAACAAAGGTTTTAACAGAATTAAGGTTGTTAAAAAACTATTAACACAAACACACAAAAACGCAAACGAGTGATATGGTGCAAGTTAGATTTAATATTATAATTTTCGATCGCGATGCCGATAAAACAAAATAAGAAAAAATGATAAAATCAGTTAAAACGCGGGAGCTTAAAAAAACACGTCCGTCTTCCTCGAGAGCGTTGATGATATGATTTTAAGCCCTGTCAATATTTAATTTTTGTTTAAATTCTTGGAAAAGTTTTTGGTTTTGTGTCGTATCTGATTGTTTTGATTGAGACGGAGCTGTACTTGGGTACAAAAGATTTTCCACTTTTTTGGTTTCAGCTTGCTAACTGTGGTTATATCATATCTAGCTAACTAGCTTGTTAATTACATCTTTTATAGTGTTATTTAAAGCATTTGTATAAAGAGTAGTGTTATTTGCATCGTTTTCAAGACTAAGCTTGTTTGTGATAACATAGGATTTATCTTCTAATTCTATTACAAACTTACGAAGGTTTCCTGTATAGTTCGTGTTGTAGATGCGTCGAACAAGTTCCTCACATGGGGTCTGTGTCTTCAATTCATTGATGAGGAATGTTCTTAGTTCCGGCGAGGTGTTGGCTTGTCCAATTTGCGAAAGTCGTTGTGCCTATCCAGTGAGCTGCATCTCGATTGCGCTGAACAATATGTTATGTTGCCTTATGTCATGGGTTGGATATAGGTGCATAATGAAATCTATCCTCGTTATGAATGATGTCAGATTCTCTGGTGCTCCATCATAGTTTGCCACCTGTCTTAACGAAGACAGTGCTTGATTGAGGTGGGCTTCGGTGAGTTCTACGGCCATTTTTGTTTTTAGTGGTGTTTTATTTTGTTCGCACACAAGTTGGCGTTTTGTTCCACAATTGGAGTTTTATGGTTGTAACACACACAGTTTGCGTTTTGGTTCCACAATTGGAATTTTATGGCTGTAACACACACAGTTAATATTTCCGCATACAGTTGGCGTTTTTGTTCCACAATTGGAATTTTTTGGTTGCAACACACAGTTGATATTTTCGCGCACAGTTGGCAGTAAATATTTTTCACTGTTGTAGACTTTTGAGCGTTCCCGTAAGTTGTTGATGTCGGATCGGAATTTTATTATGATTATTCACTAATTCTATGTAACGCACGGATAATAATTCTATGTGTCATTCGGATATAATAACAAGTTCACTTTTACCGATCCTACCGACTGCGCCAATTATATATCTGGTCTTTCCAGATAGGAAAAAAAAGATATTGTTGTTGGTGAGTTAAAAAAACGGGACTTTATTCAATGAATGAATACTTAAAACTAAAGTACAAAGATGTCTTAGAGTAATATTTATAGGCTAAACACGCCACTAAAGGGCTCACTAGTGGCGTGATCGAAATTGGTGTGATTTGATTGGCCCGAATTTTACTGCTGAATTATCGCACTCACGCTTTTGACTTTTAGGGGGACAAATATTATTGCAAGTGTTCGATTAAACAGATTTGATTGGCCAGAATTTTAATGCCTTATTAGCGTTCTCACGCTTTTGACTTTAAGGGGGACAATTGTTATTATAAAAAACGGATGTTTACCTTAAAGTATAAAGTATTCTCTGCAAATCAAGTCTTTCGTCTTCTTTGCCCCGAAATGTCCTTTGTTATGTGCCTGACCAATAATCTGCTTCTGCATCGCGTTTGGGACAACAATTAAATCAACGTCATTGACTAATTTGTACAGGATATCGGCTTTCAGAAAATAATCATCATAAGTTTTCGAATTGTCTTTCAGAACTTCTATGATGGCTCTTATTTTCTCATCTTGTGACTGTGCCTTCTTTATGCCAACGCTGATTCCATAGTCGTTAATTTGCATAATTGGATATCTGCTGAGGGCGTCGACATGTCTCATACGGGTACCTGAACGGTGTAAAACGTCAAAATCGTATTCTTGAAGAAAAAGTACCCAACGAGCTACCCTGGTACAAAGGCTCTTCTTCTCCAGCGTCTTTGTAAATGCGTCGCAATCCGTGATTAGCTTAAAATGCATGCCCAAAAGATAAACTCTAAACTTTTCTAACGCTGTTATGACTGCGAGAATCTTTAATTCGTAGCTGCTATACTTTCGCTGTGCGTCTGTGGTTTTTCGACTCATACAGTATGCGGGATGGAGTTCACCGTCTTCTGGATATCTTTGTAGTAAAACTGCTCCAAAGCCTTCAATGGATGCATCAGTATGGACTTCAGATTGGTACGACTAGTCAGAGTCGGTCAGAGTCTTCGGTATACACGCATAGTTTGGAATAAACTTTCTCAAATAACCCGTCAAACCTAAGAAACTTTGAACTTGCTTTACTGTTTGAGGCATTTTAAACTTTGCAACAGCCTCAATTTTATCTGGAGATGGATATATCTTCTTATTCTTATTCTTAACAGCTTTCTCTTCATCTCTGGCCAAGATGATAACATCGTCAACGTTTGGCAGCGCAATGCCTCTCTTGGATAAATGCCGAAATATTGGTGAATTAGTAAATCCAAACGGAACCCTCTTGAATTGGTACTGACCACAGTGGGTCACAAACGACGTATACTTTCGACTAGATTCTGCAACTGCCACATGAAAGAATCCGTTCTTCAAATCAATGGTACTAAAAATCGTAGCGTCTTGCAAACGATCCAACTGATCCTCGATGAGCGGCAATGGATAATGGTCACGCACACATACCTTGTTTATTTTACGAAAATCGACACATAGCCGGTAGGAATCGTCATGCTTCTTCACAAGTACCACCGGACTTGTGTATTCGGACGTTGACTCTTCAATTATGCCTTCAGCCAACCATTCTTCGACTTTCTCGTTCACGAACTCTGCCTCTTTAAATGCAAGTCTATGGGGTCTCGCAAATATCGGACTGTCATCGTTTAAAATTATTCGCATTTCTACATTGGTTGTCTTTATTGCTACCGATTGATAATTAGATATTAAATCGAATACCTCTTTTTTAGCACTTGTGCTTGCACATTCGTCTATATTAAGTTCATCTTTATTATTCGCGACATCAATTTTAAGAGTTTTTATTTCATCACTTTCTTTTTCGAACTTTACTACTCTTACACCATTTCGGCTAAAAATAATGTCAGCTTGCAAACATAATTCCTCGCCTATGATCATTTCGACATCTAACAATCTAATCGGAACTACATGAAAATCTAACACGAACGATTGGTCGTCAATCAAAATGGAATTCACAAAGTGTCCCATTGGTTTTATCTTATTTGATTCTCCGCCACAGAATCCAATTAGAAACCCGTTTATACAAATCTTCGCGAATGATACAAAATTTACTTCCGGTGTCGAACAATGCTTTACACTCAATATTGTCAATTTTAATAACTTTACAGGTTATTTCTTCTTTAGACTTAAAACTTCTTGTGTTTGGTTCAAATTTACCTTTCATTTCTCTTTTATTACAATTTTTAGCTATATGACCAAATTCATTACATTTGTAGCACTTTCTACCTTTCTCTTTATCATCACAATCTTTTGAGTAATGTCCTTTATCTCCACAGTTGTAACACACAACATCGTCTTTATTATTAGTTTTCATCATTTTGTTTTTCACTCTTGCACTGTTCTCATCGTTTTTGTATTTACCATTGCCTTTCTTACTTTCTTTTTCATTCATTATTTTATACTGCTTTAATTTCTCGTTAAACTCAATCAAATTTTTCGCACCATATAAAATCGACTTATTCTCACTTTTTTCATCAATGCCGTCAATTAAATATTCTATTAATGAATCGTCTTTAATTTGTCCACGTGAAGCTACTTCTTTCATTCTCTAAAAATACTCATAAACGCACTCATTGCTTTTACGCTTCATTTTCATCAGTTGCTCATGTATGTCTTTACTACTCACGCACGATTTGAATTCACTCAAAAGTACTTTTTCGAGAGAGTTCCATGAATTTATTCCTCTCTCACTCAAGACAAACAGTTTCGCGATACCTTTTAACGCCTTTTTCGCGAACAGAAACTTCTGGAAATCGTTCCAACACATCAACGTTGCTTGCTCATTGAATTCGTTAATCCAAACTTCTACTGCAATAGTGTTAGTGCCGTCAAAAATACGAATGTTCTCTTCCACGTCGCGAAAACTAATGGCAAAACGCGGCGTCATCATTCTATCTCTCTCTTCGTTTAATCTTCTGTACTCATCGTTGTTGTTCTCGCTTGCTCTCTCGTGCGGTATGTTCCTCAAATTATTCTCTGTTGCTACGTTCCTCTCAGTAGCTACCGACTCATGATCTGTCTCGTCGTCTATTTCATCATCTACTTCGTCGTCTAATTCGTCTTCGTCTTGTGATGCCAACAAATTGTTCGGCTTCAAATTCGTGAAAATATGCAATGCAAGGTCGTCGATACTGTATTTGATTCCCAATACATTGCAAATCGAAACAAGATCACCGTTCGTTAAAATTTCGTCGTACATATTCCGCTTTTGCTTTGTATTTTGCGTTCGCTTCATCGTAATCGAAACCAGAAAATTCTAGAATTCTTTTGCGGTTATTTCTATCTCCCTCGTTCTCATAGATAAATTTATGCAATGCTCTCATATTGTCTACTTTACCCGTTTTCAAAGTACGACACGATGGTTAAAGAAAAAAAATCACTTTTTGAAGTGAAAACTTCTTTAGAATCGTTGGGAGTGATTTGAGACTCGATGAAACGAAAAAGCGACACTAAAAAGAGACACATATAGATCTTATAGTATTTAGCCTGCGAGAGAATGAGATGCAAATATATAAAAAGCATTATGAATAAAAAAGCATTACGAAAAACTTCGACCAAGCTGGGAGTCGAACCCCGGCCGCCCGATTGCCAAGCGAGCACACTAACAACAGAGCCACGTCGACACTCTGTAGTTAGTGTGCTCGCTTGGCGATCGGGCGGCCGGGGTTCGACTCCCAGCTTGGTCGAAGTTTTTCATAATGCTTTTTATATATTTATATATTTTTTTGTGATACATTTTTATTTACTTTTTATTTACTTTTTATACCCTTGCAGAGGGTATTGTAAAATTGGTCAGATGTTCGTAACGCACAGAAGGGGGCGTTTACGACCCCATAAAGTATATAAATTCTTGATCAGCATGAGAAGCTGAGTTGATATAGCCATGTCCGCAAAATGTTTTCTTCTAGACCTATATGATATAGTTGTCCGATCCTAAGGATTTTCATACTTTATCTTACCCGGGTAATAAAAAACCCCAAAAAAGATTTTATCCCGATAGCTCTTAAGACGGCTGAGTAAAACGCATACGCACAGACGGACGGACAGATGGACATGGCTATATCAACTCAGCTTCTCAGGTCGTAAACGCCTCCTTCTGTGCGTTACGAACATCTGACCAATTTTACAATACCCTCTGCAAGGGTATAAAAAGTAAATAAAAATGTGTCACAAAATATATAATGAATGAATGCACAGCAACTAGAATCACTGTCTGTTCAGCTCTCTAAAGTGGGAGAAATATGTGCATGCGAAACCAGATTGAGCAATGGAAAAACAGTTTTAATTGTGGCAATTTATATTTCACCCAATCAATCAATAAATAGCATCACGGAATTCATTCATGAAAATTTAATAAAGTATACACCAGAAGTATCGCGGATACTTAGAAAAGATTACGATAAAGTTCCAATGATTTTAAGTGGCGATTTTAACGTAAATTTTGCATTGGACACAGCGGTTCCTTTAATTGACTTTCTCAATACAACATTCAGTTTAAAAATGTGTAACAATCGCACTGAATCAACAACACGATCAAAAACAACAATTGACGCGGTATTTCAAAGATATGTTGACAACATCGAAACCAAAGCATTTGTATCATATTTTAGCTATCATAAGCCACTCGTATCATTTGTTGAAATTGAAAACATTGAGGATGAATAATAATAAAATGAAGAAAATAAAACATGACCTTTATAGCAATATTATAATGAACCTATAATTATCCCGCTCCTAATGCTGCTTTCGTCTCATTCTCTCTCAGTTTGTTTTACGGAAGGTTTCACTTCTATCGTGTCTAACCGTTAGACGCCCTCTTTTTTTTCACTTTTCTCCCGCACGAACGCACACAAAATCGGCTTCCATCCCATAAATTAGCTAAATTCAACGGCAAATATGGGTATACAAAAAAATTTATTACTTCATTTACAAATATGGTACATGAAGACGGCTCATTGCCAAGCTCTAAGCGTAGTCTCGCCATTTCAAGTATCAGACGAAAATTATCACAACGCTCTAGATCACCTTAACGAGCGATATGACAAGAAAGTTCTTATTTTCGTAGAACATATTTCAAGTTTATTTAACATTGCTAGAAAAAGGCAGTTACCCGCCGTACAATTTTGGATACGGTTTCAGCTCTCCTCAGATCATTGTTGTCTCTTGGGTCTGAAGCTGATATATTAAACGCAGAACTTATTCATATTGTGTCACCTACTAAACCCACTTCTGAGAATGCCGGTTGTAAATCACACTAGCCAGTAGAAGATTGTAGATGAATAAGTTGTCATGAAGGCTTCGGGGGGGAATGCGGTTTACGGGAAAAATAGAAATGCTAGACTCGTACGTTTAGGTAGATAATTAATATAAGTTTATTAATTAATTGAAACTTAACAGTAAAAGTACGTTTGCAAAGCAATGCCGTTAGATTCGTTCGTGATGGCCGTTCGTTACCACCGATCGTAGGAGCTTATTCGTTCGCACCCTTTCTCGTTCACGTTTTGTTACCAACTACTTCTTCACTAATCGATAACACCAGGGGTAGAGCATAACGTCGCTCGCCCAGGGCTAAATCATTATATTTATAAACTGTCTGGTAACAATTGTTATGTCAGAAATTGATCTTGAATCCAAACAAGCATATGATCGGGTTCAAGAATACGATAAATTGCCAGACTGGGCCGACTATTATCAAATACTCAGTCGACACTGTCAGTATTTGGAGGGGTATCTGGGCAACCGACAAGAGGAAAGACCCGTCAGAGACAAAATTCATAGCACTTCAAAAGTATTTGTTGCAGCCCTAAGCAGATGCATGTCAGTCAACTAAGCATAGGTTAGCATTCTGTCCAGTTTTTATTTCGTTACCTTTTATTGAGCGATTCAAGATTGTTAATACAGCATTACTTTGTTTAAATTCAAGACAAACTTGGTGAGTTTCAGCTTGCAAGAGCATTACTTGAGCTTACCTTTATAACTGAAGAATTAGCCAAAAGGCTTCAGCTTCCGTTTAGTTACGATCATTATAAGATTGCTGGAATCGGTGAAATACGTATACATATGATGACATTCCGTATCTACCAAAATTCGTGCAGGAATTTCTCCAGACGTGATTAAATCTATATCTCTACCTCAGCCTGAAAAGAGACAAGATGTGTCAAATTGGGCCATTCCCAAAGAAATTGAGTTAGCCGACCCAAACTTCTATAAGCTCGGAAAGGTAGATCTATTGCTTAGCGTAAAGGAGTTTTTAGATCTACTTAAGACGGGTAAAATTAGTTTAGGAGTTGGTCTTCCTCATCTAGTGGAAACTTCATTAGGATGGATCGTCGGGGGTAAGATTGCTGAACATCAATCAACTCAACACTACACTTGTAATTTAACGCAACAGCAAGATCTTAACTTATTTTTAGAAAGGGTTTGGAAAATGTATGGAAATCAATTTATATCATTAAGCTCAGCATGTGAAACTCATTTACAGGTGCACAATTATTGAATTCAGGGCGCATACAGTTTCGGTTGCCGTTCAAGGAATTGCCTGAACAACTTGGAGACTTGCTCTCCTGTGCAAAAAGACGTTTTCGTCAGCTCGAAACACGGCTTGCATCCTAATACCAATTAAAGAATGTGTACATCAAATTTTAAGATGAATATCTTAAATTGAATCACATGGAAACAGCTTAGTTAGACAATGTATCATTAAATGATATACTCATTGTTGGTCCTACTATTCAACAAGATCTGATATAACATTACTCTCGTTTCCTTTATACCGCAATGCCGTTACAGCTGACATAACAAAAATGTAGAGGAAATTTCTCGTCGCGCCTGAGGATAGAGGTTTTCGACAAATCCTGTAGAGCAAAGCAAGAAACGATTTTAATTGCGCTCCATTTCTCGCAATCAGGTCCGTAAAGCTTTTATCAGAGACGTATAAAGAATTATTTCCAATTGGATCTGCTGTATTAGCTGAGGATATGCATGTCGACGATCTACTTTATTGAGCAGACTCAATCGAAGATCTCATTGCTAAGATGAATGAAGTTACCAAGCTGCTTTGGAAGGCAGGCTTAAAATTGACAAAGTGGAATTTTAGTGGGGCACCAACAGATTATAAATATAATCTCAATATTTACAATAGTGATGTCACCAAGGCTCTCGGCATGTCCCGATTGACAACAGGAGATCTTATATTACTTCGATTTGATCTTCCATTACCTGCGCTACCAACAAAGCGAAAAATAATAACCGTCATGGCCAGACTCTATGATCTACTACGATTATTGGCAGCAGTAATAGTACGCTAATCCTAATCCAAGACTTGTGGATCGAGCGCTAAGACTGGGACGACCCACTGCCAGAGATCCTACAATCGATTTGTTAACACAGCGCCAAAAAATAAGTTTGAAATTCATGGGTTTTCAGATGCCTCTAATCGAGCTTATGGATGTTGTATATACGCAAAGGTATTGGACAACGGAAAATTTGTTACTTCATTGATCATTTCGAGATCGAGAGATGCGCCCACCCAATCACAAAGTATACCTCTTTTAGAGCTTTGTGCTTTCGTTCTACCAGACAAACATGGACTAAAATCAAAGACAAATTAAATTTTCTTGTCCGCAAAACATATTTTTTTGAAGATTCAACTTTCGTTCTTCATTGAGTTAAAGTGCACCCATCAACTCTAAAATGCTTTATTGCCAATCGCGTATCGACCATACAAACTCAATCGCAGGATATTATTTGTCATATGCCTGGAAAGGATAAAACCGCCGACATTGTTTCGCGTGACTGCGCAGCCCGTGGTTTGAGGCAGACAATTTGGTTTCATGAACCAAAGCATTTAATGCGCTACATTGGCCGAAATCTGAAGGAAAGACAGATTTCGAGCCCATAGAGTTAGAATTGCGAAACAATTATATTGAAATGCTAAAAAAGTATTTCAGTAAAAGATTTTAATTTGGCTTTTAATTTTATAATCTCTTCCATTCAGAGCGATATGTTTACTAAAGAAGCAGGACGGAGCTTCAAAAATTAAATCCATTCATATCAAATGAACAGATAGCCATGGCTGACATACCATTAAACGCTGGAATGCTGTTATTCCTTCCAAAGACTCATCATTTTACTTATGAAGATATTAAATATTTTCATTCGCGAAACCTTCGAGGACCATGTGGAGCATTCCTTACATCGTACCGAACTCGAAGCAAAGTTCCCTACAAAACATATTTGGTCATATGTGTTTGCTTTTCCCCAAAAGCTATTCATACAGAACTAATCTCAGACCTCTCTGCTAATAATTTTATTCTCTGTTTGAAGCGATTCATCGGACGACGCGTCGTAGAAATAGCCTTTCATGTTGTTCGAGATAAAGATACTTTGTACAAAGAAGTAATCGGAAATGATGTTTTCGAAAACTTGAATGCTACGATTGGGAAAAGAGGAATTGGTTTCCACAAAGAGGATAAGATGCCAAAACACATCAGCGCTGATAGGCATACCGAGACAAAAGTCCCAGACTTGCAAAAGATGATTGAAAATATAATAACGATGAACTTAGACGAGGGTAACCCAAGCCCAAAAAAAAAAATGAGGACTGTAGTAGCAGACGACATCCCAATTCATCAGAGGCCAAGACGTTTACCATATCCGGATCATGCGATACTAGATCAGCGAATAAAGAAAGGGATGGAGGCTGGAATCGTTCGTTAAAGCTTTTCCATGCACTTATCTCCTGTGGTGCTCGCTTCGAGGAAAGATGGCAAGAAATATTATGCTATGATAATAGAAAGCCAAATCCGAAGATAATAAGACGCAACTTTCAAAACCATGATTTCGAGATCAAACATCGAACTGGAGCTATGATGAATTACACAGATGCTTTGAGCAGGACTCGTTGTTTAATGCCCGAAGACACGCTTAAAGACAAAATGAGAACAACATATAAGCAAGGTTTACTGTATATGTCAGAAAAACTAAAACTTAAGTTAAATCAAGAGAAAGTTGAATTTCGTAGATTAGCAATAGATAATATAGCAAAAATGCAGGAAGAAAATCGCAAGTCATATAACAAGTTCAGAAAGTCCGAAACAGAATACGATATGGGTGATATGGTTGCTATAAAGCGTAACCAGCTTTGAGCGGGTCTGAAGCTTAGGAAGAATTATCTAGGGCCGTATAAAATTGTTCGGAAGTTAAGACATGGTAGATACTCAGTGGATAAGATTTGGGACGTTGAGGGCCCAAATACGTCGAATAGCGGAGTACATGAAGATGTGGTGCCCGTCATTCGGGACGAATGAGGCTGTTGAATGGCCGAATATATGATTGCCTAACACCTAATGGTATCAGAATGCCGATAACGATGTTGGTTTGATATATATCAAAGTTTTCAAAGTTTCAAGTTTTCAAGTTTTCAAAAAAACGTTCACTCGTTGCAGAGGACGGACGTGTTTTTTTTTGCGCTTATCAACTTTTATTTTTTCTCGCGATTAAATACTTTTACATAACTCTTAAATTATCGGTTTAATTAATAATAATTACAACATCCGAATTTTATTTTCATTTCGCGAATTCTTGCTGCCGTTTTTGTTTAAATTTAAATAAAATCAAAACTTACAACAATACTTGCATTAGCGGTGTTGTTGTTTTGTTTATCTCTTTCGCTTTTGTGTCTTTACCGTTTTAACTAACTCTCGCGCTCTTGCGTACAAATTGTTGTTGCATGTGTTCAATTTGACGCGCTCTCCCGCTCTTTCCTATTCTTGATTGATTTGCGCTCTCGTCTTTTGCCTACCCGCGACTCTGTGATACGTGTTTTTGTTTTTGTGTTTTCATTTCTTTTTATTCTTTAGTTGTGAAGGCTTACTCTGCACATTAACCCTTGTGTCAGAACTGGTCAGTATATTCTTATACACAGATTTTTTACCTTTAGAATTTTTATTTTTTATTTTTTTATTTTTTTGTATTTCCTTTTGTAATTAAATTAAACTTTTGATAAAATGGTTGTCTGCTCAAAAAATAATTGCACTAATGCGGTTGACTCCCATGATTATATTCTTTGTTGGTTGTGTGACAATGCGGTTCACGTTAAGTGTGCAGGTTACACAGGCAGAATCATGGAGTCTATTGCTAAAGGTGGTGGCTTAAAATATGGATGTGATGCTTGCCGGGAGGTCGAGAATGAGATGCGCTCTTTCATGAGGCGGACTAGAGATAGTTTTGACACTTTAAGAACAGGTTTTAATAAACTCCAAGCGGAGTTTACTGCGGTGGAGACTCAGTTCAGAATACCCATTCCAATGGAAATTGCCGATAGTTCTAAAAGTATCGAGGGCCCCGTAAACAAGTTGACTGCTGCAGTGGGTGACTTGTCCAACGTTACTGCTGCGGCTGACGCTTCGGGACCGTGGCCTCTCGTTGGCATACCACCAAAGAAACATATATTTGTTTCTAGGCTAGACCCTGTTGTCATATCTGATGATGTAATAGCCTATATTCGGAAGAAAGTTAACGTCTCGAATATTGCGGTGGAGAAGTTTAAATTTTCTTATTCTCGGGACACTTCGTCCTTCAAAATAAGTGTTTCTGTCAATAACTTCGACACTATATGTCGAGAAGATTTTTGGCCTAAACATATAGTTAAGGAATATACTGTAAAAAAGAAAAATCGGCAACCGATTCGCTTGCCAACAACAACAACTAATGCTATTCCTGCCACATCAGCATCTGCTGGTGTGTCAAAAAACTAGCTTCGTCCCTTAACCTGGGTTAACATTCTAGCTTTCACAGAGACGTGGCTAAAACCTGATAGTGCTGATGCATCGGTTTTTTCCACAAACTTTTCTATTTTCAGACGTGACCGGATTTCTCGCATAGGTGGTGGCGTTCTGATAGCTGTTGATGCTGCTTTATCATCTGAAATGATTCAATTTTCTAGTACCCAGGAGATTGAGTTTGTCGGTGTTAAATTAAATTTTAAATCTTTTAATGCTTTCATTACTTGTTCCTATATTTCACCATTGTCAGACATGGTGGTATATTTAAATCATTTAGAGGCAATTCAGTTTGTCTCCTCTTTAGTTTCGAGTCAAGACATGCTCATAGTTGTAGGTGATTTTAATTTACCCGCTTTAGCATGGTCACTAACAGATGAATCTACCACGTTTGTCACATGACTTTATTGATGGCCTTCTAGGCTTTAGTTTTATCCCAAGTCAATCCTGTCTTAAATTCTAATGGAAAATCGTTAGATCTTATTTTTGTATTGGATTCTTCTTATTGTGAGGTTTCTAGGATCGAACCATTTGTTCTTCCAGAAGACAAATTTCATTCTACATTAAATTTAAAAATTAATTTGCCCTTGCTTTCACCATTACTTGGTTCAAATGAGTTACCACTAACTAGGTGCTTTCGTAAGACTGACTTTGCCAGCCTTAATGAAAACATTGCTACTACCGATTGGTCTTATCTGTACAATTGTAGTGATATGAACTCGGCTGTTCGTTTTTTCTATGATACTCTGAATTCACTCTTTGATATTTGTGTGCCTCTTGGTAGGCTGGAGCGGCTTAACACACCTCCCTGGTTCTCTCGCGAGCTATCCAATTTGAAAAATGTGAAGACACGATATTATAAGAAGTTTCAAAAAACACGTCGTTCATCAGATTATGCTCTGTATACAGTCGCTCGTTCAAAATTCATGATGCTTAATACTCAATGCTATAAGAATTATCTTCAGCGGTGTAAGCTTCAGTTTTCTTCTGACCCTAAACAATTTTATAATTTTGTTAATTCTAAACGTAAGACCTCAGTGCACCCATCTTTTTTGTCTTTTCAAAATAAAAAAGCGAGCACTGATCAGGCGATTGCCGATATATTTGCGAGTTTTTTCAAAACAACTTATTCCTCAACGGAATATCGAGCAAGTCCGTATCCTTATCATTTAAAAAAGGCTAATTGCATTTTCAATCCAATGATTGATGAAAGTTCTATTCTTAGCGAACTTAAATTAGTTAAACCTGTTTATTCTCAGGGGCCAGACGGTATTCCTGGATGTGTACTCAGGTTCTGTGCAAACGCATTATGTAAACCCATTTTAAAATTGTTTCTATTGTCTGTAGAATCTTCCTCTTTTCCATCTATTTGGAAGGAGTCGTATATTATTCCTCTGCATAAAAATGGCAAAAAGTCCGAAGCCTCTAACTATAGGGGTATCTCAAAATTGTCCGCTATTCCGAAAGCTTTTGAGAAAATTATAACTTCTCAATTGCAACATTTTTGCAGCTCTATTATTTCGCCATCCCAACATGGGTTTGTGAAACGTAGATCTACAACCACTAACCTTTTAGAATTTACATCAATAATTATCAAGGGGTTCAAAAATGGTAAACAAACTGATGTCATATACACTGACTTCAGCAAAGCCTTTGATTCCGTTAATCATACCCTATTACTTTCTAAGCTGAGCGACATTGGGTTTCCACCCCTTTTCCTTTCTTGGGTTCGAGAATATTTAACAAATAGAAAACAGAAGGTACTTTTTAAGTCTTCTTTTTCCGTTTCCATTTCTGTGACTTCTGGTGTACCTCAAGGTGACTACCTTGGCCCTCTGCTCTTCACACTATTTATTAACGATCTTCCATCAGTCATTGTTCATTCGCGTGTGCTTATGTATGCTGACGATGTCAAGCTTTGTCTTACTTATAAAGATACAGATTCATTTAGTCGGCTACAAGCTGATCTTAAAAACTTTCAATCCTGGTGCCAGTTTAATCTACTTAATCTTAACACTACCAAATGTAAGGTAATGACTTTTTTTCGTAACTCTCCTCAACTGGTTACTTATTTTCTAAACAACAGCCCTTTAGAACGTCTAAATAATATGAATGATTTGGGCGTACTTATGGACCATAAGTTAAATTTTAACACCCATATTTCCACCACGGTCGCAAAGGCCATGAGTGTCCTGGGTTTCATTAAAAGATGGTCAAAAGAATTTGATGACCCCTATACAACTAAAGTTCTTTTTACTTCGCTTGTCCGTCCTATTTTAGAGTATGGATCTTGCATTTGGTCACCTCAATATGAGTCGCACCAGATTAGACTAGAATCCGTTCAAAAGCAGTTCTTGCTATTTGCTCTTCGTGGCTTAAGCTGGGATCGCAATGTCAATTTGCCTTCGTATTCTAGTACACTTTTCTTGATTAACCTTCCGTCCCTAACTAACCGTAGAATTATGCTTGGTGTCATTTTTATGCACAAGCTCTTAATTGGTGATATCGACTCGCCTGAGTTAGTTAGTAGCTCAGGTGAATCTGTCGGTACCATGTAGACGGAGTAGACATCCTTTAATACCTTTATACCTTAGTCGTTGTTCTTCTAACTATGCTATGCATGAACCTTTTAGGGTCCTCTGCTCTGATTACAATCTTCTATCCCCTGTAATCGGCTCAGAGTTTTCTATTAATATGCTTAAAACATCTATCCTATCCCATTTAGTTAATATTATTTCTTCAAATTCCGTTACTAATTCATTCAAAACCATCTAATTTTCCCTTATTTCCTCTTTTGATTGGACATTTTTATTTGAGTGCAATGATATTATGATTGTGCAGTAAATTTTAAAAAGTTAAAAAAATTATATCGTGCGCTGAATTCTATTAGAACCCCAAAATATTTTACAACTTTGTTAATTCTAAACGGAGTTATAACCTACTGCCTTCCACCTTCAGACTTAATGACAAGACCGCTAATAATGATTTAGAAATTGCAGATCTCTCTTTCCGCAATATTTTCGTTATTTGAAAAAATTATTACGTCTTTCCTTCAACACCTTTCTAGATCCACTATTTCTCCTTGACAGCATAGGTCATGTTTGCGGATGACGACAAGGTTTGTTACTCCAAAAATAATCCTTCTCTCCAACCATTCTTGCTATCGGATCTCATTGTGCCATTGATGCATTCTGTGATTGGTGCCACGTTAATAAACACACCTGAATGCCTTGTTTGTCTCCGTTCCTAGCTCATTACTGTATTAGGTCTGATCTGTTAGATTGTGTATCATCTTTTAAAAACTTAGGCGTTATATTAATCTTCCTTCACTTTACAACTGTAGGCTCATATTTGGCATTCCATAAACTAATCTACGGTGAAGTCATTTCTACTAATTTACTACATACATACTCTATATTTTTGTGTGTGTGTGACTTTTCTCAATAACTTTGTTGTATTCAGTTTAATATACCCCTCAATGGAAAGCTATATGCTCCTAATAGCTCTATACTTAGATTGTACTCAGTTCTTTCGAAAACATTGGACTTTTTATATGAAACGTCTTTCCATTTCAACTTAGGGAGTCACTAAGTCACTTGCAAGGGTAGACAAACTTCGGCTCGGCCGAATATAAATAAATATTTTAAAATATTTCTTTGTTGTTATTATTATAAATCCAACATAATAATTATGAATTATAGGCTTACTTTATATAAGGGAGCAAGGCGATTATTTACAAGGAATCTTAAAGTCTAACGTACTTAGTTTTGAATTTAGATTTGATTATTTATTTATTTATTTATTGAATCGATAAATGCATTTTTGTGGGTTTTACAGTCACTCAAAGTCACAGTATTAAAACGTGTATCCACATGTGCTCGCCATTGTATATATTGGACAGTGTTTGTAAATTACAGCCAATCATCTTACAAGATCTAGCTTAAGCTAACAAATTTACTAATTAATTTTTGTTTTCAAGTACTTAAATATGTATTTACAAGTGTTGTTCTTATATAAAAGAGATTTTACATTTTATATTTACATATTATTTATTGTAATTTTTTTTTTTTATTTTATGTTGGATGCTTTTAAAACTTTGGTTAGAGTTGTGAGTTGTGCTTTTCATCTATTTAGTTCTCTGCACTCTACGATTATATGGTTAATTGTTAGGGTGGTGTTACAAGAAGGAGACATTGGTATGGGGTTTTTGTTTAGTATATAACTATGTGTGATTGCCTAGTTTCCCTGGCGAATTCTTGCAAATTTTATAAAGTCTACTCTATTATAATTATCTGGGGAGTAGTCGCTTACTGAAAGCTTTGCGAAGTTGGCTCTTCTGTAGTGTGGGGAGGATTGTTGCCATAGATCGTTCATGTATTGTTTTAACAGTTTTGTTAGGAGTTTTTGTGTGTCTTTTGTGTTGTAGTTGTACTTGTATGTATGTCAAGCGGTAGAGAAGAGCTTGACATGCTACTCTCTTTCCCGTGATGTTGGTGTGTCCTGGTACCAATATTAGTATTAATTTTGGGTATTTGTAAATTATGATGTCTCGAATTGTGGTACAGCAGTAGTTGTGGATATTTTCGATCGGCTTGAGAGCTGAGAGGGAGTCTGTGCAGATTGCGTGATGTCGATTTGTTTGTTTTGCCACTAAGTATGCGTCCAAAATAGCAGAGATTTTAGCAGTGAAGAGCTGTGGTGGGGTAATTGGAAATATTTGATGAATTCCGTTTCGGTGGTTATGCTTTAGAAGGTATCAGAGTCTGACTTTGAACCGTCAGTATATATGTCATTAACAAATGTTTAAAATTCTATGTAGTAAGGGTGGTACTTTTGGTTTGGTTTTTGAAATTTTAATTTATTGTAGTATGGGGTAAATATGCGAGTTTAACGCTCTTGCTATTATAGTGAAAGTTTTTGCTGTCATGAACTGAGATCTTCCATTTGATATTGTTGAGCCTTGTGTTCAACTGCGTGGTGAGGTTTTGAATATGTTTATTCCATCTGAAGTTCTCTGTTATCGTCAGCCCAAGAATTTTGTGTGATCCAGCGTGAATGATGAAGGTTTCTTTCCGGCATACGCGAAGGTAGTTGCAGTTCGGTACTGAAAGGTTTGCCCCAGAGTACTCGCACCATTTTATAATATCTTCAAATAAAGGGTTAATGTTTGGGGTTGCCGAGTTTTTTCTTACTATTCTTACGATTGTGAAGACGTCTGCATATATATGAGAAAAAGGTGAATTCCTTGTGGATGGTTACTGTAAGGCAAAGTCTATTGTATGCGATTAAGAAAATGGACATCCTTGAGGGATTCAATTAAGAAAAGGTACTTTCTGAGGTTAAATTGTTCACTTGCACTTTTATTTTCCTGTTCTTTAGAAAGTTTTTTATACAGTTCGAAATTTTTGCGCCAATCGTTTATTTATGTAGTTCATCTATCAAAGCGTCGAAACCTGTTTTATCGTATACTTTTTCAAAGTCGAGGCATATGATTAACATATGATTTTTTATTGATAAGGCCGAATAGATCTGATAGTCTAACACTGCTAGACAGTCAGATATCGACTTGCCTTTTCCGAAGCCGAGTTGGCGATTGTCAATCAGCTTGTTGTTGTTAGCAAGCCATTGGTTTTTATTCTTTTTTAATTGTTCTACTGTTTTGTTTTTTTTATTGACGAAGATGGTCTGGTTTGTGCTATGGCCATGTTTGCGCTTTGTCTGATGATTTCTCATCTGTTTATCTAAGTGGAATTTGTGTGTTAGTTTGTTGAACAGTTTCCAGTCACCTGATTTTACTAAAAATCCCGGTTATATATTGTCTGGATGTTGACGCGTATAATGCGGAGTACGTACAAGTGGTACGTGTCCATACGACACCAGGAAATAGCCTGTTTCGCGCGAGCCCAAGCAGGGAACTGTCCACCTCCCGCCCAACCGACAGTGGGGCGCAGCCGTATATCGGACAGCACGATCGCATGGCCAAATACAAATAAAACGGACTAGCAATGAAAATATGATAAACCACAGCTAATTACGAGTTAAATGTGATAAAATAGAGGTTTTCAGAAAAGAAACAGAGGCTTCTGATCTTATTACGGGATAAAGAAGATTGTAATCAGAGCATTGGACTATAAAAGGTTCATGCAAAGTATAGTCAGAAATACAGTGATTTAAGGATAGAGGAATAAAATTTCTGGTAGGTTAATAGCTCAGGAGAGTCTATTTCACCTATTAAAAATTTCTGAATGACGATAGCACCAAGCATTACTCTACGTGTAATTAAAAAAGGAAGATTGATATTGATATCGTCGATATTAGAAGTTGTAGTTGCGTGGATAGACTTCGTTGGTTGGAGGTAAGATGAATATGCTGTGTCCATGTCTTCGTAGGCGGTCTGCTTACGTTGGGTTGTGTTGGTTTTTTTGGTTTGATATAACCGCGTAGATTGAGTTACATGCGATATGACGCTCGTTGTATATATTACGGGCTAATGAAAATGGGGCATCTTCGGTCTACAGTTGTATGGTGGCAATATGGTATTGGGATGTTTATTTTGGTAGGGTGAGGTGGCGAGAACGTTGGTATGATGAGTATGAGTTTTTTTTAAATTTTTTTAACTTCACACATCTTTAATGGTTATATCCTCTTCGTTGATTTTAATTGAAATATTGAGCCAGCCAAGCGTAATTAATTTCATCGCCGAATAGAGCCGTTTCGTAGGTCTTTACACTCACTAATCTCACCATTGCGAATATTGTCTATGACTTTTTTAATTAAGAAGGGTGATATATTTGCGAGAGTATTGCTGCTATCTCTTGTAAATGTGAGGTATTTGGGTCCGGCTGCGACGTTTTTAAGTTTTTTGGTTTTGTCAACGGTACACATATTTTGGTTTGGTGCTGTGGCTTGGTCGGGCGGTTGCCCCATGGTGGTTGTTGTTTGCCGATTCTATTTCTGAAATTTGTTGGTTGTTTTTATTTTTGTTTCCTTTAGTCTTTGATTTTTGCTTTTAGCTTGTGGTTTTGCAGTAGGCACGACTGTTTGCGATTAATGCTAAACTAAAACTGAGATTTGATTATGTTTACAGGGCTTATATTGAGTGGTATAATTGTATAGCTTTAGAGTAATTTAAGATAGCAGAAATGTAAGTGGGTGTTGCAAAAAAATTTAATCTCTGTGTGTTATGGGAAGGGCATGAGTTATATATATAACCTTTTGTAACTTAACTGTTGGAGGAGGTGCAAATCTTAGAGTTCTTATTAATGTATTGCAGGTGTGTGATATTTGTGTGTCCGAGTCTAAGTCGGGTTATTTTTATTTGATCTGATTTCTTGATCTTTTATTTGATCTTTATTGTTTTTAAATATGTTGTATAAATTAAATTTGTTGGTGTTTGTTGGTTTGGTTTGATGTTTTGTTAAGCTTGTCTTGAATTTTTATTAAGTGAGTGATTTTGATGTACTTCTTTATGGCCCTGCTACGTTTTCTGTTATTATATCTGTCAGTTCATTTCCCTTTATCCCTGCATCCGGGTACCCAGAGGATTTTAGATTTTGGGAAGGGTTCTGTGAGAATGTTGCGGGCTTGTGAGATGTAATGGTCTACATTTTTAATGTTGTCTACTGCGTCTATTGCTGAAAGTGAGTCAGAACATTTACATAATTTTCCTGTTTTGTTGTTTAATAACAGAAACACTATCGTGATGATTTCAGAGGAGACGAAAAGTTACGTCACAGGCATGTTTGTTGGATTGAGATCCATCGGTATATATGAAGCAGTGGTTATGTTTTTATTTCTTATTTGTGTGTTATTCTGTGTCATTTTTGGGTGATGTGGTATGCTATGTGCTAGGCAGAAAATCTGGTCAATAGCTGTTTTAATACCATGCACCAATATAGTGAAACTGTATATTAAAGTCGCCAAAATGTATGTAACAGACAGAAAAAAGCATTTCAGACCCAAAAAGTTAAAGTTAATAATTCTTAATCAGGATCAACAGCCGAGTCGATCTAGCCATGTCCTTCCGTCCGTCCGTATGAACACGTAGATCCCGGAGACTATAAGAGCTATAGTCACCAAATTTGGTATTACCTATTACCGCAAATTACATAAAACCGATTTGTTCAATGACTATACTAGCTATAGACACCAAATTTGGAACGTGTGCTCGCTGATTTTCTCAAAGACTATACTAGCAATAGACACCAAATATGGAATGTGTACTGGCGTAGTCAACGCGCAGATTTTCTAAAAATTCTATTTCTAAAAATTTTCCGTGACCATTTTCGCCTCCGAAAATTAACTAAAACTGATTTTCTCGAAAGCTAACAAATTTTTGCCACGCCCACTTTCGCCTTCATTATCTAGAAAAAACCGATTGCCTGTCTCAATTTTGGGACTATCAAATGCAATTTAGCCCTATTAATATCTAATACCAACCTACCAAATTTTATTAAAATCGGACTAGAAACATGGAAGATATATGTACGTATAAACGAGTTTAATTAGGCGGTTTATAAGGGCGGATATGGCCGTAGGGTAGTGGCTGCGCTAGAGTGCTCATGTGTTTTTGTGAGACATGTAAAACGAATTTAATAGACATACATTTGGTGTACGAAATTTAAAATACTTGTTCACCTGGTGGATGGTATACCGAGGTCGGCAAGACGACTTACTTCATTTTTTTTTTTTTTGTTATGTGTCCAAGTCTAACGTAAATTCTTCAGTTTGTTTTTCGTTTTCTCTATTGTATAACGGTTTTTTTTATTGGATTTTGGTTGTTGTTATCTTTGTACAGGGTACACTGCAGTCTTATCTCCAACAGGTTTGGAGGGGAAATGTTAATATTAACATACTTTCATGTAACTAATACAAATATATACAAAACAATACAACAATGATTTTAATCATCGAGTTGTTTGAATTAATGTTCCATTAATTTCAGGAGAAAAGCCACATGTCTGCATTGTATGCGGTAAAGGATTTAGTACATCAAGCTCACTGAACACACATAAGTAATTATTATATTTTTTATTTTGATATACGTTGAATATACTTACTTATTTATTAAAAATGCACACATAGGAGGATTCACTCAGGCGAAAAACCACACCAGTGCCTTATTTGTGGAAAACGATTTACTGCAAGTAGCAATCTTTATTATCATAGGATGACTCACATTAAGGTAAGTGCTATGAAATTTTTAAGACGTCATTATAAAATAGGTCATACATATGTATGTACACACATCTATTTATTATGTTATTCAAGGAAAAACCACACAAATGCAATTTATGCTCAAAATCATTTCCCACCCCCGGAGATTTAAAGTCTCACATGTACGTTCATAGCGGATCTTGGCCTTTTAAATGTTCGATTTGCTTCCGTGGTTTCTCAAAACAAACAAATTTAAGAAATCACTTATTTCTTCACACAGGTAAGTTTACTTTTAACGATTAGCACATTAAATTATATTTATGCAAATTTTGTCAAATATATGCAGGTGATAAGCCCCATAGATGCGAATTATGTAATAAAAGGTTTGCGTTGGCTTGTAATTTGCGAGCGCACATGAAAACTCATGAGGGTAAGTATGCTTTAAGTGACGAACAATAACATCGCTTTAAAATTTCAAGTAATTTTGTGTCTTGCAATAAATGTATTTATCCACAGTACACGGAAAAAAAGTAATAAAATCGTTATCGTCATTTATGTGGCGCGTGAAGATCGTCAACCCTACTCTTGTTGCAGCGAACGCATCGCGCATAGGGGTGCCGAGCCGTTTTTTGAGCACCTAATTCAGTTTTTAAAAGTTTTTGAAACCCAAGTATTTTGATGCCAATTTATAGGTAAAATATTAAATCATATTTCTGCATATTAGGTTTTTCAAATTTGTTCAACACTGGTGAGAATAACGCTGTCGAAGACAAGTGTTAGGAACAAAACAAAACTGATTTCATTTGATGCAAATTGCTTTTAAAAGAAAAACGTTATGGATAAAGCTGAAGATGCAATTCAAAAAGTCGGATTTGTACTATGTGTTAGTTGATTTGATTTGCTATAAATTTAGGTGTGTGCCTTAAAATCTCTCAAAGACAAAACTTGTTAAGAAATCTCAACTTTAAGAAGAGTTATAAAAAAAAGTTTACCAGTGACCAGTCTAAAACTTTTACTACATATTGGATAGAATTATAAATTCTTTGTAAAATATAAAATTCTCAATGTCCACAAATAACCATTTTTTTTTGCAATTTAACTTTTTACCGCATAACCTCATTATAGGCGCATGTAGTGTACAGTGCTCCAGGTGTATTGGATGCGAAATTATAAGTGAAGATGCAAACGACCTTTTGAATAATAGGGAATAGCTTTAATAACAACACAATATAATAAAGTAAGGTTAGCTACGGAAAACGGTAAGGAGTACTACACAATTCCTGGTTGCCATACATATAATCTAAACCGTCACGACAATAAGAACAATAAAATCGCAGATTTTTGCATAAAAATGTATGTTTAGATCGCTTAATTTTCTTTTTAAGCCCAGAAAAAAGCTTCCAAAAGCATTTCTCGCATTCCACGGCCGACAGAAGCAGTTGTTTGCTTCAAGTGTATATATGTATTACTTATGCTTATAATGACATTGATCAACTTAAAAAACATTTTCTAGATTTTTCTATGAATCTTGGCCCTAGATTTGAAGAAAATATTATATTTAATGAGATACTTAGCATACTTTTTTGGGCAAAATACAGTTTTTTGACCGTGGAGGCGAGATGCCATGCCCATTTCCTCTAAAAATAATTGCAAAATATATTTATTACCTCACGCAATGCAATGAGACTGAAAATTATTGTTAAACATACATTTTTGAATTAAGTGCTCAAAAAACGGCTCGGCACCTCCATGTGCAGCGCTCAGCAATATTGAGGTCATAGTTGGATAAAGTTGAACATGTGTTCAACGGCCAGTAGTATGTTGGTGTGTAGCTTATATAGCCAAATATAACAAAAAGAAAATCTAAGGATAAGAACAAAAAAAATATGTGTATATTAAGTTAGTAAGTGAGGGGTACAATTTTTTCCCGAGACATGGTCACACTGGCTGGAGTGACGGGCAGTTGTCCTGTATACCACAATATAGATATAGCTCCCGATTTCCCATTGGCTTCCTCAATATTCCATATTTTTATTGTATTCTTCTCTAACCCGTGTGTGTAAATTTACTTTGTGTGAGTAAATTTATGCACATAAGTCTTAGTGCTAAAACGAAAAATCCGCGCGTTTTAATTATCACATAACCAAAAGACTCACTCCCATACCCACCAACTAAAGATGGCCGTGCCTTGCCATGCCCATGCCGTGCCGTGCCTATTTAAATATATTACTTGTTGGGCCCCTTACGAAAAATTACCGTGTTTTACCGTGCCAAGGTTTAGATGCATGATTGATGCAGCCCTGACATTACGCGTGCTATTGTGCTTTTGATAAAAATAAATAAAGAAAATTTACAAAGAGCTTTAAAAGCAAAAGATCCAAAAATAAACTTGGTAAAAAGAAACGATGCCAAAAGCAGTGTTTGGAGTAAATTCCAATTAATTTAATATGACAATGAATGTCAAGAGTTTGTGTGTTGCAATGATTGCAATACCATTTTGGCATACATAAAACTGGCACGGGATCACTAAACCGACACAAATATAGCAATGTTAAAATTGCCACTGTGCATGGGTTCCAATGTAGACCTAGAATTTTTACAATTGTTAATGTTTCATTCGAAGGGTGATGTTCACAGATTTCTTTTGGGATTGTTTGCAAAAGTGCGTCACAATTTGAACTCCATTTGTGAAGTTGCAAATTCGTTTCGTTCAGTAACGAAATAAGGTCATCTTTAAGTGCGATAAGCTCTTTCAATAAACCGCATCCAGTGGGAATATCTTCAACATATGCGTCTCTTGCCAATGCGATTGATGCTAAAGGGTACTTCTCTTGATAATCATCGGCGAGTTGCTTTAATGCTCGTACAGCTAGAAATGGCAATGGGACTAATCCATAAGTAACTGTTAACATACGATAATGTTAAAATGATTCGTCTTCTTCCTTTCGCCATACAATTCTTTGATAATTAGTGTGCTTGGATGACACTAAAATCCTGCGAAACATCTTCTCTATATTATACATTGCGATGCTGTCGAAAACGTAGACATACTCCCAATAAACTCTGCTGTATAGATGGTCCTATGTGAAGCCGCTCATTTAGCGAGAAACCCTTCTCATCCTTTCCAGATCCGTCAAAGACAACGTGACATTTTGTAGTCAAGCTGCCTGGTTTAAGTACAGAGTGATGAGCTAAATATACACAAGTATTAGGGTTTTCGTATATTTGCATCTGTGATAGAAGTTCCATGTGTCCTTGGTTTTCGTAGTCGTTTATAAGCTTTATATATTGCTGCTTAAGTTGAGGATCCTTATGAAATTGTCGTTCCAATGAACTAAATCGCTGCTTAGCTTGAGACAATGTTGAGCGCCCTGTAGTGACTCCAGCATGCGTCGATTACAAAAGCCCAATGAATAGGTAGAATTGCTTGCTTAGCTCCCGCAGAAATAGTTTCCAAATTGTGATGAGCAACAGCCGGACCAAAATGCGCCAATCCACAGTTATGTGACTCTGCGTTACGATTTGCCCGCTGTGTTGACTCTCCTTGTACATTAGAGGCGTCTGAATGCTCTACATGTACATATAAATGTGATGATCTTTACTAAGGCAGTTGTAACATAATCTGGTTTTAGAGGCAAACATGCGACGGGAACTCGAATCAGTACTTTAAATTTCATGCAATTTTAAATAAAATGAGAATCATTGCAGTAAGAACAATATGGTGTAACTGTTATTTGCACAGTGTTATGATGCACCATGGTTTGCCATCGATTTTCACCACTAGGTGAAATGGTGTGCTGACACGTCTCCAGCGCGTCGCACTGACTTTTGAGAAATTCCCAAAAATTATTGGATGTCACCTTGTCACGATTTGAGTTGCTATGTTCCGCCCAGACTTGACGTGTGTCGACATCTAACTTTATCACCAAAATATGTACAAGCCATGGGTCACGAGAATCACAACAAACAGCGCTTAGCCCCCGTACATCTTCATCAGCACCTTCCACGAGGTTTCGCAAATTGTTTACAGCAAGTTCAGCAGTAGCCGGCAAATTTAAGAATTTCGTGATAAAGGAACGAACGATTAGCGATTTCTTGTTGTACCTTTGCTTTAACTTCTGCCATGCTTTGTCATAGTTATCATTTGTGACCGTTATGTGTTTCACAAGTTTCAAGGCGTCACCTTCCAAGTATGATTTTAGGTAATAGAATTTTTGGCACTTACTGAGACTTTGTTTTTGATCTATTAAGCCTTTGAATAAATCACTGAACTGCGGCCAATCCTCATAGTTTCCAGAAAACGATGGAATCTTGATTCTTTCACACCGTAATTCCAGTTCAGTTAAGTGTATGAAGTAGTTAAGGAGTAATCTCAATGGTTCAATTGTCAGGTTTCCATAGCACGCTAATAGCTTCTGTGAATATATCATATGCGTGAGTACATCATATGCTAGTACTTCTCTTCGCACTCTTCAATCTCCTCATTAGGGTCGACGTAGTTTTCTTCCCCTTACGTGTGAGTTGCGTAATAATAAACTCACGTTGATGAGAAATGCGATTCATCGTTTCACAGTGATGGTTTCACTACTATTTAATTACACTCTAATTAGGCTGATCGAACTATTAACTTCAGAAATAGTTATCCGTTATTGTTAATCCCAATCCGATCCCTTTTCTTATTCGGCTCGAAGGACCAGAAAATTTGTATGTTTCGAAATGAGTGGACCGTCCTAATCTTTATTCGGTAAGAGTGTACTTATACTTAGTTAATAATGAACGCGACTGGTCTGTAACGTTGTCAAAATGTAAGTGTTTTTAGGTACGCATGCATTTGATGCTGAACAACGCTTTTGCTTCATTACTGTCTCCCACTGCGAATTGCGAATAACGGAGGTACAATCGTTGCGTTCACAAACAAATGCATACGTAAAGAACAATAGAAAATATACAGTGGTTCGATTATATAAATATTGACTTAAACTATATAAAGTCGTTTAATTCCCAAACATACAAACCGCCCTGAACGATCGTTCAGAATACCGGTAGAACAGCCACCTTTACCATTGGGCGCTTGGGCACGAGCTGTCTTAATGCTGACGGCTCTAACTTTCTCATCTTGTCCAGGATGAACTTCGATTATGCAGCCCAGCAACCATTTGGAGGGTGTCAAATGCGGCTCTTTAATGACTACTACGAGCCCAAACCAGTATTAATTCGAACAGCATGTTTTTTTTCAGTGCGCAATGTTTAACACATTATATTATCAATACTACTAAATATAGCGCATACCAATGTATTTTGTCTTAAAGAGAATTTTATTCTCTTAACGATTAAAAAAAAAGATTTGTTCTATATCCAACAACAACAACATTATGAGTAATTTATTCAAATTTTATGTTTGTGTCGGCGATTCGAGAAAACGCGTCATCCGTAAGAGGGCAGAAACATACCATAAAGACTGCCTTAAAAGAACAGTAAAGTTTCCTGCAAGCATTATGGTATGGGGATGTAAGTATGCCAAAGGATTGGGAAAGCTTCATTTCATTGAAAGGACGCTTAATGCTGAAAAATACATGAATATTTTAGAAAATAGTTTGCTGCCATCAATACCAAAACTGACAGATTGCGGTGAATTCACTTTTCAGCAGGACGGAGCCTCATCGCACACTGCCAAACGAACCAAAAATTGGCTGAAATATAATCAAATAAAGGTTTTAGACTGGCCATCAAACAGCCCAGATCTAAGCCCAATTGAAAATATTTGGTGGCTAATGAAGAGCAAGCTTCGAAATGAGCCACAACGGAACATTTCTGACTTAAAAATGAAGTTGCAGGAGATGTGGGACTCAATTTCTCAAGAACACTGCAAAAATTTGTTAAATTCAATGCCAAAACGGGTCCAATGCGTAATACAAGACAAAGGCGACATTACAAAATTCTAATATTAATTAAATTAATGTATTAAGTACGATAGGCAATCATATTACGCAGCGTTCGAATTAATTGTGGTAATTTTTTTTCTATCTCTTAAGTCTACCCTTTGAATAAACTACTCATATTGTTGTTGTTGTTGGATATAGAACAAATTTTACTTAAAACTTTAAGTAAAAATACAAATCATGCACTAAGAAATAACAAAAATAAAGGTTACATAAAACATTAATTTTAAATGGACAAATACACAATATAGTTTTTAATAATTTACTAAAATAAAATAAACACCTCTAACTTGAAAATCCATTGATAATTTATAAATTTTTAATCACAACAAGAATATGCGAACCACTTGAAAATGACTTTCGCACTGAAATAACAAAAATAAAGGTTACATAAAACATTAATTTTAAATGGACAAATACACAATATAGTTTTTAATAATTTACTAAAATAAAATAAACACCTCTAACTTGAAAATCCATTGATAATTTATAAATTTTTAATCACAACAAGAATATGCGAACCACTTGAAAATGACTTTCGCACTGAAAGTGGTTGCGTTTGCTCTGCTTTACGCTAAAAGTGAACACGTGTTCATGCGTTTGGTTCTATTTTTAGAAAGTACCGCTATGATAGCAGAAAAATCCGGTTTGCCATTGTTAAGTTTGAACATTTTTGAGACAATTTGCTTGCAATTTTTTTTGTATATTTACTTAAAGTTTTAGTTGTGTTCCCCCCGATTCCCCCATAGATATTACATTCATGGCATTAATCTAAATGCATTTTAAACTCTAAAAAAGGTAGTATCCTGACATACATATTAATTCGAACAGCATGTTTTTTTTTTCAGTGCGCAATGTTTAACACAGTATATTATCAATACTACTAAGTATAGCGCATACCAATGTATTTTGTCTTAAAGAGAATATTATTCTCTTAACGATTGAAAAAAAAAATTTGTTCTATATCCAACAACAACAACAATATGAGTAGTTTATTCAAACGGTAGACTTAAGAGATAGAAAAAAAATTACCACTATTAATTCGAACGCTGCGTAATATGATTGCCTATCGTACTTAATACATTAATTTAATTAATATTAGAATTGTGTAATGTCGCCTTTGGCTTGTATTACGCATTGGACCCGTTTTGGCATTGAATTTAACAAATTTTTGCAGTGTTCTTGAGAAATTGAGTCCCACATCTCCTGCAACTTAATTTTTAAGTCAGAAATGTTCCGTTGTGGCTTATTTCGAAGTTTGCTCTTCATTAGTCACCAAATATTTTCAATTGGGCTTAGATCTGGGCTGTTTGATGGCCAGTCTAAAACCTTCATTTCATTATATTGCGGCCAATTTTTGGCTGTGTGCGATGATGCTCCGTCCTGCTGAAAAGTGAATTCACCGCAATCTCCCAGTTTTGGTATTGATGGCAGCAAACTATTTTCTAAAATATTAATGTATTTTTCAGCATTAAGCGTCCCTTCAATGAAATGCAGCTTTCCCAATCCTTTGGCAGACATACATCCCCATACCATAATGCTTGCAGGAAACTTTACTGTTCTTTTAAAGCAGTCTTTATGGTATGTTTCTGCCCTCTTACGGATGACGCGTTTTCTCGAATCGCCGAGACAAACATCAAATTTAGCTTCATCACTAAATACGATGGTATCCCATTGCCTTTGAGTCCAAGACATTCTCTCCCGAGCCCATTGCAAACGTTTCTTTTTTGACGAAGCGTAAGCAATTTTTATCACTCCATGCACAGATGATTTAGACAAATTTAATTGCTTGCTGATCTCCGTAAGTGTCTTCCCAGATTTAAAATAGTCTCTAATCAATACCCGGATTTCGTTGCAAATAGGCTTACCACGTACCATCGTTGCTAAACTTGCACTTATTCGCAGCAATTTTTAAATTTTTTGCATGCTGTATTGTGATATTATTTGTAGATTATAACTGTAGATAGCGATTCCGTTACATTGGTTGCTTTTGTTTTGCTCTTCTTTTGAGATAAAGGTGGGCTTACGCAGCGTTCGAATTAATAGTCGTCATTTTTTTCTTATCTCTTAAGTCTACCGTTTGAACAAATTACTCATATTGTTGTTGTTGTTGGATATACAACAAATCTTTTTTTTTCAATCGTTCGAATCGTTTTCGAATAAAATTCTCTTTAAGACAAAATACATTGGTATGCGCTATATTTAGTAGTATTGATAATATAATGTGTTAAACATTGCGCACTGAAAAAAAACATGCTGTTCGAATTAATACTGGTTTGGGCTCGTAGTGTCTCGAGTTGCAAATTGAGGTTTTCGCGTTGCCAGTTTTCCAAAATCCTTGGACCATAGCTTGCAACTGTTTATATCGTTGCAACCGATTGAGGTTAACATCTAGCAGATTAGATTGTAGTTTTTTTAAAACCTTACCCCTCGCTTTAATAGTATATTAATTGAGCTTGATAAATACAAGGAATTTTCTTTAAAACATAATGACAACCCTATTAAAACCAACCAACTAAGTTTAAATAAATGAAATCAGTCGAAATTCTGTGGCACCTATTTTTGTTATAAAGCGATTTGGATTCCGCGCGGAATTAAAACTGGGAATGATTTCTATAGCACATTTCTATTTTTATATAACTTTAATATTGGTATCATCACCTTTTGCTTTTCCAACACATTTACAACTCTTTGGCACAGAGATTAACAAATTATGGCATTGTTGTGGCACTGTGGAAATGAAGTCCCTAGTCTCTTGGAATTTTGAGCAAACTTTCCTCTAAGAGGTTAATGTATTATTTAGCATTATCCATACCATCATTTTCAGGCATATCCAGCAACCCCAGACCATTATGCTTGCAGAGGATGTTGTCCTTGCACTCTAAACTTTTGACGCCATTGGAACCCGATCCCGCTCCATCAAAATTGGTCGGCGGCGATTCTGTCAATCTTTACCAGCATGGCGTCTTGCAACTTCATCTCAACCTTCCACTGCTCAGCCGTAATCGGAATCGGATTCGGCCGAAATCGGGTCTCTTTTGGACAGGGATACTGCCATCCTTTGGTTTGGGTTGTTGCGATCGTCTAGTGTCGTTTCGTCGGGTCCCTTCTGGACAGTGATGCTGTCAAAACGAAGAGGCACTTGCAAGCAGTTGTACAACACAATAGTCAACCCACTCAATAAGATGGATTGCGTCTCACCGGGTAGGCCTACTTACTGGCCCACAGATCCACAGAAAGTGCATGACTTGATTGATTTTACAGCAACCAAGAGGATTCCGCGTAATCGGATCAATGCGGATACACTACTAGATTTAACTTCGGATCACTCTCCAGTGCTAGTCACACTATTAACAAGACCTCATGTACTTGATCGCCCATATAGGCTTTCAAATAAACAAAACAAATTGGCTTAAATTTAAAATGTACATTAGTGCCCACATTGACTGTTCGCCGAAACTTAATGCTGCAGAGGACATTGACATGTGCGTCTCTGCTGGGAGCTGCAGCAAGAGTAGCTACTCCACATGCCTCTACTTACACTTAACCTGTTGACAGGCCTAGTAACGGAAAAACGACGCCTAAGAAGAGAATAGCAGATTACTCGCTTACCAACAGCAAAACTTCGCCTAAGGCATGCCAATCGCAACCTCTCCAATGCGTTAAGACAAAAGGAAAGTCCAACCAGCACTAAACATCCTCTGTGGAAAGTTTTATTTAATATTCTTCTGCTTCGAGCTCATATGAATATGCATCTAAGGGCTTATAATCCGTATCTAAATGTGATTCATATTCGATATCTATCAAGGCGAGATTTTCGTCGTCAGTTTTCACATTATTTTTCTGGTGCTTGTATTCCGAAGGGTCTGCATTCAGATTGAGCTTTAAAAACGTTGTCGTAGCATGGGAATATGTCGCAACCATGCTTCTGGCTTATGGTTCAAATGGAGAACGAAATTTTAAGTAGAAATGCTAATGCTTCATCCGCATTCATCTGAACTGGTTTTTGATTGCAATCGCTTTTCCTCTTGACATTGATAACATTTTCTTTTAAAGAACAATCAATACAGTCAGTACATTCATTACATTTTGATTTTTTTCCCCATAGTACGGCTCCGTAAGTCCAGATGGGTTTCAGTAAGGAGTTGTATAGGAGGACTTTATACTCAAGACGTAGAGGGGACCGAGCATTGATGATCCAATGTAAGCTACTCGCTTTCAGTTTAAGCTGTGACTTTTTTGCTTCGATGTGCTTGCGCCAAGTTAGTCTTCTGACTAGGTGGATGCCAAAGTAAGTGCCATCCCCGGCTTGAGGAACTGGTACGTTGTTTAGCATTAGAGCTGGACAGTTTCTTCTGTTAAGCGTAAATGTAACATGTTTGCATTTCTGCTCGTTGACCCGGATACGCCAGGTTGCTAGCCATTCCTCTACGACCTTGAGGTGTTCCTCTAATTTTGCACAGGCTTGTATTGGGCATTTGGATTTGCTGAGAATTGTCGTGTCATCGGCAAAAGTGGAGTAGGAAGTTGTAAGTCCTAAACTCGTTGGTAAGTCTGCAGTGTACAGCCGGTAGAGCAAAGGGCAAAGACACTTCCTTGCGGTACACCAGCTTTGATTTCAAAGTCAGCCGAAACCATTACATCTTACAGCGAATTTCCTATTGTAAAGGTAAGATTCCATGAGTTTGTGGGTGTACTGTGGGAGTTTTTGCCGGATTTTGAACATCAGACCCTTCACCCAAACTCTATAGAAAGCCTGGGCAACGTCGAGAAAGACAGCGGCACAGTATTCTTTTAGTTCGAATGCTGTTCGTATTTCGGATGTTATGCGATTGACTTGTTTAATTGTACCTTGTTTTTCGCGGAAGCCGAACTGGTGTGAAGGGATTGTGTTCTCCGATGCCAGAAATGAGTTTAGTCGGATCTGCAGGACCTTTTCAAAGAGCTTCGAAAGACATGGCAGCAAACAAATGGGCCTATAGGATGATGGTTTTGTCCTTTCCCACTTTAGGAATCATCCATGTTCCATGTTCTTGGGAAGTAGCCAATTCTTATTATAGAGATGAACAGTTTGCAGATGTATTGTATGGCGATGATAGGGAGTTCTAGGATCATTTTCGGTGTGATTAGGTCATGGCCAGGGGCTTTTTTCGGCTTTATGTGGCTTTTAATAACTGCAAAGATCTCGTCCGATTGGAGTTCCAAATACTCACTATCCGTTAATGTGCTCCAAGGGGGAAGTACAAATGAGTTTGATGTTGGTTTTGGCTTGAAAACCATTTTAAGATGTGTGGCAAATACGGATGCCCTCTCTTTGTCACTGCGGGCCCATCCACCGGTTGGACTCCTTATCGGTGAAATTGTCTCTGTAGGAGCGCTTAAAGTTGGGTGGGCTTTCCACAGAGGATGTTTAGTGCTGGTTGGACTGAGCTTTTCTATGTATTTCCTTTGAGCGCAGCTTTCCTGTTGTCTTAACGCCTTGGAGAGGTGGCGATTGGCATGCCTTGGTTTGTTTCGTAGAAGGTATATTTTAGTATTTGAAAATTTTTATGTTAAATGTGATTCCGATATCAGCAAAACGTCGATTTTGCTTGAGTCTAGGAATAGTCGCAATTCATTTTTGTGCTTGGAGATTCCGTAAGCATTTCAAGGACATAGACGTAGGGAAGCCATTATTTATTTTCGATAAGCTTCTGGATAAGCAGGTTTTGATTCCGCATCAGTTCCTGCATACAGTTTTGCATGAACGTCATAAAAGCGGTCATCAATAGGGCCTCTAAACCACTTGGAGTTTGCTAGCCAAGTTCTGGTGCGCTAGGTTGCGGATTCTGTAGATGGTGGAGTGACGGGGTCTCTTTCGCGGGCTCCGTCTGTCCAGTCTAGAGCACACTAGCGAAGGACACACTAGGACTGGTTGTAGCAGGCATGTTAGATGATCTAACAGCTTTGGCGAAGAATACCTCCGGTGTAGTTTTGGAGGCGTTGAAGGTGATTTTTGGTCCAGCTGGAGGTTTGCGCCCATTTAGGTGTGATTTAAGATCCTTGAAGACAGGACATCTTCTGTAGTTGGCCGTGTGGTTCCCTCCACAGTTACTGCATAGTCTTAGTGCAACGTTGTTTCTGTCCTTGGTGCAAATGCCAACTTTGTGATGATCGCCGCAGCCAACACACACTGACCTAAGATTGCAATTGTTAGAGGTGCGGTTGTATTCCTGGCAATTCTTACACTGCGGTGGTTGGTATCTCTTATGGGGCTCCTCTACGGTGATTCTTCTGTGCAATAGGAGCTGAAGGTTGTAGATTGGTTACAAAAAAGTTATTTGGCACACTTAAATTTGATTTATATTCAGTAAAATACCAACTTTTATCCAAATCGGCCAAGAAATAGCCAAATTATGCACTTAAAAGTTTTTCCATAAGGCCAGAAATGACCGTCGGCTGGTGGCGGCGCCAGCGTGCTCGTATGCTTGGATGAGCGAGATAGTGAAATATCCTTGTAAAAAGCATGTGAACTGAATTATTTAAAAATATGTAAATGCATTTGTTATGATAAATTTGAAATATTTGTTTTACTGGTGTATGGTATACCTAAGTCGGCGAGACAACTTACTCACTTCATTTTTTTTAGAGTATTTTAACTTCACTATTTGAAAAATTTTGTAAAGTTTTGCTACGGTCGGCAAAAGTTTTATGTCTGCTTCTGCAAGTCTTTAAAGTTAATTTTTATCTGAAAGCTTTGTATTCGCTTATAAAAGTCTTTGAAGCTTGTTTTAATTGTTGAATGCTTTACATTTGTTTTAAGATGTAAGATGTGCAATTCGGTGCACATGTGCTCTTTTATAAGGGTATATTAGGCTTTACAATATTTAAAAAAAAACCGTTTTTTAAAAAAAAAAAAATTTTCTTAAATTTCTTTTTGTACATATGTTTTATTAATTTTTTTCCATGTGTGTACATTGTTTTTTTTTTTATTTTTAATTCATATCAATGTATGTGGCGCAAAAATCGATAAGAACTTTTTTTTTATAAGCAAGGTTTGACATGAAGTGTCAAGCTCGGTATTTATAGGGAGAAGATTACATACTGGCTAGGGTCCTTAACGGTACTTAAAGCTAAACATGTAAGTATAAGTTCTATCTAGTTAACATCTATCCCTAAAGGTATGTGGCTTAACTTTATTACTAAACGTATACTACAAACGTATTTTTCTCATTGGTTCTGCAGTGTCTTCGGTATGAGGGCATTTTTAGTAATTGGATACTCTGTCATCAGTCTCGATCTATAAGCAAGGGAGCCAACTAATGGCTTGTAGGTCCTTATGATTAAGCGTCCCACTAACCTCTATTCATTGGTATCGTTTCAATTTGGAGTTGACGGATGGTAATTCAGCACTCCTTTAACGTTAACAATGATGGTGGACAGCTGTTCAAATGTTGAGTTCACTGTAGATCCGCAACAAATGCTTAGCGGACTTTAGCCTCCCATAACACTGTGCAACACCAAAAATCAAACCGCACCGGACCTTTTTTTTTCTGAAAGTACAAGTATTGAATAGCAAAACCCTATTTGGGTTTTTCAAAGTTAGCTCTTCTTTTTTTTATAGCGAGTTGAAATTTTTCATTTTGGGGGTATTTTTTAGTTTGTCATATGAGGTAAATATGACTTATATATCGATTTCTTCTTCATGCATTCGACCTAAATCATCCTTATTTATTGTAGAAATAGTGTTAATGGTTAAATAAATTAATTTTATAAATGTTATATAACCCAATACAATTAAGCCCTTTTTTAGAGTAGTTATGGAAGTATTTTTAGTTTATAACTATTTTTTTGTGAGAATAATAATAACATTTTGGAAGTATTTTTAATTGATAACTATTTTTTTTGTGAGAATAGTATCAGGATTAATTTACAACAAAAAAACTTTGAAATGTGCCAAATTAGAAACGAGTTCTTTTTGGTTGTGGTTCAATTTCTTTAACAAGATCAAAGTAAGTCGCCTATGGCTTGTTTGAAGAACTGAGGTACCGGCCGCAGCAATGGATTACATTTCTGATTATCAGCTTCACCCTAATGATGTGGTATGGTTGCCCAAAATGGAAATATATATCATATAGCTTTTAAAGGAACAATCGATCAAAAACAGTGACTTTGTTACTTTTGACGCGATTGCTTTAATTAAGCATTTGTCAGTTTTATACATCTGAACATAAATATATAAAACTAAATAAACATAAATAAACTTGCGTTCTTGCCGGTTTATTTTAAATTAATTAATTTTGCTTCTGCTACCTGTACTGTTTCGCCCTTTATTTGTTTTAATAATGTGTGGATTATACCTGTTGTATTGTACTTTCATTTGTTACCGATAGTCTAATGTCCTCTTGAAGGTCTTATGAGTTATTTTATGCACCTGGCTCTTCCTTGTCTGTGTCTTTTGTTAATAGAGGTTCAAAAGTTGCTTCCATATTCAGGTCTTCAAGTATTGCGAATTTTATATTATGCTTAGTTAATAAACCAAATATTTGCCTATTTAAATATTAGTTCAATGAAGGGTTTGTTATTTGATTCGTTTCTTGGGTCTAAACTGCTGCAGTTAATTTTATTGTAACTCTCGAAAATTGTTTTAAGGGCTGTGGTTGTATATAAAATGTCTTATTTATACATACGTATATACATATTTATACGTATGTACGCTTTTTGGTTATTTGCTACTTCAAATCTGTTTATATGTCACTAATTTATTATATTATTATTATATTATAATAATTAATATCGTAAATTGAATAGGGATTCCGGGAGAAGGAAAATAACCCAATCTTCATTCGTTGAATTCAAAATATGACCTGATTTTATTTAAAGAAATGTCGTGTATATAAATGATTTCTTAGACTCTAGGCTCGAGACTCGAGGCGACAATTGTTCTTGTAATAACCCGGTACTTTCCAATAAATCACGTTACTTCCAAATTCATAAACACATGTATATTTTTCCGCTTCGATGCGGCCGCGTTGATTGTCACAAATATACTAAATACATATATACTAATTAGAACCAAGAGAGAGAGGTAATAATGGATCATAGATAGAGAGAGAGAGAGAGAGAGAGAGAGTTAGAGTTGTAGGCGTCGATTGCCGCTTAGCCCTCCTTTTCTCACGAGCTTAAGCTTTAATCTCTCGGTGGAGTTTTCGTAATCCTCTTCTGGTGCTTGCGCCTCGAGTTGTGCGGCTGGCTGTGGAGTTTGGTTTGTGGCAGGTATTGGAAACGATTTTGTGTTGGTAGCATCGGACGATTCCGTTGCACCAGGTGCCCTTTTAAGGTGATTTGCACTTCTTATGAGCGTTTTGCCCCCCCACATACTTGTACTATATTCCCTTCTTTTTTCAAGACTTCGTATTCAGTAGTGTCAAACTTTGGTGTTAGTTTGTGGGGAAAAACTACATTCTTAAGAGCCACCTTATCTCCTACATTGATATTTACTTTCTTTGCTCCTCTCCTTTTTTCTGCAGTTTCCTTTCCCTTTTGTTTATTGATGCAGTCATTATCCCTTTCCGCTGAGTCTGTCAACACTCCCACTAAATCTTGTATTCCCGGGATTTCATCCCTAATGACACGATTGAACATCAGCTCTGTAGGAGCGGAGCCTGTGGTCCCATGAGGGGTTACATTATACATCAGTGTGAAAGCTTGAATTTCATCCTTAAGATTTTTCTTGTTTTGATGAGCTATCTTCAACCGCTTGACTAATGCCTTGTTCATATTCCCGACCTCGCCGTTAGCCTGTGGCCAATAAGGGGGAGTTGTTATTTGCTCGATGCCGCATGATTTACAATAGTTTCTAAATTCAAGGCTTACATATTGTCGGCCATTATCGGTTCGTAACTCTTTCGGGTAACCAAGCCTACTGAAAATTTCCCCGCACGCCCCAATTAGTGATTCCGATGTAATGGAGCGAAGGAATTTAAACTCCATGTATCTAGAGTAATAGTCTATTAAGACTAAAATATATTCATTGTTTAGTAGTAGCCCTAAAAGATCTGTAGTGACCGAAATCCATGGCCCATTCGGAAATTCTGTTCTCTTCATAGGCGGTGGATTTGTCGCTTGGGATACTAAAATACAATCAAAACAATTTTTTACAAATTTCTCGGTATCTCTGTCAATTTGGGGCCACCAGACTTTGGACCTCAATCTTCGCTTCATGGCTAATTCGCCAGGATGTCCCTCATGTGCCAGCACCAACACTTTCTGTCTCAATGTTGCCGGAATAACAATCCGAACTCCTCTTAGCATGATTGTTCCAATAGTTGACAGTTCATGTCGAAATGGGTATAATTTATTTGACATTGCCGAGTCCCAAGAACCTTGCTGAAGGCACACCATTGCGTCTAATATTTCCTCATCCTGTGTGTTGAGGAACGGATGCTGAACTCCTAAACTTAAATTTATTTGAATGTAAACGATCTTTTTATTTTATTATTTTTAACTTTAAGTTGCATGGTCACACCGTTTTGGCTGATGCAATAGCAAGCGTGTGGTGAAAACGAGAAATGTATGTTGAGTTAGTTAATTGCTTATTGGCCAACAGAAACCAACACAGGGAATAAAGCAAAACCTTATTTTATAATACAAAACGAACCAGCAAAGTTAATTTATGAATCATAACTGTGTTTTCAGCTATTTCAGATATCGGTATTGATATTGGTGTAGCGTTTTCAATAATTCGCGATATGCTATGCTCACCCTTGATGTAATAAGAACTCTCCTTTTCCGTTTGGGAGTATCGCTTTTCTATATTTGTTAAGTTCCTACTAGCAAATGCAATTATATTGGGCTCGCCCTCATCGTTAAATTGCAACAGTACTGCACCTAGAGCAACCGGACTAGCATCAGCGATTAGTCGCGTTTTATTTTTAGGGTTAAAATATGAGAGACTCGGGATTTTAGTTAAAGCTAACTTTAGCTTTTGAAACCCATTTTCTTCAGCTGGTCCCCAAATAAACTTCCGATCTTTCTTTAAAAGCTCACGTAAAGGCTCTGTTTGGTCCCCTAGGTCTGCAATGAACTTGACTACTTGGTAAGTAGTCCTAGGAAACTACGAGTCTCTTCGTTATTTTTGGGTGGCCGAAATAATCTAATAGATTCAATTTTATCAGGATCTACTTCAATTTCTTTGTCTGTTAAAATGTGTCCCAAAAATTTAATTCTATTTGTCTCCCAAATGCATTTCTCATTGTTTAGAAGAACATTATTATTATTGAAAACGCTTCGAACCTTTTCCAGTGCTTTATCGTGCTCCTCTTTGCTACTTCCAAAAATTATTACATCGTCGATATAATTCATCACGTTGTTGCACGGTGCTTAGAGTTCTTCCATTCGTCGTTGGAAGATTTCCGGCACCGCATTTATACCAAACATTAGTCGCTTATACCTAAATAACCCCTTCGGTGTAATAAAAGTTGTTATCTGCTAACTCTTGTTTCATCTAACTCCAATTGATGGCACGCGTCCTTTAGATCGAGTCGTGAAAAAGTCTGGCATTTCTTAATTTAGTCATAAAAAATTCAAATGTCGGCAAAGGGTAGTTCTCGCGAAGAATCGCACGGTTGGCTTGCCCCATTTCCAAACATATTCGAATATCACCACTTTCTTTGAACGCGATCACCATTGGAGAGATCCACGGGCTGTGACCCTTGACCGGTTCAATAATGTCCAGATTGTAGGCTTCCTCCAACTTAGCATTGACTTTCTCTTCGAGCGTAACAGGAATACGCCTCATTGGTTGTTTCACAGGATCAACGTAGGGGTCTATTGTTAGTTTCACACTAATACCTTTCCACTTATGAAATGGTGGCACAATCTCAATGTTGTTAACCGGTAGTCCAACTCGCAGAACATTTAACTTCGTTGCTGTTTCCCGTCCCAGCAGTGACTGCCGTTCTTTTTCAATTACAAAGAAGGATGCAATCAGCTCGGGGTTCTGCTTGATTGATATCGGTGCCTCAAAAATACAAATAACTTTAAGGATTTTATCTGAGGCGTATCCCCTAAATTGACTTCGTGAATTTCCGCGGACGTTAAAAACTGTTGCTTTCTTTAATTGAAGAGTTAACCAATCGTCTTGCGAGATAAGGTTAAACCGGGATCCCGAATCAATTACGAGGGAAACATCTGCACCTCCAATTCGGCATTGCATCATCTCTTCATACTCCTCGTCACTGTCTATCTTTAAACAATTCCGTTGGATTGTCTTATTTTCCACTGGATTATCTTCTTCAATTCGGTGCACATATTTGCGTTTGGAATTTCCCATCGCTTCCTTGTCATTTGACTGTGGGTATGGGCGTTTAAGGTTTGTTCTGCATCTGCGGTGACCCAAACGAGAGCATCGGTTGCATTTAATCTGGCGTGCTGGGCACATCTGATTATCTTCCTTGTGTCCTGACCGTCGGAACCTTCCACAATCACTCTGATTAATTTTCCTTGATTTCATATTAGTGATTTTATTTATGCTTTCTGGCAATGACTTCGAGTGCATAAGCTGCGACTGCTTATTTATTTCCTCGTCCACCTGGCAGGCTTCGATGATTTCGCTTAAAGTTTATTCTTTTTCCAATAATTTCTGTTTTAGTTCCGTACTAGCCCAGATGTCAATGATTTTATCTTTTAAAAAAATTTCTTCTATTTCGGCTTTCGTAGACCCGAAATTACACTTTTGGATTTGTTGGCGCAAACGCAAAATAAACTTCCCAAATGTTTCACCATCTTCAGGAGAGATTTTCCTAAAAAAGTGTCTTTCAAAAGTCGAGGTTTGCTTGGGTGAGAAGTAAGCTGTCAGTTTATCGACTAGCACAGAAAAAACATCAGTTTGATCGGCCTCGTTAAATTCGACTATAGCACCCGGCAATGCGTATGCAACCGTCTGCAATTGGATACCACCCAAATGTAACAATTTTGTTCTTTTCTTAATTACAGATTTGACTTCTTCCACTTCCCATTCATTTTGGAGCAATGCGTTCCCCAAACTTTCACACAGAAAAGGTTTTATGACGCTTTCGGTCATTGCGAATAAGTATAGATGTTTGTCTGAAAACAAAAATCAACTATTCATTAAATGCTTCTGTCGAGCAAGTTGCGTTTTATCGAAAATTCCCAACACATTTGTTCTATTAATTTTTCATCGGCAGACTGCCACTGACCACTGTTTAATAATTAATCGACATTTCGCCTCTGACATTTGTCAGATTTCTTTTCGCTTTCTTCTCTTTTTTTTCTATTATGAGTGAAAAATGCATTTTACTTTTTTTTTGTCCATGCATACGCTTACGTACATGTATGTGTTTTATGCCTACTATGATTACACCGTTTTAGGATTTCTCTTAAAAAAAATATTTCTCCTTCTGTTTTTCACTATTTAACTATTTTATTTTCTAGTTCGCTATATTGTTTTTAATTAATTGTTTTTTTTTTTTTACCTCATCGCCTATGTAATAACCCGGTACTTTCCAATAAAACACATTGCTTCCAAATTCATAAGCACATGTATATTTTTCCGCTTCGATGAGGCCGCTTTGATTGTCACAAATATACTAAATACATATATACTAATTAGAACCAAGAGAGAGAGGCAATAATGGATCATAGATAGAGAGAGAGAGAGAGTTAGAGTTGTAGGCGTCGATTTCCGCTTAGCATCTCGGAGCTGGTTCCCACAGTTCTTAAAACTGCTTATTATTTAAAAATTGTTTATATTTCATGCTCAGCGTTGGCGACTTAATATTGCGCCGGTTTGGTCTTAAGCTTCTCCACAGAGTGCGGATGCATGTTTGTTTGGTTTTAAGCAATACTTGCCATATGAATTTTTATGACTTATTTTGTTTATGTTTTGTTTTGTATATTTCTTTGGTCAATCTGATTTGGTGAAGCCATTTCAGCTGACCACGATGTTTAATCTTAAACATAAATATTTAAATTGTTTTCTTTTTATTTAATGTAGAGTATTTTACTATATTTACAAATTTAATTACCTATAATAATTTTTTAGGGTATTTTGAATTTAATGTGAAATTTGATTTTTGATTTGTTTTGACTTCAATATAGCTGGCTTGAGGTCAATAAATCTTATTAATTTATAAGATTTTTAATCATAGACAGCACAAAATGTGAGCACGTTGTCTGTATGGGTATTCAAGACACATTAAGTTGTATCATCAGCAGACTTCGCTAAAGAATCCAGAGTTGCAATAGCCATACAATATCAACCCTAAAAGTTGTTGGGAATTCAAACTACATAAATCGAAATAAGAACAGCAAAGCTTGGAACTGCAGATTCTACCTTTTGGTTTGTGCATACCCTTGGATACTATCAAAATTACTGTAAAGGACTTCGCCTTAAACAACTAACTGTCACGCGCAAATACTTTTGTTGTATTATATTGTACTTTATTTAAAAAAGAGAGGGTTTACAACATGTGTCATAAGATTTTTAATCATAGGCAGCACAAAAGGTGAGCAGGTTGTTGTATGGCTATTTCACGAACCACCAAGTTCTATCATCAGTAGACTTTTTATTTATTTATTTATTTTATTAATCAAAACTGATTTTAGCCGGCTGGACGAACGTGTTTTTTCTAAGCTTTCGCGTTTTAAACCGATTTTTTAATTTATTTTTTATTTTGTTTTATCGGCATCGTGATCGAAATTTAAATTCTATTACTAAATCTAACTTGCACTGTACCACTTGTTGCGTTTTTTTGTGTTTGTGTTAATAATTTTTACAACTTTAATTTCTGTTTATCACTTTCCTTATAACCTTTTTTGTTTTTTTCTTTTCTTCCTTTCTCCCACCTTAATCTCAGTTTTTTCTCTTTCTTGTAAATCACAAGCAACGCTCATTTGTTGTTGTCTTGCAATTTCAATGAGTTCTTGTTGAGTTGTGTTTTTGTTATTGTGATTTGTAGCTCCCGCGCTCACGCTCTTTAACTTTTTTTCTCGTTTTCGTTTCACTCGTCGCCGTTATTTGCGCTCACATTACAGTCTGATGTGTGTCTGTAATATTGACTCTATATCTTTTAGTCAGTGCTCTCTTTTTCTTTTAACCCATGTGCACCCTCAATATCTCTCTTTCTTATTATTTCTGGACCTCAGAGTGAGTTATATATTTTAATACCAAAACATTTCTCATTTTTATTTGTTTGGTTACTAATTCTTCTTATTACCTCATAATGCCTGTCTGTTCGATTAAAAATTGTTGTGAAACTTTTCATGCGGCAAACAAAGGATAACCTGATGAGTCTGTCCGCCAGTTTTCTTAAACTCTCGCAAGAGTTTAAAGAGGCTCAGTTTAGTAGTTTAACTCTACTGACTGAGTCTCGAAAGAGTAAGAAGGCGTGAGAACAGACTTCTGATTTGTCCTTACGTTTTCCGATTTCCACATCTATATCGATTCCAATTCCGCAGATGATGTCCGTAGTGTCCATTTTGTCTGGGCAAGAATCTATACCCATGGATTTTGCCGACAGGGATCCTAGTAATAGTAATGCCAGAGTGCCACTTGTTGCAACTAACGCTACAATTAATGCCGTAGCTGATGCAATACCTGCAATGCCGAAACCATTGGAGGGAGTGCCACCTAAAAAACACATTTTTGTTTCGAGACTTCCCTGATGCTACATCTGATGATGTCATGGCCCACATTCGGGCTAAACTGAATGTCTCCAGAATATCGGTAGAAATGTTTAAATTTTCATATTCTAAAGAAATTTCATCCTTTAAAATCAGTGTTCCAATTTGGACTGTATCTGCAGTTCTAGCTTCTGGCGAAAAAGCTTAATTGTGAAGGAGTTTAGATCCAGAAAATGAAAAACACGGGGCCAAACAAGGATTCCTTCACCATCTATTGCTCTTTCTTCTTCATCTATTCCCCCTCCTTTCTTATCAATTCCTTTCTTCTTCTACTCTATTAAAAAACTTACAACGTTCTTCTCTGTCAGAATGTCAGAGGCCTTAACGCAAAACGTTGCTGCCCTCTGGGTGTCACGATTTTATTGATGGTATGCTTGAGCTTTTGTAGGCCAAGCTGAATTCAATTTTTAATACGTCTGGCAGATGTCTGAATCTGATTTTAATTTTTGATCCTAGTTTTTGAGAAGTATCCAATGGTCCCGAGGATAGTTTTCATCCAACTTTAGAGTTAGCTATTGAGTTTCCCAGCCGCGACCCCATCTCCGAGTGTGATCCTACGTACGCACACGATGTTTTCGGAAGACTGACTTTGTCGCACTCAACAATGCCTTTCTTAACACCGATTGGACCAATTTAATGAGTTTGTATCCCTAGTATCTCCTGTGGTGACGCAAAAATCACCATGGTTTACGCGGGGGCTGTCAAAACTGAAGAATCTTAAGTCTAGGTATTACAAAAACTATAAAGTCACGGGTCTATCATCGGATCTTTCTCGTTACTTGGTTGCTAAATCGAATTTTATTGTTTCTAATTCCAAATGCTACAACAATTACTTACAACGTTGCAAGTTGCGATTCTCCTAAAATTCTAAAGACTTCTATAGTTTCGTTAACTCAAAGCGAAATTCTATCTCCCTTCCATCGTTTGCAGTTTTTAATAATTTTTCGGCCTCGTCTGATAAATCTATTTCTAATTTATTTGCTAACTTCTTCTCGACTATGTACATATCTACTAAGTACAACTCTTGCCAGATATATGCTTATCCTATGACGAAATCCAACTGCATTCTTAATCCTATTTTAACGGAAAGTTTAGTAGCTAAGGAACTAATGACGATTAAGCCGGTATACTCACCGGGCCCAGACGGTATTCCCGCTTGTGTCCTGAGGTTCTGTGCGGAGTCATTGTGCTCGCCTTTACTTAAGCTTTTTGAGTTGTCCGTTACACTGTCCGAGTTTCCAACTTTATGGAAGGATTCGTTTATTTTACCTCCTCACAAATGTGGCAATGAATCCGACGTCACTAATTACAGAGGAATTTCTAAATTGTCAGCGTCTCAAATAAGGCATTTATGTAAATCTATTTTTTCGCCATACCAGCATGAGTTTGTCAATAATAGGTCTACCACAACTAACCTTTTACAGTTTACATCTTTTGTCTTGGCCCATTACTATTCACCATTTTTATTAATGATCTCCCCACCGTTCCTTTAAATTCCCGAGTTCTTATGTATGCCAATGATGTAAAAATGCCATACCTTGCAAGCTGACCTAAATGCTTTTCAGGGGTAGTGTAGGGCTTGTTATCTCAAAACTAAGTGCAAAATTATGTCTTTTTATAGAGGTTCTTCATAATTATGATGTTAATTATACGCTTGCAAAACGGGTATATTAATTTTGGTCAGAAGTGTGCAACGCATAGAAGGAAGCATTTCCGACCATATAAAGTATATATATTCTTGATCAGCACGACGAGACGAGTTTAAACAGCCATGTCCGTCCGTCCGTCCGTCCGTCTGGATCAACGCAAACTCCACCTAGACCGTAAGAGCTACAGAGCTGAAATTTTGCATGTGGGCTTGTATATACTGCAGGGGTTGTATATCTCGGATTCAGCTGGATCAGACCACTATATCATATAGCTCCCATAAAACCGGCAAAGTCACGAACAGTGACTTTTCTGAATAATTTCCTTATTTTCTGGGCTACCGATCGTTCCTATGGGAGCTATATGATATAGTAACCCTATCTTTATCAAATTCGGCACAGTCATTAACAGATATATTAAAATAACAAATATTTAATTTGAAAGCAATCGCGTCAAAAGTAACAAGGGTATTGACAAAAGTCACTGTTTTCGAAAGATCGTTCCTATGGGAGCTATATGATATAGTCACCCGATCTTGATCAAATTTGGCACAGTCCTTTATATGTGTAATTCACTCACCAATATTAAATTTCATGACAATAGCTCAAAAAAAAAACGAAGTTATTGAGAAAAGTCACTGTTCGTGACTGTGCCATGTGTATGGGAGCTATATGATATAGTGATCCGATCCGGCTGAATCCGAGATATACAACGCCTGCAGTATATACAAGCCTACATGCAAAATTCAGCTCTGTAGCTCCAACGGTCTAGGAGGAGTTTGCGTTGATCCAGACGGACGGACAGAAGGACAGACGGACGGACGGACGGACATGGCTATTTGAACTCGTAACGTCGTGCTGATCAAGAATATATATCCTTTATATGGTCGGAAATGCTTCCGTCTATGCGTTGCACACTTCTGACCAAAATTAATATACCCTTTTTGCAAGGGTATAAAAATTAAGAAACAGTGTTGCCGTGCTCCAACAAAAAAAAAGGGGTAGCCAAACCAAAGTGCTGCTACGCCATACTTTGCGTACAGATGAAACAAGAAAAGGTAGCAAAATTGCTACTAAGTATGCATATGCATAAAAAAATAAATCTGAGGCTCGTTGGTGTCTTCGTTATTGAAAGATGTCTCTTTTTGTTCCAACGAAGAAAATATCAGCGATTGGGCTGGGGTACAATAAAACAAATCGTCCCAAAGAAAATTAAAAATCCAAGGCTGCTTGAAAGCCAAAAGTTGCTTGGTCGACGACACGCGACCGAAATATAAATTTTAACTGAAATATAACGGGGTTTAAATCCTAATATTTTCACTAAATTTAATGTTATATCACCTTATTCTTCGAATATTCACTAATATTTGTATTCACTTTAGCCAAATATGTATATTACTGCCTTGTGCAGTCACTGTATGTTGTCACTTTTTAATAATGATGTAATATACATGTGTATCACAAATATATATGTATATATATATTTATGTGAATATTAATATTCACGTCTTTTCGCAAAGTATCAAATTAAATGAAAAAGCCTGTACCAAAAATTCTGTTTCTAAGCGAACACAATGCATGCGAACGAATTCTATCGGATCTTTTCCATGCTCTCTTCTTTGCTTTCGCTTTGTGTTCGCTGTGCGAAAGGAGAGTAAGAACCGTACCAAGTGAAGACATGTGCGTAGTACGCAAAGGGGGTGGTAAATTTATTCTTGCAAACAAAGAAAAAAATATTCTTTCCGAAATGCAATTAAAATTATTATTATTAAAGAGGGCTACTACAGTTTGGTCTCCTGAATATAAGTTTTATCAAAACAAATTAGAATCTGTACAAAAACAGTTTTTACTTTTTGCCTTTCGTGATTTGCGCTGGGATCCAACTGCACAACTTCCATCTTATTCTAGTCGATTTCAGTCAATTAACCTACCTTCTTTAACTAATTGAAGAATTATGCTTGGTGTAACTTTTCTTTACAAACTTTTAAATGGTGATATTGACTCTTTATTTTAAACTATCCTGTTTTCTTTTTATATGTAACCGCCTGTAATACGCCTTTACCCTTACCATTGTAACACTAACTTTACTTATGGTCATTCGTAACAGGCCCGGGCCTGGTGTCAGATGGGCCACTTGTTCGTACTGAGCGTTGAACGACTACGTCTATATATAGTTGCAGATTCCACCTTTGTTATGTGCATACCCTTAGGCGCCATCAGAATTAATGTAAATTACTTCGCCTTGACCTTATATTGTACTATATTCAAAAAAGAGAGGGTTTGCAACATGGGTCATACGGCGTGGTGTGTAATGTGTAATTCAAGATGGTGTTGGTCTAGATTTAGACCTTTTTGAAGTTAATCAAAACTGGGTTTTAGCTTACTAATTTATAAGATTTTTAGTCATAGGCATCACAAAAGGTGAGCAGTTTGTTGTATGGCTATTTCAAGAACCGCCAAGTTCTATCATTTATTTATTCAGATTTTTTTAGATTTTTTATTTATTCATTTTTATACCCTTGCAAAAATGGTATATTCATTTTGCTCAGAAGTGTGCAACGCATAGAAAGATCAGCACGACGATACGAGTTCAAATAGCCATGTAAGTCTGTCCGTCCGTCTGGATCAACTCAAATCCTAGTTAATTCAAAGAATATAATATAAAGTGCTAAATATTCCTCTCGTTTGCGACAGTTTATTTTTAACAGCATAAGTAGAAACACCTTAAATCCGGGCTTAATAGTATTTGTCAATATAATTCAAGACAGTTTTATTTATTAGAGCAAAAATGTTGTTAAAGAATGAAAGGATATTTCCATGTCTGTGAAAACCCAGGTACATAGGCTTTTGGCTCGAGGAAAGAATTTAATAGAATATCAGTGTTAACCAATTGGAGAGCTATCTGAAGAAGCACAGGAATCTTAAAACAAGGACTACAAAGCTGCAGATACACTAATACATTTAAAACTGATCGTGTTAGACAAAATGAAGACCTTTTTAACATGCTGGCTGCCTCTTCGGACCCACTTATTGCATCACTGAGACGAACTGTTAAGTTTATCAGATATTGATGTAAATATTGATAATTATATGGAAACAATTCGGCCATCAATAGCAAATTTTCAAAATTAACCTAAAAAAATGTATAAAATTTTTATTTTTTTACTTTTTGTAATTATGTTAGAAAATCAAATTAAAACACTAAAAAATGTTGCATAGTCGTTTAAAACAAAGAAAAAATTTCGATTGTGATTGAAAAAAAACAGCTTTTTCCTCCTTTTTAAAGGAACAACATGCTTGAAAATATTTTCTGACTTTGACCTTGAATATTACAGCACCACGAACACCCAGCACTCTTAGCAAGCATTCATAGAAGCTATGATTTTTGCAATATAAAACTGTCTATTTTCTTCCATAATACATGACATTACATGTACAGAGCTCCGAGGGCAGATCCTAATTTCTCCATTTGTGGAGTCGTGCATTAACACGGATGGTGCAAAGTCAATCCTAAACAGTAATACAGAATTTGGAGACATGGATTGTATCAAAATTTTCGCAAAAGAATTTACTCGTAATATTTTTGTATATAGTGTAACCAAGAACGATGAGAAGCAATATCTTTATTTCAGAGTACAGGACTCGCCCAACCTTCGCAACGTGAATTTCACACCATTAGTTCAAGTTGATTATATTGGCGATAGTCATCCAATTGCAAATATTTCTATTGAAAGCAATATAAATGTAAACAGCGACAATGAATTTGAAAGTAACGATGATGATGATAATAATGCTAGTCGCCACGTAGACATCAGCGATAAAATAGTTTTAATTCCAATCTACACCAACTATCACGAACATTTCAAAAGTCACCTAAAATTTTGCAATGTTTTGGTCATTCCTGTCCTATCTGAGATAGACTGGTGGAAAACCGATTTAAAAAAGAGTTCTGGTTCACATAATGACATCTTACAGAAAATATTACAGAATTTTGTATTTGGGACCATTGTAATGCTATGTTCTAGGTGAAAGAATTCTCTCGACAAAGGAAAAATCCCACTACTATCGTCGTACAATGGGCTTGCATACCCGATCATTCCCTATTATTTGCGAAATTAAACGTTATAGAGCAACGACTAATATCACCAAGAATTCCGTTCATACAAATGAGAAGACTTAGACATATAAATGGTCAATATACGGCCATAAATATATAATTTATTATTAACTATTATTAACTTGTACGCTTAAGGTAATACGAGCTATACGCACGCCCTTATGTACTGTATTTTTTAAGCAAGTCAAAAATATGATGAAGCGGATGCAAAACTGCTCAACGCTTATAGAAGAAAATCGAGAAATGAATGATGAATGAAGCACTTCCAAACAGTTTTCAAGATGGTGCAGAACTAGCAACGGAAAATATTAGTGAACATTTTCCTATCGAAGATAGTCTCACAGCTCAACAACAAACTCTTTTGTGGAATGAAGATGAAATGTTACATATAACACCGGGGAAAAGGAGCGTTCCACGTAGTATTGTATTCGATAAATATGCTGATGAGCTTTCATTTCTAACAATCTACGGTGGTAAATTTAGAACATATAGAGTGCAATGTTACACCTCTCTTGCAAACGACAAGTGAGCTCCGGCGTACAGATCGCCGAGCCACTGATCCGCAACGTCTTTAATATGCAGCAGCGAAAATTTTGAGGCACTTACTTTCGTTAGTATTTAAACATGTTGGGCATAACAGCCAGGTCACCTACTATCTGAACATTACATTAACAGTTGCATCGAAGGTAACCTAGCTTTTCTTCGTTGCATTCAAATTCGGCTTTGTTCTGGTCTGATAAAAAGAGGGACCTTTTCGCCATGATTAGACAATTAGGGGCCCCAACCGCTTTTTGTCAATGAAGACGCTGTCACATGTGCAATTTATTTCAACAAGTTAGTAAATTGTTTGTTAAAAATTTTGCAGTCAAAACGTGACAATCCATTTAGTAACCATAGACTAAAACATTACTTTAAACAAATAGAATTTCATATACTTTTATGGTTAGAAAATACACCAAACATGGATTTTAAAATAATTCAAGATGAGTATGCTTGTGCTTACGTCGTAGAATATGTAAACAAACACAATCGAAGCATCAGCAATTTACAACGGCAGATTATTCAAATTATGGACGAAAATTCAGAGTTTGATATTGAAGATATTACAAAAAAGTTAAACATCGTTCTCCTGCAAGCCGTCGAACTGCATTGCCTACGCAACAAGCCGCTTTGTATTTGTTACGTGAACCAATGATCTGTCTGTTGCCACTGTTTATATTCCAACAATAGTGATATATATAGGATAAAAAAAAGAACTACAAAAACTAAGTGATATTTGGAAAAAAAAATTGGTCGATAAATATGAAGGCTATTATTGAGGATGTAACGTTAATACAGTTCGTTGCTAATTACATCAAGAACGCAAAAGGAGAGTACTATAAACGAAAAGCTCGGAGAATTGTTAAATATCGAAATTATGATATGGGAAATAATTTTAACGATTACAGGCGAGAGTAACGACGTACTTCACGAAAATAAATTCATTCAAATATGAAGACAACAAGGACTTGATTTTAGAGCGTAGAAAAGAGATTGAATCGAATTTAGACATTGGGAAAACACTTGACATTGCAGAGCGTTGGGTAGAGAAGATGAAGAAGAGGAGGACCAACATTTGATATACAACATGCAACGATTGACAAACTCGGGGTCATAGCGAAGAAAAAAGAAAATTTAATGGATACACAACTCTTCAACCAACTGATGAGATCAGCTAACGGTAAGCAAAAGGAACTGTTAATGCACATTAGGAGATTGACTCTAAAGCTGCTCTTAAAATTTCGATTTCCAAAATGTTATCGTTATTATCAGAAATGTTGCATCTATACAGATCTATTTTTCGATTCATTTGAGTACCGATTATCTACGAAGTTAATATGAGCGGTGCAGAATTGTTAACCAAAATTAATTTGAGGCTTAAGCAAATTACGGTAAATCATAATCTTGATTTAGGAGGGATAGATGTAATTTTAATTGAGGACTTACGTCAGGCCCCACCTGTAAGATCCACATTAATATAGAAGCCAATTAGAACGCGAATGGTTGGTCCCCATTTGTGGCAAGGTTTAAGGTTTTTCCAGCTTACTCATGTAATGAGACAGGCGAAGGAAGATGCTCTAAGATTGTGCCCTAACAGTGTTCGTACATATATTTCACGCAAAACACTTTGTTGATGCCGATAAAAACGAAGTTTTGCAAGGAAATCCCGATAAAGTTATTTCCAACAGCTGCTGACCTTATCACGGGGACTAAAAGTGCTGAACAAGAAGCTACCTTTCGCAAAAGACTGCACAAAAAGAGTAATCTTGATACAGGTGGAGTACCTTACCAAGTTACATTTGTTAAAGGAAAATATTATCTAGTTACGAAAGACATAGTTCATCTAGACTTCAATGAACATAACGACGTATGTCAAGTCTGGTAGAAATTACCTGATGCACCCAAAGTCGGTCAAAAAATAAGACAAAAATTAGCAGTTCAGAACAAAGTTAGTCATCTTGCTGTGCCTATTGAATGAGGAACATTGACCATCACTTTGACAATGGATTAAAAAGTATGTGTTAAAAGGAAACACTTTCCAATAAGTGCGGCTTGTGCTTTAACCATTCATAATGCATAAGTCATAATTCACTTTCAATGAAATAGTGTATGAGTACGATAAGACTCATCAGCAGGAGCTTAATTATGTTGCACTTTCTCGAGTAACTACCATCGAAGGTTTGGTTATTGTTACACCGAGTGCTAACGCAAAAAACAATCTGATTTTGCCATAATCGAATACAACCAACCACAATTTTTTCCTTAGTGACAGAATTCAGGAGCCTGTTGTTAAATATGTACATACACTGAAAACTAGAGCGTAAGCTATCACGGATCTCATGTGCAATAAAAAAGGTCTCAACGTACAAAGTGTAAAAAATAATTACATTGATTTAGATAACACAGTTATTCTAACGAGCAATCTTTTATTGTGGCTGGCTAATGATCAGGAATGTCATATACCACAATTTAAATGCATCGTTAAATTTTAACCACATGGTGTAGCAATATATCAAAACCTGAATGATACATAAAACATTGTAACGCCAAATATTGATGTGTTGAACAATATTCAGGACGTCCTTCTTAGACGTTCAACAGTTGCGGATGTTTGTACAGCTTTGTGTGTAATGCAAAGTTTTGAGTGCAAAACTTACAAGTTCATTGTATCCGTTAGTTGCTTGATTGCTCCAAAGTTCGCTTTAGCGCTTCATTGTTGACGCAGTTGTGGTGGATCCAGAATGGCTACTGTGTAGCCTACTCCAAAGTTGAAAAAGGGTATATTCTGAGATACCCGATGCTCAAGTAAGTCGCCTATGACTTGTTTAAAGAACTGAGGCACCGGCCGCAGCCATGGATCACATTTCGGATTATCAGCTTCACCCTAATGATGTGGTATGGTTGCCGGGGTATTCCGCGTAGTGGCTCAACATATATATCATCTAAAAGAACAATCAAGCAAAAACAGTGACTTTGTTACTTTTGACGCGATTGCTTTAATTAAACATTTGTCAGTCTTATATATCTGCTAATGACTGTGCCAAATTTGATCAAGATCGGGTGACTAAACCCTATAGCTCCCATAGGAACAATCGGTGGTAAACAGTGACTTTATCAATAATTTCGTTATTTGCTATGCTAAGATTCTAGGCCTTTCTTTCGCAAACATTAGACTTTTTAAATAAAACGTTTTTCCATTTTGACGGCTATAGGTAAGGAAAGACTAACAAAAAACTTGCAAGGGTACGCAAACTTTGACGCAATCGATATTTCTTACATAAACAAATTTTCCTTCTTGCCGGTTTGTTTTAAATTCATTAATTTTGCTTCTGCTACCTAAACTGATTCGCCCTTTATTTGTTTTAATAATGTGTGGATTATACCTGTTATTGTCTTTTCATTTGTTACTAATAGTCTAACGTCCTCTTTTAGTGTTATTTTTATGATTTTAATAACTCTTTCTTCGTGGACTGCCTTTATTTGATTAATTAGTTGCAACGAGTCTATGAAACTTTGAAGTGTTTTTACTTTAACATAATACTCTTGAATCAGCTTGGAAGCTGTATTAAGAAATTCAATTATGGTTCGCACCATTTTGGTCTTATATATGTATCTCTCTTATGAGTTGTGTTTTTTAGGTGTTTTAGGTTTTAATATTGCTAAATATCGTAAATAGTTAAATTGTTTTCTTTTTTTTTGTGTAGAGTATTTTACTATATTTACAAATTCTATTATTGATACCTGCAGTCCTCGGTAGATGAGTTGTCTAAGTGGCCTAGTCATTTAGTCAACTGAACAACGAGGATCCGGGTTCGAATCCCAGGCTAGTGTATGGATGTAGTTTTCGTCTAAGCCGAAGGCCTTAGTAGCCAGTGCTTGTAAAAAATAGTTAGGTTGATAGTTTACAACTATATCCTATACTTTAATACAATACAATTATTGATACCTTTAATTACTTGTAATAATTTAGTAGGGTATTTTGAATTCAATCTTAAATTTTATTTTTGGTTTTTTTTATTGTATGTATGTATATATATACATATTATTGTCTTAAACAAAACTGGGTTTTATCAGGCTTGAGGTCAATAAATCTTACTAATTTATAAGTTTTTTAATCATAGGCAGCACAAAAGGTGAGCAGGTTGTCTGTATAGCTGTTTCAATAACTACCTATTTCTATCATCAGCAGTCTATTTATTCATTATACTCTTGCAAAAAGGGTATATTAATTTTGGTCAAAAGTGTGCAACGCATAGAAGGAAGCATCTTCGACCATATAAAGTATATATATTCTTGATCAGCACGACGAGACGAGTTCAAATAGCCATGTCCGTCCGTCCGTCCGTCCGTCCGTCTGGATCAACGCAAACTTCTCCTAGACCGTAAGAGATAAAGAAATTTTGCATGTAGGCTTGTATATACTGCAGGCGTTGTATATCTCGGATTCAGCCGGATCGGATCACTATATCATATAGCTCCCATACAAATAGCAAAGTCACGAACAGTGACTTTTCTCAATAATTTCCTTATTTTCTGGGCTACCGATCGTTCCTATGGGAGCTATATGATATAGTTACCCGATCTTTATCAAGTTCACCCGATCTTGACCAAATTTGTTTTCGTTTATATGTGTAATTAACTCACCAATATTAAATTTCATGACAATAGCTCAGAAAAAAACAAAGTTATTGAGAAAAGTCACTGTTCGTGACTGTGCCATTTGTATGGGAGCTATATGATATAGTGATCCGATCCGGCTGAATCCGAGATATACCCTTTTTGCAAGGGTATAAAAATTAAGAAACAGTGTTGCCGTGTTCCAACAAAAAAAGGAGTAGCCAAACCAAAGTGCTGCTACGCCATACTTTGCGTACAGATGAAACAAGAAAAGGTAGCAAAATTGCTACTAAGTATGCATATGCATAAAAAAATAAATCTGAGGCTCGTTGGTGTCTTGGTTATTGAAAGATGTCTCTTTTTGTTCCAACGAAGAAAATATCAGCGATTGTGCTGGGGTACAATAAAACAAATCGTCCCAAAGAAAATTAAAAATCCAAGGCTGCTTGAAAGCCAAAAGTTGCTTGGTCGACGACACGCGACCGAAATATAAATTTTAACTGAAATATAACGGTGTTTAAATTCTAATATTTTCACTAAATTTAATGTTATATCACCTTATTCTTCGAATATTCACTAATATTTGTATTCACTTTAGCCAAATATGTATATTACTGCCTTGTGCAGTCACTGTATGGTGTCACTATATATGTATATATATATTTATGTGAATATAAACGTCTTTCGCAAAGTATCAAATTAAATGAAAAAGCCTATACCAAAAATTCTGTTTCTAAGCGAACACAATGCATGCGAACGAATTCTAACGGATCTTTTCCATGCTCTCTTCTTTGCTTTCGCTTTGTGTTCGCTGTGCGAAAGGAGAGTAAGAATCGTACCAAGTGAAGACATGTGCGTAGTACGCAAAGGGGGTAGTTCATTTATTCTTGCAAACAAAGAAAAAAATATTATTTCCGGAATGCAACTAAAATTATTATTATTAAAGAGGGCTACTACAGAAGGAAGATTGATTAAAAGAAGCCAAATTGACATTGCGATCCCAATTTAGACCGCGAAGAGCAAACAGCAGAAATTGCTTTTGAACAGATTCAATTTTACTTTGGTGCTTCTCATATTGCAGTGACCATATGCAAGAGTCGTACTCTAAGCTGGACGGATTAATGAAGTTTAAAGAATTTTGGTTGTGTACGGATCGTCAAACTCTTTTGACCATCGTTTCAAAACCCAAGAACATTCATTGCTTTACTAACTGTAGCAGAAATATTTTTTTTTTTTATTTATATTTTATTTGCAATCTGCCTTAGACTAGGCAATAAACAAATTGACAAAATATAAGTAATAATAGCCGGATGGTTTAAGCTCCAGTGAACTCAATCCATATGTACATGTTAATAGCTACCTATTTGTTTCTCTATATGGCAGGTCCAGGACATGAGTTCTTTTTATACGTCTTGTGGTGACAGAGTTATCTAATAGACTTAATGCTAAAGCGTTTTCATGGTCGTGTAGCCTATTGATATATCTACTTGTATGAGATTTTAACTCGTCTATGACGGTGGGTATTTGGAGATCTTTATGGATATCTGCGTTGGTCATATATCGACAAGCGCCTGTTATTGATTTGAGAGTCATGGACTGATATCTCTGCAGTATTTTTATGTTTGATTTGCTGGCTGCACCCCATAGCTGCAGCACGTAAGTCCATACTGGCTGAAGAACAGCCTTGTATAGCCGTATTTTGTTTCTAAGGCTTAACTGAGATCGAGGTCCTAGTAACCAGTACATTTTCTTTTAGCTGTTTTTGTTTTGCCTTGATATGCTGCTTACAAGTAAGTCGTCGATCTAAGTGAACTCCCAAATATTTCACCGATTCGCTATGTGGGAGAGCCATTCAGCGATACTAGCGGACACTTTCCAGGTCTCAGCGAGAATGTGACCTGTACTGATTTCTGAGCATTCACCACTATTCTCCACTTTTTAAGCCAAACTTCAATAATTCTAAGTTCCTCTTGAATTATGTTTGACGCTTCAAGTATGTTACTGCTTGTAACGATGACTGCGGTATCGTCAGCATATGTTGCTATTTCAACAGCGTTTGTGGAGGGTAGTTCGGAGGTGAAAATAGTGTACAAAACTGGGCCTAAAACGCTCCCTTGGGGAACACCGGCATTAGCAGTGTTTATGCTAGACGATTCTCCACGTTCATGGACATAAAATGCTCTGTTTTTCATTTATGATTTAAGAATTAGAAAGTGCAGGTAGCCACTTTTTAATTTTGTAGAGTCGACCTTCATGCCAGACTTTGTTAAATGCTTGCTTAATATCTAAGAATACTCCTGTGCAGTACATTTTGCATTCTAGTGCGTTTGTAATTGCGTTCGTAATGCGGTGGCATTGCTCGATCGTGCATTCTTCTTTAAAGTATATGTTCAAATACTTTAGAGAATGTCACCAGCAAGCTTATGGGACAGTATGACGATGGGCATTCTTCCGGCTTATTGGGCTTAGGGATCATAGTGACTTCACCACATTTCCACTAGGTTGGAAAGTATTCTAGTCTAAGCATAGCATTATAGATGGATTTCGGCGGAAGATTTTTTATTGTACCTCCACATATTTTGTCATATACGGGGGATTTTTTTCTTATTTGGCCTTTTTATTTCCTTGAAGACTTCTGTAAATGTCGTTTGCCTTATCGGCAGGCTCATCTGACATGGAGAATCTAGAAATCCGTGTACCTCATTTACTGTATCAGGATCATTTTCTGGGTTTGGCTTAAAAACTGAACATAGGTGGTTAGCAAAGGCCTCAGCTTTCTCTACATTTCCTCTGCAGCGTTGTCCGATGTTGTCGACAATTGTGGTAGCTCTTCTGGTGGCCCTTTTTAAATATCTACTTGCTTTCCAGAGACTTAATTTCCCATAGTTTGTTGTTTAAGTCCTTAGCAGCCTTGTTGTATTTTCTCTTGTCTACTGGGCTTCTTGTTGTTTGCCATATTTTCCGAAGTTTTCTTTTTTCAGCTATTTCAGATCTCAGATCTAGTGGTATAAATGTTTCTCTTCTTTGGTTTTCGTTAGGTGGTGTTGTGAACATGCAAGCAGCAGCATGAATTGAGTTAGTAAGTGTCTCAATAGCTAAATCTACTTCCTTAGCGAAATGTCTAGACATGTTTTGTCTTCAAGCCAGTTTTTAAACGCACTTATGTTTGTTTTTGAGTTAATGATTTTGTAGGGCTTTTCCTTAAAACAAACTGTAGAACCATATGTAACAATAATTGATGAGTGATCGGAGCTCAGAACGAAGTTCTCCTCTATTTGAAAGTGATTTTGCTGTAGTCCAGCGTAAACAATAAAATCTAGTAGATCTGGGATTTTTCTAGTACCAGTTGGCCAGTACGTAGGCTTTTCGGTAGACAAGGTTGTGTAATTGTTAGTGGTTATGCATTTGTACAGTTCAGCACCTTTAGGATTTACAAGTCTAGACCCCCACCATGGATGCTTGGCATTATAGTCACCTCCCGCATTAAATTGTCTACCAAGTCCTTGAAATAGAGTGTTAAAGTCATCAAGCCTGCAGGAATATCTTGGTGGTAGGTACACTGCAGCTATGGAGATTGTTGCATGAAGACATTGTATTTTAATCGCTGCAACTTGCATGTTATTTATGTTGATGTTATCTAGTGTTTGGTATTTAAGTGTGTTTTTTACAATAACCGCACTTCCACCGTGTGCTCTTCCAGATGGGTGATTACCTTGGATAATGTCATACCCATTAATGGTTATATGATTTTTTTTTTTGGTAAAATGCGTTTCAGAAATCAGTAATATGTCAATGTTGTTGGTTTTAATAAATAAAGGTCTTTCATTGCGATGCTTGGAGAGCCCATTGGCATTCCAAATTGCTATTCGCAGGTCTATTTGCATAATTTGTTTACAAGCAGCATTATCATGTTTAGTAGATTGGTGGTTAGTTCCGACTGTTCACTAATAGTTGTTCAATCCTGTCTAATGCTGACTTTTCTTGTACTGCAGTATCACCTCGTAGCGCTTGCGCATAAGTTGGTTGAGTCGAGTGTATATTTTCGCGGTTTGTTGGTATATCGTAGGAGAATGATTTTGTTCTCGGTCGATCTGAAGTAACATATGTTGCTGGTCTACTTTTGGTTACGATGGACTTGTTTTTTGTAATTGCTTGGTAGATTGATTCAAAGAAGCCTACTGGAATATGATGGCCAATTGACATTGCGATACCAATTTAGAACAGATTCAATTTTACTTTGGTGCGTCTCATATTGATGAATGGATTCATGACGTATACAGAATTTTGGTTGTGTACGGATCGTCAAACTTTTTTGACCATCGTTTCACAAACGCAAGAACATTCAACGTTTTACTTACTGTAGCAGAAATATGAGGATTAAAAGTTAATTTGTGGTCCATAAGAACATCTAAGTGATTGATAATATCTAACCGTTTTAATGCAGTGTTGTTAAGATAGTAAGTTGCTTAGTATGGAGTGCATCTATAAAAAGACATAACATAACCTTTAGAGCCGTTGAGGTTTAATAGGTTGGTTTCACACCAACTCTAAAGATCATTAAGATCGGGTTAAAGCACGCAAGAAGACGATATGTCTTTAAAACTGAGGTAAAGCTTAACATCATCCGCGTACATAAGCACACGAGAGTGTGTCACTACCAATGGAAGATTATTCATAAAAAGAGTGAATAGCAATGGACCCCAAAGACTACCCTAAGGTACTCCAGAGGTGACTTGAATGGTCTTAGAAAATTAAGACTTGAAGAGGACCTATTTGTGTACGCTTAGAAAGATATTGAAGAATCCAATCAAGCAAAAGGCTGGGGATGCCCAGTGCGTTCAACTTATATAAAAGCAGAGTATGATTAACAGGGTCAAAGGCCTTGCTGAAGTCAGTATAAATGACGTCAGTTTGCACGGCAGTCTTTTTTATTTATTTATTTATTTATTTATTTATTTACGTCAACTAACACAGCAGTCGACGAAAAAGCTTAAGCTAAAGACAGATAGTAATTAATTGAAAAAGATAGCTTAGCTATATACACAACTAAACATCCCCGACCCGGTGGAGGTGTTTTATTTGCATAAGGTGCCAGCTATGCCCCGATTCACAGCCAATGTGGTCAGGGATGAGTTGCAACCAATCCAAGTCCAGAATATTATTATTGGTTTCGCTGTAGATGATTAAAAAGTATAGCGCGAAGAGAAGTGACAGAAAGGTGAGGAGAAATTAGGTGAGAAAGGTTGTTAAAAGATTGGCAAAGAACACGAAAAGGTTCGTGAAGAGAGTAGTTAGTCAGACATCTACTAAGGTGAATAGGAAAAAAGTTTCTGGTCCGACGTGAGGGAACACAAAAATATAGCGTATCTAGTAAATTAGTAGAAATGACTTCGCCGTTGACTAGTTTATGGAAAAAGAGAATGCCAAAAACGAGCCTACGGTTGTAAAGTGAAGGAAGATTAATAAGAAGAAGTCTGCTAGAATAAGAAGGTAGGCGAAGACTCGGGTCCCAATTAAGACCGCGTAATGCAAACTTAAGGAATACAGCTTCTGTACCGATTCAATACTACGCTGGTGAACATCATATTGCGGATTCCACACTGGCGAGCAATATTCTAGAGTAGGGCGAACTAACGAAGTGTATAAAACCTTTGTTACATAGGGATCATCAAATTCTTTGGCCCAACGTTTAATGTAGCCAAGAAGGCTGCATGCTCTCTTGACAATAGAAGAAATATGAACATTAAATGAAAGTTTTGGGGCAAACATCACGCCTAAGTCTTTAAACGATGGTACACAATCTAACAGAACAGACTTAACAGAGTAATGAGCTATGAACGGAGACAAACGACTGAAAGTCATAAAAGAACACTTAGAGGCATTGAGGTGTAATTTATTAACGTGGCACCAATTACAGAACGCATGGAGATCTGATTGCAAGTACTGTTGGAAAGAAGGTGTAGTATACTTTTAGGGATAAGATTAGGGCACATACTTTTAGGGATAGATTATAAGTAATTAGAACTTAAGCATAATGTCTAGCTTTAAGTACCGTTAAGGACACTAGCCATAAGACCAATGTAAACGTTCTCCTATAAATACCGGGCTTGCGGCCCCAATAAATCACTTCAAGTCAAACCTTGCCTTCGCCTGTTTCATGGCGATCCTGCCTAACATTGGCAACAAACAAAAAGGCAATAAGAAAAAAAAAAATCCTTGCCATACATAGGCAAAGTGATAAAAGGACTCACATCCCGATGACCAGGACCATTACCCAAATAAAGCGGCGAGGTGGCCTTCTCGTCAGACTTAGAAGGCAGCGAGCGGCCCTGCTGGCCCAAGTAAACAGCGACCCACCACCACCATGGGCAGAGGCATGCCAAATTTGGATTAGGATATGCCGACTTGAGGAACAGCAGCAACAACAAAAAGAGGCAAAGCAGCACAACCAACAGCAGCAGAACCGACCAGCAACAACAGCAGAAAAATAAATCAAAAAAAAATCAATTGAATAAAAAAGTGTGCTAATATATCTAGGCACCTTTGTGGCAAGAGGCGATCTTTGCGCTGCCATCATAAATCAATTTAAATATACATATGTGTAAATATTAACGAAAAAAAAATACATATATATCTAAATAAATTTAATATATTGTCTATACAATTTTTTTTTTTCAATAAGTCTATCATTGCAAAAAAAAAAAAAAAAAAAAAAAAAAAAATACCCTAGAAAAGAGAAAACAAAAACAAAAAATCACATATTTTCAAATATACACTAAAATGAAAACTACACAAAAACGAAAAAAAAAAAAAAAACAAATATATACATATACAATTAAATATAAAATTCCAATCAGCCGTATATACCCCAACATACCCTAACAAAGAGCACATGTCAACCATGTGCACTCAAAATTGCACAAACAACATAAGCACAGTTGTAAAGCTCGCCACGATCAAAGCGAGCTTCTAAAAAAAAAAAAAAAGCTCAAGAAAATTTCACAAAGCTTGCAAGCACACATAAAGCTTTCTGATCGCAGCAAGCTCCACAATATCAAAACTGCCCAATAACGAAGTCTAAATACCCTATAAGAAAAATTACAAAATTTTTTTTTTGGAAATAATTAAATATTATAAAATAGAATTATAAACAATTTGAAAAAAAAAAAACAATAACAAAAAAAATATAGGAGAATCAGAGAATGAAATAATTAAAAGAACAAAATTATTTTAACGTAATTTCAATGGACCAGAACATAGAAATATTGAAAGAAAAATTTCAGAAAGCATACAAGTGAATAAACAAAACAATTTATATACACCCTCAAACCATAAACAAGCACCTTGAAACTATCTTCGACAGTTATAATAGAATAAAGAGTAGCAGTACAGACATATGCAATGAATCTAGCAGTAAAAGCTTTACTGAGCTAATATATAGTTTAAATAAACAACTAATAAGTATAGCAACAAAACATAATATAAAATTCACAATACCGGTAGATTCGAATCTAGAAGCAACTTTTGAACCTCTAGTAGCAAAAGACACAGAAGAACCAGCTGTAAAAGATAACCCAGAAGACATTCAAGATATATCAGGTGTAAAAGATAACCCAGAAAACATTCAAGACAATACAAAACCAAAGATGGTGCAAACAAAGATTGAATTTCTTAATACAGCTTCTAAGCTGATTCAAGAGTATGATGGTGGAGTAGAAACAATTCAAAGTTTCATAGATTCACTGGAATTAATCAACGAAATAAAAGCAGAACATGAAGAAACAGCTATTAAAGTCATAAAAACAAAACTAAAAGGGGACGTTAGACTACTAGTTACTAATGAAAACACTATAAATGGTATAATCCAAACATTAAAGAAAGAAATTAAGGGTGAAACAGTTCAGGTAGCAGAGGCAAGATTAATGAATTTAAAACAAAATGGCAAAAACGCAAATTCATTTATGTCAGAAATAGAAAATCTTACTAAATCATTGAAACGCGCATTCATAACAGACAACGTAAACCCTGAAACAGCAAAGAAATATGCCACTCAAACAGCAGTGAAATCAATCATAAAGAACTGCGATAACGAAAAGGTGAGAACAATAATAGAAGCAGGCAATTTTACTGAAATGAATGATGTTATAGCTAAATTTGTAAATACATCTACAAATATAGAACAAGACCACAGCGTGTTTTATACTAAAAGAAACAATTACACAAATAGAAACTCGTACAATAATAATAGAAATTATAATAATAATTACCAAAATAGAAACCCAAATGATAATACTAACTATAACAATACTAGGAATTACAATAACTATAGTAATAATTATAATCGAAGAAATTATAACAATAGATATACCAAAACTAATTATCCTCCTAAAACACAACAAAATAATAATGTTAGATTTACAAATATAGAAGAAAAATTCGGAAAACTCCGAAAGTCCTCTGGTGTAAAAAATCGAACAAATAAAATATATAATTTAAATTGCAACCTTAATAGCTACATAACTTTAAACTTTGACGATGTAGGGACAATAAAATTACTATTAGACACAGGAGCTGATGTATCACTAATAAAACAAGAAATATTAAGAAAAGACAATACAGTTAACATACAAAAACGGACAAAACTTAGTGGAATAGGCAAAGACGTCCTATTTACAATAGGCGAAACCAAACTAAAGGTCAGCAACCTCTCAACGGTACACACCTTCCAAGTAATAGAAAATGATTTCCCCATCCCATGTGACGGAATCTTGGGGCTTGACTTTATAAAAAAATTCAATTGCACACTCAATTATTCCACCAACAAATTGATAATAGATCCATATAAATCAAGATATAAAATTATAATCAATATAGGGATCAGACAAAACACACATGTATTCCATATCCCATCTAGAACAGAAAAAATTGTACGCATTACAATATCCTCAAACGACAATAACATCTTTATCCCTAATCAAGAATTACACCCGGGGGTATTCGTCGCAAACACTATTGCTTCCAAGACTAACCCATATGTCCGCATATTAAATACTAACAACACAGACGTGCAAATTGCAAATATAAACCTATTAAATGAAAAACTGTCCGATTATGAAATCTTAAAAATAGACAAACAACATGATTCAAAACATAAATCCACAATAATGAACAAACTAGCACCCCATTTTCCCGATTTCGTAAAAGAACCTCTACATAAATTATGCTCAGAATTTAATGATGTATTCGCAATAGAATCTGAACAAATATCGTCCAACAATTTCTATAAACGAAAATTAAGACTCAAAGACACAACACCAGTCTACACCAAAAACTACAGGATAGCACACAGTCAAAAAACCGAAATCAATAAACAAGTGGACAAATTGATCAATGATGATATTATTGAACCATCAATGTCTGAGTTCAATAGTCCGATTTTATTGGTTCCTAAAAAAGCGCTACCTGGCAGTAAAGAAAAACGGTGGAGATTGGTAGTTGACTATAGAAAAATTAACAAACAACTAGTAGCGGATACATTCCCACTACCCAGAATGGACGATATCCTTGACCAGCTAGGACGCGCTAAATACTTCTCTTGTTTAGACTTAATGTCAGGATTTCATCAAGTAGAATTAGAAGAAAAATCTCGGGACATAACATCATTTTCCACAGATAAGGGCTCATTCAGATTCAAGCGATTACCATACGGATTAAAAATTGCACCAAACTCGTTTCAAAGAATGATGTCCCTTGCATTCACGGGTCTATCACCATCCCAAACATTCCTTTATATGGATGATCTAATTGTAATTGGTTGCTCTGAAAGTCACATGATCAGAAACTTAAGGGATGTTTTTGAAACTTGCCGAAAATATAACCTAAAATTGCACCCAGACAAATGCTCCTTCTTCAGACATGAAGTTACTTTTCTAGGACACAAATGCACAAATAAAGGAATTTTACCAGACGAAAGCAAGTTCAAAACGATTCAAGATTACCCGACTCCCAAAAATGGCGACGAAGCCAAAAGATTTGTAGCATTCTGTAATTACTACCGTAGATTCATTCCAAATTTTGCATATCAGGCACACCTTATCAATAAATTATCAAGGAAAAATGTAGAATTCAACTGGGATGCAAACTGTCAATCAGCTTTCGAATACTTAAAAAACAAATTATTAATCCAATATCCGGACTTCAATATAAAATTCTGTATTACAACTGATGCAAGCAAGATCGCATGTGGAGCCGTCCTCAGCCAAGAATATGATGGACTCGAATTACCCATATCATACGCATCTAAGGCATTTACAAAAGTCGAAAGCAATAAGTCAACAATCGAGCAAGAATTAACAGCAATACATTGGGCAATTCAATTTTTCAAACCATACATATACGGAAAAAAATTCCTAATTAGAACTGACCATCAGCCATTAACATATCTATTTTTCCTAAAAAACCCCTCGTCAAAGCTTACTAGAATAAGGTTAGATTTAGAAGAGTTCGATTTTACTATAGAATACATCAGAGGACAAGAAAATTTCGCAGCAGATGCTCTCTCCAGAATTGAATTTGAAAATATAAAAAAACATAGAAACTAATAAAATACTGAAAGTAGCAACAAGATCAGAAATAAAAAAATTAACACATAAGGAAAACAAAATTAACAATAACAGAATAGAAACACCAAGAATATATGAAATAATAAATCCTAATAAAGCCAATAAATACGCGCAAATTTAATTCAAAAAATGCAAATGTTTTATTACCAAAAATAAAGAAAAACTACTCTCCTTCAACATAGGCGATTTGATCATTAATGGAAGAATAGATCTAGATCAATTCCTTCCAAGGCTTGAAAAAGAAGCAGGTGCTCAAAGAATCTATAAACTGAAGATAGACATGTCAGAAAAACTATTTGGGTCACAAAAATTTAGAAATAGCAGTTCTACCTTAAGTAAAAGTAATAACAAATAAAGAAGAAATAAGAAATACATTAAATAAATATCATAATGACCCAATAGAGGGAGGTCACTGCGGGGTAAACAGAACGCTAGGAAAAATAAAAAGAGATTTTTTTTGGCTAAAATATGTCTCGAGATGTTGCAACATACATACATCAAAAATTGCGAAAAGTGCAAACTAGCCAAAGTAACCAGACACAACCACTCCCCATTGATCTTAACACCAACCCCTGCAACCACTTTTGACACAATAATAATAGATACAATTGGACCATTACCAAAAACAATGAACGGTAATGAATACGCAGTTACTATTATCTGCGATCTGTCCAAATATCTCATATCAATACCAATACCAAACAAAAGTGCAAAAGCGGTTGCAAAGGCAATATTCGAAAAATTCATTTTAATTTACGGTTCAGTGAAAACAATTCTAACAGACATGGGAACAGAATATATGAATTCAATACTAATAGAACTTTGCAAAAATTTTAACATAACTAAAATTAATTCCACGGCGCACCATCATCAAACTCTTGGAACAGTAGAAAGAAGCCATAGAACTTTCAATGAATACATCAGGTCATATATATCCATAAAAAAAGACGATTGGGATGAATATCTAGCATACTTCACATATTGCTTTAACACCACTCCATCCACCGTACATGGTTATGCACCTTTTGAACTAGTCTTTGCAAAACATCCTAAAACTGTCCCATTCTCGTCTGAAACGGTAGAGCCCATTTACAACATTGATGATTTCAATAAAGAAATAAAATTTAAATTACAAATAGCACAAAATAGAGCGAAACTGCTTATCGAAAAATTTAAAGCATTACAAAAAGAAACATATGATAAAAACACAAAAAAAGTATCGCTAACTGAAGGACAAGAAATACTTTTAAAAAATGATACAGGACATAAATTAGATAACAAATACACAGGCAAATATACAATACAGAGCATAGGTCCTAACAATAATATAGTAATAGCGGATGATAAAAACAAAAAGCAAACAGTACATTTAGATAGAATAAAAATAACATAAAAAGGATGTTAGAAAAATATAAATTTTTCTTTTTAAAAAAAGGAGGTGTAGTATACTTTTAGGGATAAGATTAGGGCACATACTTTTAGGGATAGATTATAAGTAATTAGAACTTAAGCATAATGTCTAGCTTTAAGTACCGTTAAGGACACTAGCCATAAGACCAATGTAAACGTTCTCCTATAAATACCGGGCTTGCGGCCCCAATAAATCACTTCAAGTCAAACCTTGCCTTCGCCTGTTTCAAAGGATCATTATAGGAATAACAAATCTTGACGTCATCCGCAAACATGAGCACGCGTGAATGAGCCAAGGCCAAAGGCAAATCATTTATAAACAGTGTAAATAACAGGGGGCCCAGATGACTGCCTTGGGGTACACCTGACGTAACTCGAACAGTTTTAGATATCGAGGAACGAAAAGACACCTTTTGGGTTCTGCCAATAAGATACGACTTTAACCAAGCCAACAGTTTTAGGGAAAAACCCATTATGTTAAGTTTCGCGAGAAGCATAGAATGATCAACCGTATCGAAAGCCTTACTAAAGTCAGTATAAATAACATCAGTTTGACACTTTTTAAGCCATGGTGTACAAGGGTAGTCAATTCTAAAAGGTTAGTAAGCGACGAACGACCTTTCATGAATCCATGCTGACAAGGAGAAATAGTGGATCTGGATAGGTGTTGAAGGGAAGACGTAATAATTTTCTCAAACAGCTTTGGTATTGCCGAAAGTTTGGCAATGCCACGGTAGTTAGAAACATCCGATTTGCTACCCTTTTTAAAAAGCGGAATAATAAAAGACTCCTTCCAAATATCGGTAAAGGTACAAGTCTCACTCGATATAAAGAATAACCGAGATGAAGGCTTAGATAGGGAATTCGAACACATTTTAAGGATGCAACTAGGTATATTATCAGGACCGGGAACGAAGGACGACGTCATAGATGACAAGCTAGAGATAATACAGTCTTCAGTAATACTAGGAAAAAACATACAATTTAAATGTGGGATTGAAAAGGGATAGAGTGTGGGTTCCGAAACAGTAGTATAATAAGTCGACTGAAAGAATTTAGCAAACAGATCTGCAATATCTGAATCATTATTAGCAGTCTGGTCATTAAGTCTGAAGGTGGGTAGTACATTAGAGCGTCTTTTGGAATTAACAAAGTTATAAAATCTTTTGGGGTTCTTATAAAATTCAACCTTACAGCGAACGATATAATTATTGTAGCATTGAGTGTTTAAAAGACAAAATTGAGATTTGGCTACACAGTAATTTGCATAGTCAAGACGCGAACCAGTTTTTTTAAATCTTTTAAAATATCTCGATTTAATGTTACGGAGATTAGAGAGCCTACGTGTGAACCAGACTGGCGCGCTGGAGACGGTAGAGACATTCACATAAGGAACGCATTTATCAATTAGAGAATTAAGAGCAGAGTAGAAAAACTTCACTGCACGATCTGTTTACGAAAACATCTACGACGAGAATTTGCGATGTTATTAAATGAATTAGAAACGGAATTGTAAGAAATAGTAAGTTCAATGGTGGGGTGATAGGGATCTTCAGGTTTCACTAGGGGCTGTGTTCGGGATACAGCACTAACAGTGGGATCAGAAACAAAAACAAGATCAAGGATTCTTTTAGAAGAGTTAAGGAAAGAATTCAACTGATATAGCGGACATTCAAGTAGGCTATCAAGAAAAACATGTTGAGATGAAGGAATTAAGAAAGATAGATTATCATCAACAAGCCAAGAAATATTAGGCAAGTTGAAATCACCTAAAACTATAAGGAAATCGCGATCTTTAAGACGATTAAAAATAGTTTGCAAAGCATCAGCATGATGCATATAGGTCGTTATATCAGTAGCTGGAGGAATATATGAACAAGAAATATATAAGCTAAAGTTGGAACATGTAATTTCGACGCAAATAAACTCAACACCTAAGGGCAGATCAATCGACACAACACTTGAACACAGATTCGAGTTGACAGCAATAAGTACTCCACCGCAGCGACGACCAACACGATCAAGCCTATAAGAAATAAAGTTATTAGAAAGAATTTCATTATCCAAAACAGAGGAGTTAAGCCAAGTTTCAGAGAAAGCTAATATGTCACCCGAAAAGGTTTGGCTATCACAGAACAGGTTCGAGAGCTTGGTAAGAAGTCCTCTTACATTTTGATAATGGATGCAAAGACTAGACGTTATTAGTTTTTTGAAGCAGAAGATAAATTAGGAAGGTTATTGGGCGCAAACTCGTGTACAACTAGGCCCTCTGGTTAGAAATTAGTGTCAACCATAGCTGAGAAATACTCATTGGGTACTGTAATTTTAAAAGAGGAGATTTCGCGAGGCCTAGAAAACTTAAACTTTTGAATTAAAACTTTAGCAGGGCATATATTACTAATGTAAGCTGCCACAGACGACTCAGAAGTATCAGGAGCAAGCCTAGAGATAAATAATTGTTTACGATGAGGCACTACAGTTAGTGGAGGCGGAGGAGCATTGGGATCCGCAAGTGATTGAGAGCTAGCATGATCCTGTGATTGATCAGAGTTCCCGTGAGGGATAGAATGAGGTACACCAGGGCTTGTAATGGGTACTTCAATCTAAAAAGAAGAGCATAAAGAGGGACAAGAAGATGGTGTAGGCGAAAGTAAAATGGGAGACGATGTAATAAAGAGTGCTGGCGACTGCTTGCGAGGCAACTCAAGGGTACATTTCTTGGGCGACTTCTCAGAAGGTGGAACAAACTTGAATTGCGACAATAAATGTACGCTAGAGTCACACTCGTTAGACAGCTGTTTGGCCAGTTTGTTTAAAGAAAGAAACTTTAAACGAATATCCCTATACATACGGCTAAAATCAAGCTGCTGGCTGGCACAAGATGGGCAAGTCCAGTGCATTAAGCCAAGCTCAGACTTAGACACAGACAAACCAGAAAATTTGTCGTAGTCGCGGCCATTGAGGCCAGCACATTTTAAGTGAATAAGATTATCGCAAAGCCAAGAAGATATTGCTCTATACTGATCATCAAAACGATCAGAATGCTTGCAAGTAGGTAGACAACAAGCCATTATAAAGCCAAAAGAAACACAAGGCAAAAAAAAAAAAATAAATTTATATATATAAGAATAAATAGAAAAATTTAAATACACAGCACAAAGATAATTATCGATAAGAAATCAATAATTACAAATAAAACAAAGAGAACAGCTAGAGTGCACAGCACAAGAGAGAGTGCAAGAACAGTTATAAGCCGAGCTTTGAGAGGCGGCCTTACAAAAGTGATTACGCGGGAGAGAAGCTGAGCACAAGCACAAAGCAGATAGAACAACAAAGCCACTAGCACTGATGGTATGATGGGGGCGATGAGGGGAGCAACTCCAGAAGCAATGACGATAGAGAAAGAAAAAAATAAAAAGAAAAAAATTAAATGCACCAAACACTAATTACGAAACAGAAAAACTGTTTAAACTATTTAATTTGGCGAATTATGCAAATAAAACACAAGGGTGTCAAGCGAACAACACCAGTGAAAGCGTAAAAAAACTAAGCACAATTAAAAACTGAGAGAAAACAATAAATATTAATAAAAACTCAGGAGCTATGCAAAAACACGACCGTCACGTCAGAGAGCAGAAGCTTTTTTGAATACTTTGATCGAGTGAGATGTAAATTATAATAGGTTAGTAGTTGTCGATCTACGTTTTTAAACCCATGTTGGGATGACAAAATAATTGAGCTACAAAAATGCAGCAATTGAGATGTTATTATTCTTTCAAATGCTTTGGGTATGGCAGACAATTTAGAAATACCCCTATAATTGGAGGCTTCAGACTTCTTCCCCTTTTTTGAAGAGCAATAATATATGATTCCTTCCAGATAGACGGGAAGGCGGAAAATGTGACGGACAGTGTAAACAACTTAAATATTGGCTTACATAGGGCCTCCGCACAAAACCGTAATACGCAGCCTGGTATTCCGTCAGGGCCAGGTGCATATACTGCTTTTACGAAACTGAGCAAGCTAAGAACCGAACGTTCATCAAACACAGGGTCTAAAATGCAGTTAGACGATTGCAAGTGATGAGGATAAGAAGGATTTACTTGATAAATCGCCGAGGAATAAATTGTTTTGAAAAAATCAACAAACATATCGGCAATTGCCTGATCAGTGTCAGCTTTATTGTTTTCGAAAGACAAGTAAGACGGGTGCACTGATGTCGCACGTTTTACATTGACAAAGTTATAAAATTGCTTAGGATCGCAAGAAATACTATGTTTTACATCGCTGAAGATAATCGTTATAGCATTGTGAATTTAGCACCAAAAAACTTACCGGATTTCTTAAATTTTTTATATCATCTTGATTTTACGTTTTTCAAGTTAGAAAATCAGATCATTCATGGGTCACACGCGGGACACAAACATCAAAGAACGACTCAAAAGTTTTTTAGAAGACAGAAATGGCAGAGTTCATATCCGTGCAAGTATACAGATATGTCCAATCATTAGTTAACAAGAGTTTTTTAAATTTAGTAAAGTTTGTTTTGCGAAAACATCGGGTTGGAGGCATCGAGTTATTATGTCGAGACATAACCCCAAAAGGAATGTCAATGGTTACATCCAGAGTTGGATGAAAGTTGTCTACAGGGATAACTAAGGGATCAGTCCTGGAAACATCGCAGTTGGAAGAATCCAACACAAATACCAGATCTAGTGATCTGTTACGACTATTCCGGACAGGATTTATTTGAGTTAGGGACAACTCAAGCAGACCATCTATGAAACAATGTGACAAGGAGGGCAACAGTAATAAAGAATCAAATGAGAGGGTAATCTCAGGTAAATTAAAATCGCTCAGAACAATGAGGAAGTTTTTGTCAGAGAGATATGAGGAAATAAGTTGAATAGCCAAATGGTGAGTGTATACTGCCAAGTCGGACTGTGTAATATAGACTATCTACTTGAGTCTAGAGAGTTTAGTCTTTATTTGGCCAAAAAGATCTGGGGAGACACTTATTTTAAAGGACGAAATGTCCCGAGTATATGAAAAACGGAACTTTTCCACAGCAATGTTTGGTGCTTGAACTTTGCCCTGGATGTAGGCTATGACTTCTTCAGAAGTAGTATTGGGATCAAGCCTCGAAATAAAAATTTGCTTTTTGGATGGAACTACAACAAGGGAACTAGGAATACTAGGCCCAGCAGTAGCGGCTACAGCAGACGCAGCAGCAGCTGAAGCAGCCAGCACTTTACTAGTTCTCCTTGTAACTACTTTATTGGGAATATTCCTGGAAACGGATGTTTACCCGGACGGTTCGGAAACTACAACCGATATCGCGTTAGTAGGTGGGATACTGTCTCCAGGGTAAAGGGAAGAGACTCCACACCTGCCAAAGCTGAACTCCTAAACGATATCAGCTGCTGTACATTTGGTGACTTAGGGTCAATGTCGAAAGCCGGAACTGGTGGAGACGAATGTGCCGACGGACTAAGGGACGCGCCCTGAAACCTGGCCCTGACCTTTCGGAGATTCAATCAAAAGTTTAGAACTTCTGAATTGAACCTCCATCGCCAAAAGATCCTCTTGGAGCTTATGAACGCCAGCTGACAGGGTTTTAAACCATGTGCAATACTATTCCGCACCTTGACATTATTAAATAATTGATTTATACAAAAACAAATTATAAATCAATATGTAAATAAAAAGGGAAAAATGTATATATATGTTAAGAGAGACGTATATAAACCAAGGCGAAAGCTAACTGCAATATGCAAATGAAAAAGAAGGAAAAAAAAGATATTGTTTTTGTTGAGTTGAAAGACGGGACTTTATTCAATGAATGAATACTTAAAACTAAAGTACAAAGATGTCTTAGAGTAATATTTATAGGCTAAACTTGTGAGCCCTTTAGTGGCGTGATCGATATTGGTATGATTTGATTGGCCCGAATTTTATCCAATTGTTTATTACAAAAACGGATGTTTACTTTAAAGTTTGATTTTAGGGGGCGAAAAGTTTATAAGGTTTTGGGTATTGAAGTTGGATATATGACTCCCCCATCCTAAAAAAAATAGCCTGTCCTCAGGCGGATACATTGGAATATAGCGAGGGTTTTTCTCAGCTGTAAATATTGGAGTATCAATTTTGTTTATAATTTCGGACTGAATTTTTTCAACAATTGGGGTTTCGATTATTTCTGTGGGACCACGATTGTTATTTGATCGAAAATGCTTAATTATTAATTCTTGTGGCATTGCCTTAAACTTATAGATTAAGAATGTAATCAAACTTATTATAGTAAGTAAACAAAAAGTTAATGTAATAGTTTGAAATGCAGTATAATATTTCGTATGTTCGTTAATTATCTCTTTTGTTTGGATAAAGGAAATAGGTTCTAGCCTGGTGATATTGTTTGTTACATAAATGCTTTGGCTATGTCAAGCAATGAATTTATTATTGATATTTCATTTAGTTGTAAGGCACAATCGTAAATTTTTATTATGTTATTGCCATCTATTATTAATTCGTTTTTTACGCAATTTTGATTAAGTTTAGTTTATGGTAAATTCCATGTTACAATTATGTTTGGTTCAATGTAATTAGTTTGAAAATTCTTATATGTCTTATTGTTAGTGTATTTACAAGTGGATTTGATTTAAAATGCCTATTATACATTCGTTAGTTTCTATTTGTTTTGTATTTTTATTGAACAAAGTGTTGTTGTTAAAATAGTAGGTATTTATCGTATGAATTTTTTGTCCAAATATTTTTATTCTCGTCTGGATAAGGAAGTATGAAATGTTTGAAGTTTGAAATGATAAATATCTCGTTTGAATTTGGTTTAAGCCAGGTGGATGTTTTTGTATTCAATAGTTTTTCCGAATCAACATGATTTAGGTGATTATGTTTTAAAAGTTTTGAGTTGAAAATTCCTAGTCTAGTGAGCTGCATGCCCATTTCTATGTCTTCAATGTATTCTGTGAAGTGCTTAAAATTAAAGATTAGAACTTCTAATTTTACTGATTTTTCCTTTTCTTCCTTGAGGTTGTTTAGTACTTCTAAACCTTTATTAATAGTGTCTATTACGTAATTTAGTTCGTTTGCTTGTACGCTATTGCTTTCAAGATTATTTATTTTTTCTTCTAATTCGTCTTTATCGTCTTGATCAAGAGAACCAAAAAGATATTTGTGTATTGAACCAATTCCGTTAATTAGTCCTCGTTTGTTACGTTTTACAATTTGTATTCCATTAATTTCCCTACTTAGTTTTTCTGTTAAGTATTGAATATGAATTATGTCTTTAAATTTCTGTGCTTGTTGCATTAAATTATTATAGGTAATGTCTATTAGTGTTAAATTTACTTTTAAATAATGATATTCAAAGTTTGTCGGTAAGTCCATGGTTCCTGTTTTAAATATTAAGTAACCGTTCGGTGCTTTTACTGGGTTTATGTCAATAGATTGACTGCATGTTGATTTTAATGTTAAGAATAGCATGATGCACAAAAAAGTCATCTTGAGTTGTTGACCTGTAATGTATCAATTGTCGTATTTGCTTTTATTAACTTTATTTTTCTTTTTGAATTTTGATTTGTAGTGTGTGACCTTTTGTCCTATATTTCTTTCTTCAAAATGTTTCTCATCTAACTGATTTATTTCTCCTGTCTTTTTGAATGGATTTGTTGTTTTGACTTTACTTATGGTGCTTGTTTAAATCTAGTATCGATTTCGAAGTCGTGTCTATCTTTATTTAAATTGTTTATTTTATGTATTTTATTCGTTTGGGTATTATAGTCGGGTGATCCTGCATAGATAAAAATGTCCGCTGGTGTTCGGTTAGTTGTTTTATGTCTCGTCTTATGGTTGTATATGTAGAGAATTTTTTCAAATTTAAGTAATTTATCTTCGATGTCATTTTCACAATTTATAATTCTGAGTTTTTCATTTACTGTTTTATGGAAATGCCGTTTTTACTTGTTGTAATTTCTAACTTTACATTTTCTTCTTGTAGCCAATTTTTTAGTGCTATACACAGAAATGCTGAATCTTTGTCTGATTTTATTTCTATTGGTTTGCCCATTTCATTGAATACTTTCATAATTGCTCTCTTGGCTTCTAACCAATCTCTAGATTTTACTTCTACAAGTGTTGCAAATTTGGAGTAAATGTCAATGCATGAAAGGAATTGTAAATTGTCGATCATGTAAAAGTCCATGCCGTATTTTTTTCTGACATTAAAAGTTTCTGGTGTTATTTCAAAAGTTAGTTTTGTATTTCTATTTTCAGTCTTTGCGATATTGCATACTGAGCATTCGTTAATAATGTTTTGAATCAGGTTTTGAGAATCGGGGAAATAATATTTTTCTTTAAACAAATTAATCGTTTTTTCGATTCCTGGATGTAATAATTCTTTATGTTGTTTTAGGATTATTTTTTGAATTGTGCAAACGTTCGCATGTCCTCTAATTTTATGCTTGATTTCGAGGTTTTTGTTTCTATAGCTGAATAATTGATCTCATGTTCGTTCAACGTTCTGCTTGCGTAAGAAATATGTAGGTCTAAGGTCCTGTGAGATGAACGCACCTAAAGCTATAAAAAATTGGGGTATGCAAGTATGGGGTCGTTCATAAGAAGATATTTTAATTTTTCAAAGGATGAAATATAATTTTAGCTCCTTTCTTTAATCCAAGAGTTAAAGGTTTTGCAATATGTGCAAAGTTTGGTATGAATTTTCGGAAGAATCCGCATATTCCTAGGAATGATTTTATTTCTTTTGGGGTTTTAGGGATCGGAAAATTATGAATTGCTTTGATTTTATTTGGGTTAGGTTTTATACCTTCTGTTGTTATTATATGACCAAGAAATTCTGTTTCTTTTTTCATAAATTCGCATTTGTCGAGTTGGAGTTTAAGATTAGCTTCTCTTAGTTTGTTAAATACCTTTCTGAGCGATAGTATGTGTTCCTCCAATGAAGTGGAGTATACTTAATGTCATACAGATAAACAAGACAATCCTTATAAATAAGGTCTTCCAAAAGATTATTATGCATCTTTGGAATATTGAATATAGATTCAGGATCCATTTGAATTCGATGAAATCCTTTAGCTAAATCAATGGTGTTAAAGTATTAGCATTTTCCCAGTTTGTCGAGAATTTCATCCATGACTGGAATGGGAATTTGTCATCTATTGTGACTTCATTTAAATTTCGGTAGTCAATGACTAATCTGAATTGTTGTTTGTTGGAAGCATCTTCTTTTTTTGGAACGATCCAAATGGGTGAACAGTAGCCTGAGTTCGATTTTCGAATGATACCCTGTCCGATCATTTCATTTATTTGTTTGTTGATTTCTATATCAAACGTTTGGGGATATTTGTTTTGTGTGTTTAGCGAACTTAAACTAGTTAAACCTTTTTATTCTCCGGGGCCAGATGGTCTACCTGGATGTGTACTCAGGTTATGTGCAAACGCATTATGTAAACCCATTTTAAAATTGTTTTTATTGTCTGTCGAAACTTCCTCTTTTCCATCTATTTGGAAGGAGTCGTATATTAGTCCGAAGCCTCTATCTATGTCCGCTATCCCGAAAGCTTTTGAAAAAATTATAACTTCGCAATTGCAACATTTTGGCAGCTCTATTATTTCGGCATCCCAACATGGGTTTGTGAAACGTAGATCTACAACCACTTACCTTTTAGAATTTACCTCTATAATTATCAAGGGGTTCAAAAATGCTAAAAGAAAACTCATGTCATATACACTGACTTCAGCAAAGCCTTTGATTCTGTTAATCATACCATATTACTTTCTAAACTGAACGACATCGGGTTTCCACCCCTTTTCCTTTCTTGGGTTCGAGAATATTTAACAAATCGAAACAGAAGGTACTTTTTAAGTCTTATTTTTCCAATTCCATTCCTGTGACCTCAAGGTAGTCATCTTGGCCCTTTGCTTTTCACATTATTCATTAGCGATGTTCCATCAGTCATTACTCATTCGCTTGTGCTTATGTATGCTGACGATGTCAAGCCTACTTATTGTTCACGCCACCGGGTGAACAGCAGTGAGCGGCGAAGAGCAGTGATGAGTGAGGGGGGTTTTTTGATCCTCGGCGGATACGGTCACTCTGATGGGAAGCGCCATTTTCAATCTGGTACGAGACTTGCATTCGAACACCCGTTCTTTTTTCCTTCAGATTTCTATTCGAACCTGTTGTATACTTCAACACGAAACATTTCGTGTGTGTCGAGCTACCCTTGAATAAATTGAATAAAGCATAGTTTTCAAAAGAAGTTCTCGCGCGTTCCTAATTAATCACTCGCTCACTATACCACGAAGAAATTGGCACCCGCCAAGATTGTAGTTTCATTGGATTTTTTTTTTTTTTTTTTGGTTCTTTGAGCCGGATTGTTTATTTTTTCTTTCGCGCACAACACTCGCGGTGTAGCACAACCACAAAAAATTATTATAAAACAATTAATAAACAAAAAATATATGAACATTGACCGGCAGCTGTTTCGGAGTAGTAGTGACACGTGAATCGAGTTGTGATATCGATAGGCGGCTCGAGTGCGCCAATTTTAAATTACATTATTTCCGATTCCTTTATTGTGCCCATATATATGTACAGTGAAACCTCGATATAACGAATCTGAGGGGGATCGCAAAATTATTCCTTATATCTATTGATTCGCTATAGGTACTGAAATGTAAAACCTTAGTCCTTTCAAGGGACTTAACAAAAAATTCGTTATATTGGGTTTTTCGTTATAACGAAGTTCGTTATATCGAGGTTTCACTGTATATCGGTCCATATTTATAAATAAATTTATACATATACATTTTTTTCCAAGGCATTTGCAAACCACTAGACAGCAGGAATTCTGTTTGACGGGCTGCTCAAGTGCGCATAATTGTCATACGTGCAAGGATCGTCATTAAACCTTGTTGCATCCTAGCGATGTGTCCGTGTCCTCATCGTCCGCAGAGCGTCCGTCCACGAGCGGCCAGTTCACAAATGCTCAAAGTTATTTTGCATCCACCCCAGGAAGAGGGCTCTTAGGCACTGCGATTGTCACTCTTCATGGTGTGGAGCACCATATTCGTGCGTTGATCGACTCGGGGGCCGATTCCAACTTCCTATCCGAACGTGTCTTCAACTTGGTCCAGCCCCCCTTTTATCCAGTAGACGCCGCAGTTACTGGCATGGGCCAGAGTGATGGATGATGTGCCGACAAAGTATGTCTGCTGATGCTGTCTTCTTCAGGCTGACGCAGTGTCTCTTGACGTACTCCTCACCAAGTTTTGGGATGTGGAAGACCTTCCCAAGCCGGAAAAGAAGGATGTCGTATTTTGCGAGCGGAATTTCCAGGAGACCACCCGAAGAAGGAAGAACGGCCGATATGTGGTGTCCTTACCGTTCAAAAGTTCGAATAGTGTCGACTTGGGTCATTCAAGACCGATCGCGGTGGCACAATTCCTGCGAAATGAAGCACGACTTCTCAGGGATCCCGTCCTAGAAACGCAGTACGATGCCATAATTCAAGAGTACGAGGAATTGGGCCATATGATTCGGGTGACGCCGCCTCAGGCGTCTTCCATCTCCCCATCACGCAGTGTTTAAGCCCGACATAACCACCACCAAGGTACGCGTGGTATTTAATGCGTCGAGTCTCCACACGAGGCGTCAGCCTTAACGATGTCTTGCACTCCGGGCCTACTGTTCAGGCCGATCTCACGCTTCAGGTACTAAAATGGCGGTTCTTTCAGTTCGTTTTCAATGCCGACATCACGCAGATGTATCGACAAATCCGAGTCGACTCCAGGCATACCCTTTATCAGCGGATCCTCTACCGAGATCGTTGCGACAGTATTCAGGATTATGAGCTACAAACTGTCACGTTTGGGGTTAACTGCGCACCGTTTCTGGCGATCCGAGTCCTTTTACAATTGGCACGAGATGTGCAATCGATGTACCCTCAGGAGAGCGAAATCCTTCGGAACTACATGTATGTTGATGATGTCCTAGCCAGCGCTCATACTGAAGACGGCGTCCTTTTTGCCATACGAGAGCTTCAAGCAGCCCTTCAATCTGCGGGCCTCCCGCTTCGGAAGTGGACTTCCAATAAGAAAGAAGTACTTCAGTCTATCCCAAGAGAGCACCTACAGCGAGAGGGCTTTCTCGACCTGGAAGACGCGAGCACTGCAAAAACCTTGGGAATCCGCTGGCAAGCTGCCGAGGACGTCTTCTTCTTCACAGTAGCGGACCCACCATTGAAGGAGTCGATCTCCAAGAGGCAGGTTCTGTCCCATATTGCTAAACTTTTCGACCCCGCCAGTTGGCTAGCCCCATTTGTTATTCGCGCGAAGATATTCATGCAGCAAATCTGGTTAACCGAACTTGGATGGGATGACGCTCTGCTACCTTTCCTGCTGCAGCAATGGCACGAATTCCTGCAGGATTACCCAGGCTTCAGTCAACTCCGCATCCCCTGTTGGCTAAACACCAGCGATACTCTCTCGTGGGAGCTTCATGGCTTCTGTGACGCATCCCAGAAAGCGTACGGAGCAGCCCTATATGTACGAGTTAGTCATCGCGATTAAGTAAGCGTTCATTTATTAACGGCTAAGACCCGTGTAGCCCTTGTCAAAACAGTCTCGCTGCCTCGGCTGGAGTTGTGCGGAGCGGTTTTTCTAGCAGATCTCTGGGCGTCGATCGCTCCTGAACTTCCAATCCAACCTTCAACCTCCCAGTTTTGGACCGACTCCACTATTGTGTTGGGTTGGCTTAATACGCCCAGACGCCCAGCTGGAGTCCAATGCCACACCACCGCGATCACTCTGGTCGACAACGTAAGTGAACGGTTCTCGAACTATGGTAGGGCATTGCGAGTCACCGCCTCCATCCTACGCTTCGCCGCCAAAAGGATTTCGACGCCTTCCACGGTCCACCTCACCAATGACGAATTGCTCTTCGCTGAGCGCGCCTTGATTCGGATCTCCCAGCGTCGAGAATAAGTCGCGGAGATACGGGCCCTTGACGAAGGGCGATCCCTTCCACCATCCAGCACTCTACTCAATTTGAACCCATTTCTCGACCAACATGGGATACTCCGCTCCTGTGGACGACTCCGAGCCCTCACCCTTTTCTCCTCCCCTATCGTACCCAATTTACGCGCCAGCTCGTCGAATTCGCCCATCGCATCACATTTCATAGCGGCAATCAACTAATGGTGCGGTATCTGCGAACCAAATTCTGGATTCCACGGGTTAAGAGTCTGGTAAAGTCCCACATCAAGGGGTGTAAAGTCTGCATCGTTCATCGTCGACGACTACAGACTCAAATGATGGGTGATCTCCCTCGAAAGTGCATCACGTACTCCAGGCCCACCCACACGGGCATTGACTTCGCAGGGCCTTTCGAGATCAAGAATTACACCGGGCGTGCGTGTCTTATTACGAAGGGTTATGTCTGCGTCTTTGTGTGTTTCAGCACGAAGGCAATCCATCTCGAGGCTACCTCCGACCTCACCACTGAACGATTTCTCGCAGCCTTCTCTCGTTTTGTCGCACGGAGACAATGCCCACAACGCATTTACTCCGATAATGGCAAAACCTTCGTAGGGACCTCGAAGGTGCTTGAAAAAGACTTTCTGGACGCCACCAAGCATAACATAATGAAGGCATTTCCCCAGCATATTTTATCCTGGCATTTCATTCCGCCGAGCGCCCTCCATATGGGAGGACTGTGGGAGGCTGGGGTCAAAAGTTTTAAGGCCCTATTTTACAAGTCCTCGTCTAATGTTAAGTACACGTTCGAGGAACTTTCCACTCTCCTGGTTCAAATCGAGGCGTGACTGAACTCCAGGCCAATTTCTCCAGTGAACGAGGACCCAGATGATCTGCTGGCATTGAGCCCGGGACACTTCTTTATTGGAGGACCGCTCTTATTCATTGCGGAACCGGAGATTCTAGTCGCGCCCATGTCGCTAATAAACCGATGGCAGCGACTGAAGGTAATCCAGCATGCTTTCTGCCACCGTTGGAAGAGCGAATATCTTAACGAGCTTCACAAACGGGGGCTGATGGTCTCGTCCGAGTGGCTGATGTCAAAACAGCGCGTGCCTGAGCCTAAAAGGCCATAATGGCTCCCCTTTCCTTTCTGTGCCTTCCGAATGTCCTCGTCTCCGTTCCCTTGAATCGACCAATCTACTTTCCCCTCCGTAATTTCTTTCGTTTCAGTCCTTCAAATCGTCGACATGGCCCCCACGCGTTTGCCGCACCGTAGCAGCAATCGGTCTGCTCCGCACGGGATGAACTCTTACCGATGCCGGACCTGTTGGGGAGTTCACGCAGCCAGTCACCCTCCCCCGGTCGTGATGTACCACCTCCACAACCCCGTTCCCGATCACCCTCCGACCGCTCCAATTCGACAGAAGTAGCCTCCGTGATCACCTTGTCCTCACTGCTCGAAGTCCTTCGAGACCCGCGACCTCCTAGATGCGTGTGTGGCTGCGAGCCGCATCGACAAGTCGTTTGCCCGGTACCTGGGGCTGACCGTGACCAAGGTCGGTGTCGCAAATTTATTTCAAAAAAAAAAAAAAGAAAGGAACCCAACGAGGGCATTGAATTTCCTACCATCCGATCGAGTTGGCCAAATAACAAATTACTTACGTTTTTTGAACAACGCGCGGTAGAAGAGGAACAGATTCCTTTAGTCGGCTACAAGCTGATTTTAAAAACTTTCAATCCTGGTGCCAGTTTAATCTATTAAATCTTAACACTACCAAATGTAAGGTAATAACTTTTTATCGTAACTCTCCTCAACTGGTCACTTGTTTTCTAAACAATAATCGTTTAGAACGTCTAAATAATATGAATGATTTGGGCGTAGTTTTGGACCACCACGGTCGCAAAGGCCATGAGTGTTCTGGGTTTCATTAAAAGATGGTCAAAAGAATTTGAAGACCCCTATACAACTAAGGTTCTTTTTATTTCGCTTGTCCGTCCTATTTTAGAGTATGGATCTTGCATTTGGTCACCTCCTGAACTTCCAATCCAACCTTCCACCTCCCAGTTTTGGACCGACTCCACTATTGTGTTGGGTTGGCTTAATACGCCCAGACGCCCAGCTGGAGTCCAATGCCACACCACCGCGATCACTCTGGTCGACAACGTAAGTGAACGGTTCTCGAACTATGGTAGGGCATTGCGAGTCACCGCCTCCATCCTACGCTTCGCCGCCAAAAGGATTTCGACGCCTTCCACGGTCCACCTCACCAATGACGAATTGCTCTTCGCTGAGCGCGCCTTGATTCGGATCTCCCAGCGTCGAGAATAAGTCGCGGAGATACGGGCCCTTGGCGAAGGGCGATCCCTTCCACCATCCAGCACTTTACTCAATTTGAACCCATTTCTCGACCAACATGGGATACTCCGCTCCTGTGGACGACTCCGAGCCCTCACCCTTTTCTCCTCCCCTATCGTACCCAATTTACGCGCCAGCTCGTCGAATTCGCCCATCGCATCACATTTCATAGCGGCAATCAACTAATGGTGCGGCATCTGCGAACCAAATTCTGGATTCCACGGGTTAAGAGTCTGGTAAAGTCCCACATCAAGGGGTGTAAAGTCTGCATCGTTCATCGTCGACGACTACAGACTCAAATGATGGGTGATCTCCCTCGAAAGTGCATCACGTACTCCAGGCCCACCCACACGGGCATTGACTTCGCAGGGCCTTTCGAGATCAAGAATTACACCGGGCGTGCGTGTCTTATTACGAAGGGTTATGTCTGCGTCTTTGTGTGTTTCAGCACGAAGGCAATCCATCTCGAGGCTACCTCCGACCTCACCACTGAACGATTTCTCGCAGCCTTCTCTCGTTTTGTCGCACGGAGACAATGCCCACAGCGCATTTACTCCGATAATGGCAAAACCTTCGTAGGGACCTCGAAGGTGCTTGAAAAAGACTTTCTGGACGCCACCAAGCATAACATAATGAAGGCATTTCCCCAGCATATTTTATCCTGGCATTTCATTCCGCCGAGCGCCCTCCATATGGGAGGACTGTGGGAGGCTGGGGTCAAAAGTTTTAAGGCCCTATTTTACAAGTCTAATGTTAAGTACACGTTCGAGGAACTTTCCACTCTCCTGGTTCAAATCGAGGCGTGACTGAACTCCAGGCCAATTTCTCCAGTGAACGAGGACCCAGAGGATCTGCTGGCATTGAGCCCGGGACACTTCTTTATTGGAGGACCGCTCTTATTCATTGCGGAACCGGAGATTCTAGTCGCGCCCATGTCGCTAATAAACCGATGGCAGCGACTGAAGGTAATCCAGCATGCTTTCTGCCACCGTTGGAAGAGCGAATATCTTAACGAGCTTCACAAACGGGGGCTGATGGTCTCGTCCGAGTGGCTGATGTCAAAACAGCGCGTGCCTGAGCCTAAAAGTCCATAATGGCTCCCCTTTCCTTTCTGTGCCTTCCGAATGTCCTCGTCTCCGTTCCCTTGAATCGACCAATCTACTTTCCCCTCCGTAATTTCTTTCGTTTCAGTCCTTCAAATCGTCGACATGGCCCCCACGCGTTTGCCGCACCGTAGCAGCAATCGGTCTGCTCCGCACGGGATAAACTCTTACCGATGCCGGATCTGTTGGGGAGTTCACGCAGCCAGTCACCCTCCCCCGGTCGTGATGTACCACCTCCACAACCCCGTTCCCGATCACCCTCCGACCGCTCCAATTCGACAGAAGTAGCCTCCGTGATCACCTTGTCCTCACTGCTCGAAGTCCTTCGAGACCCGCGACCTCCTAGATGCGTGTGTGGCTGCGAGCCGCATCGACAAGTCGTTTGCCCGGTACCTGGGGCTGACCGTGACCAAGGTCGGTGTCGCAAATTTATTTCAAAAAAAAAAAAAAGAAAGGAACCCAACGAGGGCATTGAATTTCCTACCATCCGATCGAGTTGGCCAAATAACAAATTACTTACGTTTTTTGAACAACGCGCGGTAGAAGAGGAACAGATTCCTTTAGTCGGCTACAAGCTGATTTTAAAAACTTTCAATCCTGGTGCCAGTTTAATCTATTAAATCTTAACACTACCAAATGTAAGGTAATAACTTTTTATCGTAACTCTCCTCAACTGGTCACTTGTTTTCTAAACAATAATCGTTTAGAACGTCTAAATAATATGAATGATTTGGGCGTAGTTTTGGACCACCTCGGTCGCAAAGGCCATGAGTGTTCTGGGTTTCATTAAAAGATGGTCAAAAGAATTTGAAGACCCCTATACAACTAAGGTTCTTTTTATTTCGCTTGTCCGTCCTATTTTAGAGTATGGATCTTGCATTTGGTCACCTCAATATGAGTCGCACCAGATTAGGCTTAAATCCGTTCAAAAGCAGTTCTTGCTATTTGCTCTTCGTGGCTTAAGCTGGGATCGCAATATCAATTTGCCTTCTCTTGTTTAACTTTCCTTCCCTAACTAACCGTGGTGTTATTTTTATGCACGAGCTCCTAATTGATGATATCAACTCGCCTGAGTTATTAGCTCAGGTAAATCTGTCGGTACCATGTAGACGGAGTAGACATCCTTTGATACCTTTATCCCTTAGTCGTTGATCTTCTAACTGTGCCTTGCATGAAGCTTTTAGTAATCGGCTCAGAGTTTTCTGTTAATATGCTTAAAACATCTATCCTATCCCATTTAGTTAATAGATAGCCCTAGTATTATCTGTTTGTCTGTTTTTTTATTGTGTATTTGTCCACGCGATTAATGCCGTGCGTTATACGGCTGCACCCCTCGGTCGGTCGGGTGGGAGGTGGGCAGTTATCTGCTGGGGCTCGCGGGTAACAGGCTTTGTCCTGGTGTCGTAGGGGCCACTTGAACTTACTGCGCATAGTATCGTCAACGTCCGCTACAAATTAGTTTTAAGTTATATCTTACTTTTGACTTCGTTATGCATTGGTACAGTACGAGTCGTATGCTGGCTCACTTATTACTCGCCAAAGTCAGACGTGTCTTACTTGTTATAATAGTATATATGTAGGAATTTTACTTTATCCCGGTTTATTTATTACAATATTATTAAAGGATGTGATTTCCTTGTTAAGTCTTATATTATTAACAATGTTTCTTTGTGTTAAGAACACATATGTATATTTTATATTATTTAAATGGCCTTAGTGATAATTTGGGTGCGCGATGTGATCGAGGCGAGAGTACGATTGCGAGTGCTTTTTGAATCAACGCTTCTCTTTAGTTGCAAATGAGTGAGTCGACCAGATAGGTACGGCCGCTGCGTGTCGTTCTGTCTCGCTCACTAGCTACTGCCCGATTGCCAAGATTATGCCCGCCTGACACTTCATTTCCTACAATCGGCTGTCCTGACAAGTCATTCGACCCGAATGATCCTAGCCAAGGCTTCATAAAGTCAGCCACTGTTGAGGTCTTACAAGGTCCTTCTCCATCGCCAACTTTCTCAACGTCGTATTGACCGTGCCTATTCACCTTCGTGACTTTATATGGTCCTAAGTATTTATCTCTCCACTTTAGACCTGTCCCATACTGCGTACGTTTAATCGCCACTAACTCGTTTAAATTGTATTTTCTTTCCCATTTCCTGTTCTTGTCAAACGTCCTTTTCATTTCCTGCTGTATTTCATTAATATTCTTTCGAGCCTCCGCTCTAATCTCATCACGACCACAGTCTAATTCTTCTATTAACGAATCGGTTATCAGCTTTCTTATTTCGGGATCATCAGGACTACGCATCTCTATTCCTGTCAAAATCTTAAAAGGTGTAACTCTTGTACTTCTTGGAGCAGTATTATTAACAAGTTGTTGCACACGACCAACATACTTGTACCAGTTTCCCTCATTCTCTTGGCTTAACTTTCAAATCATTGGAACTATTATCTTATGCATCCTTTCTACTTGGCCGTTGCCGCGGGGTACACCTGTTGCTATCAGTAAATGCTATATATCCTGTCTGATACAATATTCCTTAAACGCATTGGATGTGAATGCTGCTCCCCTGTCAGAAATTATTCTCACCGGGTTACCAAAAATTATCGCCTGCTTTTCAAGACAACTAAGTACTTCATCGACTCCTGTTCCACGAGTCGGGTACAACCACACAAACTTAGAGAACCCATCAACAATAACAAGTATATGATTATAACGCTTTGTCGTGACCTCCATCGGGCCAACGTGATCAATGTGATATGTCATCAATGGCTGATCTCCTTTGCTTATTGGCATCAAATATCCTTCCTTTTTACCGGTTTTGGCATTAACACTAAGACATTCCACGCAACACTCAACAACGCGAGCTACCTTTTCTTTTAATTTTGGAATGTAATACGATTTTTCAACGATATCTTGAGTCTTTCTAGCTCCAAAATGTCCTTGTTTGTGTGCAATCTGCATTATTTCTTTTTCCATCTGCGAGGGAACGACAATAAGTTCTTGATTGGGGTCCTTTAACAATATTTCATTTTCAATGTAAAAATCTTCATATCCCTTCTCCTGAACTAAACTCCTGATCAATCAGTCCAATCATCTGACAACTGTGCTTCCCTCAATCTATGGGTTATGGTGTCAGTTAGCAGAAAACAAGATAAACGGCTCAAAGCATCCACATGCCGCATCTTTGAACCTGAACGATGTTCAATCTGATAATCGAAATCTTGTAGGTACATTGCCCAACGTGCTACACGTAACGGAACGTCTTTCTTTTTCATTGTCATCGTGAACGCATTACAATCTGTAACAATCTTAAATCTCAATCCTAACACATATACACGCCACTTTAGTAATGCTCCAATAACTGCTAAAACCTTAAGTTCATACGAATCATACTTCTCTTCGCAAGGTTTAGTTTTCCGACTCATATATTGTACCGGATGAAATAAACCATCTTCTGAATCTTTCTGTAAAAGCGCAGCTCCGAAACCGTGTTTCAAGGCATCAGTGTGAATCTCAGTCTCTAGCTTAGGATTGTATAACTTTAAAACGGGACCTTTGATCAATGCTAACTTCAATTGCTCAAACGCTATCATTTGCAATTCTTTAAACTTAAACTTGTTGTCTTTTCGCAAAATGTCAGTCAAGGGCTTAGCTGTTACTGCGTATCCTTCGATAAATCTACGGAAATACGATGTTAATCCCAAAAATCTTTGAACTGACTTCTTATCATGTGGGATCGGGAATCTTGAAACGGCATCAGTCTTCTCCTTACTTGGCTGAATACTTCCATTTTCAACTATATAGCCCAAAAAATTTACTTTACTTTGCAGTATCTGACATTTCTCCCAGTTTATTCTCAACCCATTTTCCGCAGCTATCTTCAACACCCTTTTAAGTTTAATTAGACCATCATTCGCGTTAACACTTGGTATAATTATATCGTCCATATACACCACTGCATCTCCATTCTTCACTGATTCTCTCATTACTGCCATTATAAATCTTGTAAAAACTGCTGGAGAGTTGGATATTCCGAATGATACATATAGGAACTCATACTGACCATTCTGAGTTACGAATGCTGTGTACTTCTGAGATTTTTCCTCAACAGGAACATGGAAAAACCCGTTTGTTAGATCTAGAGTAGTATAAACTAACGCACATTGAAGTTTTTCTAATACGGTATCCATCTGTGGCATAGGAAAATTATCTCGGACCACTTTCTCATTTAGCTTTCTGTAATCGCAACACAAACGCTTTTTCCCATTCTTCTTTGTTACAAGTACAACAGGCGAAGCATATTCGGAAAAACTTGGCCTTATTATCTTCTCTTCCAACCATTCTTGTACTGTACTATCAACAATTTTCTGATCAGACTCTGCTAGACGCCTTGGATGCTGATAAACTGGCAACTCATCTGTTAGTACAATCTTCATTTCGATAGGAGTGTTTGTATTTCTAATAGGTTTGTAACTTTTAATCAACTTCTTGACTTCACTAGCGATTTCTGCACTGATATGTGACAAGTCACTCTTGATTTCCACTTTATTCTGTTCTGCACTGTGCATACACATACTTTCAAATTCCTTAAACAACTCAGCACAAGATTTATTCGCGTTACACAGTGATTCTTTTCCCTTGATGCTCACAAACTTTGTACCTTTCTTTGTAATAACCAAATCGACGTGATCTAATATAGTTTTACCCAAAATTGCCTCGTATGCCATGTCTTCATCCGGAACGATATGAAACTCGACTTCCATCTCAATGCCATCTATCTAAGTGTCAAGATAAACTAAAACTGCTAAAACTACCAAAGGTCATCACATGACTTCCACCAATGCCTGCAAGGCTCTTCGAATATCCTGTTAATGATTTAATTCCAAGTTCGACAAGCACGCTTTTACGTATGAGACTCAAATTTGCTCCTGTATCAATTAGACCGTTGAACTTAATCGACTTATAAGTTACTTCTTTCAACTCCAAACCCGAATCGGTAAATTTAGCTGATGCTTTTACTAATTTATCATCTACAACATTGGTACTTTCAACTTTGGTGGTATCTTTTCCCTTACATTTAAATGAGCGATGGCCTGTTTTGCCACATTTAAAACAAGTAAACATTTTCTTGTTACAGTCTCTCATCATGTGTGAAGGATCACCACACTTAAAACATTTGCGATAACCTTTTGTTATCGAACTTTTCTCTCTATTATCTCTACCTTGCTTGTGAAAAGATGATTCCAATGTTGTTTTCTTTGAGGACTTCATAGGATCATAGGATTTTAAGTACGTCTCTATTTGAACTTTCAACCCATCCACTGTTCTGGCTTTATACAATAATGCCTTATTTGCTCTCAGGTCTGGTATACCTTCTACGAAATACTCAATTAAACTTTCGTCATCCAAATCGATCGGCTTTGCGATTTCCATTAACGAATACAAAAACTCATACAAATTCTCACCTCTCTTCAACTGTCGATTGCTTAGTCTTCTATGAACTTCGGCTGATGAAAGCTACTTTCAGGGACTCCCAACTACAAATATCTCTCTTACTCCGTATAAACGACAATGCAGCTCCCTTTAACAATTGTTTTGCATACACAAAAAGCTGTAACTGACTCCACTGTACGGTTAAAGCGCATTCTTCTAGGTCCCTAGTCCATTGTACAACATCAATCGAACCTAAACCGCAAAACTCGGAAACGCTTCCCTCCACATCTTTTAGTGTGAACCATGACTTTTGCCCATCTGTGTTCGGGACTTCTCGAATTGTTCTAGCCGAGGCGAAATCTGCCTCCTGCCCGTCATTTTCAGTTTCTATTAAATCGTAATGAGCGAGCAGACGCGATTGCAGCTCAGCTTTAAGGCCTGTAGTCTCTAGCCCTAACTCTCTCAATTTAATGCGCAACTCTTCAATACGCAAAGTTAGAATCTCCCCTCGATCCATTTCACACAGTTACAGGTATAATGCTTAACAAGTTTGCTATATTAATGTATAGTTAGTATCAATCAATCAAATTTGTTACGACTTATCAAAATTTACACACTATGTTAATGTAGGTCAAATTGTGGTAGGTTATGGTTAAACTCAGACGATTCTTAGAAATGTGCTCTCTGCAGCTCGCATCAATTTCGTCAATATTTCTGCCACCGGTCTGGTTTCGTCGTGCAAGCAAAGTAACTCACACTCAAGACAATAATTAAACAGCTCACCCAACTATAGTCGTCCTGCTCTATGGAACCACTCAATATCGCTGTAGCAACTCACTCAGATGTTCGGTTCGCTCGCTGTAGCAACTCACTTAGATGTTCGGTTCGCTCTCTGTTGCCACTCACTCTGCTGTCGCTACTCACTCGGCTGTTTTCCACTCGTTCTCTTGGTCTCTCTTTGTCTGCTCCACACCAATTGTCTCAACTTCGTGTCTGCTGCCTTCTCGTTTGGACTTGTCGTCGTCGTCTGCTTTCTTGTAACGGTTTGTGTTGTCCGCTCTCTTTGTCTGCTTCCACACCAATTATCTAAACTTCGTGTCTGCTGCCTTCTCGTTTGGACTTGTCGTCGTCGTCTGCTTCTTGTAACGGTTTGTGTTGTCCGCTCTCTTTGTCTGCTTCCACACCAATTATCTCAACTTCATGTCTGCTGCCTTCTCGTTTGGATTTGTCGTCGTCGTCTGCTTCTTGTAACGGTTTGTGTTGTCCGCTCTCTTTTGGTTTTCCGCTTCCACAGTGAACACCAGTTATCATCAACTTTGTGCTCTCTGTCTGCTCTCTCCGTCTGTCTGCTTCCACAGTGAACACTAATTTTCACCAACTTCGTGCCCTCTGTCTGCTCTCTCTGTCTGTCTGCTTCCACAGTGAACACTAGTTATCATCAACTTCGTGCCCGCTGTCTGCTCTCTCTTTTCCTCTCGATTCACCACCGTTCTCGTGCCGTTCTCAACTTCAGTCGCCGACTTTTTGCCTAAACGGCGCCAAAATTCTTAGTGACGCTCTACTTGTCGTCCGACCGCTCACCGTCTCACCGTCCACTCGCCGCCTCTCGTACAGTCACACCAACTTCCACTATTTTTTGAACTTGTAGTGGTTGCTTTTGATTTTGTATATATATAACACGTTAATGCATGCAATTTTAACAATTTTCTGTTCACTTGCGAACTTCACACACACACACAAATTTCACTAATTGTCTTGGGCCAGAAATCTCGGTTGAGCCCCCAGTTTGTAGGAATTTTACTTTATCCCGGTTTATTTATTACAATATTATTAAAGGATGTGATTTCCTTATTAAGTCTTATATTATTAACAATGTTTCTTTGTGTTAAGAATACATATGTATATTTTATATTATTTAAATGGCCTTAGTGATAATTTGGGTGCGCGATGTGATCGAGGCGAGAGTACGATTGCGAGTGCTTTTTGAATCAACGCTTCTCTTTAGTTGCAAATGAGTGAGTCGACCAGATAGGTACGGCCGCTGCGTGTCGTTCTGTCTCGCTCACTAGCTACTGCCCGATTGCCATGATTATGCCCGCCTGACACTTCATTTCCTACATATACAAAACATCAGAAAAAATACACGAAATACTCAAAAAATCCCAAAACCGAATAAAAACAGTAATTTCTTCTATTCTTATTAATTTAACGCTTTCTTAATTTCAAAACTTCGGCATTGCAAAACTATATCCATCATCATCAAAAATATAATGGATTGTGCTTAGTGGACTAAAATAAAAGGGCAACTTTGTCTGGAAAACGCCTGTATTTCCAACATTGAAATGGTCGAAACCTTTGCTGAAAAAGCATACACAAACTAATGTTACATCCTTTCACATAGTTTCCTCAAAGCAATGATAGTGAAATCATTCGGAGGGATTTGGTATGCCAACGGTAATTCGTACGATAAGGTAATTTACCATTTTGTTTACTGGTGTGTTGTTCCCGGACTTGTGTCTCAAAGTTTTCTGGAGTGAGTTATTGTAATGCAATGTTGTACAGCTTCACGTCACACAAACACTACGAATGTACCGAAACTACTTTTTAGTATTGCTTCATCAGGGGGAAACTCGACCTACGTCGGGGTTCGAACTCGAGAACAACAGAATTGTAGATTTAGTAGGTCTCCACTGAGCCACCGACTAGGTTTACGCTCTTATTGAGAGTGCGAACATTTGCACACCTATGTGTTGGATGGTTAGTGTACCTACTAAACTATAAGTATATATAGACTTAATTATATTATTTTTAAGGTTTTAAAGGTCGAGTATTTCAAACCTGCATTTTTTACAATTTTTTCGTTAAAGGAAATCCCCAGGGTGAAAGTTCTTGCTGCGGAAAATTATTCGTTAAATGCCCTACTTCTGACTTTTTTTTACAAGATGCAGTCAAGGAAGAAGGATATGAATCATCAAGTGGAACCGCTGATTTATAATTCTAAGCAAACCATAAAAATAAATATGTAAAGTAATAATCTTTTTATTTAAAACATAACATGATTTGTAAGAGCAGTAAACTATCTTTTTATTTAAAACATAGCATTCATGAGGGTAAATAAATTGCGCATTTTGGAAGGAAATTTGTTCTTAGTATTCAAAAATTAAGTAGTTTACGATATGCAATATTTTGGTGAACTAGTTTTAAAGGATCAGAAAATAACCACTTTTCAATATAAATTTTAATTAAAATTTTCCCATCTGTGTTCGGGACTTCTCGAATTGTTCTAGCCGAGGCGAAATCTGCCTCCTGCCCGTCATTTTCAGTTTCTATTAAATCGTAATGAGCGAGCAGACGCGATTGCAGCTCAGCTTTAAGGCCTGTAGTCTCTAGCCCTAACTCTCTCAATTTAATGCGCAACTCTTCAATACGCAAAGTTAGAATCTCCCCTCGATCCATTTCACACAGTTACAGGTATAATGCTTAACAAGTTTGCTATATTAATGTATAGTTAGTATCAATCAATCAAATTTGTTACGACTTATCAAAATTTACACACTATGTTAATGTAGGTCAAATTGTGGTAGGTTATGGTTAAACTCAGACGATTCTTAGAAATGTGCTCTCTGCAGCTCGCATCAATTTCGTCAATATTTCTGCCACCGGTCTGGTTTCGTCGTGCAAGCAAAGTAACTCACACTCAAGACAATAATTAAACAGCTCACCCAACTATAGTCGTCCTGCTCTATGGAACCACTCAATATCGCTGTAGCAACTCACTCAGATGTTCGGTTCGCTCGCTGTAGCAACTCACTTAGATGTTCGGTTCGCTCTCTGTTGCCACTCACTCTGCTGTCGCTACTCACTCGGCTGTTTTCCACTCGTTCTCTTGGTCTCTCTTTGTCTGCTCCACACCAATTGTCTCAACTTCGTGTCTGCTGCCTTCTCGTTTGGACTTGTCGTCGTCGTCTGCTTTCTTGTAACGGTTTGTGTTGTCCGCTCTCTTTGTCTGCTTCCACACCAATTATCTAAACTTCGTGTCTGCTGCCTTCTCGTTTGGACTTGTCGTCGTCGTCTGCTTCTTGTAACGGTTTGTGTTGTCCGCTCTCTTTGTCTGCTTCCACACCAATTATCTCAACTTCATGTCTGCTGCCTTCTCGTTTGGATTTGTCGTCGTCGTCTGCTTCTTGTAACGGTTTGTGTTGTCCGCTCTCTTTTGGTTTTCCGCTTCCACAGTGAACACCAGTTATCATCAACTTTGTGCTCTCTGTCTGCTCTCTCTGTCTGTCTGCTTCCACAGTGAACACTAATTTTCACCAACTTCGTGCCCTCTGTCTGCTCTCTCTGTCTGTCTGCTTCCACAGTGAACACTAGTTATCATCAACTTCGTGCCCGCTGTCTGCTCTCTCTTTTCCTCTCGATTCACCACCGTTCTCGTGCCGTTCTCAACTTCAGTCGCCGACTTTTTGCCTAAACGGCGCCAAAATTCTTAGTGACGCTCTACTTGTCGTCCGACCGCTCACCGTCTCACCGTCCACTCGCCGCCTCTCGTACAGTCACACCAACTTCCACTATTTTTTGAACTTGTAGTGGTTGCTTTTGATTTTGTATATATATAACACGTTAATGCATGCAATTTTAACAATTTTCTGTTCACTTGCGAACTTCACACACACACACAAATTTCACTAATTGTCTTGGGCCAGAAATCTCGGTTGAGCCCCCAGTTTGTAGGAATTTTACTTTATCCCGGTTTATTTATTACAATATTATTAAAGGATGTGATTTCCTTATTAAGTCTTATATTATTAACAATGTTTCTTTGTGTTAAGAATACATATGTATATTTTATATTATTTAAATGGCCTTAGTGATAATTTGGGTGCGCGATGTGATCGAGGCGAGAGTACGATTGCGAGTGCTTTTTGAATCAACGCTTCTCTTTAGTTGCAAATGAGTGAGTCGACCAGATAGGTACGGCCGCTGCGTGTCGTTCTGTCTCGCTCACTAGCTACTGCCCGATTGCCATGATTATGCCCGCCTGACACTTCATTTCCTACATATACAAAACATCAGAAAAAATACACGAAATACTCAAAAAATCCCAAAACCGAATAAAAACAGTAATTTCTTCTATTCTTATTAATTTAACGCTTTCTTAATTTCAAAACTTCGGCATTGCAAAACTATATCCATCATCATCAAAAATATAATGGATTGTGCTTAGTGGACTAAAATAAAAGGGCAACTTTGTCTGGAAAACGCCTGTATTTCCAACATTGAAATGGTCGAAACCTTTGCTGAAAAAGCATACACAAACTAATGTTACATCCTTTCACATAGTTTCCTCAAAGCAATGATAGTGAAATCATTCGGAGGGATTTGGTATGCCAACGGTAATTCGTACGATAAGGTAATTTACCATTTTGTTTACTGGTGTGTTGTTCCCGGACTTGTGTCTCAAAGTTTTCTGGAGTGAGTTATTGTAATGCAATGTTGTACAGCTTCACGTCACACAAACACTACGAATGTACCGAAACTACTTTTTAGTATTGCTTCATCAGGGGGAAACTCGACCTACGTCGGGGTTCGAACTCGAGAACAACAGAATTGTAGATTTAGTAGGTCTCCACTGAGCCACCGACTAGGTTTACGCTCTTATTGAGAGTGCGAACATTTGCACACCTATGTGTTGGATGGTTAGTGTACCTACTAAACTATAAGTATATATAGACTTAATTATATTATTTTTAAGGTTTTAAAGGTCGAGTATTTCAAACCTGCATTTTTTACAATTTTTTCGTTAAAGGAAATCCCCAGGGTGAAAGTTCTTGCTGCGGAAAATTATTCGTTAAATGCCCTACTTCTGACTTTTTTTTACAAGATGCAGTCAAGGAAGAAGGATATGAATCATCAAGTGGAACCGCTGATTTATAATTCTAAGCAAACCATAAAAATAAATATGTAAAGTAATAATCTTTTTATTTAAAACATAACATGATTTGTAAGAGCAGTAAACTATCTTTTTATTTAAAACATAGCATTCATGAGGGTAAATAAATTGCGCATTTTGGAAGGAAATTTGTTCTTAGTATTCAAAAATTAAGTAGTTTACGATATGCAATATTTTGGTGAACTAGTTTTAAAGGATCAGAAAATAACCACTTTTCAATATAAATTTTAATTAAAATTTTCCACTTTTTTATGTACAATTTCTAAAAGTAGAAAGCTTTTAAAACTATTATAATTGATTTTCCAATTAAGAAATAAACTTGCTGGTATTTTTCGAATCGTTATATATTTAATGCCTATGCAAAAAAAAAACATTTAGGTATGGTGGCAAAAACATAATGTGCATACTTTTCTTACAACTCCGTTGGCTATATCCATATGATAAACGGCATTATTTTTAGACATGATTATACAGATATATTACGAAATACAATGTTACCATATGCACACTGTTGTTTTTGCCTTTCATGTAACCACAACTATAATTACGAACAGTCACTTTTTCGTAGATTTCGCAAAAGTCATTAACAAATTATAAAGCAAGTGTAAAACAAAATAAATCTAATCACTACTCTCATCGTTGTATTCTATTCTTTGAAATATATAAAATAAAAGTTTAATTTTCAATGTTAAACATATCGAAATTAATATATATGCTGTAAAGTGCTGCGCTTCTATATTTTTTAACACAGCTGAATATAATGAAAGTTAACTCGGAGCATATGGGGGCTATGAGTCAACTCACGATTAAAAGAGCTTGTTTCATGGTTAACCTGCTATGGTATGAAACAAAATTTTAAGTGTTTGGTTAGGGTCCACTGGTTCTCATTAATAGGGTTGTTCTTTGCAGTAAATCATTCGGCCTCGTCGGGTGACTCATGGTAATGGTTCAAAACCAGTTTAGTTCCTAATATATTTTTATATATTTGTGGAGTGTGCTCTTAACTAAGAGCCTATCACCAAGTTTGAGATATTTTTCTTACTCCATTACTTTATCTTAATCCTGGGGATATCGCAAGCGGCCCTTATCATTTATAATTCGGTTGATGTGTCATTTTTAAGACGAGATATCAACATTTTGAATGTGGTCGTTATGTGTGTACCATATTTGCATTTCTGGTCGTTGACGCCGATACGCCAGTTTGCTGACCATTCCTCTGCCACCATTAGGTGTTCCTATAATTTTGCAGAGGCTTATATTGGGCATTTAGATCTGCTGATAATTGCCGTGTCATCATCAAAAGTGGACGATGTAAGCGCTAAGCTCGTTGGTAAGTGTGCACCAGCTTTGATTTCGAATTCAGCTTATATGGAGCCAATACTTTTAACAGCGAATTTCCTATTGGAAAAGTAAGATTCCATACGTTTTTGGGTGTACTGTGGGAGAAATCCTGTTCAACATTGAGAAAAACAAACGTATAGTATTCTATAAGTTCGAATGCTCTCCGTATTACTGATATCATTGTTGAAATGTCCCGTGTTTTTCGCGGAAGCCGATCTGGTGTGAAGGGATTTTGTTTTGGGATGCCAGAAATGAGTTTAGTCGGATCTGCAGGACCTAGAAAGACATGGCAACAAACTAATTGGGCTGTTGGATGATGCCTGGATTTTGTCCTTTCCCACTTTTGGTTTGATGATGATAAAGGACCTTTACCACGCTATAGTAAAATAGCAATGTGTTATTATAGCTTCGAACAGTTTGCTGATCTATTGTACAGCGGTGGTTGGAAGTTCTAGGATCATTTGTGGAGTAATTAAGTCATGCCTAGAATCTTTGTCGGGTTTTAAGTGGTTTTTAACAACTACAGCGAAATCATTCGATTGGAGTTCTATGTACTCACTGGCAGTTAATGAATTTAAAAAAAAAAATTTTATTTTTATTGTGTTATTTTACAGATATACACTGCGAGTCATCAGGATAGGACACCTTCATAAGCGCAATTTGAGTGCTTCTAACTTTGTTGTAGTTAACATTCACTTCTATTTTTTTTTTATTGTTCTGTTTCTTCTGTGCACTGTCACTGGAGAAAAAAGCATGCGAATTCAAGGTACCGTTATATATTTTTTTCTTATTTCTTTTGTTTTCAATAGAAAAGTGCAGCTAATTTTTGCGTCATCAGGTTAGCCCATTCAGTTTAGTTTTCACTTATCTTTGAAACTTGAAGTCGGATCAATACCAAATTTTTTTTGCTGTCCAAGTGATCTATTTTTTTTTTTTAAATGAGTAAAGGAAAATCCCTATCTCTTGAAGAGAAGGCTAAAATCGATGCATATGAAAACTTTTCCCATGAGACAACCCCAAAGATCCGGGGTAAAGCCGGTGTTAAAGCGAGCTTATCTACTGTCCAAAGGGTGATAAAGAATGGTTGTCAATTAGTTTTTCAATAATTACAACATTTTTTTGTAATTTTAACTCTTTTAGTTTCGAAATAAATTAGCGAAAACTATTAATTACAGAAGTGTGCTATCCTGATGACGCGCAGTGTATATATAAAAAATATCAAAAAAGCTAACTTCGGCACAGCCCAATATTAGCTTATATACCCTTGCAGCCCATGGCCATAATGTTTTTACATGTTCCAAACTTTTTTCCGGTAACTCTATTCATCAAAGCACAGAACCACCCAAATATAATTTTCATTTCTCGTTCTTCTTCTTCCCCATCCCCTTTTACAAGCATGCTGCGATTGGCAGGCATGAACATATAGTTTATTTAGCGTTGCGTCTGTGTGTCGATGCGTGTGCTCTGATGATTCGAGCAATGACGTAGTAGGCTGCTGGCAGAGCCGATTTATATTGCCTGTATGTTGTGTTCTATTAAAATCTGATTCAAATTTCGGGATCTGATGTTTTATATAAAAATTATCATATTAGTAAATTTTACAGAGATACTCCAATTTCTTCAACAATGCTTCTTCTATAACTAAGTATAAGATATAGTGGTCGGAACCAGATGATTTTCATACTTATGATATAAGTAGCTTAAATAACAATTTTTCCCACTAGCTCTTAAGATGGCTGAGTAAAACGCATGGGCACCGACGGACGGACGGACAGACGGACATAGCTATATCGACTCAGCTTCTCATGCTGCAGCTTCTGATATCATGACCTACATGAACCATGCTGATGCTTTGCAAACCATTTTTAGTCGTCTTAAAGATCGTGATTACCTTATAGTCTTAGGTGATTTTAACCTGCCTAATATTTCTTGGCTGGTTAATGATAATCTCTCTTTCTTAATTCCTTCGTCTCAACATGTATTTCTAGATAGTCTACTTGAATGTCCGCTATTTCAGTTGAATTCTTTACCTAACTCTAAAAGAATCCTTGATATGGTTTTTGTCTCAGATCCCACTGTTAGTTCTGTACCTCAAACACAGTCCCTTGTGATTTTTAAGATCTTTATCACCCTACCATTGATGCTATTATTTCTTACAATCCCGTTACTAATTCTTTAATAACATCTCAGCTTCTCTTCGTAGATGTTTTCGTAAAACAAATTTCAATCTTCTTAACAACCTTATTTCCTCTTTTGACTAGTCATTTGTATTTGAGTGCTGTAATATAGATTGTGCAGTGAATTTTTTCTACGCTGCTCTTAATTCTCTAATCGATAAATGGCTTCCTTATGTAAATGCCTCTGCCGTCTCCAGTGCGCCGGTCTGGTTCGCGACGTGACTATGCAAATTTTTGTGTAGCGAGGTCTTAATTTTGTCTCCATAATACTCAATGCTACAATAATTATATCGTGCGCTCTAAGGTTGAATTCCATCAGAACCCCAAAAGATTTTACAACTTTGTTAATTTTAAACGACGCTCTAATTTACTACCTTCCACCTTCAGACTTAATGACCAGACAGCTGATAATGATTCAGATATTGCAGATCAGATTTCTAAATTCTTTGAGTTAACTTATTCTACTACTGCTTCACATCCCACATACTACGCCTTCTCAATCCCACATTTAAATTGTATGTGTTTTCCTAGTATTACTGAAGACTGTATTATCTCTAGCTTATCATCTATGACGTCTTCCTTCGTACCCTTATAATATACCTAGTTGTATCCTTAAAATGTGTTCGATATTCCTATATAAGGCTTTATCTCGGTTATTCTTTAAATCGAGTGAGACTTGTAGCTTTCTTGATCTTTGGAAGGAGGCTTTTATTACTCCGCTTTATAAAAAAGGCATCAAATCGGATATTCCTCACTAAAAATTATTACATCTTACCTTCAACACCTATCTAGATTCACTATTTCTCCTTGTCAGCATACCAACCTTTTAAAATTGACTACCTTTGTACACCATGGCTTCCGTAAAAAGTGTCAAACTGATGTTATTTATACTGACTTTAGTAAGGCTTTCGATTCGGTTGATCATTCTATGCTTCTCGCGAAACTTAACATCATGGGTTTTTCCCCGAAACTATTGGCTTGGTTAAAGTCGTATCTTATTGGCAGAACCCAAAAGGTGTCTTTTCGTTCCTCGATATCTTAAACAGTTCGAGTTACGTCAGGTGTACCCCAAGGCAGTCATCTGGGCCCACTGTTATTGACATTGTTTATAAATGATTTGCTTTTGGTTCATTCACGCGTGCTCATGCTTGCGGATGACGTCAAGATTTGTTATTCCTATAATGATCCGATGCGTTCTGTGATTGGTCCCACGTTAATAAATTACACCTTAATGCCTCTAAGTGTTCTTTTATGACAGTCAGTCAATTGTCTCCGTTCCTAGCTCATTACTCTATTAAGTCTGTTCTGTTAGATTATGTACCATCGTTCAAAGACTTTCATTTAATGTTCATATTTATTCAATTGTCAATAGAACATGCAGCCTTCTTGGCTTCATTAAACGTTGGGCCAAAGAATTCGATGATCCCTATGTAACAAAGGTTTTATAGACTTCGTTAGTTCGCCCTACTCTCGAATATTGCACGCTATATTTTTGTGTTCCCTCACGTCGGACCAGAAACTTTTTTCCTATTCACCTTAGTAGATGTCTGACTAACTACTCTCTTCACGAACCTTTTCGTGTTCTTTGCCAATCTGTTAACAACCTTTCTCACCTAATTTCTCCTCATCTTTCTGTCACTTCTCTTCGCGCTGTACTTTTTAATCATCTACAGCGAAACCAATGAAAATATTCTGGACTTGGATTGGCTGCAACTCATCCCTGACCACATTGGCTGCGAATCGGGGCATAACTGGCACCTTATGCAAATAAAACACTTCCACCGGGTCGGGGATGTTTAGTTGTGTATAAAGCTAAGCTACCTTCTTCAATTAATTACTATCTGTCTTTACCTTAACCCATTTCGGGCCAAGCCAAAAAAAATGTTTGATCTTAAGGAGCAAAATGACTTTTTTAGGGTAATTAGCATACAAGGAATCCAAATCTGTGGTTACAAAAAATGTACTTATTTTAGTTTAGCCAGAATCGACTGTTCGAAAAGTCGAACAATGGCCGTTTCCCACTATAACATTTTCAGAATTGCTTCTAATTTTGAATTTCGAAAAGTTGTTAAAATTTATAAAATAAAAGGCGGTTCTTAGTTAGTTGAGCATTCTACATTATGGTTAATTATTTATGTACCATAAAGACACAGCAAAACAGTTATTTATATGCAAATGCACTTGACACTTTTCACATAGTCGCATAGTGGGTTTGTGGCAAACCTTGCAACTACGTGCCTTTTTGTTGGGCTCCGTAACCAGCAAGTGTTTTCCAGAGACTCTTGGAATATTTGAAATTGGGACATATTCATCTTCATCTTCAGATTCCACTGGAATGTCTTCCTTATCGATGTTATCTTCGTTATCTTGCAAATTTGTTGCAAGCTCATGCGTGCCGAGATAGTTTTTTTCAAATTTGTACTAAGCGTAAATTCGTGTTGAATGGCCAATGTGCGACTTTTCGATAAGAGGTTTTAGGGCTTTTTTTTTTTTTTTCTTTTTTTTTTGTCTTTTTTTATAGACGTAGTCGTACAACGCTCAGTACGAACAAGTGGCCCATATGACACCAGGCCCGGGCCTGTTACGAATGACCCTAAGTAAAGTTAATGTTACAACCTCTACCCACTCCGACCTAAGGGCATAGGCGTATTACATATATAAACATAAATTAAACTAAAGAAATAGAAAATATTAAATGTAATAAGATAATAGGTAACATATAAAAATAAAACAGGATACGTTAAAATATAATAGGTTACTTAAAAAAAGAAAACAGGATACGTTAAAATAAAGATGATTACAAACTAATTACGAGCGAGGAAGGACAAGATCGCAGTTTTTATACCCGGAAGCGATGTTTCGGAACCGATAACGTGCCAAAGTCTGTTGTAGTCACTACATAGTATACGAAAAAGCTAATGCAGAGAAAAGTTAGTTGTGCAAGTGGGAAGTATAAGCGGTGTGAAATTGCGGGTCCTTCTGTTAATTTGGATCAACAGCTTGGAAGAGTCAATCTCACGATTCAAAAGTTTGTAAAGAAAAGTTACATCAAGCATTGTTCTACGATTAGTTAAAGAAGGAAGGTTAATTAACTGAAGTCGACTAGAATAAGATGGAAGTTGTACAGTTGGATCCCAGCGCAAATCACGAAAGGCAAAGAGTAAAAACTGTTTTTGTACAGATTCTAATTTGTTTTGATAAAACTCATATTGAGGAGACCAAACACAAGATCCATACTCTAATATGGGGCGGACTAAAGAAGTAAAAAGTATTTTGGTAGTATATGGATCCTTGAACTCTTTCGACCAGCGCTTTATAAAGCCAAGAACACTCTTAGCCCAACTAACAGTAGTCGATATGTGCTGATTAAAACTAAGTTTGTGGTCGATTAAGATCCCCAAATCTTTTACAACAAAGGAAGTATTATTAATTCTTTCTAACGGGAAATTATTTAAAAAGTAACTCGTTAATTGGGGAGAGCATTATAGGATATGCATATATCTGACTAGAGTTGTACTTAGTAGATATGTACGTAGTCGAGAAGAAGTTGGCAAATAAATTAGAAATAGATTGCTCAGAAGAGGCCGAATCATTATTAAAAACTGCAAACGATGGAAGGGAGATAGAATTTCGCTTTGAGTTAACGAAACTATAGAACTCTTTAGGATTTTCGGAGAATTGCAACTTGCAACGTTGTAAGTAATTTTATAGCATTTAGAATTAGAAACAATAAAATTCGATTTAGCAACCAAGTAACGAGACAGATCCGATGATAGACCCGTGACTTTATATTTTTTGTAATACCTAGACTTAAGATTCTTCAGTTTTGACAGCCCCCGCGTAAACCATGGTGATTTTTACGTCACCACAGGAGACACTAGGGGTACACAGTCATTAAAGATTGAGTCAACAGTGGTATAAAATAAAGAAATGGCGGAATTCATATCCGTACAAGTGTATAAATTAGTCCAATCGGTATTAAGAAAGGCATTGTTTAGTGCGACAAAGTCAGTCTTCCGAAAACATCGGGTGCGTACCGTAGGATCACACTCGGAGATGGGCTCGCGGCTGGGAAACTCAATAGATAACTCTAAAGTTGGATGATAACTATCCTCTGGACCATTGGACTAGTTCTAGATACTTCACAAAAACTAGGATCAGAAGTAAAAATCAGATCCAGAAATCTGCCACACGTATTAGAAATCGAATTCAGCTGGGCCAACGAAAGCTCAAGCATACCATCAATAAAATCGTGACACCCAGAGGGCAGCAACGTTTTGCTACCATTAAGTGTTGACCAAGTCATAGTGGGCAGGTTAAAGTCCCCAAGAACAATTAATAAGTCTCTGTCAGAAAGTAGTTCAAGTATAATTTTAATAGATTCAAAGTGTAGTAAGTAGGTTGGCCATTCCGATTGGGGAGGAATGTAAGAAAAGGTAATAAAAATGGAAAAACGAATAAAAGATACTTTAACGCATAAAAATTCGATACTACTTGAGACAGGTATCGTTATCAGACCTGATTATAGGGCGGAATCTACTGTAACAAAAGCTCCACCACCCCTACGATCAGTACGATCACGTCTAAAAATATTGAAAGTAGATGCTAAAACTGTCACGTCAAAAACGTCAGGTTTTAAACAAGTCTCAGTTGAGACAATTAGGTCAAAATCAAAACAAAGACTATCTACAAAGAGTTTAGTAAGTTTAGTATTAAGGCCTCTGACATTCTGATAGCCGACAGAGAAGGAAGTTGTTAGTTTATTGATAGAGTAAAAGAAGGAATAGATAAGGAAGGAGTGGGAATAGATGAGGAAGAGAGAGGAAGAGATCGGAATAGGTGGTGAAGGAATCCTTGTTTGGCCCCGTGTCTTCCTTTTTCTGGATGTAAACTCCTTCACAATTAAGCTTTTCGGCCAGAAGCTATAACTGCAGATACAGTCAAAGAACTCAATTGGAACACTGATTTTAAAAGATGAAATTTCTCTAGAATATGAAAATTTGAACTTTTCTATTGATATATTGGAGACATTCAGTTTAGCCCGAATGTGGGATATGACATCATCCGATGTAGTATCAGGGAGAAGTCTCGTAACAAAAATGTGTTTTTTAGGTGGCACTCCCACCAATGGTTTCGGCATTGCAGGTATTGCATCAGCTACCGCATTAATTGTAGTATCAGTTGCAACAAGTGGCACTCCGGCACTACTATCACTAGAATCCCTATCGGCAAAATCCATGGGTGTAGATTCTTGCCCAGACAAAACGGACACTACAGACATCGTCTGCGGAATTGGAGTTTGCATTGGTTCAGAAGGGGTCGGAATCGATATAGATGTGGAGACCGGCAAACACAAGGACAAATCAGAAGTCTGTTCTCCTGCCTTCTTACGCTTTCGAGACTCAGTCAGTAGCGTTAAACTACTAAACTGAGACTCGACAGCTTTAAACTCTTGCGAGAGTTTAAGAAAACTGGCGGACAGACTCATCAGGTTATCGTTTGTTTGCCGCCTGAAGAGTTCCATTTCATCTTCCAGGATCCGGCATGACTCACATCCCCATTTGAGACCCTTTTTTTGATCTAAAAGATCCTTTACCCTGCATGTAAAGCCAGCGCACTCAACATGTACTGTAGTTTTACACAACCAACAGTAAATAAAACTATTCAGGGATGGGGCGGGCTACAAACAATTTTTAACCGAACAGACAGGCATAAGATGAATTAGTAACCAAACAAATAAAAATGAGAAATTTTGGTATTAAAATATATAACTCACTCGGAGGTCCAGAAATAATAAGAAAGCGAGATATTGAGGGTGCACAAGGGTTAAAAGATAAAGAGAGCACTATAGACTCTAAATTACAGACACACAACAGACTGCAGTATGAGCGCAAATAACGGCGACAAGTGAAACGAAAACGAGAGAGAAAAAAAAAAAAGTTAAAGAGCGCTAGCGCGGGAGCTAGAAATCACAAAAACAAAAACACTGCACCAGAACTCACAGAAATTGCAAGACAACAACAAATGAACGTTGCTTGTGATTTACAAGAAAGAAAAAAGGTGGGAAAGAGAGAAAGAAAAGAAAAAGAAAACCAACAAATGTTATAAAGAGAATTAAGGTTGTTAAAAATTACTAACACAAACACACAAAAACGCAAACGAGTGATATGGTGCAAGTTAGATTAATTATTATAATTATAATTTTCGATAGCGATGCCGATAAAAACAAATGAAAAATTATAAAATCAGTTAAAACGCGGAAGCTTAGTACTATACTTAACAATTTTAAGATTTTAAATTATATGCAAATAGTTCGACGTATTTGCAATAAATAAAACTAATATTTTATTTAAAAATATTTTCAGATTATATATTATTGTTAACAGAAATATGGTCTAAAATTATGGTTTTTTTAATATGGGTTAAGCTTTTTCGTCGACTGCTATGTTAGTTGACGTAAATAAATAAATAAGTAACTTGTGTTCTATTTATCCGATCAGATTCAAATTTTTATATCCAATACTATCATATTGGTAAATTTCATGGGGATACTCCAATTTCTGTAAAAATGTTTCTTCTAGAACTATATGATATAGTAGTCCGGTCCTGATGATTTTCATACTTCAAAAATTTCATTTCCAAATTTCATCACGATAGCTCTTAAGATGGCTGAGTAAAACGCATACGCACCGACGGACGAAAGGACAGACGGACATGGCTATATCGACTCAGCTTCTCATGCTGATCAAGAATAAATATACTTTATGGGGTCGGAAACGTCTCCTTCTGTGCGTTACAAACATCTGACCAATTTATAATACCCTCTGCAAAGTTCAAAAACAAAAAATTAATAAAACAAATCATCAAAATGACGGATGATGAGTTGTTTGAATTTATGTTTGCTCATAGAGCACTTTGAGTTACAGTATATTGTACCTCTTGTAGTAAACTAACGACATTGATCAAGGATCTTAATGTCAACGCCAACACCGATTCGTTAAGAATCTCGGCAAATGATAGATAGGCGTAAATTTTTGAAAGTGTCAGGAAAGATACGATTTTTGAGCAATTGGGATTAAGTCGCGGAAAGATCTGTTACCATGGAGCTCACTTTTTTACTTACTTTCTTACTTTCATACCTAAATGCACATTCCCAAAACATTATATAATGTTGCGGTTACACGACATATTCACTACAATTAGGCATCGGAATCATTGCCCAAAGAGGAGGAACTAGACTGGTGCAAATCCAAAACCGCAAATTCCTCATCTAAGGGCAACAATTCCTTAAATGTGCTTGATTTGCCCAATTGTAGTGAATACATGGTGTGTATGGTTATTATATTTCCTGTGGTCGAGGCGACGGCCGTAGGTTGGTGTAACCGACCGTGCGTCTCGCCACATTCTTTCGATGATTTGGGTATGTGCTTCTGTGTGGGGATCAACAAAGTTTTTTGAGTGGTTTACGCTTTGATGCATCTTCCAGACAGTTGTATGCCCTCCAACAATCCGACATAATGGTCGTGTTTGGCTTTATATTATTTTGAATCACCCCCAGCAGGGTTTTTACGGTGCGGTTGAAGACAGCGACAAGGAAGCTGTGTTCCCCTTTCAACCCCACCGAACCCACTCAACAACTCTATCTCTGCTGTACATTCGCCGAGCAGAGTCCGTATCCTTATCATTTAAAAAAGGCTAAGTGTATTTTTAATCCAGTGATTGATGAAAGTTCCCTTCTTAGCGAACTTAAACTTGTTAAACCTTTTTATTCTCCGGGGCCAGACGTTCTACCTGGATGTGTACTCAGGTTCTGTGCAAACGAATTATGTAAACCCATTTAAAATTGTTTTTATTGTCTGTCGAATCTTCCTCTTTTCCAAGGAGTCGTATATCATTCCTCTGCATAAAAATGGCAAAAAGTCCGAAGCCTCTAACTATAGGGGTATCTCAAAATTGTCCGCTATTCCGAAAGCTTTTGAGAAAATTATAACTTCTCAATTGCAACATTTTTGCAGCTCTATTATTTCCGTCCCAACATTGTGAAACGTAGATCTACAATCACTAACCTGTTAGAATTTACCTCTATAATTATCAAGGGGTTCAAAAATGCTAAACAAACTGATGTCATGTACACTGACATCAGCAAAGCCTTTGGTTTTGTTAATCCCTCTCTATTACTTTCTAAACTGAACGACATTGGGTTCCAACCTCTTTTCCTTTCTTGGGTTTGAGAGTATTTAACAAATAGAAAACAGAAGGTACTTTTTAGGTCTTCTTTTTCCAATTCCATTCCTGTGACATCTGGTGTACCTCAAGGTAGTCATCTTGGCCCTCTGCTTTTCACATTATTCATAAACGATCTTCCATCAGTCATTTTTCATTCGCGTGTGCTTATGTATGCTGACGATGTCAAGCTTTGTCTTACTTTTAAAGATACAGATTCATTTAGTCGGCTACAAGCTGATTTTAAAAACTTTCAATCCTGGTGCCAGTTTAATCTATTAAATCTTAACACTACCAAATGTAAGGTAATAACTTTTTATCGTAACTCTTCTCAACTGGTCACTTATTTTCTAAACAATAGTCCTTTAGAACGTCTAAATAATATAAATGATATGATATGATATAAATGATTATGTATGCTGACGATGTCAAGCTTTGTCTTACTTTTAAAGATACAGATTCATTTAGTCGGCTACAAGCTGATTTTAAAAACTTTCAATCCTGGTGCCAGTTTAATCTATTAAATCTTAACACTACCAAATGTAAGGTAATGACTTTTTATCGTAACTCTCCTCAACTGGTCACTTATTTTCTAAACAATAGTCCTTTAGAACGTCTAAATAATATAAATGATTTGGGCGTACTTTTGGACCACCACGGTCGCAAAGGCCATGAGTGTTCTGGGTTTCATTAAAAGATGGTCAAAAGAATTTGATGTCCCCTATACAACTAAGGTTCTTTTTATTTCGTTTGTCCGTCCTATTTTAGAGTATGGATCTTGCATTTGGTCACCTCAATATGAGTCGCACAAGATTAGACTTGAATCAGTTCAAATGCAGTTCTTGCTGTTTGCTCTTCGTGGCTTAAGCTGGGATCGCAATGTCAATTTGCCTTCGTATTCTAGTAGACTTCTCTTGATTAACCTTCCTTCCCTAACTAACCGTAGAATTATGCTTGTTGTTACTTTTATGCATTGGTATTGGTGATATCGACTCGCCTGAGTTATTAGCTCGGGTAAATCTGTCGGTACCATGTAGACGGAGTAGACATCCTTTGATACCATTATCCCTTAGTCGTTGTTCTTCTAACTATGCCATGCATGAACCTTTTAGGTTCCTCTGTTTTGATAACAACCTTCTATTCCCTGTAATCTGCTCAGAGTCTTCTATTAATATACTTAAAAAATCTATCCTTTCCTATTTAGTTCATTGATAGCTATAGTATTCAGTCGGTCGGGTGAGAGGTGAGCAGTTATCGTGGGTTTTTTCAATTCTAAGGCGTTCCCATGCCATTCATTGGCCTTTTAGGCAGCGTACCAAGTTATCCCAATGTTCCAACTTGTGTTTGTGGATTTTATTCAATTTTAAGACGTTCCAAGCCGTCCCTTGGGTTCTTTGGCAGCGTTCCTGAATTTCTTAAACGTTCCATTTTTAGCTTTGTGGCTTTTACTAGTTTCCAAGCCGTGCTAAACCAGTTGACTACTATTATAACCGCCTTTCTGTGGGCTTATGAGCCCCCCAAAAGACGATAAAGGGGCTAATATCACTGCTGTCACGCGCAAATCTTGGATTTTTTCTTCTAGTCCGCGTTAGAGGAGTGTCAGCCCTACTACTCCTCCTTCCAGAGCGCTCCATACCCTTTCTAGTTCTTTAGCTCTCAATTCCGCGCCAAGAAGCACGACCTTTCATCAAGCCACGTCAGAGTCACGTCAAACAAGGCAAAAAAAGGTCAAGCCACCGGTATCACCTCCACACATTGTGGTAACCGCTCCAAGAGTCATTTAGTTTAAATTAGCTTTGCTTCGTTCTTAGCAATCCGAATACTTCAGTAACTCGCAAATGATTTGCAATCCAAATTTCCTTTGGCTAGCGATATTATCAAATCCTATATGTATGTCGATGATTCCTAGCAGGGGATCATTCTAAACAAACCGCAATAACAATGGTCAATGAACTTCAAGACGCTCTTGGTTCAGCTGACTTTCCTTTGCGTAAGTTTTTTACTTTTTTTTACTTTCTATAGCAAATATACTTCCTACCTTATTTTCATGTACAGTGGCTCACAGCTTATTTCGTGCAGGGGTGTAGTAAAACTTTAACAGCGTGTACCTCTTAAACTATTGAAGATATCAAAAAAATTTAAATGCAGTTTTATTTAGTGATCATTTATACTATATTTAGTTACTTTATTGTTTTTGTTACTTTTAAAATAACTTTTAAAAATTAAAATAATGAACATCAGTGGCTTTTTCTATGTCACAGCTTATTTCGTGCAATGCATTTAACCCTAAAAATTTATTCTGAACAAATTAAAATAGTATTTGGTGTGTCCCCTATTTTGTTTAATGACCTCTTTAATGCGTGTTTCCATTGGGGAAACCAATTTTTTGGTGACTTCAGGTGATATTTTTACCCATTCTTCCAGTGGGGCATTTTGAAGGTCATTTTTATTGGAAATTGACCTTTTCCGGATGGTCATGTCAAATTTTGTCCACAAATTTTCATTCACATTAAGGTCAGGAAACTGGACAGGAGGACTGACCACATGTGGGCAATCCCAGCTCAACCAGGACTTCACAATGCCGGATTTGTGTTTTAGGTCATTGTCTTAATAAAATCGGAATCGGCCCTCTAGACCTAATTTCTCTCCACTCTGAAGTAAATTCTCCTTTAAAACTGATAGATACATATGTCTGTCCATTGTTCCTTCGATCAAAACCAGGATTCCAATTCCCGAAGCCGCCATGCATGCCCCAACCATGACACTTCCACCGCCATGCTTCATAGTGGGCTCATAGTGTCGACTAACCTTTGCCAAGGATCATGTTTCAGACCCAATTTCTTTCTGGAATGAAATAATATATGCAGATGGATCCAAATTCAATATCTTTGGGTCGGATTGGATGCAATATGTTCGGCGCCAACCAAATACCGGGTTTCATAATCAGACTTATATTCGATCAACAAAAACACACGTGACATTAGTTTTTTACATAAAGCTAACATTATTTCAAAATGTTAATTTTTATATATTCTGACCACCTCGGTTTTTATTATATATTTTGTTAAATATTTATTTATCACAATTGGACAAACTAAATATCAATATCTTGTCCAGGGTTTTGTAAAAACTGCTCTGTAGTAGCAAGATCAATGGAAATTTTGCTATGCTCCTAATACTGCTCCCGATTTGACGAGAGCAGGAGCAGAGTTAAAGGCAAACTACGAAAAACAAATGCTATGCTCTGCAATAGTTTTTGACGTTTAAAAAGGCTATAGCAAATAAATGAAACGAATTTTCACACGTAGCAGTAGCCGTAGTTCAAACCCTAGAGCGAGATGAGAGCAGATGAAATATTTTTTTTTTTTTTGCTACCGCTCTCATTATATTCATTTTTGATATTACTATTATTTTTAAATGAATATTTTTTTTTTCAACGTTATTCCGTTTGTACATTTATTTGCGTCCGTCGCATTCGAGTTCTTATGCTGCAGTAAATTCTTAAAGTTAATTGTTACGAGAGAGAGTATTTCAAAATACAATGTGAAGGGAAAAGCAAGAAGAGAGCAATTGGTGATGCTAGTTTGGCTTCTCTTTGAGCTTGCGATATATCAAAAGTTTAGCTATTTAACATAATGGTTAATATTTCAGATCAATTAAATAAATGAGTTTAAATACAGGAGTTTCTGAATTGGTCTTTTAAAGGATCCTTTTGTAGTCCTTAGTTCGACTACTCGCATTTTGTCATCAGGTCCGCCAATAAAAAACACTACTCTTGCTAAAGGTTGAGCCTGCACGTTGTCTTCATGTACTGTAACTAGTTGTCCCAAGGCCACATTTGGTTTTCCGTAAATCCATTTGCTGTTATTGTAAATTATGAACATAGTCCAGGGCCCACAGTGTCCAGAATTGTTGTTTCAAATAGGTCTCTCGATGCCATCTATTCAGATACCGAAGTTTCGTTCCGTGAGGGTCCGTGGAATGGTAGAGTAATGATTCTGGTACTGACGTTAATTCGGTTCCAATCAGCAAATGCCCAGAAGTGACAGCATTGAAATCGTTGGGGTCATCTGAAGTAGGCGCTATTGGCCTTGAATTAAGGATGGCTTCCACATCCGAGAACACAGTGAGTAGTTCCTCGAAAGTGAGAGATGCGTTTGAAATATTCTTCAGAGCCAGTGTCTTCACTTATTTTACTGACGCTTCCCAGAGGACGCCAAAATGTGGAGCTCTAGGGGGATTAAGGCAAAAGTTAAATCCTTTAATTGAACTATATGTTTTTATGTGATCTATGACGTCTGAGGCCAACAATTTTGACTTCAACTCAGCTAGCCTTGTAGCAGCGCCAACAAAATTTGTGGCGTTGTCGCAAACCATGCGGAATTGTACACCACGGCGCGCTACAAATCTACGTATACAAAGCAGAAATTCATTTGTTGACAATTCGGAGACTAATTCAATATGAATCGCATTTGAAGCGAAACATACAAAAATTGCCGCTTACGAAAGTCTCCATTTTCGAGACGTCCTCCGACTCTCATCCCACATATTGCAGTTTGTCCAAGTGTCATTGCGTGCATGAATGGTGTCAAACGCTGTCGACACGGTGTTAAGGTTTGTTTGTTTTTTAGTAAAGATATTTCATCAGCATAACATTCTTGTTGTATTAGTGCAACAATTTTCCAAAACGATTAATACATTTCTGTCTCAGTAATGTGAATATCGGCTATTGATGATGATCTTAGAGTGCGATCAGGCTTCACTCTGTTCACGCTGCGATAGAGGTATGAAACAATTCGAACGATTCGATTGTAAATTAGCGTTGTCTGCTCTGCTACAAAGAAGTGGTTCTTACCTCGATAGGCGGCGGAAGTGGTTCCCTAAGAATTGGCCATTCGGCCTTAGACAATTTTAGAAATGTTGGCCCTGTTATCCACATGCTTGTTTGCAGCTCTGATGTCCGACAGCCACGAAACAATGTCTGCTGGATTCTTGGTAGAAGGGACGTGCTTCCATATTATTTCCGTGTGTTGTTGTTACTCTGATACTCTATTTACCACAAAGCAATTTAGTGTTGATGCTTGAAGTTTCAGCCATTGCAAAACAATTTTTGAATCAGTCGATTGATTTCGCAACGAGTAAAGTGACCTTGACTCCACTCGGGAGTTCTGATTGAACATAAAGACAGCATCCGTACGCTCTTTCGGATGCGTCAGCGAATCCGTGTATTTCGCATCGATACCTCTTTGATGTGTTCACATATCGTGGTATTTGTAGATTTGATAAGTCTTTAAGATCCTGTAAAAGTTCTTTCCATCTTTCCAACTACAGGCTCATACCAATCTGGGCCCTTGAGTTTCAAGTCTTGCATACGAATTTTGCACAGAACAATGACCGGACTTATGAATCCCACCAAGTCAAACATTCTTGCTACTACTGCTTTCAGTATTCTTTAATTGATCGTTTAGTAAATGGTTCTTGGTGGTCACAAATGTATCGAAATGTAAAGATGTCTCTGCTGGGCATCATTCCCAGAATTTTGGTAGTGTCTTGATCTTCCATGGCGATAAATACTTCGTCCTTTGAACTTTTCGTAATTACGTTGCAGTTGCTACTAAATTTTGTACGATGCAATCCAGCCTGTGCTAAGTCGCAAGTAGCAATGATCTTTTCATGTAAATTTCGAATATGATTTTCAAACTGAGTCCGCTGGGATCTAAGATTTGTTAGCTTGTCTGTTCCCTTTGAGCTTACGGGAGTATTTGAACCGTCTTTGCCCATAATGTTTTAATAAACGCCAGCAACACCTCCAAGTAGCAGAACCAACGCGAACAAGCTTAACTGTACTTAATGTACAGTTGGCGCAGGCACTCACGCTCGTGTTTTTGTATATGTAAAGAGAGGAATGACAAAACAACGAAAATATAACTGTTCGGTTTTCTATTATTGTACATATGCGAGTACAGTAATTGTATGATTGAATACTTGCGGTTTTATTCCAATGACTTTACTGCAGTATATGGAGAGTTTAAACGTGGTATAACATGCATTAATGATGTCGACTTTTCTTCCTAGATGTCTCAACGGGTGTTTGATGATTGATTGCCTCTTGCAATCCCTTTTCGGAAACTTGTGGTGGCTTAAGAAATTATGAAACAACGAGTCCAACTTAGTTGCAATTGAACAAAAACTTATTTAACAGCAATTTTCTATCCTGTCACGGTCGCCAAAATGTTGGTTAATTTCTCGGCCAGTTAATAAATGCTTCCTCGTTTGGTTTTAATGCCTCGAAACTTCCCTTGCCTATGTAGTTCCACAATGTTCCCGAAAAAGATAAGTCGACGTTATTCCGTTTGAACATTTATTTGCGTCCGTCGCATTCGAGTTCCTATGTTACAGTAAATTCTTAGAGTTAATTGTTACGAGAGAGAGTAATTCAAAAATTACATCTGCACTCATCTCGCTCTACGTTTTGAACTACGGCTACGGCTACGTACGAAAATTCACTAGTTGCTATTGCTATAGATTTTTTAATTGTCAAAAACTATAGCAGAGCATAGCATTTATTTTTCGTAGTTTGACTTTGACTCTGCTCCTGCTCCCGTCAAAAACGGGAGCGGTAGCGAGAGCAAAAAAAAAAAAATACCACGGAGTTTCGTAGCAATATCAATCCCTGATCTTGTCATTCTTGTTGCTGAAAAATCTTATGAATAAGTATGTAGAGTAAAATTGCATGTTTTAAATATTATTTGCTCAATCAAATTTTAGACTTTTCGACTACTATTTGTCAATTTGTTCCAGTGTGAATTTTTTCAATATCTGTACATCAGTAAAATTTACAACTGCAATCCAGCATGGCGGGAATGGTCGGGAATACTCTTGCCCAAAACCTCCTTAAACTACACAAATTTCGTATCAAACGAAAGAAGTACGACCTGAGGTGCGCTTTGGCGATTTAGTTCGTAGTTTTTGTTTAATTAACAAAAGAAAATTTAATTTAAATTTAAATAAAATTTAATTTAGCTAGAAACAGCTGAATTTAGTGTCTAAAATAGTGCGGCCAAATTTTACGAAAATACAGAAAGCTCGTCAAATGGCGTTGCCAGATACCAAATTTTCTGGTAAAAAGAAAACTGCGGCCCGTATTTGGTTCAGGCTATGCAGCCCTGGATCACATTTCGGATTATTAGCTACAGCCTAATGATGTAGTATGGTTGCAAGGGTAATCCTCGTATGGCTCATGCCCAAAAAGCAGAAGTTTGCGTAATATCATTTTTAACAACTCATCATTAAACAGCAGGAAATATGGATTTCTTGATTTCTTTGATACTGGCGTTTGTTGGGATAGCACGATCGTTGATCGTTGATCCGCCGCACAGGCATCTAACATGACGTAAGTGCCAAAGCATTTTGAGCGATTTTCCAACTGGCATGGAGAAGCGAAAATGCTGTATTCGCAGGGGCGCTGAACCGGCATACGGAGTGGTCCGAGGATTGAAAAAACGCTATCGTGGGTAACGGCTGGAGAACACATGTGTGGCTCGGTGTCCGTCTGGCTGGCGATGCCTCAGGCGTTGGTCGTCCATGTGGTGGTTCCACCCTATCGTTGACATTGCCGACGCATCAACTTTACAACGGTGTGTCGACCGGAGCGTTATCTGAACGTCTAAAATTCGTAGCAGTACGTCAACGCTAGGAAGAACGCGCTCAACCATCCTAAACGACTTTCGGTGGGGGAAAGTATCCTCGAGCACGTTCATCTGGAGTCTGCGGATCGTCGTTTTCTCCTCGATACTACACAGAAGAGAGAACAGTTCCTAGAACGTGTACTTGAAATAACCTTATAAAAAAAGTTTTTAAATTTTTGCCCACGTCCGATACCGATACTGATACCGATACTGATACCGATACAGGAGTAATTGCGCTGTGAACACTGTCCCCGAACTACAACTAGTGAAAAAGTTGTGAAAATTCTTCAGTGATAAGGTCTTATGGAGTTTCGAAATAAATTGCATTATCACATAAGTTGCGTGCATAGCTCAAATATAAAAAAAATTATAGATTTAACCAATACGTTAGCAAAAAGACACATAAACATCTAAACTTTTCAAATTCACTTCGTTTTTGTAAGTTCTAAACAAGCTGTGCAACACAGTACACGTATTCACATTTTGCAAGATGAATGATCGCAAAGAAACAAAAACATAATTTTAATGCCCTCCGCACTTCCTAAGCTTTCTAATGAGAGTACGCATTTGCTAAAATCACAAAATGTGAAGAGCTCTCAGTTCGAACCGAAACGCCTAATCACAATGATATTTCTATTGGTTTGTGCTAATAGCAATTATAGAATATTGCAATAACAAACAGCATAATTGGGAGAAGCCATGCCGACCATCTCAGGCCCAAGCTCTCTTGATTCTCCCCAGCAACAGTTACAAGAATAACAACTTGCACAACAACAACGCTAGCGTCTGCGAGCATAAATGCTACCAGAGGGCCGCGGCTAACTTTGCCCGCGTCAAAGTTTGTATACCCTTGCAACTGTTTTGCTAACTCTTTCCTTACCTATAGCCATCAAAATGGAAAAACGTTTTTCCTAAAAAGGCTAAAGTTTGCGAAAGAACGGCCTACAGAAAAGTCACTGTCACTGTAAAGTCACTGTTTTCCACCGATCGTTCCTATGAGCTATATGATATAGTCACCCGATCTTTATCAAATTCGGCACAGTCATTAACAGATATATTAAACTAACAAATATTTAATTTGAAAGCAATCGCGTCAAAAGTAACGAAGGTATTGACAAAAGTCACTGTTTTCGAAAGATCGTTCCTATGGGAGCTATATGATATAGTCACCCGATCTTGATCAAATTTGGCATAGTCGTTTATATGTGTAATAAACTCACCAATACTAAATTTCATGACAATAGCTAGGAAAATAACGAAGTCATTGAGAAAAGTCACTGTTAGTGACTTTGCCGTTTGTTTGGGAGATATATGATATAGTGGAGCCGATCCGGCTGAATCCGAGATATACAACGCCTGCAGTATATACAAGCCTACATGCAAAATTTCAGCTCTGTAGCTCCAACGGTCTAGGAGGAGTTTGCGTTGATCCAGACGGACGGACGGACATGACGATTTGAACTCGTCTCGTCGTGCTGATCAAGAATATATATACTTTATGTGGTCGGAGATGCTTCCTTCTATGCGTTGCACACTTCTGACCAAAATTAATATATCCTTTTTGCAAGGGTATAAACATGTAAAATTCACGCTAACAGCTCTAATGCTCAGCAACTTAATCTCGCTATTGGCATCCACCTAGAAGGAAGGCGTAAGCATATCGAATCAAAGAAATCACAGCTAATTATTTATTGGCTCATTAAAGCTTGCTCCCCTCTACTTCTGGAGTACAAAGTGCACCTATAAAACACTTTGTTAAAGCCCACCTGGACCTACGAAGACGTAATATGGGAAATGGAAGTACCAGCATTATTGATGTCATATAACGGACGCAGTCAAAGATCCTGAGAACTTTCACTGGGGTTCCGTGGTGCATACGCAAGGAAAACATTCAAAATGACAGTGTATTTCGTACGACTTTGACTTGTTGAATTAGCCCGCGTTTAGTCCGAAATCAAAACTGAGACTCTTCACATCAATCCCTATTGCCTAACATGCTTTTATTATTATTATTTTATTTTCCATTAAAACAATGATTTTTAAACACTATATGAAAGTATTCGAGTGTTATTTAGCGTTGAAAAGATTGTTTCCACATGACGGATTTACAGAATAGACAAGAACTTTTTCTCTACCATGAAATGGTATATTAAAGACGCCAAAATGTATGTAACAGGCAGAAGGAAGCTTTTCCGACCCCATCAAGTATATATATTCTTGATCAGGATCAACAGCCGAGTCGATCTAGCCATGTCCTTCATGTCCGTCCGTCTGTATGAACACGCAGATCTCGGAGACTTTGAACGCTACAGCCACCAAATTTGGTATGTAGACTAGTGTAGAGTTAATTGGAATTTTGGCTACGCCCACTCACGCCCCGGAATTTATAAAAACCAGAGGGCCGGGGCTAACTTCGACCGCGTCAAAGTTTGTATACCCTTGCAACTTTTATGGTAACTCTTTCCTTACCTATAGCCATCAAAATGGAAAAGCGCTCAAGCTAAAAAGGTTAATGTTTGCGAAAGAACGGCCTACAATCTTATCATAGGAAAAAACTAAGATATTGATCAAAGTCACTGTTTTCCACCGATCGTTCGTATGGGAGCTATATGATATAGTAACCCGATCTTTATCAAATTCAGCACAGTCATTAACAGATATATTAAACTAACAAATGTTTAATTTGAAAACAATCGCGTCAAAAGTAACGAAGTTATTGACAAAAGTCACTGTTTTCGAAAGATCGTTCCTATGGGAGCTATATGATATTGTCACCCGATCTCGATCAAATTTGGCACAGTCGTTTAAATGTGTAATTAACTCACCAATATTAAATTTTATGACAATAGATCAGAAAATAACGAAGTTATTAAGAAAAGTCACTGTTCGTGACTTTGGCATTTGTATGGGAGCCATATGATATAGTGGTCCGATCCGGCTGAATCCGAGATATACAACGCCTGCAGTATATACAAGCCTACATGCAAAATTTCAGCTCTGTAGCCTTTTTGCAAGGGTATAAAAATTTTTTTTTAAAAACTATAAAAGCTAAAGACATCAACTTTGGTATATATACCAAAACGCGCAGAAACTAATTGTTAAAACTTTTTGCCACGCCCCCTTCTGCCCCCGAAATTTACATACGTTTGACAATTCTTTAAACTCGTCGCTTTTCCTACAACATTTGGATAATATTGCGCTTCTATCTATATATAAAATTATACACATATAGATTTTTTTGTAATATAGATTTATACACTTGCAGAAGGTATTATAAAATTTGTCAGATGTTTGTAACGCACAGAATCAGACGTTTCCGACCCCATAAAGTATATATATTTTTGATCAGCATGAGAAGCTGAGTCGATATAGCCATGTCCGTCGTTCCGTCGGTGCGTATGCGTTTTACTCAGCCATCTTAAGAGCTATTGGGATGAGCTACTTATAAACCGGGTAAGATACAGTATGTATATCATCAGGATCGGACCACTATATCATATAGTTCTAGAAGAAACATAGGTGAAGAAATTTGAGTATCCCCATGAAATTAACATATGTATTAGTATTGGATATAGAACCTCAGATCCCAAAATTTGAATCTGATCGGATAAATAGAACACAAGTTTCAGTCAATATAAATCGGCTCAAGCGCTGCAGGCAGCGCTGCTTGCTGCCCACTACTTCATTATGAAATCAACAGAGCACATGCATACACACGCAGACACAACGTTACATGAACTGTATGTGTATGCCTGCTGTGCTTTGCTTATGGAATGTTGGAAGAAGAAGAAAAAATTTTAGTTAAAAGATTAATAATGAGTTACAGGGAAACTACAAAATGTAAAAATATTATTGCCATAAGTTAACTACCAAAATTGCATGAGAAGTCATACAAGAGTCAAATTGTCACCTAATGAAGCCATCGCAAGATTCACCACTTTTTCGGCAGTATCAAGCTTCACAGGAAATTTTCATAAAACAAAAACGTTTTTTATGTACAGCATAAAGACCGCGGTACACAATGATAACTGGAGAAGTAACTGAAACTGAAACAATAACAATACCCACAGAGCCCACCGAGGCAGAAAGTATTCACGCCAATACCCCTTAGAATTCTTAAGAATTAAGAAACACAAGTCGAAGTCGAACTATTCACAATAAATCTATGCAAGCAATGCCCATGTCCAACATATATTCAGCGGGTTCGTTGTAGATTATTAAAAAGTATAGAGCGAAGAGAAGTGCAGTAAAGATGAGGAGAGATAAGGTGAGAAAGGTTTTTTAAAGATAGGCAGAGAACACAAAAAATGTTTGTGAAGAGAGTAGTTAGTCAGACATCTACTAAGGTGAATAGGAAAAAAACTTCTGGTTTATAGTATCTAGTAAATAAGTAGAAATGACTTCACCGTTAACTACTTTATGGAGAAAGAGAATACCAAATACGAGCCTACGGTTGTAAAGTGAAGGAAGATTAATAAGAAGTCTGTCAGAGTAAAAAGGTAGGCGAAACTCGGATCCCAATTAAGACCGCGTATACCGCGTATACCGCGAACTTGAGGGTTCTACCCTGGCGAGCAATATCCTAGAGTAGGGCGAACTAACAAAGTGTATAAAACCTTTGTTATATATGGGCCATTAAATTCTTTGGCCCAACGTTTTATGAAGTCAAGAAGAGTGCATGCTCTATTGACAATTGAATATATATGAAAATTAAATGAAAGTTTTGGGTCAAATATAACGCCTAAGTCTTTGAACGATGGTACACAATCTAACAGATCAGACTTAATAGAGTAATGAGCTAGGAACGGAGACAAGCGACTGAATGTCATAAACGAGCACTTTGAGGCATTAAGATGTGCACCAATCAAAAAATGCAATTGGAAAAGAAGGATCACTATAGGAATAACAAATCTTGACGTCATCCGCAAGAATGAGCACGCGTGAATGCGCCAAGGCCAAAGGCAAATCATTTATAAGCACGGTAAATAACATTATGCCAAGAAGACTGCCTTGGGGGACACCTGGCGTAACTCGAACATTTTAAGATATTGAGGAACGAAAATATACCTTTTTGGTTCTGCTAATAAAATACCATTTTAAAATGCAGAGAATGATCAACCGTAGCGAAAGCTCTACTAAACTTGGTATAAATAACATCAGTTAGACATTTTTGCGGAAGCCATGGTGTACAAAGGTATTCAATTTTAAAAGGTAGGCAAGCGACGACCTTTCATAAAGTCATGCTGACAAGGAGAAAAAGTGGATCTAGATAGTTGTTGAAGGTAAGATGTAATAATTTTTAGTGAGAAATATCCGATCTGATGCCTTTTTTATAAAGCGGAGTAATAAAAGACTCCTTCCAAAGATCAAGAAAGCTACAAGTCTCACTCGATTTAAAGAATAATCGAGATAAAGCCTTATATAGGAATATCGAACACATTTTAAGGATGCAACTAGGTATATTATCAGGGTACGAAGGAAGACGTCATAGATGATAAGCTAGAGATAATACAGTCTTCAGTAATACTAGGAAAAAACATACAATTTAAATGTGGGATTGAGAAGGCGTAGTATGTTGGATGTGAAGCAGTAGTAGAATAAGTCAACTCAAAGAATTCAGAAATCTGATCTGCAATATCTGAATCATTATCAGCTGTCTGGTCATTAAGTCTGAAGGTGGAAGGTAGTAAATAAGAGCGTCGTTTAAAATTAACAAAGTTGTAAAATCTTTTGGGGTTCTGATAGAATTCAACCCTACAGCGCACGATATAATTATTGTAGCATTGAGTATTTAAGAGATGGATTTAATCCTACGGAGATTAGACAACCTACATGTGAACCAGACCGGCGTACTTGAGACGGTAGAGACATTCACATAAAGAACGCATTTATCAATTAGACAATGAAGATCAGAGTATAAAAATAGAAATAGGAAATAAAGTTATTAAGAAGACTGAAAACATCTACGACGAGAAAATGAGATGTTATTAAATGAATTAGTAACGGAATTGTAAGAAATAGTAATTTCAATGGTAGGGTGATAAGGATCTTCAGGCTTCAGAAGGCGCTGTGTTTAAGGTACAGAACTAACAGTAGGATCCGAGACAAAAACAAGATCAAGGATTCTTTTAGAGTTAAGTAAAGAATTCAACTGAAATAGCGGACATTCAAGTAGGCTATCAAGAAAAACATCTCGAGACGAAGGAATTAAGAAAGAGAGATTATCATTAACCAGCCAAGAAATATTAGGCAAGTTTAAATCACCTAAGACTATAAGGTAATCACGATCGCTAAGTCGAGTAAAAATGGCTTGCAAACCATTAGCATGGTGCATGTAGGTCATGATATCAGAAGCTGGAGGAATACATGAACAAGAAATATATAAGCTAAAGTTGAAACATGTAACTTCGACGCAAATAAACTCAACACCTAAGGGCAGAGCAATCGGCACAACACTTGAACACAGATTCGAGTTAACAGCAATGAGTACTCCACCGCCACGACGACCAACACGATCAAGCCTATAAGAAATAAAGTTATTAGAAAGAATTTCGTTATCCAACACAGAGGAGTTGAGCCAAGTTTCAGAAAAAGCTAATATGTCAGCCGAAAAGGTTTGCCTATCACAGAACAGTTTCGAGAGCTTGGTAAGAGTCCTCTTCCATTTTGATAATGAATGCAAAGACTAGACGTTAGTAGTTTTTTGAAAAAGCTAATACGTCAGCCGAAAAGGTTTGGCTATCACAGAACAGTTTTGAGAGCTTGGTAAGAGTCCTCTTCCATTTTGATAATAAATGCAAAGACTAGACGTTAGTAGTTTTTTGAAGCAGACAAGACGAGTTTCTTATAGCGAAAAAGCTGAATTACAAAAATAATTGACGAATACTTAAGCGAAGAATATATTAGGCCAAGTGAGTCGGAATATGTTTCCCCCATCGTGCTTGTAAGAAAGACTACCGGTGAACTCAGAATGTGCTTGATTTCAGAAAATTAAACATGCGACTTAAACTATCTTGTTATCCTATTCCACTTATTAATGATCTGCTAGATAAAAACTCGACTTAAAGAATGGGGTTTTCCATATATACATGCATGGGGATTCAGTGAAGTTAACGTCTCTTACGACACCGCTTGGTCAGTTTGAATTTCATTGTATGCCGCTTGGCCTCAGAAACGCGCCGTCTACATTTTAAAGGTTTATGATCAGGATATTTGCCGATATGATTAGAGATGAAAAAGTTATCATGTATAAAGATGACATTATGGTGGCAACAAAAGAGTTTGATACGTATCTAGGAATTTTGAAAGAAGTATTTGACAGATTGGTTGAACACAAATTGGAGTTAATATTAGATAAGTGCGAATTTCTTCAGATGAGCGTTAAGTACCGAGGGTATTCGATTACAGGCAAAGGAATTAAAGCTGACGACATAGGTATACAAGTAGTAGAGGATTTTCCAGTTCCGACTAAGGTCAGCGAGGTTCAAAGTTTTTTAGGTTTATGTTCCTATTTCCGTGGGTTTATTAAAGATTTTGCTACTATTGCCACGCCATTATATGACCTAGTTAGAAAAGACAAAAAGTTCGTGTTTGGAAACATCGAACTTAGTACGTTTGAAAATCTAAAGTCTAATTGTAAGTTAATAGAGGCCCCATTACTTGCGCTTTATAGTCCAAATGATAAAACCATACTTCATTATGACGCAAGCTCTATTGGTTTCGGACCACAATGGAAAGCTACAAAGGAAAAGCGATGGTAAATTGTAAATTGATGGTAAATGTCATAGCTTTGAGTTAGAAATTTTAGCGATAATTTACTCCTTAAAACGTTTTTGTGTATATTTACAGGGAATGCATATCAAGATCGCAACAGATTGTAACTCGCTTACATTGACCCTTAACAAAAGAGAAGTTAACCCCAGAATACCCCAGAATCTGGAGTTAGAAAACTACGATTACGTTCTAGAGCATAGGCCGGCAACGAGAATGCAACACGTAGATTCCTTAAGTAGAAGTACTAACATTATGGTTGTGGAAACTCATTCATTTGAAGATAACTAAGTCATATATCAGAATCAAGATGAAATTTTAGAATTGAAGTCAATGTTAGAAAAGTCTGAACACAGTTCGTGTCGAAATGCGAAACGGTTTTATTTATAAAAAACTACGAAATGAGTGCCTAGGTTTTTACGTCCCAAAAAATATGGAATCCCTTGCGATGTTTAAGTATTTTAATGAGTTAGGCCATACAGGCATAAATAAGGTTGTAGAAGTTATCACAAAGTCGTATTGGTTCCCAAAGTTACGAAAAAAAGTAGAACAACATATAAATAATTAACTAAAGTGTAGTCTTTTCGTTAAAAAATGGAAAACAAGAAGTTCGTATACACAATATACCTAAACCTGATGTGCTATTCGAAATGGTTCATATCGATCACTTCGGACCAATCGATGTCAAAGAAAGCACAAAAAACATGAATTAGTGGTGGTTTGTCAGACTTTACTTAGCGAAAACCACTAAATTTAAGGAAGCAATAGAAGCTCTTACAGAGTATTTTGGGTCGTATAGTAGGCCAAAATGCATAGTATCGTCTAACGAGTCTAACGAATTTTCGAGCTTTTTAGAATCCTGTAATGTACAACATGTCAAGATCGTTGAAAGGATAAATAGAAAAATTACTAGCCTCAGAAGAAAATGTTAGTTTTGATCAGACCATACAGATGGTAGGTCATGGGGTCAGCATCTAAGTGTCGTCCTATTTGGCGTCGGCCAAAAAGGACGACAAGTAGATAAGTTAAAAGACTACTTGTAAGAAGACAGGTCTGTGGAACAAAACTTAGAATCAGTACGAGCAAAAGCTAAAAAAAGAAAAGAAACTTCAAGAGTTCAATGTATTTCTAGCGAATCGAAAACGACAAGGGCCAAAAGTTTTGAAGCCAGGCGACCTTAACTTAGTAGTTTAAAATTAAGACACTCACATAGGTGTATCCAAAAAAATTCGTGCCGAGATTCAAAGGAGCTTTTAAAATTGTTAGGTGTTTCGAAAATGATCTGTATGTTGTTAGGGACGTTGACGGATTTCAGCCATAGTTTAATTGGTCAGATGAATCTATTAAAGTTAATGTATATATAATTATATATCTGGTATTTCCAGATACGAAAAAAAGATATTGTTGTTGTTGAGTTAAAAGAACGGGACTTTATTCAATGAATGAATACTTAAAACTAAAGTACAAAGATGTCTTAGAGTAATATTTATAGGCTAAACTTGTGAGCCCTTTAGTGGCGTGATCGATATTGGTGTGATTTGATTGGCCCGAATTTAATGCTTAATTAGCGTGCTCACGCTTTTGACTTTTAGGGGGACAATTGTTATTGCAAGTTTATTATAAAAAACGGATGTTTACTTTAAAGTTTGATTTTAGGGGGCGAAAAGTTTATAAGGTTTAGGGTATTGAAGTTGGATATATGACTCCCCCATCCTAAAGAAAATAGCCTGTCCTCAGGCGGATACATTGGGATATAGCGTGGGGTTTTTCTCAGCTGTAAATATTGGAGTATCAATTTGGTTTATAATTTGGGACTCAATTTTTTCAACAATTGAGGTTTCGATTATTTCTGTGGGACCACGACTGTTATTTGATCGAAAATGCTTAATTATTAATTCTTGTGGCATTGCCTTAAACTTATAGATTAAGTATGTAATCAAACTTATTATAGTAAGTATACAAGTGGTTAATGTAATAGTATGTTCGTTAATTATCTCTTTTGTTTGGATAAAGGAAATAGGTTCTAGCCTGGTGATATTGTTTGTTACATAAATGCTTTGGCTATGTCAAGCAATGAATTTATTATTGATATTTCGTTTAGTTGTAAGGCACAATCGTAAATTTTTATTATGTTATTGCCTTCTATTATTAATTCGTTGTTTACGCAGTTTTGATTAAGTTTAGTTTATGGTAAATTACATGTTACAATGTTTGGTTCAATGTAATTAGTTTGAAAATTCTTATATGTCTTATTGTTAGTGTATTTACAAGTGGATTTGATTTAAAATGCCTATTATACATTCGTTAGTTTCTATTTGATTTGTATTTTTATTGAACAAAGTGTTGTTGTTAAAATAGTAGGTATTTATCGTATGAATTTTCTGTCCAAATATTTTTATTCTCGTCTGGATAAGGAAGTATCTCAAAGATAGGGGTTTTGTTTTATTTCTTGAGGAATGTTTGAAATGATAAATATCTCGTTTGAATTTGGTTTAAGCCAGGTGGATGTTTTTGTATTCAATAGTTTTTCCGAATCAACATGATTTAGGTGATTATGTTTTAAAAGTTTTGAGTTGAAAATTCCTAGTCTAGTGAGCTGCATGCCCATTTCTATGTCTTCAATGTATTCTGTGAAGTGCTTAAAATTAAAGATTAGAACTTCTAATTTTACTGATTTTTCCTTTTCTTCCTTGAGGTTGTTTAGTACTTCTAAACCTTTATTAATAGTGTCTATTACGTAATTTAGTTCGTTTGCTTGTACGCTATTGCTTTCAAGATTATTTATTTTTTCTTCTAATTCGTCTTTATCGTCTTGATCAAGAGAACCAAAAAGATATTTGTGTATTGAACCAATTCCGTTAATTAGTCCTCGTTTGTTACGTTTTACAATTTGTATTCCATTAATTTCCCTACTTAGTTTTTCTGTTAAGTATTGAATATGAATTATGTCTTTAAATTTCTGTGCTTGTTGCATTAAATTATTATAGGTAATGTCTATTAGTGTTAAATTTACTTTTAAATAATGATATTCAAAGTTTGTCGGTAAGTCCATGGTTCCTGTTTTAAATATTAAGTAACCGTTCGGTGCTTTTACTGGGTTTATGTCAATAGATTGACTGCATGTTGATTTTAATGTTAAGAATAGCATGATGCACAAAAAAGTCATCTTGAGTTGTTGACCTGTAATGTATCAATTGTCGTATTTGCTTTTATTAACTTTATTTTTCTTTTTGAATTTTGATTTGTAGTGTGTGACCTTTTGTCCTATATTTCTTTCTTCAAAATGTTTCTCATCTAACTGATTTATTTCTCCTGTCTTTTTGAATGGATTTGTTGTTTTTGACTTTACTTATGGTGCTTGTTTAAATCTAGTATCGATTTCGAAGTCGTGTCTATCTTTATTTAAATTGTTTATTTTATGTATTTTATTCGTTTGGGTATTATAGTCGGGTGATCCTGCATAGATAAAAATGTCCGCTGGTGTTCGGTTAGTTGTTTTATGTCTCGTCTTATGGTTGTATATGTAGAGAATTTTTTCAAATTTAAGTAATTTATCTTCGATGTCATTTTCACTATTTATAATTCTGAGTTTTTCATTTACTGTTTTATGGAAATGCCGTTTTTACTTGTTGTAATTTCTAACTTTACATTTTCTTCTTGTAGCCAATTTTTTAGTGCTATACACAGAAATGCTGAATCTTTGTCTGATTTTATTTCTATTGGTTTGCCCATTTCAGTGAATGCTTTCATAATTGCTCTCTTGGCTTCTAACCAATCTCTAGATTTTACTTCTACAAGTGCTGCAAATTTGTAGTAAATGTCAATGCATGAAAGGAATTGTAAATTGTCGATCATGTAAAAGTCCATGCCGTATTTTTCTCTGACATTAAAAGTTTCTGGTGTTATTTTAAAAGTTAGTTTTGTATTTCTATTTTCAGTCTTTGCGATATTCCATACTGAGCATTCGTTAATAATGTCTTGAATCAGGTTTTGAGAATCGGGGAAATAATATTTTTCTTTAAACAAATTAATCGTTTTTTCGATTCCTGGATGTAATAATTCTTTATGTTGTTTTAGGATTATTTCTTTGAATTGTGCAAACGTTTGCATGTCCTCTAATTTTATGCTTGATTTCGAGGTTTTTGTATTTGCGTTCGATCGTATTATTTCAATAAAGGCTTGTTGAAATATGGGATAATCTTGTTCATTATGAAAATATATTCAGTATGTCATATCTCCGGCGATAAAAATGCGACATATCTCCCGTATCTGCCGTACAGTTGGCATAGCGACATATCTCCGACGACATATCTCCGCCCAGTACATTTTTCATCGCCGGTGATCTGCGCGGAGATATGTCGTTTCAAAACGTCATATCTCCGCCGTTAGAAAAACGACATAACGAGATATGTCGGAGGAGTTATGTCGTTACCCCGAATAATACTACACGAGAAACAAATGTTTCTTTGGTGGTATGCTAACGATTAGCCGCGGTCCCGAAGCGTCGCCGCAGCACCAACGTTGGACAACTCATTCACTGCAGCAGTCAACTTGTTCACGGGGCCCTCGATACTATTCGAACTATCGGCAATTTTTATTGGAATAGGTAATCACCCATCGCAATCGCCCGGACAAATCGAACACTATTATTGGCGTTTTTGAGATTATTCCCATTATTATTATTCGTTATTATTAAACGATATCAATTTCTGTAAATTGGGAGTAGACGGTGCATGACACCGGTCGGGGATGATAAGAGACGCTGGAAAATCTAGAGGTAGAGATACACCCTACCCCATACACTTTAACCACCACCTTTATCAATAGACTTCTTGAAACACCTGCGTAACCTGCACACTTAACGTGAACCGCATTGTCAAAGCCAACAAAGAATATAATCATGGGAGTCAATCGTATTAGTTGCAACTATGCAATTACTTTTAGAGCAGACAACCATTTTATAGGAAATTTAATTTAATTTAAAAAAGTAGAAAATAATATTTAAAAGGTAATAATATATGTGTATGTAAACATTAAGAATATTTTAAATAAGCCCGCTCTTCGTCTCAGTGAATTTCCCCGATAACCGAATTTGGTCACACTAAAAGGGTATAATACACTAAGGCGGGGTACGAGCACACTCTCTCGAAATATAGTCAATAAGACCACATGTGCAATTTTTTGAAAAGAAATAAAAATCGGAAAATATAAAGACAATCCCAAGGGATTAATTACCGAAAAAGTAGAGAGTTTACAAATCAGGTGTGGAGTTTGCCCTAAAGAAAGTATTTCCATGAAATACACCGAAATTATTAAACTAAATAAAACCGCATTGTTTGAGTTGCTAGCGGCCAAGGAAGTATCTTGCGACAGAGAAGCGTTAATTTACCAATTGCGAGCATTGGTAAAAGCAATCATGTCAGAGAATCAGTCTGGCGAAAGTGATGTACAAGAAGAGCAGGCAGCCCAGCAGTGCCTGCGAATGTGCTTGCCGGACAACTTGTGGATGTTGGTCCGGAGCCTCTTATTGAGCAGCGCGGCTTGGAAAACATTGAGCAGCCAAGTACACCGAATCAAATGGGTATTAACCAGTTGCCGACGATGTCTCCTGAGACCTCTGTAGGACCAGACGCGAACGTGCATGTTCGTGAAAGCGCACAAGCGAGCGAAACCGACGAATTGGCTTCGATTCTTAGTAGCATCGAATTGTATACAGCACGTAAAAACTTAATGGAGCTAAAAACACGTCTTATGGAGCTGTAAGAGAACTTAAGCACACCGGAATATAATTGCCGCATGAACTTGAAGGATGTCGAAACTACCGTACCTAAATTCTCTGGTGATGGTAATCCGTCCATTCACGTATGGATTCATGACATATGAAAAGACTACTACCTGGAACGAGCTGAAGGATGCCCTTGTGAAGGTATTTGGCCTACAAATGACAAACTACGAGATTGCTACCAGATGAGGAAGCGTCCGATCGGCAAAGGAGAGTCACTCTTGCAGTATTTCATCATTATACGAAATATTGCTCAGCAGGGCAATTTTGAAGACACCGATGTGGTCAAATACATTGTTGACAGACTACAAGATCGATCCGGATTGTCCGCTCCTTTGTATTATTGTACTTCTCTGAACGAATTGCGAGAGAAGATGATGCGTTTTCAGACAGTTCAGTCACCAGCCAAAAACCAGTTCCTCAGGCTCGTCAGACTTCAGACCGTGCGCAGGCCATTACTCCTGCTGCAAAAGAGAAGAGATGTTTCAATTGCCGCCAGATTGGTCACTTAATGTTTGACTGTCCACGCCCGGAAAGACCAAAAGGAAGTTGCTATCGGTACTTCAAAGTGGGCCATCAGTACCGGAATTGTCCAATGCGAACCCAGATCGCCGCCATGAGCTCTAGTGAAGACGCGGACACCATTGATGATAAGTCATTTATTCAATTAGTAAGTTTAAGAATATCTTGTAAAGGGGGATGCACTGATGGTAATAATATTTTTGCCCTATTAGATTCCGGAAGCCCAGTAAGTTTTGCCAGTAGAGCGTTGATGCCGCATTTACATTGCGATAAATTAGTTAAAAGTTCTTTTCATGGGCTGAGCGGTGGCTCTATTCTGACTTTTGGAACAGTCAAATTTTTAGTTCTGTTTTGCCAAAAATATTCTGAAATCCAATTTTTAGTTATTCCCGATAATATTATGCCGACGCAACTACTTCTTGGTAGAGACGCCTTGAATAAAATAGGTCTTAAGTTCTCATTGATTGAAAATGTAAGAAAGTATGAAAAGAATTCCGCATCATTGAAGAGTACCATTGCTTTTGTTTACAAATCCTCCTGTGCATCCCTGTTTACTAAATATCCTAAGCATAATACCATTAGTAATAACACCACTGATCTAGATAATAATTTTAATAACTCTAATGTAAACACGAATGCATCCCCGTTTCGAGAATGGCAACGCTGTCAGATACCGGGAATACTACTATTGGCAGTGAATTTGGATTAGGCGCGATGCGTGAGTGCTGAGACATTGTGCATGAGCATTACATTGACCGATTTTCAATTAATTACGGGTTGCCCAAATATATGATGAGTATATGTCTAACAGATACAACATCATTTCATAGTAGTCCTAGAAGATTATCATATTATGAAATAGGAATCGTTTCTAAAACAGTTAGTGAGTTGTTAGCCAATAATATAATCCAACCAAGCAATTCCCCCTGTTTAAGATTAAACATCGTGTTCATCTGAAATGGCTTCACCAAATCAGATTGAAAAAAGAAATAAACAAAACATGCGTCCACACTCTGTGGGAAAGCACTCAAGATTTTAAGAACGGCGCAATATCAAGTCGCCAACGCTGTGCATGATATAAACAAGCATTAATATAAACATTAGAGTAAGCATTTTTAAGAACAATTGCCGCCTCTTAGAGTCTAAGAATTCTTTGTGGTACACAAGACGTTTGTTAATAAAATCAGTTCATAATTTGAATTCAAGCGATGAAGATGGGCTTTCAGTTTTTGCGGTGCTGAACTCCTCTTCATTTTGGTCCTTCGATAAAAAGGATATCTGTAGTTTTCCCCCACCAGTGGTAAGAGACTCAGAGAATGAATCAGCTCCTTAAGGTCTGAATTCTTATGATAAGATCGGATAAAGGTAGCAAAATAAAAAACTCTTGTTTTCCCTCACCAGTGGTAAGAGACAGAGTATAATATAAAAGCAAAATATTGCTTAATAAATTAAAAGTGCGTGCGACCGAGTATATAAAGGCAGTTTGGCTAGTCGAGCAACTGCAATAATTTCGGCGGCGGTAAAAAAATATAAAGTTGGTGTGTGGTTAATTCGAAGCCCAGATATATATAAAGTGAAAGAAAAAAATATAAAAATATAAAGTTGGTGTGTGGCGTATTCGAAGCCTTAATATCGAAAAAAGTGAACTATATGTAGTTGCAAGTCGGCAACTACCAACAGCAGCAGAGCAACAAGAAAGTTGCAAAGGAGAGGCCGCTGAAGAACATACATTGCCAATAAAAGGAAGTCTGGTGCGATGACCGGCGCCGGTACCGCCTGAGCCCATAGGCCCTGGACAACAGCAGCAGAGCAACAAGATACATAGCTGCAAAGAAGAAACTGAAGAACGTGCAGTGGCAGTATTAGAAATTAGTTAAAATGTTCACTAATAAGGCTGCAAAAGTGTTGGAGAAGCAGGCAGAGTTACATACCAGGTTAAGGCAGATAGAAGCACTAGATCGTACAAACATAACTAGCAAAGTTGTAGAGGAAGCAAAAGAGATAAGGAATCAATGGATACCTAATAACAAAAAATTGATCCAAACTGCTCCAAATTTCGATCATGATTATTTCAGAAATAAAATACATGAAGAAGCATTAACGATAGTTGCCAAAATTATAGCCATGGGAGAGTCAGAAAAACCAGGCACTAGTAAGTCGGTGTGCGTTGAAGCGGAGGCAAACATGTCAGAGATAGTTGATAATAGCATAGGAGAGTCGCGCGGGAATGCGACCTCCAGTAATGAAAACCCTAAGGTTAACTAGGAGATATTAATGGATAGAGTCCGACAGCTCAAGGAATATTTGGAACTATTATTAACTATTTATGGGAGAAAGTACAGGCATGTCAAGTATAAACAAGTGATGCAAAATTTAAGAATATTACGGATGATTTACAATTTGATGTCCGAAATTCATTGTCAATGCTAGAAATGAAAATGAACAATAGGGAAAATTGTAAGAGTGAGAATGTTACCGTGAGAGGAGAATGGGACCTGTTTGTGGAGTTATTTACAGAATTAATTGAAAAAAGAGAAGATTTAAGTCTTGCTGTCAAGTTTAATTATTTAAAATCCGCGTTAAAAGGGGAAGCAAGGAGCGTGGTAGCTCATCTGTTGTCAGGTTCAGCGTTGACGTAATATTCGCTCAACACATACTTCGAAAATTTGATAGAGAGGCTCTACAGTTGCATAAAGCGTATAAGTGCTATAAGTTTAAAGGATTGACACCTACGGAAAGGTATGAAACAGCCAAAAAAGTACAGCTTTGCACAAGATGCTTGAATCATTCAAGCAATAAAGTGTGCACTAATGAAATGGTCTGTTCATTGTGCAGTAAGGGACACCATACCTTACTCCATTTTGAAGAAAAACAGGAGAGTACTTGTGTAACGGCACAACCAACACTGTTGGCCACAGCTGTAATACAAGTAAAAAATGTAAATGGAGGATATGAGACTCTAAGAGCCCTTATTGATTGTGGTTCACAGAGCACCATTTTGTCCGAAGAGGCCGCTCGAATATTAAATTTACCTAAAATTGAACAAAATACAGAAATTTATTTTAATTTTATTGTCCTCAATAAAAGCCAAAAAATCAAAATATAAGGTAAAAATAGATGTAAAGACGCGAAATCCCTGGAAAAGACATCTTAAGGTAGAGGCAATTGTGTTACCAAAGTTAATGGAAGCTCTTCCATTAAAAATAGCAAACGTGGATATGTCAAAATGGCAAACTTACGTGCTAGCTGATCCTACCTTTAATAAACCGGGTAAGGTTGATTTAATAATGGGGGTAAGCGTATATACCCAAATCTTAAAAGGAGGAATTACAAAAATTGATGGCCTGCTAGGTCAAAATACTCAATTTGGTTGGATCGTCTCGGGATGCACCAAATCAAATCAGAATAAATCTGTAGTGGCAACGACAGTAGATGTCACAGGTTTTAAAGAATGTTGGTTGAACAAAAAAGGTAAATGTCAAAATAAAACCAGAGGGCCGGGGCTAACTTCGACCGCGTCAAAGTTTGTATACCCTTGCAACTTTTATGGTACCTTACCTTACCTATAGCCATCAAAGTGGAAAAATGTTTAAGCTAAAAAGGCTAATGCTTGCGAAAGAACGGCCAACAATCTTAGCATAGGGAAAAAGTAAGATATTGATCAAAGTCACTGTTTTCCACCGATCGTTCCTATGGGAGCTATATTATATAGTAACCCGATCTTTATCAAATTCGGCACAGTCATTAACAGATATATTAAACTAACAAATGTTTAATTTGAAAGCAATCGCGTCAAAAGTGACGAAGTTATTGACAAAAGTCACTGTTTTCGAAAGATCGTTCCTATGGGAGCTATATGATATAGACACCCGATCTTGATCAAATTTGGCACAGTCGTTTATATGTGTAATTAACTCACTAATATTAAATTTCATGACAATAGCTCAGAAAATAACGAAGTTATTAAGAAAAGTCACAGTTCGTGACTTTGCCTTTTGTATGGGAGCTATATGATATAGTGATCCGATCCGGCTGAATCCGAGATATACAACGCCTGCAGTATATACAAGCCTACATGCAAAATTTCAGCTCTGTAGCTCCAACGGTCTAGGAGGAGTTTGCGTTGATCCAGACGGACGGACAGACGGACGGACGGACGGACATGGCTATATAAACTCGTCTCGTCATGCTGATCAAGAATATATATACTTTATATGGTCGGAAATGCTTGTTTCTATGCGTTGCACACTTCTGACCAAAATTAATATACCCTTTTTGCAAGGGTATAAAAAATACAATGCCAAACAAACTCAACAGCAAAACTCAAAAAATAAATTTATGGCCCCCGGTAGGACCTCACATTGGAGGTAAAGTAAAAACTGGGGAAGAAAAATTACATATCCCAGAGCCAGTACAAAAAAGGAATGTTCCAATGGCAATGGTAGAAATAGATAAAGATAATTTAAACCAGAGGGCCGGGGCTAACTTTGACCGCGTCAAAGTTTGTATACCCTTGCAAGTTTTTTGTGTAAAAGGTCTAATATTTGCGAAAAAACGGCTTAGAAAATAACGAAGATATTGATCAAAGTCACTGTTCACCACCGATTGTTTCTATGGAAGCTATATGATATAGTCGCCCGATCTTAATCAAATTTGGCACAGTCATTAACAGATATATTAAACTAACAAATGTTTAATTTGAAAGCAATCGCGTCAAAAGTAACGAAGTTATTGACAAAAGTCACTGTTTTCGAAAGATCGTTCCTATGGGAGCTATATGATATAGTCACCCGATCTTAATCAAATTTGGCATAGTCGTTTATATGTGTAATTAACTCAACAGTATTAAATTTCATGATCATAGCTCAGAAAATAACGAAGTTATTAAGAAAAGTCACTGTTCGTGACTTTGCCATTTGTATGGGAGCTATATGATATAGTGATCCGATCCGGCTGAATCCGAGATATACAACGCCTGCAGTATATACAAGCCTACATGCAAAATTTCAACTCTGTAGCTCTTACGGTCTAGGAGGAGTTTGCGTTGATCCAGACGGACGGACAGACGGACAGACGGACGGACGGACGGACGGACGGACGGACGGACATGGCTATTTGAACTCGTCTCGTCGTGCTGATCAAGAATATATATACTTTATATGGTCGGAGATGCTTCCTTCTATGCGTTGCACACTTTTGACCAAAATTAATATACCCTTTTTGCAAGGGTATAAAAATAATGTCAAAAAAGATTCCGTTAAAAATTGTCTGAGTCTGTATTAGAAAAAGAACAGGTATTGCAAAATAGAGGGACAACATTAAAGCAGAATAACCGCTCAAACTTCAGCTATCAGCGAAATGTCAAAACAGTGGAGCGAAAGCCACATTGGCGTAAACCGAAAGGTAGAAGTAGTAGGTCTTGAAAGTTTACACCATATAAAAAGGCTAGAAGTCAACACAGTAATACACATCAGGAGTGGGTAGATATCCCGAAACAGAAATTGTTAAGCATTGGGCGATATTAGTAATTTGCCAAATATAATATAAAATCCAGTAGAAGCCAATTTAGTAAACCATACGGCAGAATATGAAAGAATAGGAAGTCAGTTCAACATGTAGCTTTTATGCTTCTCTAACAATAGTTATCTTACTAATGTTAATGTTAATAATAATAATTTGTTTAAGACAACTTAATAAAAATAAAAGAATCCAATTCGTCGCATTTGGCGGCCCTTTGAAGAATGTTTAAGATTAAACATCGTGTTCATCTGAAATGGCTTCACCAAATCAGATTGAACAAAGAAATAAACAAAACATGCGTCCACACTCTGTTGGAAAGCACTCAAGATTTTAAGAACGGCGCAATATCAAGTCGCCAAAGCTGTGCATGATATAAACAAGCATTAATAGAAACATTAGAGTAAGCATTTTTAAGAACAATTGTCGCCTCTTAGAGTCTAAGAATTCTTTGAGGTACACAAGACGTTTGTTAATAAAATCAGTTCATAATTTGAATTCAAGTGATGAAGATGGGCTTTCAGTTTTTGCGGTGCTGAACTCCTCTTCACCCCCTATGCGTCCGCCATCGTCCTAGTGCGGAAAAAGGATGGCAATATACGAATGTGCGTTGATTATCGAGGTTTAAATAAGAAGACTGTGAGGGATAATTTTCCGTTGCCTTTGATAGAAGATTGCCTAGAATACCTGGAGGGCAAGTCCGTTTTCTCCGTCATAGATTTGAAAAGTGGGTCTTACCATGTAGGCATGGAAGAGGATTCAATTAAATACACCGCATTCGTTACACCCGATGGGCAGTTTGAATATCTGAGAATGCCTTTTGGTCTTAAGAACGGACCAGCTGTATTTCAAAGATTTATATCGAACATACTTAGTGATATGATTAGAGATCGAGAACTTGCAGTATATATGGATGATATTATTCTTGCCACCTACGGTGCGGGTCAGCGGTATCAGCATCTTAAGTTGTTGGCAAAACTGTTAGATCGTTTTATTCAGTACAATTGAGAGCTCAATTTGAAAAAAAAAACATTTTTCTACAGAAGAGCATAGATTATTTAGGATATGAAGTCAGTGATAAGGGAATTTTACCAAATAATACACACTTTAAAGCTATTCAAGAATACCCAGAACCACCTAACAGCAAAGCATTACACTCGTGCTTAGGCTTATTCTCTTATTTTCGCAAATTTGTTTCGAATTTCTCCCGCATAGCCAAACCGTTAACTGAGTTGCTTCGACAAGGTGGTCCATTCCCGATGAACAAAACCGCTAAAAACGTATTTCTTACGTTAAGATCGGCCTTATCCAGTCCGCCCGTATTAGCTTTTTTTTTTACTCTAACTACGAAACTGAGTTGCATACTGACGCCAGCTCAAATGGCTTTGGTGCCTCTTTGATGCAATGACAGACTGATGGCAAAATGCATCCAGTCTCTTATTATTCCCGAAAGGCGACAGCCGCCGAGTTCCGTTATCACAGTTTTGAACTTGAAACTTTGGCCATAATTTATGCCGTGCGCCGATTTCGCGTTTATTTAGAACACAGACCATTTTTGATCGTTACCGATTGTAATTCATTGGTCCAAACCTTGAGTATGAGATAAGCCCCGTGTAAAATAAAACCATGTGCTCCCTAATGTGAATTATTTAGGACCGTTTGGGACAAGAAAGAGTTGTTTCAGGCCGTGTGAGCTATGTTTAGAAAGAAGACGGTTAAAACTGGTTAAGAATGAATCTTGCGTTTCTTTAAATGAAAGTTCTGTTGACCCGAGATTGAGTAACCAAAGCGAAAGAAGTGACCAGCTCGATCGAAATGAGTCGGCAAACCTGGTTGGTGTAGTAGGTGCGTCTCCGCAAGATGTTGATTTATTATTGCAGTCAGAACAAATAAGAGATCTGGATTACGGATATCCAGAAAAAGAGAAAATTTAGAAAAAGTCAATGATGTTGGATTTGAGTTAATAGATGGGATAGTGTACAAAAGAAATGAAAGACTGTGTTTGTATGCACCGGCTCGCATGCAAGGGGAATTAATAAGAAGGTGTCACGAGAAACTAGGTCACTTAGGCGTTGAGAAATGTGTAAACAATTTGAAAGAAAAGTACTGGTTCCGGTTAATGAATCCAAAGGTTGAGGCGTTTATAAAAGATTGTCTGCCGTGTATTCTACATAGTGTTCCAAGAACTATACATAATAGAACCTTGCATAGTATTCCGAAAAGTCCGATTCCATTTGATTCTATTCATGTTGACCACTTAGGTCCCTTACCGAGTGTTACATAAAAAAGAAAGCACCTTTTAGTAGTGATTGACGCATTTACAAAGTTTGTGAAATTGTATCCCGTAAATTCCACTAGTACCAAAGAAGTTACCGCCGCATTAGAAAAATATTTTGATTATTATAGCCAACCAAGAAGAGTTGTATCCGATAGAGGTACGTGTTTTACGTCGTTTGAGTTTGCTGAATTTGTAGAAAACCGAAATATTGACTACATTAAAGTAGCGACTGCTGCCCCTCAAGCCAATGGGCAGGTCGAGCGTGTGAACCGTGTGTTGACCCCAATGTTGGGAAAGCTGTCAGAACCTTTAGCCCAAGCCGATTGGTATAAATTAGTTAATCATGTCGAGTTCGCTATTAATAACTCAGTGCAGTGTAGTACCGGTAAAACTCCGTCAATGTTGTTGTTTGGTTGCGATCAGCGAGGCCCCTTAGTAGACGAATTAACCGAGTATCTTGACGAGAAATTTAGTTCAGAAAACCCCTGTAACCTTGAGGCCACTAGGCAAGAGGCAAGTGCGAAAGTTCAATTATCGCAGGAGCGCAATGAAAAGCGGTACGCCTTAACGCATAAGACACCTTTATCCTATAGAGTCAATGATTTTGTTGCCATTCGTAATGTTGATGTCACTCCCGGGTCGTGCAAAAAGTTCGCTCCTAAGTAGAGTGGTCCTTATAAGATAAATCGAGTTCTTCCAAATGAGCGTTACGAAGTCACTGATATTGACGATTATCAACTTACTCAATTGGCCTACAAAGGTATCTTAGAATCAGCCCGGCTCAAGCCGTGGATGCAAGCGTGTGATAAAACTGTGAGTTTCTGTTTGTAATATGTATTTGATAAGCAGTATTTGTATATGTATATTGTATGTTGTATGTTAATGTAATGATTGTAAACATTAAGAATATTTTAAATAAGCCCGCTCTTCGTCTCAGTGAATTTCCCCGATAACCGAATTTGGTAACACTAAAAGGGTATAATACATTAAGGCGGGGTACGAGCACGCTCTCTCGAAATATAGACAATAAGACCACATGAGCAATTTTTTGAAAAGAAATAAAAATCGGAAAATATAAAGAGAATCCCAAGGGATTAATTACCGAAAAAGTAGAGAGTTTACATGTATAAGAATATTCGGACCAGTTCTTACACAAGGGTTAATGTGCAGATTAAGCCTTTACAACTAAAGAATAAAAAGTACAAGAATACACTCATGATAAACACAAAAACACGTATCACTGAGTCGCGGATAGGCAAAAGATGAGTTCGCAATCAAACATAAATAGGAAAGAGCGAGAGAGCGCGTCAACAACAATTTGTACGCAACACCGCTAACGCAAGTTTTGTTGTAAATTTTAATTTATGTTGAAATTATTAAGGATGTTATTTTGCATATGCACAAAAACGAGTGTAAGAAATCGCGAAATGAAATAAAATTCGGATGAATAAATTTTAATTATAATTATTTTAATTATAATGAGGTTATAAGTTATAGGATAGTTATTAATAGCGATAAAAAATAACATTTGAAAGGCGTTTCTTTCCCTGGCTTGTAATGAATTGGCGCGGTATGCTCTTCAAAAAATGTCATCCCCTTTTTATTCTCGCAGTTATGTTCCTTTGTGGTACAGAAAATTTGATCAGTTGGAGGTCTGTAAAAATGTGCAACTCTCTGGCTCCATACAGGTAAATCTGTAATTTTCCAAGAGCCCACACGATTGCCAACAACTCCCTTTCATTAGGTGACTTACTTTGCTTTAATATTCGGAATACCATTGTTATTAGCCTCCAATACCGTCGGCATCGGCTCTAAGGTCAAAGGTTTTTTTAAAGACTCATGTATGACATCCTCTGATACCAGAATGTTTCTTAAGGGGGGTTTCTACCTTGTTGGGCCGAAAAGGCGCTTTTAAGTTAGAATTTTTTTTTGAGAAAAGTATAATAGATCAAAGAATGAAATTTTCCACAGTTGTTGTAAAAACTTTATTCTATGTATAGAATTTTTTTTTCGGCGATCCGCGAAAAGGGGGAGGTGTAAAAAATTTCATAGCGATTGGTTAATTTTTGCGCCCTGTAGGACTTCCATGAGCTCCAAAAATGTAGTTTTGAGAAAAACACGTTTTAAAATTTGCGCTCCGGCATAGAGCGCTTGACACCACTGAACTTAACGGCCGACAACTTTCATAATTTTACAGCTTTCAACTTAAAATTTTTAAACAGTATTCTTGAAATACCTATACCTATCCAAAAAGGCAATAAAAAAAAATCGAAATTTTGTATAACACAAGGTAGAAACCCCCCTTAAGCCGTCAAAGACGTGGCGTTGCGTTTCATAAAGTCAATTGGGACCTTTTTGGACATGTGCTTGCTTACTTTTCCATTTTCGCCTTTCAGCATGTCGGTTAAAAGTTTCGTGATTGATGCAAAATCCTTAATAAATATCCTGTAATATCTAGCAAGGCCCAAAAACGATCTTAGTGCATAGAGGCTCTTTGGCTCGGGACATTCCTGAATTGCTTTGACTTTTTCGGGATCAGTTTTTGTTCCGTCACTGGCGACGATAAAACCCAAATATTCGACGCTTTCTTAAAAAAATTTGTTCTTTTCTTTCGACACTCTCAAATTGGCGTTGTAAAGCAGTTGGATCACAGTGTCAATGTGTTTGACTTGATCGGCTTCGCTTGAAAACTGATGGATCAACATCCATTTCTTTATTATTTGAGGCTGGTCCCTGCTCACCTTGTTGGGGTCTATTTTGTTATCTAAACAGTCCATGTCTAGCTCTGTCTGGTAGTTATTTTCAGTTGCTAAAGCGTTTTCTTTGCTTTTTATAAAAGTTATAACGAATTCATTTAGTTTCAACTACCTGCGTTGTAGTTATCGGTTGGGCTCTTTCAAGTTGTTTAGCCAGACTAAAAGCACATGATCAGTTTTTAAAATAAATTTTCTTCCGTTAACATAGTATTTAAAGTGTTTTTTTGCCCAATGTTGCCCAATAGTTAAGCTCGTAGCTTTTTACTGAGCTACTAGCATAGGAAATTACTTAATCATCTTGCAAGAGCACAACGCCCAGAGCGAAACTACTTGCGTCTGTAAATATGTTAAATTACTTGTGGAAGTCAGGATACACGACTATCGGGTCACTTGTAATTAGAATTTTGAATTTTTCAAAGGCTTTTATGTAATCCTGATCTTTTGTATTTACTTTAGAATTCCTCTTAAGAAATTTGAACAAAGACCTCCTAAGATAATTTGTTATACCTAAAAAGCTCTTAATTTGTTTTTGGTTTGATGGAAGTGATATTTTAGGTATTGCTTCGATCTTTTTTAAAGTTTGAGATTTACTTTCGCAAGGCAGCTAAACATTATATTTTTAAAGAATAAAAGAATGTCGTTCATGCAGAATTGTCCGGCTGAGAACGTTGTTCATAAGCCTTTGGAAAATTAAGGGAGCATTTCGAAGCCCAAATAGCATTCGTAAGAATTCATAATGGACGTCACTAGTTGTAAATGCGGTTTTATGTATGTCGTTCGAATGCATTTCAGTATGATGAAATCCTTGTGTGAGGTCAAGACTAGATAAGATATTTGTTGGCAGATTTCTCGGCCACATAATTTATTTATTTATTTATTTATTTATTTATTTACGTCAACTAACACAGCAGTCGACGAAAAAGCTTAAGCTAAGGACAGATAGTAATTAATTGAAAAATATAGCTTAGCTATATACACAACCAAACATCTCCGACCCGGTGGAGGTGTTTTATTTGCAAAAGGTGCCAGCTATGCCCCGATTCACAGCCAATGTGGTCAGGGATGAGTTGCAGCCAATCCAAGTCCAGAATATTATTATTGGTTTCGCTGTAGATGATTAAAAAGTATAGCGCGAAGAGAAGTGACAGAAAGATGAGGAGAAATTAGGTGAGAAAGGTTGTTAAAAGATTGGCAAAGAACACGAAAAGGTTCGTGAAGAGAGTAGTTAGTCAGACATCTACTAAGGTGAATAGGAAAAAAGTTTCTGGTCCGACGTGAGGGAACACAAAAATATAGCGTATCTAGTAAATTAGTAGAAATGACTTCGCCGTTGACTAGTTTATGGAAAAAGAGAATGCCAAAAACGAGCCTACGGTTGTAAAGTGAAGGAAGATTAATAAGAAGAAGTCTGCTAGAATAAGAAGGTAGGCGAAGACTCGGGTCCCAATTAAGACCGCGTAATGCAAACTTAAGGAATACAGCTTCTGTACCGATTCAATACTACGCTGGTGAACATCATATTGCGGATTCCACACTGGCGAGCAATATTCTAGAGTAGGGCGAACTAACGAAGTGTATAAAACCTTTGTTACATAGGGATCATCAAATTCTTTGGCCCAACGTTTAATGAAGCCAAGAAGGCTGCATTCTCTATTGACAATAGAAGAAATATGAACATTAAATGAAAGTTTTGGGTCAAACCTTAACGTCTAAGTCCTTGAACGATAGTCCTTGAACAATAGAAGAAATATGAACATTAAATGAAAGTTTTGGGTCAAACATAACGTCTAAGTCTTTGAACGATGGTACACAATCTAACAGAACAGAACAGAACAGCTAGGAACGGAGACAAACAACTGAAAGTCATAAAAGAACACTTAGAGGCATTAAGGTGTAATTTATTAACGTGACACCAATCACAGAACGCATCGAGATCTGATTGCAAGTACTCTTGGAAAAGGATCATTATAGGAATAACAAATCTTGACGTCATCCGCAAACATGAGCACGCGTGAATGAGCCAAGGCCAAAGGCAAATCATTTATAAACAGTGTAAATAACAGTATAAATAACTTTGGTATTGCCGAAAGTTTGGCAATGGCACGGTAGTTAGAAACATCCGATTTGCTACCCTTTTTAAAAAGCGGAATAATAAAAGACTCCTTCCAAATATCGGGAAAGGTACAAGTCTCACTCGATATAAAGAATAACCGAGATAAAGGCTTAGATAGGAAATTCGAACACATTTTAAGGATGCAACTAGGTATATTATCAGGACCGGGAACGAAGGAAGACGTCATAGATGACAAGCTAGAGATAATACAGTCTTCAGTAATACTAGGAAAAAACATACAATTTAAATGTGGGATTGAAAAGGGATAGGGTGTGGGTTCCGAAACAGTAGTAGAATAAGTCGACTGAAAGAATTTAGCAAACAGATCTGCAATATCTGAATCATTATTAGCAGTCTGGTCATTAAGTCTAAAGGTGGAGGGTAGTACATTAGAACGTCTTTTGGAATTAACAAAGTTGTAAAATCTTTTGGGGTTCTTATAAAATTCAACTTTACAGCGAACGATATAATTATTGTAGCATTGAGTGTTTAAAAGACAAAATTGAGATTTGGCTATACAGTAATTTGCATAGTCAAGTCGCGAACCAGTTTTTTTAAATCTTTTAAAATATCTCGATTTAATGTTACGGAGATTAGAGAGCCTACGTGTGAACCATACTGGCGCGCTGGAGACGGTAGAGACATTCACATATGGAACGCATGTATCAATTAGAGAACTAAGAGCAGAGTAGAAAAACTTCACTGCACAATCTATATCGCAGCACTCAAATAGAAATGACCAATCAAAAGAGAAAATAAGGCTATTAAGAAGATTGAAATTTGTTTTACGAAAACATCTACGACGAGAATTTGCGATGTTATTAAATGAATTAGTAACGGAATTGTAAGAAACAGTAACTTCAATGGTAGAATGATAAGGATCTTCAGGTTTCACTAGGGGCTGTGTTCGGGATACAGCACTAACAGTGGGATCAGAGACAAAAACAAGATCAAGGATTCTTTTAGAAGAGTTAAGGAAAGAATTCAACTGATATAGCGGACATTCAAGTAGGCTATCAAGAAAAACATGTTGAGATGAAGGAATTAAGAAAGATAGATTATCATCAACAAGCCAAGAAATATTAGGCAAGTTGAAATCTTCTTAAACTATAAGGAAATCGCGATCTTTAAGACGATTAAAAATAATAAACTGCTTCTTCGTTTGGATTCGATATTTCAAAACTTCCCTTGCCTATGTAGCTCCACAATCTTCCCGAAACAGATTAGACGACATTATGTAGTTTTTACATTTATTTGCGTCCGTCGCATTCGAGTTCTCTTGGTACAGTAAATTCTTAAAGCTATATGCTACGAGAGACAGTAATTCAACCAACGGTGAAGCTAGATTGAACTCTCTTTGAGCTTGCGATATATCGATAGTTTAGCTATTTAATCAAATGGTTAATATTTCAGAATAATTAAATTACTGAGTTTAAATTCAGGAATTCTTCTCCAACAATATTTGTCAAAAATTTGATCTATGTTTGGAATCGGGAATCGATTTTCAATTGTTTCTCCATTAATCGATTTCCATTTAAAATGGCACACATTCAAATTAATAACTGAATTCTGCTCCAGTGTCAATTATGAATGATACGGTTCTAATTGGAGTTTTTTAATTTTTATGTGGTAGTCGTTTGACTCCTCTATCTAACAATTTCTGTCGGATTGGCTTACATCCGTTGGCTCTACGCTTTGCTTCATAGCTCGTATATTTCTAACTCGGGCTGAGCTGTTAGCTAAATTATAATTTGACTGGGTTGGTACCCTCATTTTTATATTCTTCCGAATAGTGCCGTAGAGTGTGTAGCCTTGATGAAGGGCATTTTGAAAATTTTATAAGCGTAATCTAAAGATTTTGGGTCTCTTGAAAAGATCAATGTTTCTGTAGGTTCAGGTAGATTATTTCTAAACACACCGAGAACGATTCGATTCATTGGATATGGACTCAGTTAGTGGATACAAAAAATTAATACAAGTTTAATATGTATTGGTGTAAAACAGAGCACGAGCTAAAGTAAAAATACGACATAATGAACGCAAGTATGAAAGTGAAATGCAATACAAGCAGTACTGCATGTCGACTGCGCATGTTGAAACAAAGTCCTTCAATTGTAATGCTTTCAGGCACATTTCGAAAAATGACCCAGAAGTTCAAAACGTCATGGAGATTGTCCTTTGACGTCTTTATGACCATACCCTTTGCTTGGTTGACACGGGCTGTGCTCTGATGTGTCTATTAAATTTCGCTCAACAAAAATGTCGTTCAATAAAATCAAAAATGTCATCTTGCAGGATTGCTATTCAGAACTTCATGGCTTGGGAAACAAGAAAATACAGCCAATTTATATGTTTGTAACTGCAGTTCGGATTGGAGATGAGGTGCAACAGAACTCATACCCGACGATCACATTGCCTATGAGGGTTTACTCGAATTCGACTTTTTGTCAAAATTTTGCTATCAATGAAATTGAGAGGGCTATGTGTTTTCAACGGTGTCAGCGCGACCGAATAGCGCTGAAACAAACAAGCGAAAAGGATTTTTACTACAAAGCAGAACTCGAAATTCTGAAATCTCAACCTTATGATGACTTCAAACTTAAAGGTGAAATACTTATTGTACAAAGTCGTTGAAGGAAATGATTTGCTGGTTGTACCCAAAACAATACAGCGAGTAATAATCACAGATAAGCATAATGGTGGATAGTTTGCAGAAAACATTACGCGCCCTTCAACAGCATTTCTGAAATCCACATGTCGACAACAAAGAAAAACAAATCATAGATAATTGCATTTCTTCATCAGCAATTATCGGGAATAATACTGAACAAGGGGCACAGTATTTAACAAGGGGGTAGACCATTACACACTTTGCATGTTGAATAGACGAATGGACTCATCGGCAAAACAGTACAAGTTTTATTCGCTGTAGTCGATGCATTCTCAAAGTTTGTATGGGTATTCAACACTAAAAGTATACGAGCTGAAGAAATTTTAAAGAATCTTGAGGAACCTTGAATCGATCACGTATTCACAACATTTGGAGTGGCAAGGGGTAATGATCAGACAGAGCGAATAAACAGGGTTATACTATCGATGGTTTACAAGTTGTCAGCTGAAGATTCCTCAAAATGGTATAAATTCGTGGCTTAAGTCCAAAGTGCTATAAACTCGCATGTACACTGCGAACGAAAAAAAAAAAAACCGTGTAGTTAATGTTTGGAGTAGAGATGCAGAACAAATCAAACGATACAATTTTATATATAAGTTAAAGCAGGGGCTTATTAAACATTTGGAAAATGACATGATGCAACTGCGTGGAAGCAAAGAATCAAATAGAACAAGCACAGTTGCAGGTAGAAAACTCGCAACCACTTTTATGAGACCATATGAAATGGTTAACATGAAACGCAACAGCCGATACGACGTGAAAAAAAGCTGCTCAGGTAGAAGAAACCACCAAAACGTCAATAAGTTCGAACAATATGAAACTTTGGAAGTACGTCGAGTCCAACGAAGAACTATTGTCGTCTGGGGCAGACGGCGAGTATTAGGATGACGGAATATAAGGTGGCAACAACACATGTACCGACTGTGTAGCATCCCTAAAGAAGTGACAGGCTTTTCATCGGAGGTTGCCATGATATCGAGAGATTCAAGCGTCAGTTGCAGAAGTCGTCAGTTGTCGGTCGGTATTAAGTTGTCAGTCGAATTAGGTTGCAAGTCGTCAGTAGCAAAAGTTGTTTAAGGACTGTTAAAAGTCTTAAAATCTAAAGTTACCACTAATCTTTGACTCTAACGATGAGTACAGGTCATAGCTAGAAAAGGTGTGCATTTCGACGAAAGCACTTTTAGTCAGCATTAAGTAATTCGTCCGATACGAGCACGCTTCAGAAACACACGTTCGTGCCACCAACTCGTTCTCGCCTTCCGAATTTACAACTGCTAAAGTTTAATGCGAAGTAAAGTTTAGAGTTTAAAAATTTTATCTCGTTGTTCGAAATCCTTGTTCATAACGACATGTCCGGCGAAGCTCTAGGAACCGTTCAAGCGTTCAAGTCTCCGGGGACAATTACGACAAAATCTAAAGTTTATGACAACGACTTCCTGATTTTCATGGAAAATATTTCCGCGCTGTTCAGCCTTCCTAAGATGATACACCTATCAGCTGTAGCGTTGAGAAGTCTAGTTGACACTGCCTCTGCCTTTATGGTTCTCTTTTTTCAATTGGAGACCAAAAAGTGACCTTTAATACTATTTTGATTTACTTAGTGATGAGCAAGGTTGATTCCGCGACAATCCCGTCGTGAATGACGGCTGAAGAATCAGTAAACCATTCGGTAGACGTCGTTAAGTCCGATCAAAGATCAGATTCCACGAGCTTAATCGTAGCATATTTGCGTGTTCGTATTGCAATTCCGAAGACCATAGTTGTCGGTCGTATTGAGCGTGGTCAGTGAAACAATGGTTTGATTTTAAAAATCCGCTCCGCTTTGTATTAACTGTCTTTGGAAGGGGCAAAGTGTCGATAAGTGCAAAACATGGAGTGTCGTGTATGCAACCATTCGCACGATACGATGCTACATATGCGACACATATACATACACCACCTTCACAAGAATACTAACCTTCCACCTCTCATGTTATGAATATGACTGCTCCAAAGAACGTGATTCTTGCTACTGCAATCGTTGGTGTTAGAAGTAAAGCTGGTGGATTCGTGCTAGGCAGAGTTTTGCTCGATAGTTGTTCTAAGACCAATTTGATAAACGAAGAAATAACCCAACGACTGCAGTAACCTAGAGAAGTGTCCAATCGACTAACTTGGGATACGCGAATTCACATACGCGAGTGAATTTCATAGAGGTATCCAATTCAAACATATCAGCCACCTCAAACCGGTTATATCACTGTACTTGGGCACTTGCACTGGCACTTTCCATGTGTGTTGCTTGGGTTGTCGCGTGCGAGTCGAGAGTCGCATGGAGCGATTTTGTCCGCTCCTCCTAAAGTAATATAGTCAAAATTTACAATTCAAAGCGAGCGCATTCTTTTCTTTTCGTAATCCCGTCATTTAAAGGTGCAAATAATTAAAATATCTTAATCATAAAAACTCTTATGATTTTTCAGAATAAAAGATTAGAATTAAAGACTAATAATTAAAATTCAATGTTCATTTGTTTTTTTGAACTGTTTATTTCAAAATTATATTCAATTCTAGGACGTTTATAATCAAAAATAAAGGGTAAATCTCCCAGCAAATGTTACCTAAATTTTATTAAAAGCAGCAACATCAACGCTTTGAACAAAATCTTCCAACTTTTCAATTTCTTCAGCCAGCCAATCAATCGAAACTTTTTCATCTTCGACAACACAGGATATACTTAATTTCTGAATTCCAAATGCCACTGGCACGAATTTTGATGCCCCCCATAATAATCCGTCCAAAAATATTTTTCTAATTTCTTTTTCCATAACCTCAAGATTCGTTTCGTCATCCCAAGGCTTGACATCAAGAATTAAACTAGACTTTGCAAGAATAGTTGGTTTTCTTGATTTTTTTGCTGAATATTCGGCTAATCGTTGTTCTCTTATCCATGCCTTTTCCGCAATTTCCTCATCACTTTCGGATGAAAATATATCAAACTGGTCATCTTTATTACTAGTTTCCTTTCCATTAGAAAGCTTAATTTTTTGTTCAAGCACCTCCAGTCGTGTAGTCACTTCCCTATATAAATGACTTAATTCAGAGATAGTAGACTTTAATATCTTATTATCATTTTCCAAGAATAATATGCGCGTCAAAAGTTCTGTCTTAGCTCCAGGGTTTAAATCAACTTCATCAATCTGAAATAAAAAAAGTAGAATTGTTGTTTAATAACTAAAATATCACAGAAGCTAACTTCCGATGTGCCGAATATACCCTTATATACCCTTGCAGTCCTTGGCCATACAATTTACTTGTTCCAAACTCTTTTTCTGTAACTTAATTTATCAATGCACAAACAAAACCTTCCAAATATAATTTTCACTTCTTTTTCTTCCTCTGTGTGTATGCGTGTGCTCTGAAGATTTCAGCAATGAGGTAGAGGCTGCTGGCAGCGCTGCCGGCAGTGCAGATTTATATTGACTGCAACTTTGTGCTCTATTTATTTTATCTGATTGAAATTTCGGGATCTTATGTTTTATATCCAAAACTATCGTATTCGTGAATATGATTGGGATACTTCAATTTTTTCACCTATTTTTCTTCTTTAACTATGTATATGATATAGTGGTCCGATCCTGACGATCCAGACGGAGGGACGGACGGACAGACGTACATGGTTATATCGACTCAGCTTCTCATGATGATCAATAATATATATACTTTTTGGGGCCGGAAACATCTTCTTTTGTGCGTTACAAATATCTGACCAATTTTATAATACCCTCTGCAAGGGTAGAAAAACGTATTTTTTTTAAGCAAAGCTTTTCTTCGGATTGTCTGCAAAGAATGTGTATTCTTTATCATTAAACGTACAGTGGTGCTCATAAACTTAAGCCACAGCCACTACCATAAACTGTTTTCATCATAACTTTGTTAAACATAATTTTTTCGCGCTAAATTTTTACATTTTGTAACAATATTATTTAAGCAGCTGATCACAGAAAAAAATGATCAGTAGGAATTCGAGGGTTAGCAAAAAATTGACTAAATGTCAAAAAGAAGTTTTCCACCCTGCTCACATACTTAAGCCACCTTAAGCTAAAACCGCCAAGCTTGTGTTTTTTTCGGGGAAAGTCGTGTTATTCTATGTATGTGTGTATGTTTTCCACACTAAAATATTGAATACTAAATACGTTTGCCAAAACAATTTGACAGCTATGGCTAAAAATAAAAATACAAATCCGGCCGAGAGAACTAATATGGGAATATTACGAAAAAAAAAAAAACACAATTATTCTACAAATTTGTAAGACTTTTCATTTTTCGAGTGGGAAAGTCAAAAATGGTATTGCATTTTATAAGAAACATGCAACCTGGGAAAATATTCCACGTGAAAAGCCCAGAAAAACCACTTTAAACAACGATAGACGGATTGCCAAAATTAGTTTAGCCGATACCTTATTGATTTCGACGCAAGTCAGAGGTCAAATGGTGGCTGATTATGACTGGAATGTGTCATCTCAGACCATAAGAAGAGGACTAAATGAGTTCGGGCTATATGGACGCATATCCCAGAAAAAACCATTGCTGTCCATGATTGGTTGGAGCGACGAATCGATGCCTAATGTCTTTGGGAGTGATAGTAAACCATATGTAGGACGTCCTCCCAACAACCAATTGGACCCCAAATACACGAAGAAGACCATTAAACATGGTGGCGCTTCGATTATGGTCTGGGGCTGTTTCAACACATCGGTCGTAGGTCCGCTAGTGAAGATAGAAGGCATTATTTATCTGCAGAATATGCCGATAATTTGCCACTTGCCTGGATATTTCAACAGGACAACGATCCGAAACACTGCAGCAAGATAGTCAAGTCGTGGCTTAACCAAGAGACAATCAGAGTTTTGCAACGGCCACCGACATGAACCCTATAGAGAACTTGTGGGGAATTATCGAACAAGTCGTTGGCCAAAAAAACCAGCAAATAAAAACGATTTGCGGCGAATATTGCAAGAAGAGTGGAGGAAAATCACCCCTCAACAGTGCACACGTCTTGTGGACTCAATGCCAAAGCGTTGGTCCACTGTTTTTAAGCAGAATGGTCATCCAACTCAATATTAAAGTAAATTTATTAAAATTATAAAGAATATTGGGCAAATTTTAACTTTTTCAACCATTTTTTCCCAGGTGGGTTAAGTATTTGAGCAGGACATCTTAGAGATGGTCTCAGATTTTTTAAGTTTTTCGTTGAATATATATTTTTATAACTTTGTTGTTCTTGAATAAGAACACTAATATATAGAACTAATGTGACACAAAAAACTGGAGCTGTGAAATAAAAACTTTTCTTAATTTTCGTTTAAATTCTTGGTTGAAGTCTTGTGGCTTAAGTCTGTGAGCACCACTGTACATGCGTAAACCTGACTGACTTTTGATCACATAGTTACAACTGGCTGCAGTTCGACATCCACACGAAAATTAATTTTGAGAGCCTATAAAGAGAAGCACCCTTTCTACCTCCTCCTCTCGAACATTATACGAATAAGGGGAAAGAAGAAAAGAGACACTGTGTCAATGACGACCAATGTTGCCATTTTAACTATTTAATAACAAGTTTAGCCGTTTTGATTTAAATGTCCCACTTTAATTTAATTTAAAAGTCCTAGTTTACAAATAAATATATATATACCTTGCGTCGGTGACAGTAAAATAATATTAATATAAGGAGTCTCCGCGATAGTTGTACGAGACGGATGAGTTAAACAGTGAATCTAACTTTCTACATAAAACGAGGATCGTTCGTTTCTTATTCCTTTTTTTCTTTTCTTTTCTTATTTTCTTCCTGAATATTGCGGTGGAAAAGCTAAATTTTTTTTTATTCTCATGACATTTCGTGCTTTAAAATTATTGTTTCTGCAAATATCTTTGACACTATATGTAGAGTAGATTTTATGGCCGAAGCATCTAATAGTAGAGGAATATTCCGTTAAGAAGGTAAATCGACCTCCGATTTGCCATCAACAACAACTAACACTATTCCTGCCACATCATCAAATGCTGCTCGATCAAAAAACTAGATTCGTTTCTTAACTTGGCTGACCAGAACATTAGAGGACTAACGTCTAAACTTCCTAAACTGTATGTAGGTAGATAGTCTTTTTCATACCCTTGCAAAAAGGGTATATTAATTTTGGTCAGAAGTGTGCAACGCATAGAAGGAAGCATCTCCGACCATATAATGTATATATATTCTTAATCAGTACGATGAGACGAGTTCATATAGCCATGTCCGTCCGTCTGGATCAACGCAAACTCCTCCTTCACCGTTGGAGCTACAGAGCTGAAATTTTGCATGAAGGCTTGTATATACTGCAGGGGTTGTATATCTCGGATTCAGCCGGATCGGACCACTATATCATATAGCTACCATACAAACGGCAAAGTCACGAATAGTGACTTTTCCCAACAACTTCGTTATTTTCTGAGCTATTGTCGTAAACATTAATATTGGTGAGTTTATTGCACATAAAATCGACTGTGCCAAATTTGAGAAAGATCGGCTAACTACATCATACAGCTCCCATAGGAACGATCGGTGGAAAACAGTGACTTTGATCAATAACTTCGTTATTTGCTAACATCGCAGACATTAGCCTTTTTAGATAAAACTTTTTCCACTTTGATGGCTATAGGTAAGGAAAGAGTTTCCAAAAAAAAGTTGCAAGGGTATACAAGCTTTGACGCGGTCATCGTTAGCCTCGGTTCTCTGGTTTTTATCATAACATTCTAGCTTTTATTGAGACGTGGCTAAATTGCAAATGCATCTGTTTTTCGACACAATTTTCTCTATTCAGACGTGATGGAATCACTCTGTTTTATCATGTGAATTGATTATTCTTTCTAATATTAAGGCGATTAAGTTTGTCGGCGTTAAAGTAAATTTCAAATCTTTTAATGCCTTTACTACTTGTCACTACTTGTTGTCTTTAAATCATTCATTAATCATTAAAGCAATTCAGTTTGTCTCCTGTTTAGTTTCCAGGCAAGACTTGCTTATAGTTTTAGGTGATTTTAATTTTAAAGATATATAGACGTAGTCGTACACCGTTAGGTACGACATATATTGGCCCTTATGACACCAGCCCAGGGCCTGTTACGAATGAACCTAAGTAAAGTTAGTGCTTACAACGTCTACCCACTCCGACCTAAGGGCAAATGCGAATTATGTACATAATTTAAACTAACGAAATAGAACCCATTAAAAAACCAGAGGGCCGGGGCTAACTTCGACCGCGTCAAAGTATATAAGTTTGCATTTTTTTTTTGAAACTTTTTTCTTACCTATAGCCATCGAAGTGGAAAAACGTTTTATCTAAAAAGGCTTATGTTTGCGAAAGAACGGCCTACAATCTTAGTATAGGAAATAACGAAGATATTGATCAAAGTCACTGTTTTGCACCGATCGTTCCTATGGGAGCTATATGACAAACTATGTCATATCTTTGCCGATCTTTATCAAATTCGGCACAACCATTAACAGATATATTAAACTAACGAATGTTTAATGAAAGCAATTGCGTTAAAAGTAGCGAAGTTATATCCAAAAATCACTGTTTTCGGCTGACCGTTTCTATGGGAGCTGTATGATATAGTTACCCAATCTTGATCAAATTTGGCACAGTTGTTTATAGGTATAATTAACTCACCAATATTTGATTTCACGACAATAGCTCAGAGAATAACGAAGTTATTGAGAAAAGTCACTATTCGTGACTTAGCCGTTTGTAATGGAGCTATATGATATAGCGGTCCGATTTGGCTGAATCCGAGATATACAACCCCCGCAGTACAAGTCTACAAGCCTACATGCAGCTCTGTAGCTCTTACGGTCTAGAAGGAGTTTGCGTTGATCCAGACGGACGGACGGACATGGCTCTTTGAACTCGTCTCGTCGTGCTGATCAAGAATATATATACTTTATATGGTCGGAAATGCTTCCTTCTATGCGTTGCACTTTTCTGACCAAAATCAATATACCCTTTTTGCAAGGGTATAATAAAGAAGAATAGGTTAGACATAAAAATAGGATAGGTTAAAATAAAGTTAAAGATGACTTCAATCGTAGTTTTTATGAGGCTTTTGTCAGGTTTGTGTGATATCTTTATTTGATTTTATTCATAACATTCCAAATGATAATTTAGGTAATTTTTTTTTTTTTTTTAGTTATTACAAGCGTTTGGCTCACAGTTCGGCCTTTATTCTGTATTTTCGCTTGGTCTGGAATTAACAAACAAAGTGTTTTGTAATATATGATAGTCTTTTTAATCTTCTCCTTGTTTTATCGTTGGCAAGCTGGTTTGCCATGTTATTATAGTGTTGTAGTAACTTCGATCGAAGCAATGTAAGGAATGTCCAGATCGCAGTGTAGTGTTCTTCCCGTACGAACCAGGGTGCGCCTGTTATGGTACACAAGGCCATATTTTGCTTGACTTGGAGGCGTTATGGTACACAAGGCCATATTTTGCTTGACTTGGAGGCGTTTTATTTGGCAGTGTGATGCTGTATGCCATAGCGCCATGTGGGTACAATTACTGCCTTATACAGGGCCAATTTGCATCTCAGGCTTAAGCCGCTTTTATAATGCAGATACCAATTTAGTTTGTTCATTTTGTAGTTGTGCTTCTTTAATAGTGTAGATATGTGGGGTTTCCAAGTTAGTCTTCTATCAAGGGTCATTCCCAGATATGTCGCTTGCCTTGTTTGTGGAAATGGGAGTCCTTCGTAAAATACTGTGGGCAGTTTTCTCTACGTAGCGTATATGTAACTCTTTGGAATTTATTTGTGTTAATTCCGATTCTCCAATGTCTGGCCCATTCTTGGAACTTTTTTAGATAATCTTGAAACTTGGCAGTGCAGTAATTTGGGTACTTCGATCTTACCAACACAGTGTCGTCGTCGGCAAATGTTGCCAAATGTTGCGTGACAAAAATAAGGTGTCATCAATTGACACCTGGAAGGTTCGATTCTCTAGTAAGGACTCGATAGTTTTGAAGACTGGATGTGAGAGAATTGACTGGAGTTTGGTGAGGAGTCTCTTGAGGAGTCAATAATGACCGGGTTCCATTTGAGAAGAAATGATATTGTAGACGGACACGTCAGTGTCAGTTGATTCTAGTTTTCAGATTGATTCTTTATTCCAAATTATTATTTTGCTTAAGCTAAGTTTACATATATATTCTTATGCTACGACTTATGCGACAGCTACAAAAGAGAGGGAGAGTGTCAGTACATACATACATATTGTTGGAGCGCTTGCATCAAAGTGCTTGGTCAGCGTTCACACGCTGGCCTGGCTCTAGCACATGTTACGCTTGTGCATACATTGCTTATGTGAATATATGTATGTGCATATACAAATGTACATACATACATATATGATCATGCTTAGCTGTAGATTTATGTGAATATGTTTATGTACATACATCAATGTATATATATAAACATATTCAAGTGCACAATTATATTTTAATGCGTATATGTTTAATTGTTTATACTTGCAACAGAGTGTTACAAGTTGAGCTCATTGTACTGAATGATTATTTGTATGAATATACTACACCTCCCCTTTTTAGAGAATAACGTAATATTATGGAGTTATTAATAATCATTAGATAATTAATTAAAGGTAAAATAAGGGTAAGGTAAATGTGTATATTGGGGAAAAAAAAAAATTTTTTTTTTTTGTGTTTTAGTTTGTGTCTGCTTAGACAAATTTTCTTTCTCTCTTTTCTTTTCGAAATCATATGAATATATTTTCGATAATAGATGAATCCATAAAAAAATTTTATATATATATATTTTTTTTTTTTTTATTACCTTTTGATATTATATATTTATTTTAATATTTTTTTTTCAATCTATCTTTATGTACTTTTTGTATCCTACCTTTATTGTTTCTAATTTTTATATTGTTATTTTTACCTATTTCTACAACATCGAAGGGTCCTAAATACACTGAATCAAGCTTATGACCAGTTTCGTTTTTTAAGAAAACCTTGTCTCCTATTTCTATTTTAAAATCTGATACTTTTTTATCATTTATTTCTTTTTGCTTAATTTTATTGTTTTCTAAAAGTATTCTAGCTCTTTTATACGCGTTTTCTAATCTAAACTTAACTTCCTTAGAATAGTCTTCTATATTATATATTGGATCTATAGTATTAACGCTATTAAATTGAATTTGTAGGTTACTTTGTCTACCAAATACAAGTTCATATGGACAATAATTATGTGTTACTGATGGTGTTGTGTTAAAACAATACACGAAATACTGTAACCATATGTCCCAATCAGTTTTATCTACTGAAATATATGAACGAATGTACTCGTTGAAGGTCCTATGACTTCTTTCAACGGTACCTAATGTCTGGTGATGGTGTGCTGTAGATGTTATGTTGTCTATTTTCAAATATTTGCACAGCTCAGTAATAATGGAATTTTTATATTCTGTTCCCATGTCCGTAATGAACGTCTTCATTGGACCGTACTTCAGAATAAAAGATTCAAATATGGCTTTTGCTACAGTTGTTGCACTTTTGTTTGCAACAGGAACTGCTACTAAATACTTTGTCAGGTCACATATTAATGTGATTGCGTATTCATTCCCATTTTCCGAATGTGGTAGTGGACCGATCGTGTCTACTATCACTCTGTCAAAAGCATATAGTGGTGTTTGAAAAAACTGACCTAAGTCGAGAATTCAATTGGTATACATATCGCAAATGTCAATTCTTGCTATAACTTTCTTGCCATGTTTGAATGTGGTCGAGGAATCAGTTATTCGCAAGGTCCCTACTTTTCGTACTTCGTCATTTACAATAACGTCATATACGTTGGGCTCGGAAGCTTTTTCAAGATTTTGCCTTGGCAATAGTTCTTGTTTATTTCCTGCGCAGAAATTGTTTTGTCTACTTTGGTACCTGGTAGTGACTTTCAGGATTTTTTTGTTCATGTCAATTAGATCGGATATTGTTATCCTTGATAGGGCGTCTGCCACAAAGTTATCTTTACCTCTCAAATACTCTACTGTAAAGTCGTACTCTTCCAATTCTAGCCGCATGCGTGTCAGTTTTGAACTCGGGTTGACCATGGAGAACAAATATGTTAATGGTCTATGGTCTGTTCGCACTGTGAAATGTTTTCCATATATACATATATGGTCGAAAATATGTTATTGCCCAGTGTATTGCTGCTAGCTCTTGTTCTGTAGTACTCTTGTTGCTTTCACCTTTAGTGAATGCTCTTGATGCATATGAAACTGGAAGCTGGAGTCCATTATAGTTTTGTGTTAAAACTGCTCCACATGCTTGTTTGCTTGCATCTGTGATTATGCAAAATTCTTTGCTAAAATCCGGGTACTGCAATAGATTAGGTTGAACGAGCTTTTCTTTTAAGTATTGGAATGCATTTTCGCATTCTGCTGTCCATTCGAATGGAACATTCTTTTTACATAATCTTGTTATGTGCCGGGAATATTCGGCAAAATTTTTTATGAAACGTCTATAGTAATTGCAAAATGCAACGAAACGTCTAGCACTATCTGCATCATGTGGGACTGGATAATTCTTGATGACGTCAAATTTTGTGTCGTTCGGCAAGATTCCTTTATCTGTGCATTTGTGACCTAGGAATGTCACCTCATGCATAAAGAATGAGCATTTTTCTGGATGCAGTTTTAGATTATTTTTTCTGCAGAGTTTAAAAACATCTACTAAATTTTTAATCATATGTTGTTCAGAACAACCAATAACGATTAAATCATCCATATAGAGGAAAGCTTGACTTGGCTCAAGCCCCGAGAATGCTATTGTCATCATTCTCTGAAATGAATTAGGTGCTATTTTTAGACCGAAAGGTAATCGTGTAAAACGATATGAGCCATTGCTCGTTGAAAAAGACGTTATATCTCTTGATTTTTCTTCTAGTTCAATTTGATGAAAACCTGACATTAAGTCAAGGCAAGAAAAATATTTTGCTCTTCCCAATTGATCAAGAATATCATCAATTCTGGGGAGCGGAAACTTATCTGACAGCAATTTTTTGTTTATTTGACGATAGTCAATTACTAATCGCCAGTTTTTTTCTTTAGATCCCGAAAGTGTTTTCTTTGGGACTAGCAAGAGTGGGCTATTATAAGGCGAAACAGATGGTTCAACAATACCCTGTTCGATTAACTTTCCAACTTGTCGCTGGATCTCGTTTATTTGGCTATGCGGACTCCGGTAATTTTTCAAATATACCGGTTCATCATCCTTAAGTCTTAATTTTTGTTTATAAAAATTATTTGTTGTGATCGGTTCGGTGTCAAGTCCGAACACATCACTATACTCAGTGCATAACTTTTCGAGTTTGTCTTTGAATAGTATTGGGAAATTTTTCTTCAATTTATGAATTACAGATTCTTTTCTTATATCTTTGGTATTTTGAACTATATCGTAGTTCGAAAGTGATTCAAATTTTATATTGTTAACGCCTACTATTTGGCATTTATCTGTGGTATTTAAGAATCGGACAAAAGTACTTTGGGCTGTTGCAATAGTGTTTGCAACATAAACGTCCGGTTTAATTTCCTGATTCGGAATTAAAATGTTATCTTCTGCTGAAGATAGTTCTATTTTGCGTACCACTTGGGATCTTGCTGGTAGAAGTGTTGAGTTATTACCAGAATTGAATGTTATTGGAACATAAATTGGGTACGTTAATTTTTGTGGTCTAAGTATAAACCAATCTTCTAAATTGCTGTAATATAATTTGCAATTAAAAGTTTTTATGAAATCTAATCCTATTATTCCATCGCATGGGATTGCGAAATCTGAATGAAGCATGTGAAATTCCTATGGAATAATATATTTATCTGTCTGCAATTCTATTGAGACTAGGCCTTTGGAGTTTATTACTCCTTCTCCTATGCCTCGAATGTCTACAGATTTGTTTACTTGGATGTTTATTATTGAAATGTCTGCACCGGTATCAATTAAGAATGTTATTTTCTTATTTGTTTTAACATTCTTAAATGATACGAAATTATTAAGACTTAGGTTAATGGAATAGACTTTATTTTTTAATTTTGAGCATTTGGAGGATCTTGTCCGTTTCCCTGGTCGCTTTGGGTAATTCGGACATTTGTGTTGTTGTAACTATTCTGTTGGTTATTTGTATTTTGTCTATTATTATTGTGTCCACCTCCACGGCCGCCTCTTTGGTAGCGTGAATAATTTCGGCCTCGTTGGGCTCTGTGGGCATCATTATTTCTCCAATTCGAGTTGGTATTGTTATAGCGGCGTCTGTCGCGGTCATTATGCTGGGCATAAAAAATTGTATTATTTTGGAAACTTTCTGTGGAGCCCGTCTCTACTGAAAGAGTGGTGAATCTAGCAATGGCTTCTTTAGCCGAATCAAAGTTTCCTGATTCCATTAATAGCTGGACTCTTTGACTTTTGGTATGGCTTACCATAGCATTTACTGCCACTTTGGTGGTGTATTTTATTGCTTGTTCAGTTGGAAGACCATCCGAAATATATGCGCCTTTAAGGGCGTCGGTCAACTCAGTAATCTCCTTAGTGTATGAAACACAGTTATTGGGGTTTCTTTGCAGATTTTTAATTTTTGCTGTTAAAAGACCCACTGATTCACCCTTGAAGATTGTTGATAGTCTTTGTATAACTTCATCAATCGTTTTTTCTGAGCTTAGGCTATTAGCCGCTTGACCTTTTAATTTTGATTTTATGAGTTGGATGGCTACCGCTTCGTGCAATTCTTTTATGGTGTCAAGAACGCGAAGCGCTCCAATGAAACCTGGTAGACTTTTACTATCACCATCGAAGTATGGTATCAGCTTGGTGGCTGTATTTATGAATTCTACCCTTGTTTGTACCATTTTGTTGTTTTCTTTGGAAATTGTTGGTTTGTTACGACTTATCACTGATGGTTCTTCTTGACTTATTTCTTCATCAGCCATAAGTTGCGTTTTTTCTTCCAGTACTATTGAAGTTTCCAAATCAGATGTTTGTTTAAATTCAATATTGTGTCTGTTTAGCACAGTTATTGCTTTTTGTTTGCAATCACTGTAGAACGCATTTGCGTCTGTTTTTTGCCATGTCTTTAGTTTGCTATAGTGTTCAGTTAATACCGCTCTAATAGCTTGAAGATTCTCGGTTACTATCTTCGTGTGTTTGGTTACTGTGTCTTGGGATGTTTCTCTATTCTGCGAGAGACACTTACAAGATTTAGTTAATTCTTGTGCGTGTATTCTAGCTTTTTCTATTATATCATCCCAAGTAACCATAGTTTGTTAAGATTAATTTCTATTTCTATTTTGGATTCTTGAAAACCCATTTTACTAAACAAAAAAGGAATTTGGCGTTTAGACCTGTTGTTAATTTAAGAAAAAAAATTTTGAAAATGTGTAAGGTTTTACTATTCTATGTCTATTATTTCTATATCTGAGTCTGTTAAATCTATTGGTTCTACACTCGATTCTAATATGTTTATCAGCGCAATTGAGTCCTTGAAAAGTTCGTGGACCCATCCGGGCACGTCTTTTCTTAAAGGAGTCTTAGCTAATAATCTACTATAAGCTACTTTTATGGATTTTTCCATAAGATCTACAATGTTTTTTCGAAATTTGTAGTTGTGGGCTATCCAATACCTTATTTCCTTGTATTTGTGATTTGTTTCACCTGATTGTATCAGGAAATCAAGGAAAGATAAATATTTTTGGAGCTTTTTTGTTTCTGCTTTATCCATATTCTACACTAACTGCCTAAGCCTATTTAACTGATTATGGATGTATTTAGTTCTTTACTGCTTTGGTTCCTCCATTAGGTAGAAACGCAGTGTGCCTGCTGCGTTTGAAAAGCAGCATACATATGGTACCGTGAGAATGAAACTCATCTGTACCCTAGTGCCTCCTTTGACTGGGAAATCTTCGCCCGTTATATCAAGGTAAGCTAACCTAATTTGTACTAAGTTTATGGAGCGTTGAGGTGAGGTACTTCCCTCGCTTCTAAAAACCTCAATTAAGTCTTGGACTATGCTAGGGTGCCTGTTGTTTATTTTTTCAAAGTACCTGTCACAATGGGTCATTTTTTTAAAAAAAAATTTTTTTATATATATATATTTTATCTTTTGTTAAAAAGGTTTTGATTTAAAATTGCTTGTGTGCATATGTATTTTTAGATCTTATCTAGATCATTAGCTTGGCTTAGAGCTCTTTTTGTTACACATTTATTGTGTAATAGGTAAGCCTTATATAATACATATGCGCACAATATTATGACAATTATTAATAGTAGTATGTTCGTTAATCTCATATCAGCATTTGATGATTCAATTTTATTTATGACATTCGCAATGGAGTCCACTGATTTTGTTTCGATTAACCCCATTGTGGGTATAACGGATATATCATCAAATTTACTTATGCTATTATCGAACATACGTATGGGATTTTTGTTTGCAGAAAGTTAGTAGTTCGCAAGTTGCACTTTCGTGCTCCAACTTGCTATTAAGCTAATAATTAGAATTATTAAATTAAAGGCAAGTTAAGGCTTGCACATTTCTGCGGCCCCCTTGCGTTTCTTTGCTCTTTGGCGAAGTTCAGCTTTCAGGATGTCAATACGCTCTATGCAGCGTTGTCGGTCTTCATCCGTCTTCAGAGTGGCCAGTAAGTCTACTTCCAGCCTCTTCTGCTGAAGTAGCTTGTGTATTTGGCCTCCTCTTTTGGTCTTCTTTGGCTCTGGCTTTGTAGATTTTGTGTTGCGGGCCCGGTACTCAGCTATTGTGAGTGGGCGCGGTCCATCGTTGGGATACAGCTCTAACGCTTCCTCTAGCGTCGGTGCATCCCTTTGCTCGATAGGAGCAGATTCCGCAAAGGGAATATCTTCACTGTTCATTCGTGTTCCTTGTTGGTTGATTGGTCGGTTTTCTTTTGGTTCGCTACTGCGAGTGGATTTTTAACAATCTCTGGAATTTTTTTTTTACCTCCGTTTGCTTTAGAATCACGAGTTTTATCTTCTGAATTTCCCGGACGTTGTGATTTAATGGCCGAATTGTCGCCACTTTGCTTATTAGTTGTAGTTTGAGTTTTGAGTTTAAAGGGTTAGCTACTATTTCATTGTTTTGCGTATTTTTATTTTGATTGTGGAGGTTCCACCGAGATGGAACCCGGTCCTGTCACGGTCGCCATGTAATGACCGGTTTCCATTTGAGAAGAAATGATATTGAAGACGGACACGTCAGTGTCAGTTGATTCTAGTTTTCAGATTGATTCTTTATTCCAAATTATTATTTTGCTTAAGCTAAGTTTACATATATATTCTTATGCTGCGACTTATGCGACAGTTACAAAAGAGAGGGAGAGTGTCAGTACATACATACATATTGTTGGAGCGCTTGCATCAAAGTGCTTGGTCAGCGTTCACACGCTGGCCTGGCTCTACAAATGTACATACATATATGATCATGCTTAGCTGTAGATTTATGTGAATATGTTTATGTACATACATCAATGTATATATATAAACATATTCAAGTGCACAATTATATTTTAATGCGTATATGTTTAATTGTTTATACTTGCAACAGAGTGTTACAAGTTGAGCTCATTGTACTGAATGATTATTTGTATGAATATACTACACCTCCCCTTTTTAGAGAATAACGTAATATTATGGAGTTATTAATAATCATTAGATAATTAATTAAAGGTAAAATAAGGGTAAGGTAAATGTGTATATTGGGGAAAAAAAAAAATTTTTTTTTTTGTGTTTTAGTTTGTGTCTGCTTAGACAAATTTTCTTTCTCTCTTTTCTTTTCGAAATCATATGAATATATTTTCGATAATAGATGAATCCATAAAAAAATTTTATATATATATATTTTTTTTTTTTTTATTACCTTTTGATATTATATATTTATTTTAATATTTTTTTTTCAATCTATCTTTATGTACTTTTTGTATCCTACCTTTATTGTTTCTAATTTTTATATTGTTATTTTTACCTATTTCTACAACATCGAAGGGTCCTAAATACACTGAATCAAGCTTATGACCAGTTTCGTTTTTTAAGAAAACCTTGTCTCCTATTTCTATTTTAAAATCTGATACTTTTTTATCATTTATTTCTTTTTGCTTAATTTTATTGTTTTCTAAAAGTATTCTAGCTCTTTTATACGCGTTTTCTAATCTAAACTTAACTTCCTTAGAATAGTCTTCTATATTATATATTGGATCTATAGTATTAACGCTATTAAATTGAATTTGTAGGTTACTTTGTCTACCAAATACAAGTTCATATGGACAATAATTATGTGTTACTGATGGTGTTGTGTTAAAACAATACACGAAATACTGTAACCATATGTCCCAATCAGTTTTATCTACTGAAATATATGAACGAATGTACTCGTTGAAGGTCCTATGACTTCTTTCAACGGTACCTAATGTCTGGTGATGGTGTGCTGTAGATGTTATGTTGTCTATTTTCAAATATTTGCACAGCTCAGTAATAATGGAATTTTTATATTCTGTTCCCATGTCCGTAATGAACGTCTTCATTGGACCGTACTTCAGAATAAAAGATTCAAATATGGCTTTTGCTACAGTTGTTGCACTTTTGTTTGCAACAGGAACTGCTACTAAATACTTTGTCAGGTCACATATTAATGTGATTGCGTATTCATTCCCATTTTCCGAATGTGGTAGTGGACCGATCGTGTCTACTATCACTCTGTCAAAAGCATATAGTGGTGTTTGAAAAAACTGACCTAAGTCGAGAATTCAATTGGTATACATATCGCAAATGTCAATTCTTGCTATAACTTTCTTGCCATGTTTGAATGTGGTCGAGGAATCAGTTATTCGCAAGGTCCCTACTTTTCGTACTTCGTCATTTACAATAACGTCATATACGTTGGGCTCGGAAGCTTTTTCAAGATTTTGCCTTGGCAATAGTTCTTGTTTATTTCCTGCGCAGAAATTGTTTTGTCTACTTTGGTACCTGGTAGTGACTTTCAGGATTTTTTTGTTCATGTCAATTAGATCGGATATTGTTATCCTTGATAGGGCGTCTGCCACAAAGTTATCTTTACCTCTCAAATACTCTACTGCAAAGTCGTACTCTTCCAATTCTAGCCGCATGCGTGTCAGTTTTGAACTCGGGTTGACCATGGAGAACAAATATGTTAATGGTCTATGGTCTGTTCGCACTGTGAAATGTTTTCCATATATACATATATGGTCGAAAATATGTTATTGCCCAGTGTATTGCTGCTAGCTCTTGTTCTGTAGTACTCTTGTTGCTTTTACCTTTAGTGAATGCTCTTGATGCATATGAAACTGGAAGCTGGAGTCCATTATAGTTTTGTGTTAAAACTGCTCCACATGCTTGTTTGCTTGCATCTGTGATTATGCAAAATTCTTTGCTAAAATCCGGGTACTGCAATAGATTAGGTTGAACGAGCTTTTCTTTTAAGTATTGGAATGCATTTTCGCATTCTGCTGTCCATTCGAATGGAACATTCTTTTTACATAATCTTGTTATGTGCCGGGAATATTCGGCAAAATTTTTTATGAAACGTCTATAGTAATTGCAAAATGCAACGAAACGTCTAGCACTATCTGCATCATGTGGGACTGGATAATTCTTGATGACGTCAAATTTTGTGTCGTTCGGCAAGATTCCTTTATCTGTGCATTTGTGACCTAGGAATGTCACCTCATGCATAAAGAATGAGCATTTTTCTGGATGCAGTTTTAGATTATTTTTTCTGCAGAGTTTAAAATCATCTACTAAATTTTTAATCATATGTTGTTCAGAACAACCAATAACGATTAAATCATCCATATAGAGGAAAGCTTGACTTGGCTCAAGCCCCGAGAATGCTATTGTCATCATTCTCTGAAATGAATTAGGTGCTATTTTTAGACCGAAAGGTAATCGTGTAAAACGATATGAGCCATTGCTCGTTGAAAAAGACGTTATATCTCTTGATTTTTCTTCTAGTTCAATTTGATGAAAACCTGACATTAAGTCAAGGCAAGAAAAATATTTTGCTCTTCCCAATTGATCAAGAATATCATCAATTCTGGGGAGCGGAAACTTATCTGACAGCAATTTTTTGTTTATTTGACGATAGTCAATTACTAATCGCCAGTTTTTTTCTTTAGATCCCGAAAGTGTTTTCTTTGGGACTAGCAAGAGTGGGCTATTATAAGGCGAAACAGATGGTTCAACAATACCCTGTTCGATTAACTTTCCAACTTGTCGCTGGATCTCGTTTATTTGGCTATGCGGACTCCGGTAATTTTTCAAATATACCGGTTCATCATCCTTAAGTCTTAATTTTTGTTTATAAAAATTATTTGTTGTGATCGGTTCGGTGTCAAGTCCGAACACATCACTATACTCAGTGCATAACTTTTCGAGTTTGTCTTTGAATAGTATTGGGAAATTTTTCTTCAATTTATGAATTACAGATTCTTTTCTTATATCTTTGGTATTTTGAACTATATCGTAGTTCGAAAGTGATTCAAATTTTATATTGTTAACGCCTACTATTTGGCATTTATCTGTGGTATTTAAGAATCGGACAAAAGTACTTTGGGCTGTTGCAATAGTGTTTGCAACATAAACGTCCGGTTTAATTTCCTGATTCGGAATTAAAATGTTATCTTCTGCTGAAGATAGTTCTATTTTGCGTACCACTTGGGATCTTGCTGGTAGAAGTGTTGAGTTATTACCAGAATTGAATGTTATTGGAACATAAATTGGGTACGTTAATTTTTGTGGTCTAAGTATAAACCAATCTTCTAAATTGCTGTAATATAATTTGCAATTAAAAGTTTTTATGAAATCTAATCCTATTATTCCATCGCATGGGATTGCGAAATCTGAATGAAGCATGTGAAATTCCTATGGAATAATATATTTATCTGTCTGCAATTCTATTGAGACTAGGCCTTTGGAGTTTATTACTCCTTCTCCTATGCCTCGAATGTCTACAGATTTGTTTACTTGGATGTTTATTATTGAAATGTCTGCACCGGTATCAATTAAGAATGTTATTTTCTTATTTGTTTTAACATTCTTAAATGATACGAAATTATTAAGACTTAGGTTAATGGAATAGACTTTATTTTTTAATTTTGAGCATTTGGAGGATCTTGTCCGTTTCCCTGGTCGCTTTGGGTAATTCGGACATTTGTGTTGTTGTAACTATTCTGTTGGTTATTTGTATTTTGTCTATTATTATTGTGTCCACCTCCACGGCCGCCTCTTTGGTAGCGTGAATAATTTCGGCCTCGTTGGGCTCTGTGGGCATCATTATTTCTCCAATTCGAGTTGGTATTGTTATAGCGGCGTCTGCCGCGGTCATTATGCTGGGCATAAAAAATTGTATTATTTTGGAAACTTTCTGTGGAGCCCGTCTCTACTGAAAGAGTGGTGAATCTAGCAATGGCTTCTTTAGCCGAATCAAAGTTTCCTGATTCCATTAATAGCTGGACTCTTTGACTTTTGGTATGGCTTACCATAGCATTTACTGCCACTTTGGTGGTGTATTTTATTGCTTGTTCAGTTGGAAGACCATCCGAAATATATGCGCCTTTAAGGGCGTCGGTCAACTCAGTAATCTCCTTAGTGTATGAAACACAGTTATTGGGGTTTCTTTGCAGATTTTTAATTTTTGCTGTTAAAAGACCCACTGATTCACCCTTGAAGATTGTTGATAGTCTTTGTATAACTTCATCAATCGTTTTTTCTGAGCTTAGGCTATTAGCCGCTTGACCTTTTAATTTTGATTTTATGAGTTGGATGGCTACCGCTTCGTGCAATTCTTTTATGGTGTCAAGAACGCGAAGCGCTCCAATGAAACCTGGTAGACTTTTACTATCACCATCGAAGTATGGTATCAGCTTGGTGGCTGTATTTATGAATTCTACCCTTGTTTGTACCATTTTGTTGTTTTCTTTGGAAATTGTTGGTTTGTTACGACTTATCACTGATGGTTCTTCTTGACTTATTTCTTCATCAGCCATAAGTTGCGTTTTTTCTTCCAGTACTATTGAAGTTTCCAAATCAGATGTTTGTTTAAATTCAATATTGTGTCTGTTTAGCACAGTTATTGCTTTTTGTTTGCAATCACTGTAGAACGCATTTGCGTCTGTTTTTTGCCATGTCTTTAGTTTGCTATAGTGTTCAGTTAATACCGCTCTAATAGCTTGAAGATTCTCGGTTACTATCTTCGTGTGTTTGGTTACTGTGTCTTGGGATGTTTCTCTATTCTGCGAGAGACACTTACAAGATTTAGTTAATTCTTGTGCGTGTATTCTAGCTTTTTCTATTATATCATCCCAAGTAACCATAGTTTGTTAAGATTAATTTCTATTTCTATTTTGGATTCTTGAAAACCCATTTTACTAAACAAAAAAGGAATTTGGCGTTTAGACCTGTTGTTAATTTAAGAAAAAAAATTTTGAAAATGTGTAAGGTTTTACTATTCTATGTCTATTATTTCTATATCTGAGTCTGTTAAATCTATTGGTTCTACACTCGATTCTAATATGTTTATCAGCGCAATTGAGTCCTTGAAAAGTTCGTGGACCCATCCGGGCACGTCTTTTCTTAAAGGAGTCTTAGCTAATAATCTACTATAAGCTACTTTTATGGATTTTTCCATAAGATCTACAATGTTTTTTCGAAATTTGTAGTTGTGGGCTATCCAATACCTTATTTCCTTGTATTTGTGATTTGTTTCACCTGATTGTATCAGGAAATCAAGGAAAGATAAATATTTTTGGAGCTTTTTTGTTTCTGCTTTATCCATATTCTACACTAACTGCCTAAGCCTATTTAACTGATTATGGATGTATTTAGTTCTTTACTGCTTTGGTTCCTCCATTAGGTAGAAACGCAGTGTGCCTGCTGCGTTTGAAAAGCAGCATACATATGGTACCGTGAGAATGAAACTCATCTGTACCCTAGTGCCTCCTTTGACTGGGAAATCTTCGCCCGTTATATCAAGGTAAGCTAACCTAATTTGTACTAAGTTTATGGAGCGTTGAGGTGAGGTACTTCCCTCGCTTCTAAAAACCTCAATTAAGTCTTGGACTATGCTAGGGTGCCTGTTGTTTATTTTTTCAAAGTACCTGTCACAATGGGTCATTTTTTTAAAAAAAATTTTTTTATATATATATATTTTATCTTTTGTTAAAAAGGTTTTGATTTAAAATTGCTTGTGTGCATATGTATTTTTAGATCTTATCTAGATCATTAGCTTGGCTTAGAGCTCTTTTTGTTACACATTTATTGTGTAATAGGTAAGCCTTATATAATACATATGCGCACAATATTATGACAATTATTAATAGTAGTATGTTCGTTAATCTCATATCAGCATTTGATGATTCAATTTTATTTATGACATTCGCAATGGAGTCCACTGATTTTGTTTCGATTAACCCCATTGTGGGTATAACGGATATATCATCAAATTTACTTATGCTATTATCGAACATACGTATGGGATTTTTGTTTGCAGAAAGTTAGTAGTTCGCAAGTTGCACTTTCGTGCTCCAACTTGCTATTAAGCTAATAATTAGAATTATTAAATTAAAGGCAAGTTAAGGCTTGCACATTTCTGCGGCCCCCTTGCGTTTCTTTGCTCTTTGGCGAAGTTCAGCTTTCAGGATGTCAATACGCTCTATGCAGCGTTGTCGGTCTTCATCCGTCTTCAGAGTGGCCAGTAAGTCTACTTCCAGCCTCTTCTGCTGAAGTAGCTTGTGTATTTGGCCTCCTCTTTTGGTCTTCTTTGGCTCTGGCTTTGTAGATTTTGTGTTGCGGGCCCGGTACTCAGCTATTGTGAGTGGGCGCGGTCCATCGTTGGGATACAGCTCTAACGCTTCCTCTAGCGTCGGTGCATCCCTTTGCTCGATAGGAGCAGATTCCGCAAAGGGAATATCTTCACTGTTCATTCGTGTTCCTTGTTGGTTGATTGGTCGGTTTTCTTTTGGTTCGCTACTGCGAGTGGATTTTTAACAATCTCTGGAATTTTTTTTTTACCTCCGTTTGCTTTAGAATCACGAGTTTTATCTTCTGAATTTCCCGGACGTTGTGATTTAATGGCCGAATTGTCGCCACTTTGCTTATTAGTTGTAGTTTGAGTTTTGAGTTTAAAGGGTTAGCTACTATTTCATTGTTTTGCGTATTTTTATTTTGATTGTGGAGGTTCCACCGAGATGGAACCCGGTCCTGTCACGGTCGCCATGTAATGACCGGTTTCCATTTGAGAAGAAATGATATTGAAGACGGACACGTCAGTGTCAGTTGATTCTAGTTTTCAGATTGATTCTTTATTCCAAATTATTATTTTGCTTAAGCTAAGTTTACATATATATTCTTATGCTGCGACTTATGCGACAGTTACAAAAGAGAGGGAGAGTGTCAGTACATACATACATATTGTTGGAGCGCTTGCATCAAAGTGCTTGGTCAGCGTTCACACGCTGGCCTGGCTCTACAAATGTACATACATATATGATCATGCTTAGCTGTAGATTTATGTGAATATGTTTATGTACATACATCAATGTATATATATAAACATATTCAAGTGCACAATTATATTTTAATGCGTATATGTTTAATTGTTTATACTTGCAACAGAGTGTTACAAGTTGAGCTCATTGTACTGAATGATTATTTGTATGAATATACTACACCTCCCCTTTTTAGAGAATAACGTAATATTATGGAGTTATTAATAATCATTAGATAATTAATTAAAGGTAAAATAAGGGTAAGGTAAATGTGTATATTGGGGAAAAAAAAAAATTTTTTTTTTTTGTGTTTTAGTTTGTGTCTGCTTAGACAAATTTTCTTTCTCTCTTTTCTTTTCGAAATCATATGAATATATTTTCGATAATAGATGAATCCATAAAAAATTTTATATATATATATTTTTTTTTTTTTTATTACCTTTTGATATTATATATTTATTTTAATATTTTTTTTTCAATCTATCTTTATGTACTTTTTGTATCCTACCTTTATTGTTTCTAATTTTTATATTGTTATTTTTACCTATTTCTACAACATCGAAGGGTCCTAAATACACTGAATCAAGCTTATGACCAGTTTCGTTTTTTAAGAAAACCTTGTCTCCTATTTCTATTTTAAAATCTGATACTTTTTTATCATTTATTTCTTTTTGCTTAATTTTATTGTTTTCTAAAAGTATTCTAGCTCTTTTATACGCGTTTTCTAATCTAAACTTAACTTCCTTAGAATAGTCTTCTATATTATATATTGGATCTATAGTATTAACGCTATTAAATTGAATTTGTAGGTTACTTTGTCTACCAAATACAAGTTCATATGGACAATAATTATGTGTTACTGATGGTGTTGTGTTAAAACAATACACGAAATACTGTAACCATATGTCCCAATCAGTTTTATCTACTGAAATATATGAACGAATGTACTCGTTGAAGGTCCTATGACTTCTTTCAACGGTACCTAATGTCTGGTGATGGTGTGCTGTAGATGTTATGTTGTCTATTTTCAAATATTTGCACAGCTCAGTAATAATGGAATTTTTATATTCTGTTCCCATGTCCGTAATGAACGTCTTCATTGGACCGTACTTCAGAATAAAAGATTCAAATATGGCTTTTGCTACAGTTGTTGCACTTTTGTTTGCAACAGGAACTGCTACTAAATACTTTGTCAGGTCACATATTAATGTGATTGCGTATTCATTCCCATTTTCCGAATGTGGTAGTGGACCGATCGTGTCTACTATCACTCTGTCAAAAGCATATAGTGGTGTTTGAAAAAACTGACCTAAGTCGAGAATTCAATTGGTATACATATCGCAAATGTCAATTCTTGCTATAACTTTCTTGCCATGTTTGAATGTGGTCGAGGAATCAGTTATTCGCAAGGTCCCTACTTTTCGTACTTCGTCATTTACAATAACGTCATATACGTTGGGCTCGGAAGCTTTTTCAAGATTTTGCCTTGGCAATAGTTCTTGTTTATTTCCTGCGCAGAAATTGTTTTGTCTACTTTGGTACCTGGTAGTGACTTTCAGGATTTTTTTGTTCATGTCAATTAGATCGGATATTGTTATCCTTGATAGGGCGTCTGCCACAAAGTTATCTTTACCTCTCAAATACTCTACTGCAAAGTCGTACTCTTCCAATTCTAGCCGCATGCGTGTCAGTTTTGAACTCGGGTTGACCATGGAGAACAAATATGTTAATGGTCTATGGTCTGTTCGCACTGTGAAATGTTTTCCATATATACATATATGGTCGAAAATATGTTATTGCCCAGTGTATTGCTGCTAGCTCTTGTTCTGTAGTACTCTTGTTGCTTTTACCTTTAGTGAATGCTCTTGATGCATATGAAACTGGAAGCTGGAGTCCATTATAGTTTTGTGTTAAAACTGCTCCACATGCTTGTTTGCTTGCATCTGTGATTATGCAAAATTCTTTGCTAAAATCCGGGTACTGCAATAGATTAGGTTGAACGAGCTTTTCTTTTAAGTATTGGAATGCATTTTCGCATTCTGCTGTCCATTCGAATGGAACATTCTTTTTACATAATCTTGTTATGTGCCGGGAATATTCGGCAAAATTTTTTATGAAACGTCTATAGTAATTGCAAAATGCAACGAAACGTCTAGCACTATCTGCATCATGTGGGACTGGATAATTCTTGATGACGTCAAATTTTGTGTCGTTCGGCAAGATTCCTTTATCTGTGCATTTGTGACCTAGGAATGTCACCTCATGCATAAAGAATGAGCATTTTTCTGGATGCAGTTTTAGATTATTTTTTCTGCAGAGTTTAAAATCATCTACTAAATTTTTAATCATATGTTGTTCAGAACAACCAATAACGATTAAATCATCCATATAGAGGAAAGCTTGACTTGGCTCAAGCCCCGAGAATGCTATTGTCATCATTCTCTGAAATGAATTAGGTGCTATTTTTAGACCGAAAGGTAATCGTGTAAAACGATATGAGCCATTGCTCGTTGAAAAAGACGTTATATCTCTTGATTTTTCTTCTAGTTCAATTTGATGAAAACCTGACATTAAGTCAAGGCAAGAAAAATATTTTGCTCTTCCCAATTGATCAAGAATATCATCGATTCTGGGGAGCGGAAACTTATCTGACAGCAATTTTTTGTTTATTTGACGATAGTCAATTACTAATCGCCAGTTTTTTTCTTTAGATCCCGAAAGTGTTTTCTTTGGGACTAGCAAGAGTGGGCTATTATAAGGCGAAACAGATGGTTCAACAATACCCTGTTCGATTAACTTTCCAACTTGTCGCTGGATCTCGTTTATTTGGCTATGCGGACTCCGGTAATTTTTCAAATATACCGGTTCATCATCCTTAAGTCTTAATTTTTGTTTATAAAAATTATTTGTTGTGATCGGTTCGGTGTCAAGTCCGAACACATCACTATACTCAGTGCATAACTTTTCGAGTTTGTCTTTGAATAGTATTGGGAAATTTTTCTTCAATTTATGAATTACAGATTCTTTTCTTATATCTTTGGTATTTTGAACTATATCGTAGTTCGAAAGTGATTCAAATTTTATATTGTTAACGCCTACTATTTGGCATTTATCTGTGGTATTTAAGAATCGGACAAAAGTACTTTGGGCTGTTGCAATAGTGTTTGCAACATAAACGTCCGGTTTAATTTCCTGATTCGGAATTAAAATGTTATCTTCTGCTGAAGATAGTTCTATTTTGCGTACCACTTGGGATCTTGCTGGTAGAAGTGTTGAGTTATTACCAGAATTGAATGTTATTGGAACATAAATTGGGTACGTTAATTTTTGTGGTCTAAGTATAAACCAATCTTCTGAATTGCTGTAATCTAATTTGCAATTAAAAGTTTTTATGAAATCTAATCCTATTATTCCATCGCATGGGATTGCGAAATCTGAATGAAGCATGTGAAATTCCTATGGAATAATATATTTATCTGTCTGCAATTCTATTGAGACTAGGCCTTTGGAGTTTATTACTCCTTCTCCTATGCCTCGAATGTCTACAGATTTGTTTACTTGGATGTTTATTATTGAAATGTCTGCACCGGTATCAATTAAGAATGTTATTTTCTTATTTGTTTTAACATTCTTAAATGATACGAAATTATTAAGACTTAGGTTAATGGAATAGACTTTATTTTTTAATTTTGAGCATTTGGAGGATCTTGTCCGTTTCCCTGGTCGCTTTGGGTAATTCGGACATTTGTGTTGTTGTAACTATTCTGTTGGTTATTTGTATTTTGTCTATTATTATTGTGTCCACCTCCACGGCCGCCTCTTTGGTAGCGTGAATAATTTCGGCCTCGTTGGGCTCTGTGGGCATCATTATTTCTCCAATTCGAGTTGGTATTGTTATAGCGGCGTCTGCCGCGGTCATTATGCTGGGCATAAAAAATTGTATTATTTTGGAAACTTTCTGTGGAGCCCGTCTCTACTGAAAGAGTGGTGAATCTAGCAATGGCTTCTTTAGCCGAATCAAAGTTTCCTGATTCCATTAATAGCTGGACTCTTTGACTTTTGGTATGGCTTACCATAGCATTTACTGCCACTTTGGTGGTGTATTTTATTGCTTGTTCAGTTGGAAGACCATCCGAAATATATGCGCCTTTAAGGGCGTCGGTCAACTCAGTAATCTCCTTTGTGTATGAAACACAGTTATTGGGGTTTCTTTGCAGATTTTTAATTTTTGCTGTTAAAAGACCCACTGATTCACCCTTGAAGATTGTTGATAGTCTTTGTATAACTTCATCAATCGTTTTTTCTGAGCTTAGGCTATTAGCCGCTTGACCTTTTAATTTTGATTTTATGAGTTGGATGGCTACCGCTTCGTGCAATTCTTTTATGGTGTCAAGAACGCGAAGCGCTCCAATGAAACCTGGTAGACTTTTACTATCACCATCGAAGTATGGTATCAGCTTGGTGGCTGTATTTATGAATTCTACCCTTGTTTGTACCATTTTGTTGTTTTCTTTGGAAATTGTTGGTTTGTTACGACTTATCACTGATGGTTCTTCTTGACTTATTTCTTCATCAGCCATAAGTTGCGTTTTTTCTTCCAGTACTATTGAAGTTTCCAAATCAGATGTTTGTTTAAATTCAATATTGTGTCTGTTTAGCACAGTTATTGCTTTTTGTTTGCAATCACTGTAGAACGCATTTGCGGCTGTTTTTTGCCATGTCTTTAGTTTGCTATAGTGTTCAGTTAATACCGCTCTAATAGCTTGAAGATTCTCGGTTACTATCTTCGTGTGTTTGGTTACTGTGTCTTGGAATGTTTCTCTATTCTGCGAGAGACACTTACAAGATTTAGTTAATTCTTGTGCGTGTATTCTAGCTTTTTCTATTATATCATCCCTTGAAAACCCATTTTACTAAACAAAAAAGGAATTTGGCGTTTAGACCTGTTGTTAATTTAAGAAAAAAAATTTTGAAAATGTGTAAGGTTTTACTATTCTATGTCTATTATTTCTATATCTGAGTCTGTTAAATCTATTGGTTCTACACTCGATTCTAATATGTTTATCAGCGCAATTGAGTCCTTGAAAAGTTCGTGGACCCATCCGGGCACGTCTTTTCTTAAAGGAGTCTTAGCTAATAATCTACTATAAGCTACTTTTATGGATTTTTCCATAAGATCTACAATGTTTTTTCGAAATTTGTAGTTGTGGGCTATCCAATACCTTATTTCCTTGTATTTGTGATTTGTTTCACCTGATTGTATCAGGAAATCAAGGAAAGATAAATATTTTTGGAGCTTTTTTGTTTCTGCTTTATCCATATTCTACACTAACTGCCTAAGCCTATTTAACTGATTATGGATGTATTTAGTTCTTTACTGCTTTGGTTCCTCCATTAGGTAGAAACGCAGTGTGCCTGCTGCGTTTGAAAAGCAGCATACATATGGTACCGTGAGAATGAAACTCATCTGTACCCTAGTGCCTCCTTTGACTGGGAAATCTTCGCCCGTTATATCAAGGTAAGCTAACCTAATTTGTACTAAGTTTATGGAGCGTTGAGGTGAGGTACTTCCCTCGCTTCTAAAAACCTCAATTAAGTCTTGGACTATGCTAGGGTGCCTGTTGTTTATTTTTTCAAAGTACCTGTCACAATGGGTCATTTTTTAAAAAAAATTTTTTTTATATATATATATTTTATCTTTTGTTAAAAAGGTTTTGATTTAAAATTGCTTGTGTGCATATGTATTTTTAGATCTTATCTAGATCATTAGCTTGGCTTAGAGCTCTTTTTGTTACACATTTATTGTGTAATAGGTAAGCCTTATATAATACATATGCGCACAATATTATGACAATTATTAATAGTAGTATGTTCGTTAATCTCATATCAGCATTTGATGATTCAATTTTATTTATGACATTCGCAATGGAGTCCACTGATTTTGTTTCGATTAACCCCATTGTGGGTATAACGGATATATCATCAAATTTACTTATGCTATTATCGAACATACGTATGGGATTTTTGTTTGCAGAAAGTTAGTAGTTCGCAAGTTGCACTTTCGTGCTCCAACTTGCTATTAAGCTAATAATTAGAATTATTAAATTAAAGGCAAGTTAAGGCTTGCACATTTCTGCGGCCCCCTTGCGTTTCTTTGCTCTTTGGCGAAGTTCAGCTTTCAGGATGTCAATACGCTCTATGCAGCGTTGTCGGTCTTCATCCGTCTTCAGAGTGGCCAGTAAGTCTACTTCCAGCCTCTTCTGCTGAAGTAGCTTGTGTATTTGGCCTCCTCTTTTGGTCTTCTTTGGCTCTGGCTTTGTAGATTTTGTGTTGCGGGCCCGGTACTCAGCTATTGTGAGTGGGCGCGGTCCATCGTTGGGATACAGCTCTAACGCTTCCTCTAGCGTCGGTGCATCCCTTTGCTCGATAGGAGCAGATTCCGCAAAGGGAATATCTTCACTGTTCATTCGTGTTCCTTGTTGGTTGATTGGTCGGTTTTCTTTTGGTTCGCTACTGCGAGTGGATTTTTAACAATCTCTGGAATTTTTTTTTTACCTCCGTTTGCTTTAGAATCACGAGTTTTATCTTCTGAATTTCCCGGACGTTGTGATTTAATGGCCGAATTGTCGCCACTTTGCTTATTAGTTGTAGTTTGAGTTTTGAGTTTAAAGGGTTAGCTACTATTTCATTGTTTTGCGTATTTTTATTTTGATTGTGGAGGTTCCACCGAGATGGAACCCGGTCCTGTCACGGTCGCCATGTAATGACCGGTTTCCATTTGAGAAGAAATGATATTGAAGACGGACACGTCAGTGTCAGTTGATTCTAGTTTTCAGATTGATTCTTTATTCCAAATTATTATTTTGCTTAAGCTAAGTTTACATATATATTCTTATGCTGCGACTTATGCGACAGTTACAAAAGAGAGGGAGAGTGTCAGTACATACATACATATTGTTGGAGCGCTTGCATCAAAGTGCTTGGTCAGCGTTCACACGCTGGCCTGGCTCTACAAATGTACATACATATATGATCATGCTTAGCTGTAGATTTATGTGAATATGTTTATGTACATACATCAATGTATATATATAAACATATTCAAGTGCACAATTATATTTTAATGCGTATATGTTTAATTGTTTATACTTGCAACAGAGTGTTACAAGTTGAGCTCATTGTACTGAATGATTATTTGTATGAATATACTACAGCCTGTTTCACATCCAAAAACACAGCTAGACAGTATTGTTTTTTTTTTTCCAAAGCTTCCACAATATGTTGCCCGACTTTGTGGATCTGCTCAGGAGTCCTGTCTGACCTCTAACACCAAATTGATGGTTTGGTAATATCGCTAAAAGTATTCTTTCGAATATTTTAGAGAGTACTGGCAGAGGACTGATTGGGCGGTATAATTCAATAGCTTCGACAGGTTTACCTGGTTTGGGATCATTTTGATTTCAGCCTGCTTCCAGGATTTTGGGAAATACGAGAGATTCAGCATGGCATTGTAGAGTTTAACTAGAAACTCTATACAGTTTTCGATTTGTCCAATCCCGGGGATTTCTTAGGCATTAGGGCTTTTATAGTTGCTGTGCCTTCTTCGATGTTAGTGGCTCTAGTTGATGAATCTGCACTTGTGGATCCAGTTCTGTTTTCCGCAACAGAGGAAGGTATTGTGTTTAGAAACCGAAATATCTGTTCCAGATAAAGAAAAAAGGGTTCGTCCTTATCCTTCCTGGAGGAGAGCCAACGGCCATCCGCTCCCTTTATAGGGTGTTGTGGTGGAGCTTGCCTTTTAAGACTTTTCGTGGCTTTCCAAATGCAATAGGAAGCGCCGCTAGTAACATCTGTTTTTCAAAGTGTTCAGCTCTAGCTTCACCAATGAACCAATGATCAGAAATTATGGGCTATGCGAAAAAATGCTGTGGAAGTGAGTCGGAGCTCCAGAACAGAGAATTTCAGCTAAACAGCTTTTGTTGCCCCAGTGGTAGTGTTTGGCGTTCCACTCTCCTAAATTTGTGGCTCATTTTGGCTAAAAGACTTGTAAGTTGAGCCTCGTTAATAGAAGAGTGAGGTGGACAGTAGATTGCACTAAGCTCTTGATGTATTTATTTGGAATTAATTATTGGAAGTAACTGTATGTGTTTAATTGAATTTTTGATTATGGAAGTCCCGCCAATTCTATTGGATTGGTTGTTATGAGCATTAGCATCATATTGAAGCAATTACGCATTTTTTTCATAAATTGCAGCTGCTGTATGGCAAAAAGTTGCTTAATAACTTCGCTTTGTGCGTTAATTGAATCATTCGGTTGTTCTGAATGATGAGACTAATTCTGGGTGACTCCACTAGTGACTTGAGAGTACTAGAGTCCCGTGTTTCAGCTGTTCTGGCCAACTGGCTCTTGCGGGAGACTAGACTTATACAGCAGTTGGTATCTCTCACAGTCTTAGTAGTTAGCCTTGTGGTTGCCATTTGTAAGGGTGCGCTGTTTCAAACATTAAATTATATATGTAAATCTGCTAGCTAGACGAATATATTTGGCATACTAAGGCGAATTGACCTTGACCTTTTTTTTTTTGGAACCGAGCTTACACGATCCACTTCCATAGAAAAGCTCATACAAGACAAGTGCCCAAAAATTGAGCTTGAATAGTGTGCGGAGAGTCTAGAATGGTCTGAGCTAGAGTGCAGTTGTGCGAATAAGAGGAGGGAGAAGGCGAAAAAAAAAAACCGCAAGTGCAAGCAATGCACGTGGAGTGACGTAACACTCCGGTACCCTCATGGACATACATAAGTCCACGCCTCTTTTTTTTCGAGTTCCAATTTTAATTAAGGAACGAAAATAAAACGCCACTGCCAGCGCTGTCTTGCCTCCATTAAATGCAAGCGCGTACCCATTGTGTTAGCCACCATAAGGCCATCAGACGACCCCATCCATGGTTTCATGTCGGACTTTTGGGACTACGACCAAATAAATGTCGGCCCAGTCCATGAACTGGCCATAAGATAAATTGTTGGAGAGCGATTTGGCCATAAGTGCGCACACATAATGTTGTGTGGAGCGTACCCAGCCAGCCTAATTCCTAGGCGAACCCTCGTTGGAGTGGATGTTTCACCTTAGGACACGGGATAGCCCCTCGCAACAAAGACTGGAGATTTCTGCTGGAAAGACGTTGCAGCAGATTCAAAACCCAGCATTGACGACCCCAACCTCACCCCCAGGCCCTCTAACAGCCGTTTTTCATTTTCTTTAAGTATCGTACAAACATGTGTTCAAATTTACGAGTACAATATTTATAATGAAATTTCTATATAGCAGGTTCTGAAAATCAAACGTTGGTAACGAGAAGCAAGTTATATTTTTGTGCCCTTTTTAATAATTTGAACAGCATCTAGTGCTCCACCCATCATTAGGCCTGCTGACTGGATTGGACTCTACAAACTGTAAGTACGGCATAGCCGCATAAAATCTATTGGCGAAATATAACCGCTTGCCGCGACCACAGAGTTAGTTTTTTTATTTTTGAAATTGAAAATTTAAATAAATGCTTAACGTAAAATTTAGTTTAGATCAAATTTATACTTATAAAACAACACACATTTTTGTACGATTCCTCTCACCGAATTAGTTAGGAACTCTATATATTTGAAATTATTGTTAATGCTTCTATTATATAAGTGGGATACGAAATCCGATGTTATCTTCTTATCTTAATGGCATATGCCAATTTTTTCTTTGAATTTGAATATATGTATGAAATGATGAATTGCTGAGTTAGTTTATTTGGGCACCTGACGTAAAAGATTTAACAGCCACAATATGGGTATTACTGATTTTCCCTAGGTATTACAAGGTTGGGTGGGTAAAGAGAAGGCAATGACATCTAGGTCCTTCGAATAACACCCATCACCTCTGCATAAAAATATCTATTTAGGTGTAGTCCTTTATTCCTTATCTCTGTCTTCATTTTACTTATGTAGCGCATGTTTTGGGAGAGCACAAGAACCACCCCATTTTCCCTGAGCTCAGCCGAGTTACTTGTTAGTAAGACAGAGAGTGCACTCCGACACCCGCGTGTTCGTTACACATTGCAGTTGGCGCATTTTGGAGTTTCGTTTTTCTTTTTTGGGCATTCTGTAGACGGATACTTTCCGCCCCATTTTACACATTTGAACATGCGATTACTGTGGTTCGCCGTAAGCTAAAAGTGGCAATGAACAAGGTCGTTGAAGCATCTAGGCAGATCGTGAAGCGTTGGGATTGGGCCTAGCTGTGACTAGCAGTTGAGACGCAGCAAAATATTTTTGACATGGGGTATGAATGACAGTTTGAGCCCTGTAAATCATGTTCGTTAGACGTTCTGCAGTTTTTAAACAGACACCGACGTTAATAGTCGCATTGTATATAAGCGCACCAAACATCGATTTTTTTTAAAGTACCAACATTTTGTAAAATTAACAGTGATAAGGTGGGTGTAATGCATAAAAATATTGTATTTGCCGTATATTTTGCGATTCTATATAGATTTATGTGATTATGTGGTGCTTATAAAAAATTTGCTTGTCATACATAAAAAGGACTCGTAACCTGGTGACTCAGTTATAACGCACCTTTTTTTTTGTGCACAATGATCATGTTTTGTTGTCGTTTAAAAAAAAAAAGAAAAAGAAATTTACATACTGAGATACTGATTTGTCCGAGAATATTCTCGAAGATCTCGATCGGAAAGGTTTGGGAATGTTCCATTCGGTGAAAACACTGATTAAGTAACAATATTTATAATAATACAAAATCAATAATGTCATTATAAATTATACTTAACTCTTGATTTCAATGGATCTAATTGTTAAAAGACGAATATTAACGATCGATAAGAACTTTTTGAGAAATGGACATTTCTGGAATCTTTGCATCATTTGTTCCAAAATTTTTTGAGAAACTCAAATAAACATACTTTTTCTTTAAAAAGGTTTCATTTGGTTAAAATTTAAATGTTAAACTTCTTATTTTTTTATTTTCCGGAACTGAGAAAAAAATGTTAATTTTTTATATTTTATTATTTTAAATATATAAATTTGTGTTATTGATTTTAATCTAACTTTTTGTTGTTAATTTTTGCTGTTAATTTAACAAAATAAATGTTTGTGACCTGTGAAAACGCGGAAAAGAGGTGCTAACATCCGAAACCACTACCCCGCAATCCTTATCTCTAATGTCATTGGTAACCAGCAGTTCGTCGGTTCTGGATGAGATTGGCCCTCTTCAGGCCGATGTTCCAAAAAGCCTTCGAATCGTGGACGAAAGCCGAGGCAAAGTGCTGAACTGACCTCTTTTGAAAATCGTGCTGTTTTAAAGGAAAAGGCTGCAGTTAAAGCAGCCAAAGAGGCGAATAAGCCAACACCAAAGAAGGCAACAACGAAGCGAGCAACACCGGGCAAGAACAAGCGAGAAACACCATCACGCGCGGCCTAGCGCGTTAAACCAACATCACCACCATCTGATAAAGAAACAGGTTTTTGCATAATTTGCCCAAAGCTATTGCCGCAGAAATTGACTGCGCCAACATGAGGGCAAGTTATTTAACTTGCAAATACTGCGAAAGTGACGTGGACGACGATGAGAAATATTTCGAAGGTTTCGATAATCAAAAAGTTCAAGGAGGCAATCAGTTTTTTCTGCATTGTGGAGGCAGGCCTACCAAAGTAGGCGTGGTAAAAATGTTAAATATTATATCATTCTAAAGAAATCTACATATCAAATTTGGTGGTTCTAGTTTTGTTAGTTTTCGAGAAAATCTGTTATATTTAATTTTTCCTACAAATACAAAGCCATACTAAGCCCCATTTGGAAATACGGAGTACAAATATACGGAATTGCAGCTACATCCAATTTAAAGAAAATAAGTGTGACGCAGTCAAAAATTCTATGGCGTATATTCGACGTACCTTGGTATATACGAAACAAGGATATTGAAAGGGACCTGGGCGTCCCTAAGGTGGGTGATGCTATGAAGCAATATGCAGAAAAGTATCTGCAACGCCTCGGTGGTCACTTAAACAGCCTAGCCAGACGTCTCACTGCCAAACCAAGGAAGAGAAGACTGAAGCGATACAACCCAACGGATCTCCCTAATAGGTCCCATGACTAATGAAATAATCTGCCTTGTAAATTTTGTAAAAATGTAATATTGTAAATTTTGAATGTAACGTTGTTCGTCGTATGTAAATATCACCTGTGATCTTTTGTTTTTTTCCCTTTATGTAAAGCTAGGTTAAGTTGCCACTGAAGGTATCAGCAAACTAGTTTAAACCAAATATACAAATTTTTTAGAAAAAAAAGAAAAAAAAAAAATATATATATATTTAATTTTCGGGGTGGAAGGAGGCGTGGTAAAATTTTTAAAAAAGCTAAATCTGCGCGAGTACTAAGCCAGTACACATTCCAAACTTAGTGTCTATAGTTTTTATTTAATTTGCGGGAGCGTAAGGAGGCGTCCCAAAAATTTGAACTAAAATTGAACACTGTAGGTATAACAAGAGTAGACTCTAGCTCGTTTAGTCTCCGAGATCAACGTGTTCATACAGACAGACTGACAGGAATTCCGAGTAATGAGCTGGTCTTCGCGGCTAGTACAAGTTCGTACAATTGTGGAAAGCGAAGTGCATCTAAGCGATGTTTACCCATTAGTTAAATACATACCATTTGAATATTGATAGTGGATGCACAAAGAAGACTTATACGGACTTGCAGCATGGTACCAAAAAGCGAAATGAAAATATGTTGTCGACATATGATCTAGTAGAAACAGACCATTCACCTATTCATTGGACCCATTTATTAAAATAATCAGTTTGTGGATTAACATAAGAAGTGGTCTTAGTTAAAACAAAATATCAAACAAATTTGGGCCCGATCGGATAATGTTTAATAGGCACGGAACTCACCTAAAGTTTTAAGTGTGATACTCCCATATAAGCATACATAGCACCATACAAAAATCATAAGAGTAAGCGAGATGGCATGCTATGAAATTAAATAATTAGTACATTGTTAACAGTATTCATGTTATTTTACAAAAAGAAAAGAAGAATAGAAACAAATGTTTGTGTGTGGTTGTTTGTTGAATTCCTGCATAAATTTAACTCCTCTTTTCGGCAATATCATTTACGACAAAAAGGTTCAAATATTTTGTTCCATTTGGATGCATCCAGTTCAAGAAATTTTTGTGGTAGATTAACTTTCTTAAAAAACTTCTTTGTGTTTCCTGGCACAAAGTCAGAAAAGGAGTATTTTTGAAAGTCCAATAAATTATAAATGCTGTGTATTTAAATTTTTTTATATAATCATATATATACAGTTGCGAGCAAAAAAATAGTAGCGCAAAACACTTGTCGATATTTATTACTATAACTTGTAAGATAATATTTCGATCTGTGTAAAACCTTTAAGTACCGTTATCAGCAATGTCTAAGACTTGTCCATTACGTTTTATCTTCACTTGGAGACTTAACTTTTTTGCTACTTCATTTTTAAGCTTAATTGCCAAATTTAGAGCGAGCAAAATAATAGTAGTGAAGGATCCTTCTTTGCAGGAAACTTAAACTATTGCTAGAAGATTGGTTTTTTTTGCTCTATTTGATGTGTTAAATGTTCGCGGTAGAATATTCATTAAAGTATTCCAATTTGCAGACTTAAATGGGCCGCGGTACTCATATGTCTTTTGAGAAGAGGATTTAGATCAGAAACCTTATGGATGAGGTCAAAACTTACATAAAAGTCTGCGAAATTTGTAAGTGCTCCCCAACTGCAGTTCAAAATGCACACAAATTAAAAAAAATATCAGAAAGACGTAGCCGAAAGCTTAAAATCTCGCCCGAATTAGAAAAAAGAATAGTACAAGACTCAAGGCTTCGCTTCTTTGCATCTGCTGTGGAGGTCTAGGAAGAGCCTAAACTGCCGGCCAGTGTTTGGACAGTGCGGTGAGAGTTACCTCAAAATAACTTGAACGCTCGCAGCCCTCGGTAAAATCCGCTTCTCCCACAGAAGACCATAAACGAATGGATTGAATGCTCAAAATTTCACATAAAATGGCCTGTGGAGAAATGGCGCAACATACTGTGGTCAGATGAGTCCAAAATTGTGATGTTTGGACAGAGGGGATCTAGGCTGTATATTCGTCGACAGAAAAACACGGAGTACAGTCCACAGTACACCACAAAGACTATTAAACATGGCAGATGAAGTGTGTTGGTGTCAGGCTGTTTTTCCTAATACGGTGTTGGTCCTATATGCTGCATAGAAGGCATAATGTGTACGTTTGTAAACATTAAGAATATTTCAAATAAGCCCGCTCTTCGTCTCAGTGAATTTCCCCGATAACCGAATTTGGTCACACTAAAGGGGTATAATACACTAAGGCGGGGTACGGGCACACTCTCTCAAGAATAGGCAATAAGACCACATGTGCAATTAATAAATTCAGAAATAAAATCCGAAAATAAAAAGACAATCCCAAGGGATTAATTAACGAAAATAATAGAGAGTTTACACGTTAAAATTATTGAGGAACTAAAGGTACCACATGACGAAGAGAAAATATCAGTTTGTTGGGTCTTTCAACAAGACAATAACCAGAAACACACAAGGAAAGTGGTAAAAGCTCGTATCGATAATGCTAGAGTAGATTTAATGAAGTGGCCCGCACAGTCGCCCGATCTGAGCCCGATTGAAAATTTGTAGTGCGACGTTAAGAAGGGAGTAGTTGCTGCACAGTCAACCACTAAAAGAGGTCCTTAGACTGCTATAGATCGTACATGAAAGGCCATAACACCAGAAAAGTGTCAGAAAATGATAGATTCAATGCCGCGTCGCTGCGCAGCCGTACTGGGGAACAATGGACATGCCACTAATTATTAATAGGTTGATATTAACTTGGTCTTTATTTTTAAACTATTTCCCTGGAATAAAACCCTATACTATGATATTTTGTGCTCTTTAAAATATGTGCTACTATTATTTTGCTCGCCTCAATTTGGAACTATTGACACCAAATCTTCATTATTTTCGAAATATCAAAATGTAGTGTTTTTTTTGTTTATAATATAATTAATAACAGATCGAATAATAAATTTGCATACCAAGAAATCTCAGTCTTGCCCCGATAACATAACTTTCTATGATATTTATAAAATGGGTGAAGCCACTACTATTTTTTTGCTGGCCTTTTGTGCTGGCCTCAATGGCCGCGACTACGACAAATTTTCTGGTTTGTATGTGTCTAAGTCTGAACGAGTATCGGGTAAAATACCCTCCCTCGATCTAAGTAATACTAACCCTTGACCACACACACACCCCTATACATTCTAAGTACACTAACAGACCACACACACACGCGTATGACCTAAGTGCATCGCGACCTATATCACTTTTCACTTTTAAACTAAGAAACCCACATCTTTCATTTCCTGTAACACTTAACACACTTAGCCAAGTAAGCAACTTATATTTCCTAGTGTTTATGCGACCCAAGCAGATATGTGACCCAAGACGACCCATGTTGGGTCACACTAGACACTTCCCTTTTCTAGCATAAGCACTTTTGTATCATCTAGCCTAGCCGTTCTTTGAATATTGCCGATAAGCAGAATTCGCCGGAAGAGGCGACCCACTTTGGACTCGATCCCAACGCCGCTCCCGACGGCATGACGCCGCGGCCAGCGCCCATAGTGCATCTCGGGGTATATTTAAAGGACCACGCTCCACAGAGCAGGCAGTCTTAGTTTAGACGTACAACTAGCTAAATCAAATACAACTAAATAAAATCTTATAACGTTCTAAATCAAGTGTTGTGTTGTGTGTCACTATAAAAACCCAGAGTTCCCAAGTCCAATCCTTATTCCCAAGGAAGGAAATGGTAAGGATTCACCTATAAACAAAATGAGAACTCCTAACTGGCGCCCGAGCAGGGACCCGTAATTTTTCTAGAAGCCATAATAGCGCTACTCACCCGTCAGGGGGAATCTAGAAATATTACGGGTCTAGACAATAGTAGGAAGAGCCCCACAGTTAAATGCAAGCCATGTCAGCAAGACGAGTATTAAAATATAATAATTAATTGCTCAGGCAATTAAAAATTAAAAAAAAAAAAAAAAGAATATAATATAGGCCACTAGGCGAACGGGAAATGCTTCACCTGATTATGGTGATACTTGAAACCAACTCGTGCCTCGGCTTGCATAAAACTGCTGACTCTTCAAGTAACAATCCCAAAAGTGTTTTGCTAACCACTGTATTCTCGAGCCAGCAGAATCAGGCAAGGTGGAATAAGCAAAACGAAGGGAAATGTTTGCGCCTCTTGCATTTTTGGGCGTTAACATACAAATTGAAGAAATAAGCGGGGCCCTAAATAAAGTAAAAAGAAAGAAAATCTAGCCACATGCAGTGGCAAGGTTCAATGATTCCTATGTGTGGATATGTCTTTCAAACCCCCTCTTCCGGTGTCTTGCTAGTAAATGAATGGTTGAAAAGCCAAGCCCTCCTTCAATTTCGACGCAAATAAACTCAACACCTAAGGGAAGATCAATCGGCACAACACTTTAACACAGATTCGAGTTAACAGCAATGAGTACTCCACCGCCACGAGGACCAACACGATCAAGCCTATAAGAAATAAAGTTATTAGAAAGAATTTCATTATCCAAAACAGAGGAGTTAAGCCAAGTTTCAGAGAAAGCTAATATGTCAGCCCAAAAGGCTTGGCTATCACAGAACAGGTTCGAGAGCTTGGTAAGAAGTCCTCTTACATTTTGATAATGGATGCAAAGACTAGACGTTATTAGTTTTTTGAAGCAGAAGATAAATTAGGAAGGTTATTGGGCGCTTATTGGGCGCAAACTCGTGTACAACTAGGCCCTCTGGCCAGAAATTAGTGTCAACCATAGCTGAGAAATACTCATTAGGTACTGTAATTTTAAAAGAGGAGATTTCGCGAGGCCTAGAAAACTTAAACTTTTGAATTAAAACTTTAGCAGGGCATATATTACCAATGTAAGCTGCCACAGACGACTCAGAAGTATCAGGAGCAAGCCTAGAGATAAATAATTGTTTGCGATGAGGCACTACAGTTAGTGGAGGCGGAGGAGCATTGGGATCCGCAAGTGATTGAGAGCCAGCATGATCCTGTGATTGATCAGAGTTCCCGTGAGGGATAGATTGAGGTACACCAGGGCTTGTAATGGGTACTTCAATCTGAAAAGAAGAGCATAAAGAGGGACAAGAAGATGGTGTAGGCGAAAGTAAAATGGGAGACGATGTAATAGAGAGGGCTGGCGACTGCTTACGAGACAACTCAAGGGTACATATCTTGGGCAACTTCTCAGAAGGTGGAACAAACTTGAATTGCGACAATAAATGTACGCTAGAGTCACACTCGTTAGACAGCTGTTTGGCCAGTTTGTTTAAAAAAAGAAACTTTAAACGAAGATCCCTATACATACGGCTAAAATCAAGCTGCTGGCTGGCACAAGATGGGCAAGTCCAGCGCATTAAGTCAAGCTCAGGCTTAGACACAGACAAACCAGAAAATTTGTCGTAGTCGCGGCCATTGAGGCCAGCACATTTTAAGTGAATAAGATGATCGCAAAGCCAACAAGATATTGCTCTATACTGATCATCAAAACGATCAAAATGCTTGCAAGTAGGTAGACAACGAGCCATTGAAAAGTAAAAAAAAACACAAGGCAAAAAAAAATATATGATTATATAGAAAAATTTAAATACACAGCACAAAGATGATTATCGATAAGAAATCAATAATTACAAATAAAACAAAGAGAACAGCTAGAGTGCACAGCACAAGAGAGAGTGCAAGAACAGTTATAAACCGAGCTTTGAAAAGCGTCCTTATAAAAGTGATTACGCGGGAGAGAAGCTGAGCACAAGCACAAAGCAGAGAGAACAACAAAACCACTAGCACTGATGGTATGATGGAGGCGATGAGGGGAGCAACTGCAGAAGCAATGACGGGAGAGAAAAATAAAAATAAAAAATATTAAATGCACCAAACACTAATCACGAATTATAGAAATAAAACACAAGGGTGTCAAGCAGACAACACCAGCGAAAGCTTAAACAGGCTAAGCACAATTCAAAATTTACAGAAAGTAATAAATATTAATAAAAACTCTTTTTTATTAACTTTAACTAACTTTGCATTTAGAGCCGTTAAGGTTTAATAGGTTGGTTTCACACCAACTCTGAAGATCATTAAGATCGGATTGAAGCAGGCATGACGACTATATGTCTTTAAAACTGAGGTAAAGCTTAACATCATCTGCGTACATAAGCACACGAGACTCAAATGACTACCCAGGGGTACTCCAGAGGTCACTTGGATGGTCTTAGAAAATGAAGACTTAAAGAGGACCTTTTGTGTATACTTAGAAAGATATTGAAGAATCCAATCAAGCAAAAGGCTGGGGATGCCAAGTGCGTTTAACTTATATAAAAGCAGAATATGATTAACAGATTCAAAGGCCTTGCTGAAGTCAGTATAAATAACGTCAGTTTGCACGGCAGTCTTGAATCCTTTGATCGAGTGAGATGTAGATTCTAATAGGTTAGTCGTTGCCGATCTTCGTTTTTTAAGCCCATGTTTGGATAACGAAATAATTGAGCTACAAAAATGCTGCAATTGAGATGTTATTATTTCTCAAATGCTTTGGGTATGGCAGACAATTCAGAAATACCCCTCTAATTTGAGGTTTCAGACTTTTCCCTTTTTTTATAAAGAGGAATAATATATGATTCCTTCCAGATAGACGGGAAGGCGGAAGATGTGACGGACAGTGTAAACAAATTAAGTATTGGCATACATAGGGCCTCTGCGCAAAACCTTAATACGCAGCCTGGTATTCCATCAGGGCCAGGGCATATATTGATTTGTAACTGAGCACGCTAAGAACCGAACTTTCATCAAACACAGGGTCTAAAATGCAATTAGGCGTTTGCAAGTGATGAGGATAAGAAGGATTTGCTTAATAAATCGAAGAGGAATAAGTTGTTTTGAAAAAATCAGCAAACATATCGGCAATTGCCTGATCATTGTCAACTTTATTGTTTTTCGAAATACAAGTAAGACGGGTGCACTGATGTCTTACGTTTTACATTGACAAATTTATAAAATTGCTTAGGATCGCGAGAAAACCTAAGTTTACATCGCTGAAGATAATCCCTATAGCATTGTGAATTTAGCACCATAAAATTTGATTGAGGAACTACATATAGGGAAAAATCCGATGCTTCCGGATTTTTTAAATTTTTTTATAACATCTTTATTTTACGTTTTTCAAGTTACATAACTCACGTGAGAACCAAGAAGGTCTATCAGACCATCCTTAGGTCACACGCGGGACACAAATTTCAAAGAAGACTCAAGAGTTTTATAGAAGACGGAAATGGCAGAGTCCATATCCGTGCAAGTAAACAGATATGTACTCGCTTAGTGCACGCGCAAATTTTGGTTTTTTCAAAATATTGCCACGATATTTTTTCAAAATTCCGCCCCGAAAATTAAATAAAACTGATTTTCTCCAAAACTAACAAAGCTAGAACCATAAAAATTGGTATGTAGATTTTTTTCAGCACACTAATTAGCCCTATTAATATCTACCAACTTACCAAATTTTATTAAAATCGGAGTAGAAACATGGAAGATATACGTACAAACGAGTTTTACTAGGCGTTCCATAAGGGCGGAGTTGGCCGTAGGCCGTAGTGGCCGCGCTAGAGTGCTTGTTTGTTTTGTGAGAGTTAATAGACATACATGGTGTTCCGAAGTCGGCGAGACGACTTACTTACTTCATTAAAATAGTTTTTGAAAGATAACGCTAACATTCAGAAAAGAGGCCGGTTGATTTTAGTACTTCATTCATTTAAAATTAATTTTTAATATGAGAATTATGAGAACTTTGATTATTAGAAAACATTAAACTTTATTAATTCAGAAAAACATCAGACATACATCGATGTACGACACACCACGACGAGACGAGTAGCCATGTCCGTCGGTCCGTCTGGTAGACTGGATTGAAGCTACAGGGTTGAAATTTCACATGTATACTAAGTTTTGTATATACTGCACAGTTTGTGTATCTCGAAGATCAGACGGATTGGTCCACTATATCATGAAGCTCCCATATAAACGACAAAGTCACGAACAGTGACCTTTCTCCATAACTTCATATATCATATACCTCCCATAAGTATAACTTAGTTACTTTTGACCCAATTTCTTTCAAATTAAAGATTTGCCGGTTTTATATATCTGTTAATGACTGTGCCGAATTTGATCATGATCGGGTGGGTATATTATATAGCTCCCATAGAATCAATCGTTGGTGACTTTGACGCGGTCGATGTTAGCCCCGGCCCTCTGGTTGTCAATATTATAGCCGTATTTGCATATTTGAAAGAACTTTTTCTATGGTTCAGATCATGGAAATGAGCTTCAATAGCGTTTGTTAAACTTAAACCATGCTTTAATGTACATTTTGACTAAGAAAATGCAAACATCACGCAATTCATTTTCTTCTTTTTTATATATGGTGGCGCGCCATGGAGGTGCGGTGGGATTATTGGTCTGCATCCAGATTTTTTTTCCAATAGAACTGCTGCTCCTGACTAATTGCCTGTATTTGCATCCGTAGTGTCATAGGAAAAGCCATTGACTTGATCAACTATATTCCATTTAACTAGCCTGTCAAAAACTGCTTCAGCAATATTTTTGCCAGTTGAAGATTCCACTTTTGGTGCATCTAGGAACTTTGAACCATTGTAGCTAACTAACACTGCGATGCGTTTAAACTACCTCAAAAAGTGATCTAGCCAGTCAGTAAAAAAATTTAAGTTAAACTCATTGATAATGAAAAATTTGATTCTATTCTTCTTTTCTTTTTGTAATATAACATCAATAGTGTTCACAATGTACTGACATTTTATTTCATAGCATGCCATCTCGCTCACTCTTATGACATTTGTATGGTGCTATGTATGCTTATGTAGGAGCATCACACTGAAAACTTTAGGTGTGTTCAGCGCCCATTAAACATAACCCGATCGGCCCTTAATTTTTGTGAGATTCTTTTTAGACTAAAAGGAAAAAAAATGCCCGGCACTTAAAAAAATATGAATATGTTTTTCCCCATACAACTAAGAAAACCCCTAATGGACAAGCCACTAATTATTAATAGGCTGATTTTAACGTGGCCTGTATTTGGAAACTATTTCCCTGGAATAAAATTCTATACTTTAAAATTTTGTACTTTTCAATATATGTGCTACTATTATTTTGCTCGCTTCAATTTGGCACCATTTGACACAAAATTGTCATTATTTTCGAAAATATAATATAGTAAATAAACCAAAAGGCGGGGCCAACATCGACCGCGTCAAAATTTGTATACCCTTGAAACGAAGTTTTTGTCAAAAGTCACTGTTTTTGTCCCATTGTTACTATGGGAGCTATTTGATATAGTCACCCGATCTTTACCAAATTGATAGCAATTGGGTCAAAAGTAACAAAGTTATTCATTAAAGTCACGTTTTTCGACCGATCGTTCCAGACGGACATGGCTATTTGAACTTATCTCGGGTGCTGATCAAGATACATTTACTTTATAGGGTTGGAGATGCTTTCTTCTATGGGTTGCACACTATTGACCAAAATTAATATACCATATTTGCAAGGGTATAAAAATCTCAGTCTAGCCCCGATAACGAAGCTTTTTATGCTATTATTAAAATGCTCGCATCTGCATATACATATATACTTAAATATGAACTAATCATAATTACCTTTTCCAGAGAATTTTGTAAGTGTTCTCTAGCTTTTGCGATTTCGGATACCAAAGGGCTGTATATGGTCGTCTCAGCATCCTGTAAAGAGAAAGTTATTGTTTTAACAGATCTTAGATAAAATTATTTTTATTTGCAAAAATACTAGGTTAAAATACAAAATTTTTGTTAATGTAAACCCATTTTCATCTCTAGGCTTGTGTCAGATACTTCTGAGAAGTCTGTTACATCTTACATTAGAATTCTTCTTTCCAATATACAGATGTTCAAAAAAAAAGAAGGAATAAAAATTCATCCAGCATCTGAAGAACCGCTTTGACATATCCTCTCAAATAGTTGAATATCCTTGTCCGTAATAGTTGAATTTCACTTGAGAGAGATACATGGGCTTTTTACGCTCCGAGGCTAGTGCAGATGCGTCGTCACCTAGGTTCCGCTTCTTAAAAGTGTGCGGTTGAAGTTTTTTTTGCATTTCAATTCGGGTTTTAATATTGTTTGTAAAAATCCATCGCGACAATTTGTCATCGATTTGTGCCATGTGCCTCAGGAAAGAGCTAGTAAAACCGCGAATTCCTCCTGATCATTAGATTTAAATTTTTCACATTAGTATGGTTACAATTCGGCTGCAATATTCGGTGCAACTTTCTCCAGACTTTGGTCGCCTGTTTATGTTTTCTCTTTTTATCAGTTGCCGATGCCCTTGGTGTCTGCATTTCTGATGATTTCCAAATGCATGCATCGGTGTTATTTGTGGGCAACGCAGATCCCACTTCTGCTGTCGGAGCAGCCTCAACAACAATATTTTATTTTGTTCACTCATCACTATTAGCCCTTAAACTCTTGATTTTCACTTATTACTTCTTTTAGCACTTTACTTTTTGGCTTTTCACTCATTATTTAAGGAAGCTGTGTGGTTTATTCCATTGGGGTTTATTGTTCTGCCTTTTTAGCCAAATGCCCCTCCTTATATAGGACCTGACCTGAAAACAATTCTCAACATTTGTTGCCAAACATGTTGATTAGGCAAAGATTCTTCTCATCCTGCAACATTCCATACAACATTGGAAGTGTCATTCTGTAGCCGCTGCAAAGGTAAATGCCAGGGCTACACCTGACAATCAGCCTACCCATTTGGCTTCGACTAACCACTCACTGAATCAACTCTATCCGAGATATATCTATCTTCTTCTATATTATATTTTGTATATACATACACTGGTCGGCATATATATTTTGACGTCATTTACATTTCACTTTTCAAGTACCGTTTCATTTAACGAAGCGAAAATGAATGCCAAAGTAAAGTGCACACTAATAACTGTAAATTAACGAAATAATTTGTCTATTATGTTTTGTCAGTTCTTTCTGCTGAAAAAAAAATTAACTAAGGCACCGCTATGTCAAAATATATATGCCGACCAGTGTAGGTATATAAAAGAAAGTCGGGTGTGTTCAACCACTTATCTTGAGATCTGCTGAACCAATTTCCATGTTTATTGATTCGATGGATTTGTCGTCGCCCCGATAACCAGTATACTATGTTTTTGTGAAAACTATAGGAAAAATTCGATAATGTGTTTTGTGGAGTGACGTAATAAAAAACGAAACGCCTGACTTTTATTCGGTTGCATCAAGCCAAATTGCGTTCGGAAGAGTATATTTATTTACGTGATGACATTAGCACAGTTTGAATAAAGTTCACTGTTGTTTTAATGTCATTGTGAAAACCATCGACAAAATTCGAATATTGACTCTTCAAATATAAAACAAAAAAAAAACTGCATCTTTTAATCTTTTTAAACTAAGTCAGGAGGCAAATTGATTAAATTGTCACAGAAATAACGGCGATTTCATTTTTGGTCACCCTTTTTGGTTCATTGTTACTGTTAGAAATATCAGCTGTCACGATAAACGAAAGTTGATTTTTCGATTGCGGATGAGAAGACAGTTTTTTTACTTAATATTTGTTAATTTGCTATTGCTTTTTTGAATCTTTAATAAAAATAAATAAATCCGTTGAAAAACAATAAAAATTAACTTGTTTCTAAGAGCTCTAAAAATTATAACTAAGACCAAAAATTTTCAAACAATAACCGCGCGCAATTTTATTTATTATTTACTTGCATTGCGTTAAAAAAAAAATAAGACAGTGAGGAAAAGCGTCGAAGGCTAAGAGATGCCTCAAATATCGAAATCAGTTTTACATGGAGAATTTTCAAAAAACTTTTATATTTCAGATTTCGATCTAACTACCATGTGGAAAGGCCAACATTTATAAAAAAGTCAAGCGCAAATAAAAAAATTAAATATCATTGCAAATTACATTACTTACATTTTCACAGCCATTTTAGTTTTGATTTTTGCCGCGCTGCAATTGAAGCAGAGATGCCAACCATTTCCAGCAGGTTGGCAGGTTCACTCATGGTTGTTTTGGGCGCCCTCTGCTTTATTTTTATACCCTTGCAAAAAGGGTATATTAATTTTGGTCAGAAGTGTGCAACGCATAGAAGGAAGCATTTCCGACCATATAAAGTATATATATTCTTGATCAGCACGACGAGACGAGTTCAAATAGCTATGTCCGTCCGTCCGTCTGTCCGTCCGTCTGGATCAACGCAAACTCCTCCTAGACCGTTGGAGCTACAGAGTTAAAATTTTGCATGTAGGCTTGTATATACTGCAGGCGTTGTATATCTCGGATTCAGCCAGATCGGATCACTATATCATATAGCTCCCATACAAATCGCAAAGTCACGAACAGTGACTTTTGTTAATAACTTCGTTATTTTCTGAGCTATTGTCATGAAAGTTAATATTGCTTTCATGTTTACACATATAAACGACTGTGCCAAATTTGATCTAGATCGGGTGACTATATCATATAGCTTCCATAGGAACGATCTTTCGAAAACAGTGACTTTTGTCAATAACTTCGTTACTTTTGACGTGATTGCTTTCAAATTAAACATTTGTTAGTTTAATATATCTGTTAATGACTATGCCGAATTTGATAAAGATCGGGTTACTATATCATATAGCTCCCATAGGAACGATCGGTGGAAAACAGTGACTTTAATCAATATCTTACAATTAGTTTTTTTCCTATGCTAAGATTGTTGGCCGTTCTTTCGCAAACATTAGCTTTTTTAGCTTGAACGTTTTTCCACTTTGATGGCTATAGGTAAGGAAAGAGCTACCATAAAAGTTGCAAGGGTATACAAACTTTGACGCGGTCGAAGTTAGCAACGGCCCTCTGGTTTTAATTGCGTTTTCGTAAATCCTTTAAATGCAGATCTATGCAACTATAATCAAAGTTTATTTCAGCAATGTTTTATTTTATATTAATTTCGCAACAACTGCAATAATTTTCAAATGTTCTAGGAAAAGCTGGGAGATTTTAAAATGACCTGTTCCATTCCTGTGACCCCCTACATTTGCTTTTGGATTGGTTTTAGGTTGTTATGCATTTCTGTGACACCCCTGATTAACAGTTTTTTGGTTTTCGTCTGGGGGGATCCATAGCTACGCTGGAGTTTGCAATCAGAAAAAAAAAACGTTTGTCGCATCTACAGCTGCGAGCAAAAAATAGTAGTGGCATTACCCATTTTGTAAGTAGCATAGAAAGTTATGTTATCGGGGCTATACTCCATTTTGATTTTTCGAGAATAAGATTTGGTGTCAATAGTGCCAAATTGAGGCGAGCAAGATAATAAAGTACGTTTCACAATTATAAAGCCACCAAAAGGAAAGCAAATTTTAATTGTTCATAAAAAAAAAATTGTTAACTGTTAACATTTGTAGTAAAAAAACGCATTTATTGAAAGTATCGTTATAATTATGAAACAAACTCAAAATTAAATTTGCGTAAATAGAAAAGTACCGTTATTCCTATTGATCCCAAAGTTGTTGTATGTTGTTGTTGTGCCCCAACAAGTATTTCGGTAGAACATTGTAACATCGAGAATTGTACCGTTAGACCAATATTTGAAATATATGGGTGGCGTTATAATTATGAAACGTACCTCAGTAGCACATACTTTGAAGAGCACAAAATTTTAAGGTATAGAATTTTATTCCAGCGAAATAGTTTCCAAATAAAGATCAAGTTAATATTAGCCTATTAATAATTAGTGACATGCCTATTGTTCCCCAGTACGGCTGCGCTGCGACACGGCATCGAACCTATCACTTTCTGACACCTTTCTGGTGTTAGGGCCTTTCATGAACGGTCTATAGCAGTCTAAGGACCTCTTTAAGTGGTTGGCTTTGCAGCAGTCTAAGGACCTCTTTTAGTGGTTGGCTTTGGCTACTCCCTCTTAAAGTCGCTCTACAAATTTTCGATCGGGTTCAGATCAGGCGACTTGGCGGGCTACTTCATTACATCTACCCTAGCATTATCGATACGAGCTTTTGCCACTTTGCTTGTGTGTTTCGGGTTATTGTCTTGTTGAAAAAACCAACAAAGTGATATCTTCTCTTTGTCATGTGGTACCTTTATTGCCTTAATAATTTTAACGTACACACGTTTGTCCATGATGCCTTGTATGCAGCCCGACACCAGCACACTTCATCTGCCATGTTTAATAGTCTTGGTGGTGTACTGCGGTACACTGTACTCCGTGTTTTTACATCGACATACATATATACTGCCTAGATCCCCTCTCTCCAAACATCACAATTTTGGACTCATCTAACCACAGTTTACATTTTCACATTTTAATGCATTTTGAACTGCAGTTGTAATACACTTAAAAAATTTCTACGACTTCTCTGTAAGTTTTGCCCTCAGTTATAAGGCTTCTGATCTGAATCCTCTTCTCAAAAGACATGTGCGTACCCCGGCACATTTAAGTCTGCAAATTGGAATACTTTAACGAATATTCTATCGCAAACACTTAAGACATAAAATAAAGTAAAAAAACCAACCTTTTAGAAATAGTTTTAGTTTCCTGCAAAGAAAGATCCTTCACTACTAACTGGCTCGCTCTAAATTTGGCAATTAAGCTTAAAAATAAAGTAGCAAAGAACTTAAGTCACCAAGTGAGGTTACAATGTAATGGACAAGTGTTAGACATTGCTAATAACCGTACTTAGAGGTATTAAATAGATCAGTATATTACCTTGCAAGTTATAGAAATAAATATCGGCAAGTATTGTGCGCTACTATTTTTTTGCGCGCAACTGTATGTGTTGTGTGGTTAGTGGTTCAATCTACAGCTGCGAACTTAAAAATAGCACCATTTGCTGAGGTTATGTGTTGAAAGGATTCTTGGCTTCAATTTAAGGCTCAAGGAACATGTGAATACGTTTTTCAACGTAAAATATTTACGACTAATGGAAGCCAAAAAAATAAATTTTAATAGTATCCAACGTATTCAAAGTTTTTCAAGGATTTTCCTCAAATACCCAAAAAATACCCGAAACTAAAAATAGCACCACTTTTTAAATATTTACTTAAAATGAAAAAAATTCATTAATATGTTATGATTAGCTATTAAAAATATTAATAAATTAAAAACTCAATACTTTGTTCCGTTGCCCTTAGTGCCAAAATCCGCTACACAACGTCTTAGCATTGAGTTAACCAGGTCTTGACAGCGTTTGACTGGTATTTTCTTCAGGGAATCCTTCCAAAACGTCTTTTTTTTGTTAGTTTTGCAACAGCAACTGCTTTTATAATATCAGACCACTAGGGCTTAGGCCTTGTGACCGTGGCGAACTCTCTATTACATTTAGAAAAATCTCTGAAACCCACTACCTGGCTTTCTTACTGGTTTGCTTTAGGTCGTTGTCCTGTTGAAAGACCCCTATAAGTGACATATTATCCTCAGCCTATGGTAGCATCACCGTCTCCAAATTATTTACATAAACATGCTGATCTATAGACGACTTAACGCACTATATTAGACCGACACCTTAATAATAAAAACAGGCCCATATCATGACACTGGATCCACCATATTTAACAGTCTTCAAGGTGCATTTGGAGTTATGTGGACCCCAGACGTATACTCTAGAGCCAACTTTACTTTCATCAGTCCATAGCACGTGTCTCTACTTTTGGACAGGCCAATTCTAATGATTTTTGGCAAACTTAAGGCGATTGCCAATATGTCCCGCGTTCGAAAGTGGAAAGCTTTCTGGGGGCTTATAAATTGCTCTTCCGAAGGTACTTGCGAACTATTTTGTTGTCGAGATGTTCAAGTCCTTTTCCAGATCGCGTACAGCCCTAAAAAGTTTCCAAATTGTTCTCTCGGATTAAGCAACCGACTTCTTGCTCCTTCAGTTTTAGCTTTCGTATGCAAGTTTCAGACTTCTGCTTGAAATTTATGACATTTCGAATCATTTTCATGGAACTACCAACCAATTTTCAAACTTAGCGATACGATTATCTCCCAAATTCTGGTTTTGGATGAGTTTTCGCTTTTCTACAGAGCAGTGTTTGTTTTTAGTGCTAGTGCTTTTAAAATTGACTTCGATCCACGGACTGTTATTCGTGTGCTTTTTACAATGTAATTCTGCGAAATATGACGGTATTTCGTCAAATACTGCAAGTGTTGTAAATAAATAGTAGTAAATATTGAAACATTCAAAAACGTATTCACATGTTCCTTGAGCCTTAAATTGAAGCCAAGAATCCTTTGAATACATAACCTCAGCAAGTGGTGCTATTTTTAAGTTCGCAACTGTATATTTTAAGTATTAGTTTTCAAGAGAATATGATATTTATACCCTTGGAGAGGGTATTATAAAATTGGTCAGATGTTTGTAACGCACAGAAGCAGACGTTTACCATAAAGTATGTATATATATTCTTGATAAGCATGAGATCCTGAGTCGATATAGCCATGTACGTCCTTCCGTCGGTGCGAATGCGCATTGGAATGAGCTACTTATAAACCGGGATCGGACCACTATATCATATAGTTCTAGAGGAAGCATAGGTGAAGAAATTGGAGTATCCCCATGAAATTTACCAATGTGATAGTATTGGATATAGAACCTCAGATCCCAAAATTTAAATCTGATCGAATAAATAGAACACAAGTTACAGTCAATATATGTAAATCTGCTCGAGCGCTGCCGGCAGCGCTGCTTGCTGCCTACCACGTCATCATTAAATCAACAGAGCACATGCATACACACACAGACAAAACGCTACATGAACTGTATGTGTATGCGTGCTGTGCTTTGCTTAGGGCATAATGGAAGAAGAAAAGATTGTAGAAAAATGAGTAATAATGTTTTGTTTGTGTTTTGATTAATTGAGTTGTAGAGAAAGAAATTTAAAAATGTAAAAATTTTATTGCCAAGGACGGCAAGGGTATATAAACTTCGGCATAGCCAAAGTTTGGTTCTTCTCTATTTTTGTTGTAAAATGTCCAATTCGACATATGTATGTTAGCAGCATCAGCATATAAAAGTCCAATGGATTAACTTTCCATATGTCCTTTGATATTGCCTTAATTTTATCAATCCAAAAGATGGAAATCATATTAAATAACCAAATTTTTGTTTTAATTTTAGTTGGATTTATATCCAGTTATATAACCAGTATACTATGTTTTTGTGAAAACTATAGGAAAAATTCGATAATGTGTTTTGTGGAGTGACGTAATAAAAAACGAAACGCCTGACTTTTATTCGGTTGCATCAAGCCAAATTGCGTTCGGAAGAGTATATTTATTTACGTGATGACATTAGCACAGTTTGAATAAAGTTCACTGTTGTTTTAATGTCATTGTGAAAACCATCGACAAAATTCGAATATTGACTCTTCAAATATAAAACAAAAAAAAAACTGCATCTTTTAATCTTTTTAAACTAAGTCAGGAGGCAAATTGATTAAATTGTCACAGAAATAACGGCGATTTCATTTTTGGTCACCCTTTTTGGTTCATTGTTACTGTTAGAAATATCAGCTGTCACGATAAACGAAAGTTGATTTTTCGATTGCGGATGAGAAGACAGTTTTTTTACTTAATATTTGTTAATTTGCTATTGCTTTTTTGAATCTTTAATAAAAATAAATAAATCCGTTGAAAAACAATAAAAATTAACTTGTTTCTAAGAGCTCTAAAAATTATAACTAAGACCAAAAATTTTCAAACAATAACCGCGCGCAATTTTATTTATTATTTACTTGCATTGCGTTAAAAAAAAAATAAGACAGTGAGGAAAAGCGTCGAAGGCTAAGGATGCCTCAAATATCGAAATCAGTTTTACATGGAGAATTTTCAAAAAACTTTTATATTTCAGATTTCGATCTAGCTACCATGTGGAAAGGCCAACATTTATAAAAAAGTCAAGCGCAAATAAAAAAATTAAATATCATTGCAAATTACATTACTTACATTTTCACAGCCATTTTAGTTTTGATTTTTGCCGCGCTGCAATTGAAGCAGAGATGCCAACCATTTCCAGCAGGTTGGCAGGTTCACTCATGGTTGTTTTGGGCGCCCTCTGCTTTATTTTTATACCCTTGCAAAAAGGGTATATTAATTTTGGTCAGAAGTGTGCAACGCATAGAAGGAAGCATTTCCGACCATATAAAGTATATATATTCTTGATCAGCACGACGAGACGAGTTCAAATAGCTATGTCCGTCCGTCCGTCTGTCCGTCCGTCTGGATCAACGCAAACTCCTCCTAGACCGTTGGAGCTACAGAGTTAAAATTTTGCATGTAGGCTTGTATATACTGCAGGCGTTGTATATCTCGGATTCAGCCAGATCGGATCACTATATCATATAGCTCCCATACAAATCGCAAAGTCACGAACAGTGACTTTTGTTAATAACTTCGTTATTTTCTGAGCTATTGTCATGAAAGTTAATATTGCTGAGTTAATTACACATATAAACGACTGTGCCAAATTTGATCTAGATCGGGTGACTATATCATATAGCTTCCATAGGAACGATCTTTCGAAAACAGTGACTTTTGTCAATAACTTCGTTACTTTTGACGTGATTGCTTTCAAATTAAACATTTGTTAGTTTAATATATCTGTTAATGACTATGCCGAATTTGATAAAGATCGGGTTACTATATCATATAGCTCCCATAGGAACGATCGGTGGAAAACAGTGACTTTAATCAATATCTTACAATTAGTTTTTTTCCTATGCTAAGATTGTTGGCCGTTCTTTCGCAAACATTAGCTTTTTTAGCTTGAACGTTTTTCCACTTTGATGGCTATAGGTAAGGAAAGAGCTACCATAAAAGTTGCAAGGGTATACAAACTTTGACGCGGTCGAAGTTAGCAACGGCCCTCTGGTTTTAATTGCGTTTTCGTAAATCCTTTAAATGCAGATCTATGCAACTATAATCAAAGTTTATTTCAGCAATGTTTTATTTTATATTAATTTCGCAACAACTGCAATAATTTTCAAATGTTCTAGGAAAAGCTGGGAGATTTTAAAATGACCTGTTCCATTCCTGTGACCCCCTACATTTGCTTTTGGATTGGTTTTAGGTTGTTATGCATTTCTGTGACACCCCTGATTAACAGTTTTTTGGTTTTCGTCTGGGGGGATCCATAGCTACGCTGGAGTTTGCAATCAGAAAAAAAAAACGTTTGTCGCATCTACAGCTGCGAGCAAAAAATAGTAGTGGCATTACCCATTTTGTAAGTAGCATAGAAAGTTATGTTATCGGGGCTATACTCCATTTTGATTTTTCGAGAATAAGATTTGGTGTCAATAGTGCCAAATTGAGGCGAGCAAGATAATAAAGTACGTTTCACAATTATAAAGCCACCAAAAGGAAAGCAAATTTTAATTGTTCATAAAAAAAAAATTGTTAACTGTTAACATTTGTAGTAAAAAAACGCATTTATTGAAAGTATCGTTATAATTATGAAACAAACTCAAAATTAAATTTGCGTAAATAGAAAAGTACCGTTATTCCTATTGATCCCAAAGTTGTTGTATGTTGTTGTTGTGCCCCAACAAGTATTTCGGTAGAACATTGTAACATCGAGAATTGTACCGTTAGACCAATATTTGAAATATATGGGTGGCGTTATAATTATGAAACGTACCTCAGTAGCACATACTTTGAAGAGCACAAAATTTTAAGGTATAGAATTTTATTCCAGCGAAATAGTTTCCAAATAAAGATCAAGTTAATATTAGCCTATTAATAATTAGTGACATGCCTATTGTTCCCCAGTACGGCTGCGCTGCGACACGGCATCGAACCTATCACTTTCTGACACCTTTCTGGTGTTAGGGCCTTTCATGAACGGTCTATAGCAGTCTAAGGACCTCTTTAAGTGGTTGGCTTTGCAGCAGTCTAAGGACCTCTTTTAGTGGTTGGCTTTGGCTACTCCCTCTTAAAGTCGCTCTACAAATTTTCGATCGGGTTCAGATCAGGCGACTTGGCGGGCTACTTCATTACATCTACCCTAGCATTATCGATACGAGCTTTTGCCACTTTGCTTGTGTGTTTCGGGTTATTGTCTTGTTGAAAAAACCAACAAAGTGATATCTTCTCTTTGTCATGTGGTACCTTTATTGCCTTAATAATTTTAACGTACACACGTTTGTCCATGATGCCTTGTATGCAGCCCGACACCAGCACACTTCATCTGCCATGTTTAATAGTCTTGGTGGTGTACTGCGGTACACTGTACTCCGTGTTTTTACATCGACATACATATATACTGCCTAGATCCCCTCTCTCCAAACATCACAATTTTGGACTCATCTAACCACAGTTTACATTTTCACATTTTAATGCATTTTGAACTGCAGTTGTAATACACTTAAAAAATTTCTACGACTTCTCTGTAAGTTTTGCCCTCAGTTATAAGGCTTCTGATCTGAATCCTCTTCTCAAAAGACATGTGCGTACCCCGGCACATTTAAGTCTGCAAATTGGAATACTTTAACGAATATTCTATCGCAAACACTTAAGACATAAAATAAAGTAAAAAAACCAACCTTTTAGAAATAGTTTTAGTTTCCTGCAAAGAAAGATCCTTCACTACTAACTGGCTCGCTCTAAATTTGGCAATTAAGCTTAAAAATAAAGTAGCAAAGAACTTAAGTCACCAAGTGAGGTTACAATGTAATGGACAAGTGTTAGACATTGCTAATAACCGTACTTAGAGGTATTAAATAGATCAGTATATTACCTTGCAAGTTATAGAAATAAATATCGGCAAGTATTGTGCGCTACTATTTTTTTGCGCGCAACTGTATGTGTTGTGTGGTTAGTGGTTCAATCTACAGCTGCGAACTTAAAAATAGCACCACTTGCTGAGGTTATGTGTTGAAAGGATTCTTGGCTTCAATTTAAGGCTCAAGGAACATGTGAATACGTTTTTCAACGTAAAATATTTACGACTAATGGAAGCCAAAAAAATAAATTTTAATAGTATCCAACGTATTCAAAGTTTTTTAAGGATTTTCCTCAAATACCCAAAAAATACCCGAAACTAAAAATAGCACCACTTTTTAAATATTTACTTAAAATGAAAAAAATTCATTAATATGTTATGATTAGCTATTAAAAATATTAATAAATTAAAAACTCAATACTTTGTTCCGTTGCCCTTAGTGCCAAAATCCGCTACACAACGTCTTAGCATTGAGTTAACCAGGTCTTGACAGCGTTTGACTGGTATTTTCTTCAGGGAATCCTTCCAAAACGTCTTTTTTTTGTTAGTTTTGCAACAGCAACTGCTTTTATAATATCAGACCACTAGGGCTTAGGCCTTGTGACCGTGGCGAACTCTCTATTACATTTAGAAAAATCTCTGAAACCCACTACCTGGCTTTCTTACTGGTTTGCTTTAGGTCGTTGTCCTGTTGAAAGACCCCTATAAGTGACATATTATCCTCAGCCTATGGTAGCATCACCGTCTCCAAATTATTTACATAAACATGCTGATCTATAGACGACTTAACGCACTATATTAGACCGACACCTTAATAATAAAAACAGGCCCATATCATGACACTGGATCCACCATATTTAACAGTCTTCAAGGTGCATTTGGAGTTATGTGGACCCCAGACGTATACTCTAGAGCCAACTTTACTTTCATCAGTCCATAGCACGTGTCTCTACTTTTGGACAGGCCAATTCTAATGATTTTTGGCAAACTTAAGGCGATTGCCAATATGTCCCGCGTTCGAAAGTGGAAAGCTTTCTGGGGGCTTATAAATTGCTCTTCCGAAGGTACTTGCGAACTATTTTGTTGTCGAGATGTTCAAGTCCTTTTCCAGATCGCGTACAGCCCTAAAAAGTTTCCAAATTGTTCTCTCGGATTAAGCAACCGACTTCTTGCTCCTTCAGTTTTAGCTTTCGTATGCAAGTTTCAGACTTCTGCTTGAAATTTATGACATTTCGAATCATTTTCATGGAACTACCAACCAATTTTCAAACTTAGCGATACGATTATCTCCCAAATTCTGGTTTTGGATGAGTTTTCGCTTTTCTACAGAGCAGTGTTTGTTTTTAGTGCTAGTGCTTTTAAAATTGACTTCGATCCACGGACTGTTATTCGTGTGCTTTTTACAATGTAATTCTGCGAAATATGACGGTATTTCGTCAAATACTGCAAGTGTTGTAAATAAATAGTAGTAAATATTGAAACATTCAAAAACGTATTCACATGTTCCTTGAGCCTTAAATTGAAGCCAAGAATCCTTTGAATACATAACCTCAGCAAGTGGTGCTATTTTTAAGTTCGCAACTGTATATTTTAAGTATTAGTTTTCAAGAGAATATGATATTTATACCCTTGGAGAGGGTATTATAAAATTGGTCAGATGTTTGTAACGCACAGAAGCAGACGTTTACCATAAAGTATGTATATATATTCTTGATAAGCATGAGATCCTGAGTCGATATAGCCATGTACGTCCTTCCGTCGGTGCGAATGCGCATTGGAATGAGCTACTTATAAACCGGGATCGGACCACTATATCATATAGTTCTAGAGGAAGCATAGGTGAAGAAATTGGAGTATCCCCATGAAATTTACCAATGTGATAGTATTGGATATAGAACCTCAGATCCCAAAATTTAAATCTGATCGAATAAATAGAACACAAGTTACAGTCAATATATGTAAATCTGCTCGAGCGCTGCCGGCAGCGCTGCTTGCTGCCTACCACGTCATCATTAAATCAACAGAGCACATGCATACACACACAGACAAAACGCTACATGAACTGTATGTGTATGCGTGCTGTGCTTTGCTTAGGGCATAATGGAAGAAGAAAAGATTGTAGAAAAATGAGTAATAATGTTTTGTTTGTGTTTTGATTAATTGAGTTGTAGAGAAAGAAATTTAAAAATGTAAAAATTTTATTGCCAAGGACGGCAAGGGTATATAAACTTCGGCATAGCCAAAGTTTGGTTCTTCTCTATTTTTGTTGTAAAATGTCCAATTCGACATATGTATGTTAGCAGCATCAGCATATAAAAGTCCAATGGATTAACTTTCCATATGTCCTTTGATATTGCCTTAATTTTATCAATCCAAAAGATGGAAATCATATTAAATAACCAAATTTTTGTTTTAATTTTAGTTGGATTTATATCTGCTAACATAAAATCAATTTTTTGCTTCTATAATATATAAACATAAATATTGAAACAAACGTGATCAAAATATTGAGTTATCAACTCCAGAACCTATTTTTTTGCGTCATTTGATGGCGTTATTTTTTGTGCAGTGTGTTGAAGTATGATTACTTTAACAGTGTTCCTGCGGAGAGAATAATCCACGCTTTAGAATTATGGCCGATCATGTTTATATCGATCGTATACATATATAACGAACGAAAACACTGAATTTTTATCAGCTACCTATTATAATTTATTTATTTTTCAAGCAATTGTTATAAAAACTATATAGTTTGGTTTGTGTCTATAGCAAAAGTGGTGGTGTATGTTGAGTTTTTTCTTTGATTGGACTCTAAAGTCTGACAACAACCTGTTGTTTAAAGCCGCTATGTGAAAGCGACACAAGGTTAACAAAATAATGTATGTTTGTACAGATGTACAAACATCAATCCAAAAGATGACAGATGTACAAACATCAATCCAAAAGATTTACAAACAGACATACATCGGAATAATAAGATCTGTTCATTAAGTTGACGGGGAAGAATGCAAAGTTATGATAATTAATACAATAAAAAATTTGTTAGATAAAGAAAAAGACAACTTATTTTACAGGAATCTGTGGAGCAAAGTTGTGAAGCTATTATGGTTGGCGCCTATATGATAGCCCAATAAACACACAAATTTTATTTTTATTGATATCACAATGTAGTGAAGTGGTTCTCTCAACATTTCATAAAGTAGTCCACTAGCTACTGCCGAAAAATTGGGAATCCGAAATGCTTTATTTATGAATGCAGACCCCTAATATTGGCTGTTACAATTCTTGACTGCACACAATAGTTTATAGTTTTTCGTCTAATTTTCCTATTTTTAACAAAAATGGCGGCTGTACGATTTTCAGTGACAGCATGTTATCATACATTTCGGAGTATTGAGACATTTTGAGAAAAATGGAATTGCCCATCTTGTTCTGATGACTATATTATTAAAGTATTTTACTTCACCTCTGTTTTAAAGCATATTTTGTTCCAAAATGTTGTTTACAAGTTATGAAGCCAATTGTAAATCCACAATAGGTGTACGATTTTCAAAGACATTCACTGTATATGTACGTACATATGTATGTATATGTATCACGTATGTATATGTACATACATATGTGGTTTTTATTACCAAGGCTTACTAATTTTTGTTAATTTCTCTACTAAAAAATTTTCATTTTTAACTTATTAACCTTTGCAAAATTATTTTTACTTAGATAACAACCTTTTAACGCATTATGATTTTGTATGTATGTATGTACATTCATACATGCATACAAATATTTAATATACATCGTATTTACCATTGCAAAAAACTCGTGATACTGCTTTTCAGCAAAATCATACCGATGCTTGTCAACCCAAAATTTATCAAAATCTTGAACTTTCATTTTAATATTTCGCAAAGGTGCAGCGGAAACCCACGGAGGTTGTCACTTGATTTTAAAACATTTTGAAACATAGGAGTGGAATCCGAACTTTTGCAAAAAATCCAACACCAAATTGTCTCTGCGGGGAACGGTTGGGATTCTCGGTAAATGGGAAATAGCGATTTCCACTAACTCCATACTTCTGCCAAGGGAAGGCTTGTTGCCAAGTGAAGAATGCAACACTAAAAAGTTGTCGTTCACAAAAAAAAGCAATGAATGGCAAAAAAAAAAAAATAAACAAAAAAACAGCTACAACACAAAATTGGAAAAAAAAGTGATTTAACAACAGGTGATTATTGCAAAAACTTTGTGGTGGCAACACTGCCGCCGTGGAGAATAGAACGCAAACTGGAGGTCTGAGGTGGACCAAAAAAAGGCGAAACTTTATAATTGATATATGAACGAAAAATATGTGGAAAAACTCCCACATATATATGGAGATAGCCAACAACCTTCAGGCAGACCAAGATAAAAAACCTCACTAAAAAGATACAGGTAAGTTACTAAATCTGACAAATACGCGAAAGCAAATAGAAATATATAAATATTTACTTTTTAGTGCGGAAAAAGCAAAAAAAAAAATTTCACCGGTAATCAACAAGCGCATATAACACAGTTGAGTACCATCCTTTGTAGTTGTGTTAATCGACTGACTCAATTGCCGCAGGCTTTATTTCAATATGGCAACCACCTAAATAAAGAAAAGAAATATATTAATCTATTAACGAGTTTAAGTAGTTAATTACTTACCAATCCAACACAAACACTGGAGAAACCCAACAGCTTCAAATCCTTCTACACAATGATCGTTTTTCTCAGATTTGAGGTACTAAGGCGTCATTTGTATATTCATCTGAAAATTCCAACACAAACTTTTGCTACCCATAGCAACGCACAAGTCGTCGTCATTAACCTGCTCGGTTTGTCTTTATTGTGTTACAGCGTTGTCACCTCCAATTGCCACCACCAGATTCTGGAGAAATTGATTTCATTATTGAGCTACAAACAATTTCTTGGTGTTCATTATTATTATAATGATTTTTATTTATTTTTTAAAAACGAGAGACAAAATCTAATTACGCGGCAGCTGTAAGATCCGCTGTTAAGAGATGGTGGATGGTCCAGTGGAAGTCGCTGTTTCACATCAACCGTTAATCCCAGCCGTTTGCCAATGCTGGATTTATCAAAATATATTGTCTAGTATCCAATTATCACTAATATAAATACACCATCTTTTTGGAGCATGGTGCTAATGTTTTTGTCGAGCTGAAGTTAGATGCGTCTCTGGAGAATGGTTGGGATTAACAATGGGTTTGAAATCGCGATTCCCACTGGCAACATCCACGATTTTTTAACAGCTGATTGTACAGCTGAGAATAATAAATAACTTTTAATTTATGCATAAATTGTAATAAATATTTCTTTGCATATTAAATGATTTTAAATAGCTTCATAATACATTCATTTATCTGTGGGCCTATACCCATTTCTATACATATATACAAGTTGAGGATCGATTGGATTGCGTTAAAATAAAAGTTTATACTTATTTAGCGTATGGACACGCTTTCAGTGGCGGAAAGGGAAGAAATACCACCTTCAGAGTTACACAGTTTCTTATATCGATAACTTACAAGCTAAGTACAATCGATATAACTAGGACAAAAAAATACAGGGCTGCAAACAGAAACATATATATGTACATATGTATTTACATATGTACATACATACATATCTATAAGCATCTGTTCTGTTTTCCATTTTCGCCCTTTAGAATATCTGTGAGGGGACCAGCGATTTTAGCAAAGCAGCGATAATAGCTGGCGAGGCCAAGAAATGATCTGAGGTCGAAAAGGGTCTTTGGCGTTGGAAAATTTTTGATTGCTTGAACTTTTCGGGTGAAGTTGTAATACCATCACTAGATACGATAAATCCCAGATATTCCCTGCATTTTTTTTTAAATTTTTGATTTTTCTTGTGGTACTCGCATCCCCGCGTCCTGAAGACTTTTAAAGATTTGTTTCAGAAAAAATAATAGCATCGTCTATGAAGACGTAGCATGTTCTACTTATCTTTTCCCTAAGGACGTAATCGATGGCCCTCTGGAAGATACTGGGAGCATTATTGAGCCCCAAGGGAATCTTCAGAATTCATACTTCCTATTATTGACAGAAAAAAACTGTTTTCTCCCTGTCTTTTTCTGCTAGTGCTATTTGATGAAATCCCGATTTAAGGTCCAATGTTGTAAAATATGGGCCTTTCCTATTTAGTTTCCTAAAGTCAATTACTACCCTCCTTTTATGAAAGCCTTTTTCATCCATTGCTTTTTTTGTCGACCACCTAGGTCGGATTATTATAGTGAGATTTTGTGCGTGAAGTTGTTTAACTTCTGCGTTGACAAAGTCTGTAACGCCCATTGGGAGTGGGATCAGGATCTGCGACCGCTCCTACTCTTTTGTCCATCATTTTGTTAAAAGACTTAAGCACAGCAGTCGGAACGTCTGTATCGTCGATATAAATGAAATTTACTTGTGGGCAACGAGTAAAATTAATGGACTCAGATCCATTTTAAAATTTTAAAAAGGCCATTGGTCGAATATAATTTTTTGAAGCAACCGTATCGATAAGTAGTTTTCTTGTTTTTTCTTCTACTGTTCTTGTGACGAACGGTAGAACGGTAGGCTTTTGTATAATAGGCTTCTTCCCCAGGGGGATCTTGAGACTTGAAATGAACCTGCTGATTGTTTTTCGACCTGTATCCACATTTTGTGGATTTGTTTCCTGAATATCTAGTTGCTTGTCATGGCTTACTTCGTCCTCGTGAGCTAATGCTAGCGTAGTGGGTAAATCTTTGGGCTTTGCTGGCAGTACTACTGCCCTGAGGCATTTCTTAAATACCGACACAAAGGAGTGTAGCGCATCGGACCTAAACTGCTCGTTTAGCACATTCGCTGATGCTGCTTCGTGTGTCATCATTGTTTTATTAGTAAGGAAGGCGACTGCTCCCCCTGTCGTAAGGTTCCTAGCTTTTGCTGAATAACGCGAATTGGCGTTCACTTATCTGCGTAAGTGAAGTCTAGTCGAGCTATGATTGCATCGCAATTTTTAACAGTGTTGCACGACGCCAGAGTGGACCTTTTATTGTATTCCTAATTGTAGTGGTCGGAGCTGCCCCTGTAAGGTCGAAATAGCTCATATGCGAATGAAGCTGCGGAGCGCCATGAAATATACTCGTTTTGATTGCCAAAACGAAATCTGGCAAGGATCTAACGATTTCTTAATATTACAATCTATTCCTGGGGTGAGGAATAAACCCTGACCCTGGGTTCCTGGGTGGGGTGCTACTGCTTTTAAATTTTTTAATGGTGTCCTTAATGACTCTATTTCTTGGTTTAACTGTTGTGTAAAAGTAGACTGCATCTGTGCAGCTTGGTGATCAAGCGCAGTCTGCACTGCCAATTGTACTATTTTCATCACCTCCTCTGTTGTTGGCATTTTGTACGTTTCTTTCACTTGCTCAATTTTGCCTCCTATAACCTTTAGTAACTCCTCGTCACTACTATCACTATCTTTCCTATAATCCCTCAACATGAGTCGACGTGAACAAATATTGTTTAATAGTTTAAAATTTTTTTGTAACGGTTGGTGCAAAATTTAGTTTTGGAATTAGTTAAAACAGGGAATGTCCACCTCAACGTTTTATTTAACTAACCTCCTCTAATGCCAAGCGAAACATTGAGTTTTCAACAATCCAAGATTAATTTATTCAAAGAACAAAAATTTCACTTACATTTTCATTTTTCTGCTAATGATTTTTCTATGCTCTGTTGTTCCTGAATTGTGGCAGACGGTATTTAGTGGGTTTTTTCCTTGTTGGTTGCGGCTGCATCTCGTCTTACAAATAGTTGCTTAGCCGCTGCCGTCACCAGTCCAGTGACGTGACCTTGTTGTTATTTTGTGTAATAATAATTTTTTCCACATAGTTTAAACTCTTTGGGTTTTTATTTCAATTGTATTATTGACCTAGAATTGTTTTTTAAAACGGTGGGCACTTTTTGTTTAGGTTGGGCGCCAATTATATTAACGTGTTTTAATATTCGTTTTTATTTATTTGTTGCAAGCGTATTTTGGTTTCTAAATAAACGGATTGCGACTTATTTTTAAGATTTGTTTTTATATTTGTTACGAGCTTTGCGTCTACTATGGGGCAGAGATCGAAAAAAAAGGAAGGACGATTGACAGCTCACCAGGGTAGCCAAACCCAACGACATCAACCAATGGAGTGGTATCACTCCAGAGTTGACCCTTGGACTGTCACCTTGCGAAACACATCGATACCTATCGCCAAGCAACTGTGAATGTAGGCGCTAAATTCAACCGTAGTCCGGTTATAAGCCGGAGGTTGTTGATGCTCAGTTCGTGGAGAAAAGGCAGGCTTAGGTGTTCCCGGTAGTTCGTAATGTTGATTTATGACATATTTGTTGACAAATGTTCGGTTGATGATGATCTTGTCGCTGAATGTCACCAAGTAGGTTGCATTCGCGCCTTTTTTTGTTGCTGACTTTGTCTATGATGTTTATGGGCTTGAGTTCCACTAGTTGTTGTGTGCAGCCATTTGTGGGCGATCTTTTGCAGAATGTTGTGGTTACGACTGAGAATAGCTCCGCACCACAATCAGCAACTACGTTTCTGTTATTCAAATATAAAATTATGTTATCCGTACAAAGTACAAAATGTTGAAATTTTGAAAATCCCTAATACTACTTACATCTAATAAATCTGACAAACTAATGTGAGATTTTTGTTGGTCATTTCATTGACATCGAGGATTATTGGGTTCAATAAATTCGGTTTTGCTAAGGTTATAGTGATAGTGCAATGGAATGGTTTATGGAATTTGTTATTGCATTCAGTTTCTCTTGTAATTTGTTGTGTAATTTGGTCTTGTTTTTTTCTGACTCTATTAATTAATTTTGCTTAAACTTTATCTGTTCCAAGTCGTTTTCCTGGTCTCGTCGGTCTATGTCCTGTACGAGGTAATGTTTCTTGTATGTCCTAGGTAGCCGTACTCTTTCCAAACTGTCACGTCTCCTTCCAGTATTTGGTATAGTCCGTAATTTTCATGGTCATTATCGCGTGTGTCCTCAGTATTGTTAGTATCAGTATAAAGTCCGTTCTGTAATTTTAGATATTTTAAAATATTCTTATTACTCTAATAGTTGTAAAAGTGTGCAAACCTAATTCTAGAAAAAAAAAAACAATTTTTAAAGGTTTTATTTTAGAGTTTTTTGTCTATTCGTGTTTTATTTTCCTGCTCCATTTTATTTCTTTCAATCCTGCAATCCTTCTTCTACCATATATTCATGAACTGCTTCGATTGGTTTTTTGTTCAAAACTGAATGGATTGACCTGTTGTACTTTATCGTTGCTAGTAGTATAACATCGACAGTGTCGCTAGCTTGGGCTGTGATTTTCATACACCGTGCGATCTCTAGTAACGTGCTGTGGAATCTTTCCACTTGACCATTAGATGTGCTGTGAAGGGGTGGGGCATTGACAATTTGTATTTTAAACTCATTTAATGGGAGGGACCTTATTGTTTCAGAATTTATCGACCTTTCATTATCGCAATATATTGTTTTCACATTAGCAAAGTAATTGACTAACTGTAGAATGGCAGGCTTTACGTCAACAATAGCTCTTGATGCCATAGGTTGGACTATCGCAAATTTAGAAAATTTATCTATGCAAATCAGAAAGAATCTTGTATGTGTGGAGAAAACGTCGATGTGTAAAATTTCTCCTGCGTAAGGCGATATTGGTGGGGTACCCAGCCTATGTTTTTTTTGGATGCCTGTCATATTTTGCCACAGAGCAGACCTTGCAGTTAGCTTAAAAATAAACCTGCAAAATTTGTTTCATGTTTTCCTGGGCTGCAGGGTGCGCCCTGTTGTGATCGGTCACTACAACTTCTTTTTGTTCCGCTTTGTCCGGTACATCTGCGACGATGTGTTTGCAATACGAGAATTTCGTTGCCGGATATAGATCAACCAATTTGTGCTGAATAAGAGCAAGAGTTGGCAGTTTGCAATGTATTGCGTTTACCACTTCAGCATGTATTACTCCTTATAGCGTCTGTAAAGGTGAATCAGAGTTTGATGATCGTATTATGTGCCTCTGGACTTACTCTGAAAGAGGCCGAATGTCGTTACCGAGGGGAACTCTGCTTCTTTAATCACGATTTGATTTCGAAAACAATTTAAGTGTAGGTCAGAGACTCTTCGCTAAGGCAGGTTACCCTCTTGGACTCTGATTTGAATCAGGTGTTTTAAGAGCGTTAATGTGCTGCACGAAAGGGCGTCTGCTACAAAATTTTCCTTTCCTGGTTTGTAAATCATTTTTGCGCCATATCCTTCAATATATGCCTTCCAGCGTATTAATTTCGCATCCGAACTTTTGTCTAATACAGCGAAGGTTAACGCCTTATGGTCGGTAAATATGTTTAAATTTCTTACCCCATAAAGGTAGTCTCTCAAATTTTTTAGTGACCAAACTATGGTAAGGAGCTCTCTTTCGTTGGTGTCAAAATTTCTTTCGTTATTACGCAATTTACGTGAAATCATGGGAATAGGTCTGCCTTTTTGTGATGCGCCTGTGGTAAAATCGAATGGTTGTCGATAATTTGGGTAAGCTAAAAAAACTTCCTTCGATGCTAAAATATCTTTTAGTTTGGAGAGTGTCCGGAGGTGTTCTGAAGTAAGATCGATTTTTGTTTTTCGAGACATGTTTTTGCCAACTTTTCCATTTTCCCCCTTTAGAATATCTGTGAAGGGACCAGCGATTTTCGCAAAGTCTCTAATGAAGCAGCTATAATAGCTGGGAAGGCCAAGAAATGATCTGAGATCAAAAAGGGTACTTGGCGTTGGAAAATTTTTTATTGCTTGAACTTTTCGGGTGAAGTTGTAATATCATCACTAGATACGATAAATCCCAGATATTCCATGTTTTTTTTTTTTTAATTTTGATTTTACTTGTGATACTCGTATCCCCGCGTCCTGAAGACTTTTAAAGACCCATTCAATGTCCCTAACATGGTCTTCTTTTGTTTCAGAAAAAGTAATAACATCGTCTATGTTCTATTTATGTTTTCCCTAAAGACGCCATCGATGGCCCTCTGGAAGATACTGGGAGCATTATTGAGCCCCAAGGGAGTCTGCAGAATTCATACTTCCTATTATTGACAGAAAAAAACTGTTTTCTCCCTGTCTTTTTCTGCTAGTGCTATTTGATGAAATCCCGATTTAAGGTCCAATGTTGTAAAATATAAGGCCTTTCCTATTTGGTTTTCTAAAGTCAATTACTACCCTCCTTTTATAAAAGCCTTTTTGATCCGTTCCTTTTTTGTCGACCACCCAGGTCGGATTATTATAGGGAGATTTCGAGGGCCGAATTAGGCCGTGCGCTAGAAGTTGTTTAACTTCTGCGTTGACAAAGTCTGTAAAGCCCATTGGGAGTGGGTATAGTTTAGAGTATACCGGTTCCCCATTTGTTCGTATAGTTGCCACAGTGTTTATGTTATATGGCAGAGCCTCGTCAGGATCTGCGACCGCTCCTACTCTTTTGTCCATCATTTTGTTAAAAGACTTAAGTACAGCAGCCGGAACGTCTGTATCGTCGATATAAATGAAATTTACTTGTGGGCAACGAGTAAAATTAATGGATTCAGATCCATTTTTTGTGATTATTTGGTTGTTTAATAGATCGATAGTTGCTCCAACCTTTTTTAAGAGGTCAAAACCAATTATGCCGTCAAAATCTTCTGGGATATTTATCAAAAAGTGAGCTCTAAGACCGAAAATATGTATTGGACATTTTTCTGTTACCTTTGAGGTCCCATGTATGGATCTGACATTAAATGGTTTTTCTGCGGGGGTAATGAATTTTAATAAGGTCATTGGTCGAATATTATTGTTTAAAGCAACCGTATCGATAAGTAGTTTACTTGTTTTTCCTTATACTGTTCTTGTGACGAACGGTAGAACGGTAGGGGAGTGTTCCCTAAAATATTACACCATCTGACAAGTCGTCACTAGCTGCCAGGACGCTCGCCTCTGCTTTTGTATAATAGGCTTCTTCCCCAGGGGGATCTTGAGACTTGAAATCAACCTGCTGATTGTTTTTCGACCTGTATCCAGATTTTGTGGACTTGTTTTCTGAATATCTGGTTGCTTATCATGGCTTACTTCGGCCTAATTCGGAGCTAATGCTAGCGCAGTGGGTAAATCCTTGGGCTTTGCTGGCAGTACTACTGAGGCCTTTCTTAAACACCGACACAAAGGAGTGTAGCGCATCGGACCTAAACTGCTCGTTTAGCACATTCGCTGACGCTGCTTCGTGTGTCATTATTGTTTTATTAGTAAGAAAGGCGACTGCTCCCCCTGTCGTAAGGTTCCCAGCTTTTGCTGAATAACGCGAATTGGTGTTCACTTATCTGCGTAAGTGAAGTCTAGTCGAGCTATAATTGCATCGACATTTTTAACAGTGTTGTACGACGCCAGAGTGGACCTTTTATTGTTTTCCTAATTGTAGTGGTCGGAGCTGCCCCTGTAAGGTCGAAATAGCTCATATGCGAATGAAGCTGCGGAGCGCCATGAAATATACTCGTTTTGATTACCAAAACGAAATCTGGCAAGGATCTATCGATATCTAATGGTTCCTTACACTCTATTCCTGGGGTGATTTCGCCATCCCATATACCTCCACCTCCGGTGCTACTGCTTTTAAATTTTCTAATTGTGTCCTTAAGGACTCTATTTCTTGGTTTAACTGTTGAGTGAAAGTAGACTGCATCTGTGCAGCTTGGTGATCAAGCGCAGTCTGCACTGCCAATTGTACTATTTTCATCACATCCTCTGTTGTTGGCATTTTGTACGTTTCTTTCACTTGCTCAATTTTGCCTCCTATAACCTTTAGTAGCTCCTCGTCACTACTATCACTATTTTTCTTATAATCCCTCCACATGAGTAGACGGGAACAAATGTTGTTTAATAGTTTAAAGTTTTTTTTTAACGGTTGGTGCAAAATTTAGTTTTGGAATTTGTTCACGCCACCGGGTGAACAGCAGAGAGTGAGGGGTTGGGTTTTTCCCAAAACCGAATTCGGTCATACTGAGGAGGGTGACAAAGGGTTCTCCTGTAAATCGCCATATTCATTCCATTACGAGTTTTTCAATCGAACACCCGTTCTTTTTCCAGAGCAGAAATTGGCACCCGCCAACTACTTATATTTTATTTGGATCCTCCCGCCCCTCCACGAACATTTGTCCTTCGAGCCGGATATCCCTCCGCTCCTCCAGCTTGCATCGGCGGTATTCCTAATAAGTACAACATTTCTTAATAAAAATCTCATTCACATTATATTCCATTACATACTTATAAAAGTGTGAGGTTTGCCGCTCTTTCATAGCGACCTACACACTTTTGTATACTTGTATGTACATACCTGACCTGTTCCAAAGGTTACATGGTATTTCCCGATCATTTTTTGTGTTTATGAAGTGATTTTTTCCATTCTTCGAAATTCTGATTGTCTAAAAGTCCAATTGCATAGCAATACATATGTATGTACACTTATACATACATATATATACGTACATGTAAAAACAGCTGTTTTCTAACCTGCAAGTAAAGGTGTTTAATAATCGAAAACTTACAAAGTACCACTTACCTTTACTTAAAGTGTAAAGCACGCTCCACGGACTGATCATTAGTCCAGCGTCATAAATTTTTTACTATTACTTTGAATTACTTTGAACATCCATACATACATGTATGTATGTACATACATATACATATAATAATTTTTGCCGCGGTAAGCACACTCATACGACATACTTACATATGTCCACATACAATTTGATATCTCCCACACAAAATTAATTGCAGCCACTCCAATTGGCTTTCCGCAATTTAATAATTCGAAACCTACATAATTAAAGCAGGAAATCGTGATCTTCGTTAAACAATTTAAAATTAATTAAATTCAACGGCAGAACAGCTGACTCCCCAACAGTGCAGACACTTGAGCCAAGCCGTGACTCGGTCACGACATCCATTTTTTCCATCGTGTTTTTCGTATTGTGCAAAAAAAAATATTTCAATCGACTGATTGAATTTAATTCGCAAAATATTTTCTAAAGAAAAATAAATGTCTATCCCATGAAGTATAAGTCAGAGGTGGCCAAAATAATTAAAGTACACGTTACACGTCAGACAGGCCGGAAAGTGAAATCCATAAGGAGTGATTATGGAATGGAGTATGTCAATAAAAAGTTGAACGCTGCAACCGAACACTCGTGGAAATGGCAGGAGTAATGCTGAATAGTGCAGGTTTAAAAGAAAGCTTCTGGGCAGAGACAATAGTTTGTGCTGCATATCTAAGAAATATATCACCAACAAAATCAGTTCAAGGCAAAACGCCGTTTGAAGTGTTTACTGAACACAAGCCTGTGGTTAAGCGCTTAAAAGTATTTGGACGCGTCGCAGTTGCACTAGAAAAGGGACCAAAGAAAAAATTCTAAGAAAAGGGAAGAGAGTATATTATGGTCGAATATTCGGAAACTTCAAAAGCGTATCGTTTATACAATCAGACAACTGGCGATGTCAAAATAAGCAAAGATGGATATTTCATTAAGAACTGTCAGCCAAGGATTAGAGAAAGCTCTGAATTTACAATAGTACTGGATGAAGTAATAGATGAACCCAACAATGTTGTTGAAGGTCTTGTTTCAACAGACGACATTAGTTCTGACGATACAGGTAATGGTAATCTGACAAATTATGTAAGCGATGAGGTTGCAGATAATGATGTGGTGGTCTATGAGGAACCAAAAAGGGGACCAGGCAGACCAAAAATAGTCAGAACGGGTCTACGAGGACGACCAACCAAACAATATAATGTTCTGAATGTAATGTTGGCAACTAACGTAGAAATACCAGAAACAGTGCAACAAGCACCAGCGAGTCAACAAGCAGAGAAATGGAATACAGCAATGCCAGGCTTTATATTCCTTACTGCGAAACAATACATGGGAACAAGTTAAATTACCAGCTGGTGTGAAACCCATTGGATGCAAATGGATATTTACCCTGAAAGAGAATGCAACTGGAGAAATCGAACGACACAAGGGAAGGCACGTGGCGAAAGGGTGCAGCTAGAAATATGGAATAGATTACAAAGAGACTTATTCACCGGTGCTGCGCTACGCTACAATACGGATGATCCTTGCAATGGCAGTGGAATATGAACTATACGTTCATCAAATTGATGTATCGACGACATACTTGAATGGAGAAATCTGGCGGTGTGCTGAAGCTGAAAAAGTCGTTATACGGTCTAAAACAAGCTGGCCGAGTTCGGAACACAACGTTCGATGCTGTTCTGAGAAAGTTGGGATATTAGGCATGTGAAAGTGAGATATGCCTGTACACAAGATGTGCACCGGATAAGACGATTGACGTAATTGCTGTATGTGTTGATGACTTGCTGCTTTCGTGTTCAGACAAAGGTAAGATGTTAGCTACTAAACAGGCTATCTCTTCTGAATTTCAGGTTGTCGACAAAAGACCGATTACACACTTTTTGGGTCTCGAAATTTAACGTGATGGTGACAAAGATTCATCTTTTAAGCCAAAGAATGCATTTCATGAGCCTGTTGAAGCAACTGGGCATGGAGATTTGCCGCACGGTATCCACCCCGTTAGAAGCTAATTTCCAGGCTAAGTGCGACAACAAGTCGTGCAAACGCATCGATGAAACGGAGTATCAATCCGTAATGATCTTTGATGTATATTGCGCTATGCTCAAGACCAGACATTTTTCACTCGGTGTGCAAATTATCACAGAAAAATGCAGATCCACATGGCGAGCATCTCGCAGCAGCGAAACAAGAATCTAAACCAGACGACAGATATGGCGATAACGTGCAAGAATAACGCTGCAATCACAGGCTATGCAGACGCAGATTGGGCAGGTGACTCAACTGATAAAAAGTCCTACACTGGATACGCATTCATGTGGGGCAACTCAGTAATCTCATGAACATCAAGGAAGTAAAATACTGTGGCTCTAAGCAGTACCGAGGCAGAATATATGGCGCTTTCCGATGCTGCAAAAGAGGCTATTTATATAAGAAAACTGATTAATGAGATGAAATTGTTTTTAAAGCTTGATTGTATAACCTTACATGGCGATAATGTTGTTGCTTTAAATCTTGTAAAAAACCCTGTTTATCATGCTAGAAGCAAACATATTGATGTAAAATACCACTATATACGAAACTCATTTGAAGAGAATAGTCCAAAATATTTCATTTTGAATTTTAAAATTAAATTATAAAGTTATCATTATATTCTAGTGCCAAGAAACTCTAATAGCAATAGAGCAATCTAATAGCAATAAATACTAAGATGCAACAACAAAGTGCGTAATTTTTACAAAAGCCATGTCCACCAATTCGGGCCCTAGCTCTCTCGATCCCCACCAGCAACAGCTACAAGAACTAATTGTACAACAACAACGTGAGCGTCGACTCTCGGTCCAACGCAACAACGCGTACTTTTCGGTGGTGTCGCCGACCCCACCGAATGCTAACGTAAGCAACAACACCGAAAGTGCCAGCCACTCAGCAATTAACAGCAACTTACCGTGTGCTTCTCCATCAATATCGATAACTGGGTCACCGATTGCACCAACCAGCACCGTCAGCGCGTTGACAGCAACCAGCACCGTCAGCTCGTTGACAGCAACTACTGCAACGTCTGCCGAAGTATTGACCTGCCTCAAGCCGTCAACGACAAGTCGCCCAGAGTCAGCCACAATAGTAAACCCAACGACTTCTGACCAAACTGGAATGGACAGATATATTAAAATAACTAAGCGGAAGCTAAGCCCGCAAAAGAAAAAAAGTGGCAATACGCCGAAAATAACCAAACCAAATGAACGAGTAGCACCCCTTAGCGGGAATCGTTTTAAAATTCTTGCCGATCAGCAAGACGATCAAGCCGGCGATGTAGATAAAGTTAAATCGGCTAGACCACCCCCTTTATACATCCGTGGAGCCAACTGCAGCGCCCAGATTTCGAAGCTAGTAGAAACAGTAGGGGCAAATAACTTTGTTGTAATCCCTCTCAATAGGGGTAACATTAAAGAAATTAAATGTCAAGCCCAAACTGAGGACAATTTCCGCATTATCGAAAAGTACCTCCGTAATGCTAACATCAACTTCTATACCTACCAACTAAAAAGCAGTAAAGGGCTCCAGGTTGTGTTAAAGGGGATTGAGCCATCGGTCCCTACTCAAGAAATAGCAGACGCGTTGGTCGAAAAAGGGTTTGCGGTCAAGTCCGTTGTCAACATCATCAACAGGAACAAAGTCGCACAGCCGCTCTTTAAAATCGAGCTTCAACCTGATGCAAAGCGGTCGAAGCCAAATGAACTGCACCCGATCTACAACCCTCAGCTTCTATTGCACTGAAGAATCACCGTAGAGGAGCCCCATAAGAAACGCCAACCACCGCAGTGTAAAAACTGTCAGGAATACAACCACACCTCTAACAATTGCAATCTTAGGTCAGTGTGTGTTGGCTGCGGCGAACATCATGAAGATGGCATTTGCACCAAGGACAGAAACAACGTCGCACTAAGGCTATGCAGCAACTGTGGAGGGAACCACACGGTTAACTACAGAGGATGTCCTGTCTTCAAGGATCTTAAATCACACCTAAACGGGCGCAAACCCCCAGCTGGACCAAAAATCACCTTCAACGTCTCCAAAACTACACCGGAGGTATTCTTCGCCAAGGCTGTTAGATCATCCAACATGACTGCTACAACCAGTCCTAGTGTATCCATCGCTAGTGTGCTCCGAACTGGACAGACGGAGCCCGCGAAAGAGACCCCGTCTCTCCACCATCTACAGAATCCGCAACCTAGCGCACCAGAGCTTGGCCAGCAAACTCCAAGTGGTTTAGAGGCCCTATTGATCTCACTCAATCAAAACATGACCACTTTTATGACGTTCATGCAAAACTGTATGCACGAACTGATGCGGAATCAAAACCTGCTTAGCCAGAAGCTTATCGAGAATTAATAATGGCTTCCCTACGTCTATGTCTTTGGAATGCTAACGGCATCTCCAAGCACAAAAATAAACTGCAACTATTCCTAGACTCAAGTGAAATCGACGTTTTGCTGATTTCGGAAACACATTTAACATCAAAAAATAATTTTCAAATACCAAAATATACCTTCTACGCAACAAACCATCCAGACGGAAAAGCTCATGGCGGGACTGGTATCCTAATCAAAAACCGTATAAAACACTCGTTCCTCAACAGATTTGAAACACAGCACCTACAAGCAACTGCTATAACCGTCCAAACCAGCTGCGGCAACACTACATTGGTTGCCCTGTACTGCCCACCATGCTTCTCAATCTCTGAAAAGGAATTTACCAATTTCTTTAACACACTCGGAAATCGCTTCATTGCAGCAGGGGACTATGACGCCAAACATACGCACTGGGGATCTCGCCTGGTAAATCCAAAAGGCAAGCAGTTGTACAACACAATAGTCAACCCTCTCAACAAGATGGATTGCGTCTCACCGGGTAGGCCTACTTATTGGCCCACAGATCCACAGAAAGTGCCTGACTTGATTGATTTCGCAGTAACCAAGAGGATTCCACGTAATCGGATCACTGCGGAAACACTGCTAGATTTAACTTCCGATCACTCTCCAGTGCTATTCACATTATTAACAAGACCTCAAGTACTTGATCGCCCCAATAGGCTTACAACTACAAAACAAATTGGCTTAAAATTAAAATGTACATGAGTGCCCACATTGACTGTTCGCCGAAACTGGATGCTGCAGAGGACATTGATATGTGCGTCTCTGCACTTGAGTCGATGATGGGAGCTGCAGCAAGAGTATCTACTCCACATGCCTCTTCTTACACCAAACCTGTTGACAGGCCTACGAACCGGCGGAAAGGAAAGCTGGGCTCAAAGGAAATACATAGAAAAGCTCAGTCCAACCAGCACTAAACATCCTCTGTGGAAAGCCCACCCAACTTTAAACGCTCCTACAGAGACAATTTCACCGATAAGGAGTCCAACCGGTGGATGGGCCCGCAGTGACGAAGAGAGGGCATCCTCTCAGCAGATGCCAGACATCTTAAAATAAAATCAGACGAGATCACTGCAGTTATTAAAAACCACATAGAGCCGAAAAAAGCCCCTGGCCTTTTGGCCCTCTGCAAACTGTTCAACGCTATAATAAAAATTGGCTACTTCCCAAGAACATGGAAAAAGTCCACTATCATCATGATTCCTAAAGTGGGAAAGGACAAAACCCAGCCATCATCCTATAGGCCAATTAGTTTGCTGCCATGTCTTTCGAAGCTTTTTGAAAAGGTCCTGCAGATCCGACTAAACTCATTTCTGGCATCGGAGAACACAATCCCTTCACACCAGTTCGGCTTCCGCGAAAAACATGGTACAATTGAACAAGTCAATCGCATAACATCCGAAATACGAACAGCATTCGAACTAAAAGAATACTGTGCGGCTGTCTTTCTCGACGTTGCCCAGGCTTTTGATAGAGTTTGGCTGGAGGGTCTGATGTTCAAAATCTGGCAAAAACTTCCACAGTACACCCACAAACTCATGGAATCTTATCTTTACGATAGGAAATTCGCTGTAAGATGCAATGGCTCCGTCTCGGCTGAATTTGAAATCAAAGCTGGTGTACCGCAAGGCAGTGTACTCGGCCCATTGCTCTACCTGCTGTACACTGCAGACTTACCAATGAGTTTAGGACTTCCACTTTTGCCGATGACACGGCAATCCTCAGCAGATCCAAATGCCCAATACAAGCCTCTGCAAAATTAGAGGAACACCTTAAGGTGGTAGAGGAATGGCTAGCAACCTGGCGTATCCGGGTCAACGAGCAGATATGCAAACATGTTACATTTACGCTTAACAGAAGAAACTGTCCAGTTCTAATGCTAAACAACGTACCAGTTCCTCAAGCCGTGGATGTCACTTACCTTGGCATCCACCTAGACAGAAGACTAACTTGGCGCAAGCACATCGAAGCAAAAAAGTCACAGCTTAAACTGAAAGCGAGTAGCCTACATTGGATCATCAATGCTCGGTCCCCTCTACGTCTGGAGTATAAAGTCCTCCTATACAACTCCGTATTGAAACCCATCTGGACTTACGGAGCCGTACTATGGGGAAATGCAAGTACCAGCAATGTCGATATTATACAAAGAGCGCAGTCGAAGATTTTAAGATCAATCACGGGGGCCCCGTGGTATATACGAAACGACAACATTCAAAATGATCTAAATATACCTAGCGTAAAATCTGAAATAGGTACTCAACAACTAAAGTATTCTGCGAAATTGGATGCACACCCAAATGTTCTTGCCAATTCCCTTACGCGAACTAATAATAGAACTCGTCTTAAAAGAAATGACAGACCAAGCCAATAACAAGTGATTAGGGCCGCCTGCAATATCCCCAGGATTTATCTTAAGTACTAGTCTAAGAAAAATAACTCAAACTTGTTGTTAGGCTCTAATTTAAGAGTAGATTCAACAAATATATATTAAGCGTTAAAAAAAAAAAAAAACCTATAGCCTTTACAATACACTTACAAAGTTTCAAGATACTCCGCCGTTATATCCTCGAACCAAACTTTTTCTATCGTTTTCATTCATTTCTGTAATTAATTTGGCTTTTGCTTTTTAAGGGCCCGGACATTTTTTATAGGATTGAGGTCAGGGCTGTTCCCTGGCCAATCTAAGGACTCAATACCTAATTCTGACTTCAAAATTGATAGTTGTGGTTGGCGGATAGGGGCACAGGTCCACTAAGAATGATTTCTTTGTACTTTTGTGCATTCACCATCCCTTCAAGCATAATAAGTGATTCCGTTTTATATTTGGAAATGCATCCCCATATCATAACATAAGGTAAATGTTTCACAGTGGCAACACAGCAGTTTTCCGAATATCGCTCTCCGTTTCTGCGCCAAACTTTCAAGCAGCCATCAGGTCTAATAAGATTAAATTTGGACTCATCAGAAAATATGATCCGTGACCATTCAAATTCACCCCAATTTTGTTTATTTTTCGCCCAGTTTAAGCGAGCTGTCTTCATTATCTGGTTAAGAAGAGGTTTTTTGGCTGGTATCCTTGCTATTAAACCCATCTCCTTGAGCCGACGTTGAGTAGTCCGAGCCGAAATTTCTTGCGCAAATCGTTGCTGCACTACAGATGCAATTTCTACTGCATTTTTGAAGGGATTCTAGAGGCTCGTTCTTATAATAACGCGATTCTCCCGTTCATTTGTGCAATTTTTTCTGCCTGATCCTTTCGTCCTACCGAATTCCTCCGTCTCACGATATTTTTTCAAATAGCGTCGAACTGAACTTTCATTAAAATAAGTTTTATCTGCTTTTTCACGATTCGACACGTTTTGTTGTTTGTTGCAGATGTGCATATGCTTACATTTCGCAGGCGCAAGACTACCCCCGGAATAGAGACACCAATCAGCTATATTGCTAAACAAGGAGTCAAGATTTATTGTTTTATTTTTGTTTTGTCTAAATTAATCATAAAATTAAAATCGTCGGCTTATGCATTTATGCTTATTTCTTTATGTAGATCAATGATTTCTGTAAGTTTTTGATATGCAGTGACGAACAGGATCACTGAGAGTGGCGAGCCTTGAGGAATACCACGATAGAGTGGAAGTGATTTTAAATAGAATTTTACTACTTTTACTGTTATTTTTCTGTTGTCAATTTTCCACTTTATAAGCTGATCTATTACGATATGCATTCCTTATCAAATGCCTTGGGAGAATCGACAAATATTTTTGAGATTTGGTTTGTTGTGTCCAAAGATTTAGGTACCAGGTGGTCTATAAATAGAAGACAGTTCATAGCAGATTTCCCCTTTTTAAAGCCGACATGACTATTGTGTAGAAGTTTATTTGTAGTTACAAACATAGTCTTTTTGCTTTAACTTTGTCGAGGAGTTTTCCCAAGATGAGTTAAGGGAAATTGGTCGATAAGACGAGACATTTGTTTTTTCTTTGTTAGGTTTTAATATTGGTATAACCATGCTCAGTTTGTATTGTTGCGGTATATTGTCACCCAGTATTGCGGTGTACAAGTTTATAAGTCTGTTCTTGACTTCTGTAGGTAGTGTTTTAATCATGGAATAAGTTATTCGATCCAAGCCTGGGGTGTTTTCTTTTAGAGAACCAAGGGCAGAGGAAAATTCAATAAAATTTATTTCTTGTTCTATTGGGCTAGCAATTTTCCCTGGAGCATACAATAAATTGTCCGCTAATATCACACTTTTATTAGACTTAAAAAAGTGTAATTAATTAGCTAATTATGGTGTACTATTATTTGCGTCAAGTAAAGCTAAAAATTTCATGGTAGTCGGAAAAGGAACGCATTCCTATGCTGAGAAGATCCAAAACCTTTAAAATAAAGGTAAAGCTTCAAAAAATTTCAAAATTTTAGTTGGATGTTGTGCAAAGATGTTCTCTGCTTCCCTAAACTAGCAAAAAACCCGAAAACGTGGCGTAAAACGTGCACAAACGGCTTCAGATGACTGTCACATTGTTATATACAGCATATTCAATCAGTTTGCATCTTCTAATTTCGTCAAACATGATCTAAACGTGTCGGTAAGGAGTGTCACTTGTCGGTGTAGAATCCTAGAACAAGAGCTAATATCGCGAAGTCGAAGGAAAGTCCCACTCTTGACTTTGAAGCCTGTAAATCATGTTTGTACTTTGACAAAACTCCATATGAATCTTCATATTGCAAAGCAGCGTAATATTCTCGGGCCAGGCGTCCTTAAAGTAGTCCTGTTTGGTGGTGCAGGGTCTAAACAGTATGTACGTCGCCCAGAATATACGGAATACCACCCAAACGACACGCTAAAACTAATATACGGAATACCACCCAAACGACACGCTAAAACGGTTAAACATTCCGGCATGATTTGGACTTGTTTCTCATATAAAGGACTTGGTCCAATTCATAAGATTCATGAAAATATGAATCGACATATCTACGTGGACATCATAAGGAAGGTTAAGCTCTCCTATATCATATGGAATCTGCCTGTTGCCGAAATTCGGGCCTGCAAATAAACTTTGTACCACTGTACTACAAAACGGCACTTTGTCTGAACAAACAGAATGACGCTCTTTAAAAACTCTAAAATTCTCTCTCTCATCTTACTCTTGCGGTACTTTATTATACATAAGTAGACACATAAGCGCGAAAAATACGCAGCTGCATTGATCTAAGTACATACATAAGAACCGCGTGTTCAGTTGTTTTTTCGTAGCCAAGAGGCCAAGACTAGAGTAAGTGAAATGGGATTGTAAAATTATTAGTTATAAGAAATTTGTAAAATAACCTGAAATTACTTACAGAATTAAAAAGCTTACCGCTTACCTAACCAGAGGAATTAATGGACTAAATTTATTTCAAAGGCACTGGCGGAGCTAGATTAACTAGTCGAACGAGCAACAATTTTTTTTAATTTCTATGGATATTAAATTTACTCTTTCGTAAAGAATTTTGAGCAAATTCTTTAATTCCTACTGTGTAGTAGAGCTACAGAGACCTAAAGAGGAGGGACTACACAAATCCCAAGGAAAGAACAAATTTAAATTTTACCACGTGTAAAATTACGTATAGACATGGCACCGACTGGAAACTGTGGTCTGTGCCATGCTCACATGCTCCAGGTGTGCATCTCAATTCCACTGCACCTACTGCGGATCGAAAAACAGTGCCACCTCGAGTTCCTGGATTTGCGAGACATGTCGCCACGTGCCTGATGAAGGCGAAAATATCCTCGAAACTGAATCACATTTCAAGGTTAACCAACCAGGTAACAAAGATCAGCACGTGGAAGATAAAGCGATGCCGGAAGATCAGCAAATACTTTTGCAACAATTAGAGGACGAAATGTGCCTCGAAAGGGAATATCTGCGCCGTAAGTACGCCTTACTCCACACGAGAGTACAGTCAAACGGAGAAGCGAAGAACCATCCACAACATGCTGCTGGAATACCTCGTTACATAATGATGACGGATGATAGTGCCACCAACACTCCACAGGCGACGAGTACCAGAGCGCAGAGCATGCCGTGCAAAGCCAATGGCATAACATCACAACAAGTAGCTGCTCGACAATTAATGCCGAGAGAATTACCAGTTTTCAAAGGAGATCCAAGAGAATGGCCACTTTTCATAAGCACCTATGAAACTAGCACCCGGATCGGTGGATACAGCAACGAGGAGAACGCTATGCGTCTGCAGAGATGTCTGAAAGGTAGGGCCCTTGAAGCCGTGCGAGACAGCTTACTGTTCCCAGAAATGCTGCCGAGCGTTATAAGTACTTTGAGAATGTACTTTGGACGCCCGGAACACATAATAAAACTGTTGATGGAGAATGTGCGAAATTTGCCTCCTCCAAAGGGCAAGCTAGAACCGCTGATCGAGTTTGCATTTGCGGTTAAAAATATGTGCGCTACCATTAGGGCAAGCAAGCTAGATGCGCACCTGAACAACCCTACGTTATTACAAGAGCTTATCGAGAAGATGGGACCTGATATGATGCTTAACTGGGCCCTACATTCAAAAGCCATACCGTACCCAAATATACAGCACCTAGCGGATTGGTTGTTTGAGCTGGCTGAAGCAGCTAGTCGTGTATCGACGCCCAACATATTACTGGAAAGCGACAAGAAGAGAACCAACAGAGGAGTGATGCATACACATACCGCAGCGCCCACAGATAACCATAAACACACATTCTGTGCGATATGCAAAGGACACCACAAACCAGTGTCTTGCGAATAGTTGTTGCGGATGTCAGTCGAAGCCAGGTGGAACGCAATAAATAACCATCACCTATGTGCTCAGTGCCTCAAAAAACACAAGGGATCCTGCTGGAGTCGCGTAACTTGCGACATAAATGGCTGCAAAGCAAAACATCATCATCTTCTACACAAGGAGGTGACGGAAAGCGTCCTGCACAATCATCGTGGTTCACTAACCAACCAGCCAGAATGCTATGTTCGAATCGTTCCAGTCACTTTGCATTCCAATTCGAAATCTGTCGATATCTACGCGTTTATGGACGACGGATCGACTCTAACACTTGTAGAAGAAAAATTGGCTGATGCGCTCGAAGTGAAAGGTTTCGCCAATCCCCTATGCATTAGATGGACCGGATGCATGGTACTTGCCCATTTTTACTGTACGAAATCCACATAAACCTGACAGGATCAGATTGGTGTGGGACGCGGCAGCTCAATCATCAGGAGTAGCCCTAAATGATTTTCTTCTGAAGGGACCCGATTTGCTCGTGCCCTTGCTGCAGATTATGTTAACTTTAGAATGAGAGCAATTGGCGTGAGCGGTGACATCGCCGAAATGTTCCATCGAATAGCAGTAAGAGAAGAAGACGCTAAAGCACAACGATTTCTATGGCAAAATCAGACAACAGGCGTCATAGAAACTTTCCAATTAAATGTGTTGACATTTGGAGCCACGTGCTCCCCCTGTAAAGCGCACTATGTGCGCGACCTGAACGCTAAAAACCACGCAGACGAGTTTGGTTCGGCAGCTAAAGCTATTCAGAGAAGTCACTACGTAGACGACTACATCGATTCATGCCATTCAGAAGAAGAAGCCATTACATTAGCGAAAGAAGTTAGAGAAGTCCATGCACGCGGAGGTTTCCATATGCGCAAGTGGTGTTCGAATTCTAAACGGGTACTCGCTGCGCTTCGCGATTCAACAACCTACGAAGAAAAACAGTTCTTTAACAGTGAAGAGATACACTCTTATGAGAAAATATTGGGCATGCGGTGGAGCCCTCGTCAAGATGCCTTCACCTATGCACTAAAGTTTGTACGCCTGAAACGCAACATAATAGCGACAAAAGTCGCACCAACCAAAAGGGAAATTTTACAAGTTTTGATGTCAGTTTTTGACCCCATGGGTTTTGTATCCTGTATAATGATGTATCTCAAAATACTGCTCCAACAAGTTTGGCGATCGAAGATTGATTGGGATGAGGAAATACCACCCAATCTGCAGGATATGTGGCAATCATGGCTGTCCTTCTTACCCTTGATAGAGAACGTGCAAATTCCGAGATGCTATTTTAAAAATTGGCATGCACACGACGGCCGAGTTCAAATTCACGTATTCGTGGATGCGGGAGAAGACGCCTACTCTGCCGTTGCGTATTTCCGTATCGAACATAATAACCAAATACTTTTGAGTCTCGTTTCAGACAAATCCAAGGTAGCTCCGTTGCAGCCGCTCTCGATACCCCGCTTGGAGCTACAGGCAGCAGTAACTGGAGCGCGACTGATGAAAAACATAATAGCACAACATGAAATCGACTTTGAGGAATGTTACTTATGGACCGACTCGAAAACGGTACTAGCGTGGCTCCATGGAGACCCACGACGATATCAACAATATGTAATGTTTAGGATAGCCGAGATATGTGAGCTCACCGAGGCCAGAAACTGGAGATGGGTACCAAGCAAACTAAATGTTGCGGACATCGCCACCAAACGACAACATAGGCCTGAAAAATACACACAATGGTTCGAAGGACCCAAATTTTTAAAACTACCGCCGGCAGATTGGGCGACGGAAACTACCAATGAAAGGACAGTCACTGAGGAACTGCGTCCTCGTTTCCTTCACATGCGAAGGGAACCAGCAAGAATCAATTACGAGTACTTCTCAAAATGGAATCGATTGACCAGGGCAATAGCATGTTGGCTTGCCTATAAGAGGAAATTGATCAACAAAATACGTAAATCAAATGAGAATACAAACCAACTGGCATCCCAAATTAATGAAGCCAGAATGTTTCTATACCGGAACATACAACAAGAATGTTACAACGAAGAGTACACAGCCATCGAAAACGGCCACCACTCTTCCTAAATGACCAGGGAGTATTGTGTGTACGCGATCAAGCCAGTCGCTTCGCTGGCATCCCTGAAGGACGAATCGCTCTACCCACCCAACACTGGGTTACTGTTAATTATATTTTAGACGCTTATAAACTTTATTTTGATTTTTTCTTAATAGTATGCATTTACAATGTTCTTATTGGCGGCGTGGTCTTTTTTTGAGTGTGGCCGTATATTCGATCGAGCCAGTCGCTTCGCTGGCATCCCTGAAGGACGAATCGCTCTACCCACCCAACACTGGGTTACTGTTAATTATATTTTAGACGCTTATAAACTTTATTTTGATTTTTTCTTAATAGTATGCATTTACAATGTTCTTATTGGCGGCGTGGTCTTTTTTCGAGTGTGGCCGTATATTGTTAAACTGAGAATACATTTAAATAATCGAAACTTAAATACTAGATGTATCGATATTGATCGAGGCCTTTTACTACGATACAAATAAGCTACGACATAGCGGCCCCTAGTGCGGAATCCGTTTTTTGAGCACGATCCTTCTCATCGTAGCGCTTGATTCCTATTTTGCATAGATGGTTGACTTGGCGACGATACGTGTTTTTAGCCGACTTCAATTCGACTACGCGTACAACTCCATATTCAGCTGGAAAAACTTTCATAACTCGACCGAGCGGCCATTCGCCGCGCGGGGTGTTGTCTTTCATAACGACTATGTCGTCGACCTCCAAGTTTGGCACATCTTTATGCCATTTCTCCCGATGTATAAGTGTGGGAAGATATTCTTTAATGAAACGTTTCCAGAAAGAGTCTATCTGGTACTGCGAGATTCTCCAAGCTCGTTTCTCCATCGTATTGGGAGTAAAGTTGCCTGGGCCAAGGAGTATGCAGCTTTGCGGGATACAAATATCGTTTGAACACAGACCAAGTTCGTCGTCGGGGTCATCAGATTCCAGTATATATGGTCTGCTGTTGACCAGATATTCTGCCTCCATAAAAATTGTTTGCAACGTTTCATCGCTGGGATTTGCGTTTACTGTTAAAATTGCTTCAATTGCCCGTTTAAAACAGCCTACTAGTCGCTCCCAGCAGCCTCCGAAATTTGGTGCATTTGCTGGAATGAAATTCCAAATTATTTTAATACTTGCCATATACTCTTTCACGGCACTCTCATCCAGGTCCTCTAGGGCTTCTTGTAACTCTCGTGCTGCTCCGCGAAAATTTGTGCCATTATCTGACCAGATGATTTGTATAGGTCCACGTCGAGCCATCATTCTACGAACTGCCATTATGCAGGAATCGGTGTCTAGGGAGTGGGCTATCTCCACGTTGATTGCTCTAGTCGTCAGACATGTGAATATTACTCCGTACCGCTTGCGGAGGTGTTTTGAGGCTCGAGTTCCTCTTTCTGCTTTGGTGTAAAATGGACCGAAGTAAACGCCTGTTGCTGTAAATGGTTTTTTGTGGGTGAAAAACCTTTCTTCGGGCAGAAATCCCATTTTTGGTGTTTGTGGTTTTGCCTTTTTGCGTTTACACCAAACACAAGCATTGATCGTCGTCCTGATGATCCTATTTAATTTTGGCATCCAGTATGCCTTCCTGAACTGATGTACTACTACCTGTGTTCCGACATGTTGTGCGTCGACATGAATTTCATTGATCAGCATCCGAGTAAAGATATGTTTGCCATCGAGAACAACTGGGCTTTTGGTATATGTCGATACCTCTTTTGCACGTTCTATTCTGCTATCCACTCGCATTATGCCATTGTCATCCAGGTATACACAATATTTTGACAACCTCAATTTTGAAGAAGGCTTTCCAGTCCTTAGGCTGATTAGATCGTCCTGAAATAGCTGTTGCTGTACAACCTTCCACCAGACAGTTTCCGCCCATTCAATTTCGCCGACACTTAACTCATTCAATTTTCGATTACCTTTTAACCGTTTCGTTAAGTTATTTATGTATTCCCCAATCCAGGCAGTACTGCGAATCAATTTATTGTGTCCGGAAATTCTTTGCATGAGAATATCCATTGGATGTTCCATCTCTTGAAGTACCATTACGACCCCTGTTTGGTCGTATTCTTCTATAATGGGTTTTTGAAGATCCCATGTGGATTCGGGTCTTTGAAGAAATTCGGGTCCCGTCAACCACCAATGAAGTTTATGCTCTGATATGTTGTCACGCGTTATGACGTCAGCGATGTTTTCATTTGTTGATAGCCAGCGCCACTCTGATCTTACCGATTTTTCACAAATCTCACCTATTCGATTTGCGACAAAAACGTCCATACGTTTATCGCTGTTAATCCAGGTAAGAACCGTACGTGAATCAGTCCAAAAGTAACGTTGATCTATATTGATTTGTAATTCGTGGCTTATCATTTCAGCCAAACGGCATCCCAGTACGGCGGCCATCGTTTCCAGTTTCGGAATACTTATATGTTTGATTGGAGAAACCCTTGCCTTAGATGCAATTAGTGACACATCAAATTGACATTTATCCTCCTTAACATAGCTGCATCTGATATAGGCAACTGAAGAATATGCTTTTGCACTTGCGTCATTAAATATGTGCATTTCAACGCGGTCGGCATTGTTCAGATTAGAGCTATAATACCTTGGAATTTTGGTGCCGTCAATTGATATTAATGTCTTTATCCAATTTCGCCATTTGTTTATTAGTTCTCCCTTGATTTGGTCATCCCAGCCGATTCCAGACTACCATACATCTCGCATAAGGATTCGTCCTTTAATTGTGACTGGTGTCATGAGTCCCAATGGGTCATATAGCGAATTAATTACTGACAATACATTTCTCTTTGTTGGTGTAACTTTGCCAGAAAGCAGATCATCTGTAACTTTATGCATTACCGTAGTGGAGTACGTAAAGAAGTCGCCTTTTGCGTCCCACAATACTCCTAGCACCTTTTGCTGTACGTCCATTTTTTCCCCTATCATTGCTGTAGACTTGTTCGCCCTGAGAGTTTTGGGAATGGATTGCATCACTTCGTCGCTGTTTGATATAAATTGACACAATTCAAATCCAGCCTTTGAGTGTATTTTCGTGATTGCATTAATGATGTTGATCACTTCATACGCACTAGGTTTGGAATCGAGATAATCATCTACGTAATGATTTTCCAATATAGCTTTTACTGCGTCGGGTTGTTCATCTCTAAATTTGCTAGCATTGTAATTTTTAACAAATTGTGCCAGAAATGGTGAGCAAGTAGTTCCAAACAACATTGCTTTCATTTGAAATATTGATGGCTCTCTTTTTTGGTCAAGATCTCTCCATAAGAAACATTGTGCTGCAGTATCACATTCTGTAATGCTCACCTGATTGAACATTTCGCGAATGTCTGCTACGACTGCTACCGCATGTAGCCGAAATCGTATCAAAATTCCTATTATAGACGTTGACCAGTCTGGGCCAGTAAGCAGGTTGCTATTGAGGGAGGTACCGCAAGTAGCCGCAGCGTCGAATACAAGTCGAACCTTGCCGGGCTTATTTGGGTTGATAACAGCAAAATGTGGTAAAAACCACAGTTTTGGAGAGTTGAGAACGTTAATGTCTGTTAATTGGACGGCATAACCTTTGTCCAAAAGTTTTGTTATTTCGTTCTTATATGCTTCTGCGGTATCAATGTCTCTCAAAAGCTTTCGCTCAAGACATTTGATTCGTTGAAAAGCCATTGACTTGCTTTCCGGTAGTTTTATGTCATCCGATTTCCATGGCAATCCAATTTCATAGAAATTACCCTTTTGGTTAATTGAGCTTTCGGCCTTTGCTAATGCTGACCGCTCATCCACAGACCGTGTTTTGTCGATCTTTTTTGTACAGGTTGCCTATCCTGTAACTTCGTGTAGTCTACCATATTTTTTGGTACAAATTCTGTTAGCTTCTTATAGTCAAGTTGTTGTGTTGGTATTTTTAGATCGTTGACTAACCAAACTCCATTTAGCTGATGTTTCGGACCGTTTTTTCCACTGATATTAATGGTTGCCGATTCCGCATTTGCCTCATATCTGTAGACACCACCTGTCCAAGTTAAACAAAATGGTTTTGCTTCACCCTTTATGCCAACTTCTCTTGCCAAGCTCATTTCCATGATTGTGGATGTACTACCGTCATCCAAAAATGCGACAGTTTCTTTCGAGCCTTGTTCGCCGTGTACTGTGATTGGTACCATTTTGAGTAATGCAGATTTTGGTGAATCAGATACGCATCCTGTGACGTTTGTGGTGGCTGCTAGATTTACTTGTATGGGTCTCTTGTGCAGTATTGGGTTGTGAAACTTTTCACAATTGTCAATTTTGCAGGCTTGTCTTTCGCTGCATTGGCTTTTATGGAATTTTAGACAGCTGTAACACCCTTTGTTACGATTAGCTAAATCCCATCTCTTTTTAATATCTGCTTTTAAGAATACGTTGCACTTGGTTAGAGGGTGTTTTTCCTCGCTGCAAATAAAGCAAATTGCTTTTGATTTTGGCTTTGGTTGGCTTACCGCCTCTATTTCCTGTGGTTGGGATTGGGTTACTTTATATTGCTCTGCGAATGACGACTGCTGGTTAATTGATGTAACCTTTTTGAAAAATGAGACATCTTGGATTAGATCTGCTTGTCTTTGTGCCCACTCAGCTAGCTTGTCAAATGTACAGAATGAAGCGCGCACGTTTGCATCTCGTAGATATGCGCCCCATTCTCGTAGATAGTTTTCGGACAGTCTTCCGATCATCATAGCTAGTAATCGTTGTGTGTCGATTAACCGGTTATCAGTGTATTCCAAAGCAGAACTTATGTTTTGAACAGTGTTATTGAATTCTTCGAAATTGTCGATATTATTGACTGGCTTTACTTGGCACACACTTGACATCAACTCTAGTGCAATATTTTCGGCTCCACCATACGCTTTATCTAAAATCGATATGATTATGTCTGGATCTTTTGCAGAGATTAGTAGCAAAGAAACCTTTTCCTTAGCCACTCCCTTTAGAGCTTTTGATAATCGTTGAACATCTTCCTTTTTTTGGAGAATCCGCAATGTTTGCTCGTAGCATTGAACTCTTGGATAAAGTGTGTCCAATTCAACGCTGATGAACCATCAAACTCCAGGTGTTTACTGTTTAAGCTCTGCCGCGCCAGCATCTGGTCCATGGCTCTTGTTGCCATGCTCGGATTATTGGTTTCATCCAAATTATTCTGACACTCTTCAGATTGCGAACGAACCCACATTGAAGTTCGCTCATTTCGCACAGATGTTTCAAATCGTTCGGACATGCGGGAAGAACAATCTGTTAGTGCGACCTTGGTTTTCAGAACATTTTACTTACTTACCAGTACTTCTTCTTCCGCTTGAAGAAGTTCTAGTTCCCTTTGAACTATAAGTATTTCAGTATGTGCATACTAGTTAAGTCTATCTCTGAGTTTGCAGTTGGGTTGTTATCTGCCTCTGACAGTATCCGTTTGTTGTTTATAAGCTTTGTCTCCTTTTCGCACATTTTACGCTTGACGTCTACGTATGCTGTATCCACATTCTCAATTTGTTCCAGTATAACTAGTCGCTGCTCCAGAACTATTGCATTTGACCCATCAGAGTCTCCGGTGCTGACAAATGATATGGCGTCAACAATTTTTGCCGCCAAATCATTTTTTTGTCTCTTTTTCACCGACGCCGATGTCAAGAAACTTACAGACGCGCAATAAAGCGTTTGCGCCTAGTTCCTTTGAGATTGCCTGCTCATGTTCTGCCTTTTCAGCATTGTTATAATTTAAACCTTTGAACGTACGAAGCTGTCGTTTTATCAATGTTTCTGTAACAAATTTCAGGTAGATTGCAAAATGTACATCTCGTAGTGTTTGCGATTTCCACGAATCAATGCGGCCAAGCTGCTGTTTGCTCCACTGCCACATTTTTGATTAAATGGTTTGTTTTTGTTTATGGACTGTATTTCTATCGCTGATTGCTATTTAAGCGATCCGGCTCGAAGGACCACTATGTTAATTATATTTTAGACGCTTATAAACTTTATTTTGATTTTTTCTTAATAGTATGCATTTACAATGTTCTTATTGGCGTCGTGGTCTTTTTTCGAGTGTGGCCGTATATTGTTAAACTGAGAATACATTTAAATAATCGAAACTTAAATACTAGATGTATCGCTATTGATCGAGGCCTTTTACTACGATACAAATAAGCTACGACAGTTACAAAGCTGATAGTCCGGCACTACCATGAAAAATACTATCACATGAATCATGAGACTACAGTAAATGAGGTGAGGCAAAAAATATTTTATTCCAAAACTAAGACCTCTCCTTAAAGGGATTCGTCGAAATTGCCAACAATGTAAGCTGAGTAGTGCTCGACCTATTGCACCCTTAATGGCACCCCTACCGAGGGCTACACTGGGTGCATTCAAGCCAGCGTTTACGTACGTAGGAGTTGATTATTTTGGGCCGCTAACAGTCATCGATGGAAGAAAGTCATTGAAAAGATGGGGCATGCTGATAACCTGCCTCACGATGCGAGCAATAAGCATTGAGATCGTGCATAGTCTAACCACAAACTCATGCCTAATGGGCTTAAGACGCCATATATCGCGCCGAGGCACACCAAAGGAAATATATAGCGATAACGGTACTAATTTTCAAGGGACCGATGCCTTTCTTAGAGACAAACTTCAACTGGATGATGCGAAAATGCATCGAGAATTGTCGCAGCAGGAAATATCGTGGTACTTCAACCCACCGTCAGCTCCTCACATGGGAGGAGCCTGGGAGCGCTTGGTGCGTTCCGTCAAAACCGTGTTATACCGTATAACACCAAATCAAAAATTTTCAGATGAAAGTCTTCTTACCGCCATGGCAGAGGTGGAAATGACGGTCAACTCCAGGCTCCTGACATACGTGTCCTTGGACGACGAAGATCAAGAAGCTCTTACGCCAAATCATCTGTTGCTTGGCTCATCAAATGGAGAAAAACCGATTTGCGATCCGGAACAAATTGACTATAAATGGTCGTTCCGCCAGAGTGAGATGTTCGCCAACCTATTTTGGAAGCGCTGGGTCAAAGAGATGCTGCCAAACATAACACGAAGGTCCAAGTGGCACATAAAAGTAAAGCCAATTGGTGTAGGCGACATCGTACTTATAGTGGACGAAAATCAGCGTCGTAATACCTGGACAAAGGGTCGAGTGGTCGAAGTGACCACCGCTGAGGATGGCCAAGTCCGCCAGGCGAAGGTACAGACACAATTAAGTGTCCTCTCCAGACCAGCAGTAAAGTTAGCAGTCCTCGATGTCGGAAAAGATGAAGCAAGCTCCAGTGGCTCGCTTGCTGGGAGGGGAATGTTGCCGAAATTCGGGCCTGCGAATAAACTTTGTACCACTGTACTACAAAACGGCACTTTGTCTGAACAAACAGAATGACGCTCTTTAAAAACTCTAAAATTCTCTCTCTCATCTTACTCTTGCGGTACTTTATTATACATAAGTAGACACATAAGCGCGAAAAATACGCAGCTGCATTGATCTAAGTACATACATAAGAACCGCGTGTTCAGTTGTTTTTTCGTAGCCAAGAGGCCAAGACTAGAGTAAGTGAAATGGGATTGTAAAATTATTAGTTATAAGAAATTTGTAAAATAACCTGAAATTACTTACAGAATTAAAAAGCTTTCCGCTTACCTAACCAGAGGAATTAATGGACTAAATTTATTTCAAAGGCACTGGCGGAGCTAGATTAACTAGTCGAACGAGCAACACTGCCCATAAAAGGGACATATCACCGGTCTAACGACCCAAAACCTAGGATCAAGCTCAAAAAATTTGTTTTCAATTCGAAAGAATCGATTTTATGCCAGGGACAGCTCAGTCGTCGAATTGGTAACCCATTTAATATGTATGAAGAAACATTCAGAGAAGCGTCACAAAGAAAAAACCGTCCAATAAAGCTTAGCATTGGGAAGTTATCCATAAAAAATGGCTACAGATCCCAGTTCAGCATTGCTGGAGTCGGTGCGGCGCAGGTGCCAACCGGCTATTGCCAATAATTGGTTCAGGACTAACAATAAGTATTAAGTCCTAAGAACCAAAGGTGACTTGAATTTAAAGTTTCAAATAATTTGGAATCGACAGATTTTAATTGTTAGTTGAACAGCTCAAAATGCCCTTCCTTCAGTATCTTGCTCGTTTCTGAAAATTGGGGACTCTTTGTTCAGTCCAAAATAGTACTAATGTTATATAAAAATATAGATTATGAATTTATAAAAGATTGGTGCATTTATGGTCTTTTTAGTATGATTTATCAACTTTAAAGTCAAAGCTTAGGGGCACTGCTATTTTCGTGAACACAGCTGTAATTCGCATTTGCCCTTAGGTCGGAGTGGGTAGACGTTGTAAGCACTAACTTTACTTAGGTTCATTCGTAACAGGCCCTGGGCTGGTGTCATAAGGGCCAATATATGTCGTATCTAACGGTGTACGACTACGTCTATATATCTTTAAAATTAAAATCACCTAAAACTATAAGCAAGTCTTGCCTGGAAACTAAACAGGAGACAAACTGAATTGCTTTAATGATTAATGAAAGATTTAAAAAGTCCACAATGTCTGCCAATGGTGGAATATATGAACAAGTAGTAAAAGCATTAAAAGATTTGAAATTTACTTTAACGCCGACATACTTAATCGCCTTAATATTAGAAAGAATAATCAATTCACATGATAAAACAGAGTGATTCCATCACGTCTGACTAGAGAAAATTGTGTCAAAAAACAGATGCATTTGCAATATCAGATTTTAGCCACGTCTCCATAAAAGCTAGAATGTTATGATAAAAACCAGAGAACCGAGGCTAACGTTGACCGCGTCAAAGTTTGTATACCCTTGCAACTTTTTTTTGGAAACTCTTTCCTTACCTATGGCCATCAAAGTGGAAAAAGTTTTATCTAAAAAGGCACAGTCATTAACAGATATATTAAACTAACAAGTGTTAATTTAAAAGCAATCACGTCAAAAATAACGAAGTTATTGACGAAAGTCACTGTTTTCGACCGATCGCTCCCATGGGAGCCATATGATATAGTCACCCGATATTGATCAAATTTGGCATAGTCATTTAGAAAAACGCCAAAGTCACGAACAGTGGCTGTTCTCAATAACTTCATTATTTTCTGAGCTATTGTCATAATTTAATATTGGTGAGTTTATTTTACATATAAATGACTATGTCAAATTTGATCAAGGTGACTATATCATATGGCTCCCATGGGAGCGATCGGTCGAAAACAGTGACTTTCGTCAATAACTTCGTTATTTTTGACGTGATTGCTCTCAAATTAAGCATTTGCATTTAAGCATTTAATATATCTGTTAATGACTGTGCCAAATTTGATTAAGATCGTTTGACTATATTATATAGCTTTCATAGGAACGATCGGTGAAAAACAGTGGCTTTGATCAATAACTTCGTTATTTACTATGCTAAGATTGTAGGCCATTCTTTCGCAAACATTTGATCAAACGTTTTTCCACTTTGACGGCTATGGGTAAGGAAAGAGTTCCCAAAACAGTTGCAAGGGTATACCCTCTAGTTTTTTTCTTAACTTAACTTTTCCAATACATTTTGATTTGAAAAAAAAGTATAAAAAGTTTTACCAACTTCACCTTTAAGTCATTGATTTAAATGCACCCCTCCCCCTCCCACCGTGCTAAACGCAGGCTACGCCCTTGACTAATATTGTTGTGAGATAAATAATATGCAGTTATCATACCGACTGTATAACCATTTTTCAAAAACTAAACAAATACAGTTAGTTAAATTTTGTTAACATATCTAAGAAAAATTCAATTTGATTAAATGGTTATATTATAAATCGTAAATTATATAGGTCTGGTGTTTCTTCTGCTGCCATTGAGCATAGTAAATTCTCATATTATGATCCAGATTCGAATGGAAAATTTTCAATATGAGCAAAATGCGAGAAAGAAAACATAAAAAAAACAAAGGTCCAGATTACATTTTTTTTACATTTTGTCCCGAAGCTCGGGAACCGACGGATTTAGAGGCTAGATGTCTTCCCAACATAGCTCTTTAAATTCTAAAAAACTATGAAGGAAAGAAAGTTTGTAAAAAAATTAATATTTTAGAAGTTAGAAGCAACTGAAAAAAACATCCTTTTCGAAAAAAAGGCAACTTTGATGAAAAACTTCCGCAAAAAATTTTGTATGAAACCATCGTGACAACTTAAAAAACTAATGATGCAGTTCGATTCGCAGGACCCGAAATAGGGTGAAACCATAAAATTTTGCCATGTCTTTTTTTTCGACTATCACAGTGTAATTGTCATAATTTTGTGCGCATATATTTTTTACAAAGCATATCTCCTACAAAATAAATGTGTAACAAAGAGGGCCTTAAGCCAAGCTAATAATCTAGATAAGATCTAATACAATATGCACACGGACAATTGTCATAACAATATATTTAAAACAAAATGTTATTAAGTATTGGACTTAGTTATTCTAAAATGACCACACTTAACAAATATTTTGAGAAAATTTATGATAGGCACGCGAGCATGGTCAATTACTTAATTGAGGTTTTTAAGAGTGATCAAAGTCACTCACAAACTAGCAAAGGTCACTCACAAACTAGCACTTTTACAGTCAAAGGAGTCACCAGAGGGCAAATGAGTTTCATCCTTACATCACCATATGTATGCTGTTATATGAATGCATTTCTATTTGATGGATGAAATACAACAAAAATCAGAATAAAAAAAAGTTTACAATACAGATATAATACATGAAAGATTTTAATTCAATTCAAATTTGTCCCCTCAACTAGCTAGTCCATAAATGTAGCATACAGCAGATTAATTACTAGAGAAAAAACGTGCCTGAGGGGATTCACGAACTTGGGTCAAACATTCCTATATAGAAGACTAGGATGAAAATGGAGAAATAATTAAAACGAACTGGTCAAAAATATCAAAATTATTGATCAAGTTACTTTCAAATTTAATAGGTATCAGCTAGATATATTTATACCGACAATTCTGAATACACCTTTAGCAATAGATTCTAAGGAAGAACAGGAATAAGTAGATAAGCTAGACTTAGACTTAGTGGAAGACGAAGATTCTGGAGATCAAGATTCTAAATCAAATATAATAAAAAAAAGATCTAAACGATCTATCAATTTCTGTGCTAATAACATTATCGGAACAAGATAATGAAACAGAATGGGAAGAAGAATTATACTCAAACACAAGTATAATTGACATAAAAGAAATCATAATGACAGACACATATGCCCAAATGGCATACATAAAAGACATTTCAAATGCCATTCCAGAATTTAATGGACATCGACATATGTAGGTATACCATACACCAGTAAAACAAATATTTCAAATTTATTATAACAAATGCATTTACATATTTTTAAAAAATTCTGGTTGGATGCATATCTTAGTATCTCGCTTACTCAAGCATACGAGCACCCTAGCGCCCCACCAGCCAACGGCCAACTCCGGATGCCGGATATTAGCATAAAATTTAAGTGTGCCAAATTTTCTTGCAAAAGGTAAAAAATTACGGGAGATAATCGAGTTTTTTCAAATTACGGGGGCGGAAAGGGTCGTGCAAAAATTTAAACCAACCTTGGTGGCTGTAGCTCTTAGATCTAGGGATCTAGGTGTTCATACGGACGGACGGACATGGCTAGATCGTCTAGGCTACTGATGCTGATCAAGAATATATATACCACATACTTTACTCGGAAAAGCTTCCTTCTACATGTTGCATATATTTTGGCGGACTAAATATACCATTTCACCCATGGGTGTAAGGTATAAAAATTACATTTTCGAACACTTAAAAGAACTTTAAAGTCAGTAAATTTAAGTCGCATTCGAAGAGATTGCTGTTGAGGTCATAAAATCAAAAATGATTGGATCAACACAATTCAAAGTCCAAGATGGGATGACAATCGAGAACAAAAAATTGCAGGATACTATAGTTGGTGAAACATCCGATGTAGTAACAAATTGTCAAAAATTATACAGAGAGGAAAAACGGCCGAAAAGTTCACTACAGAAATCGACAATTTACGAAAACTCTTGGAGGCATCGTGTATTAACTAAGGGCTCTCGGCAGAAGATGCTGATAAATTCAGTACTAAAAGAGACATCAACACAATGGTTAAAAATTGTGAGAAAATTGTAAAGAGAAAATAACAATAGAGAAAATAATCACCAAAATGGAAGATATAACTCTAATAAAATACTTCGGGAAACTCCCAGCAGCCTTCAAATACTCGCCAACAAGAAGGCATGAAGCTTTGGAAAAATTCAAATTAAAATTAAAAACTTAATTAGTTGCCCTTACCCACTTTTCAACGGGATTCCCCAAGGATGAACAACTTCGGTCATTCTTTTCCTTATTGCTTACAATAAACTAGCAAAAAAATTAAATTCGATGCCTATGCCGATTTCTTCCTAATTATCTCCGTCAATAAACAAAAAAACCAAACTTTCAACCTGGACACCCTTTTCTTTAACATTCAGTGTTGGTTTGTTAAAAGTGTAGAACTACAACGTTTGGTTGCTTAGATGAGAGTGAGCTCAATTTTATTATACATGAGCTTAACTAGGGTTGCCACATGTACAGGGCAGACAGATACAACACAGAATTGCCATATCAACATTCATGAATGGTGTTCATACTCAGGAGAAGTATTATCACTAGAAAATGTCAACATATTCATATTTTCCACAAACAAAACTGCGTTTGCATATGCAACCACATCCAAATACCCCTAGTCTTTGACCTTAAAATCTTAGGATTAACAATAAACAACAAATACATATGGGACTCACACAAAAAGCACACCCTACCAACACTAAACAACAAACTCAATAACATTAAACATTAAACGGCTAGCAAGTCCCAAATTCAATTGCAACACATACACATACTGATCAACATTGTAGTGAACGCGTAGTGAATGGTGTATCGTGGATTGACACTAAAGCAGTTCGGGGCACGAGAAAACTGTAGTCTGGCGTAACCCTATTATCCGGCTCCTTAGAAGAATAGTTCGAAGGATGTGGTGGGGTTCTTGTCTAGTCATATCATACTTCACAATTAAACAAAAATAAAGTGCACTATCGAACATGCTAAAGAAAATTGATCAAAATAAGTATGAGGGTTATCGCTTTCTGTAATCTAATCTTTCTGTAATCTAATCTCCATTACGAGATTGAATGCGGTCTAAAAACCCATATTATAATTAATTGTACTTATTAATTCATTTATAACTCTTACTCAGTCCTTTCTTGCTCTGATCGATGGGCCGAATGTTTTGAACTGTGAGGTTAATCGGTTATCATATGTTGACATTCCTAAGTAAAAAAAACTTTTTTAGTATGGATATTGATACGATCTTGCCGATTTACATAAAAATTAATTCATTTAAAAAAAAAGAAAATAAGAAAATTAAATTGAACTTAAATAAATATTTATACATATGTATAGTTCGGCCAAAAATAAAATGTCCTTAAGTCTTCAGCTAGACGATTATTTATAAGCGCGGTTTGCACACGGCACTAACTATGTTGAGAAAGTTTTAACGGCGTAATCGTATGATTACGATGTTTGCACATGCGTTTTTATGCTGCAGTGGGTGAAAGAGGGTGGCAAAAATAATCCGTTTTGCGCTAATCGCCTATGTGACAATGATCGAGCTTCGTTGCTAGTTCTGTTCTCGCTTAGCAAAGTTTCGAACCTTACATATTTTTGATCGCTATAAATTCGAACTGCACACTACAACATAACAAAATCTATCTTGATATCCAACAGGCATTTTGTTTCCTCTAAAAAAAATAACAACAAAATTTGGGGCCGATCGGATAATGTTTAATGGGCGCGGAACTCAACTAATGTTTTTAGTGTGACGCTCCTATACATATGTAGGACCATACAAATATCCTAAAAGTGAGCGAGATGGCATGGTAGTAAAGTGAGCGAGATGGCATATTAGTACATTGTAAACACTGTTGGTGTTATCTTACAAAAAAAAAAGGAAGAATAGAAACAAATGTTTCTTATTTATGGTTTAACCTCATAATTTTATTATTATGACTGATGACTTTTTTTTACAATGGAGTATTTTAAACGAATCGCAGTGCTAGTTAGCAACAATGATACATTAAAGTTCCTTGGTGCACCAAAAGTGGAATCTGCAATTCGCAAAATTATTGCTGAGACAGTTTTTGACAGGCTAGTTAAATGGATTATAGTCGGTCAAGTCAATGGCTTGTCTATGACACCACGGCTGCAAATACAGGCAGTTCCTCAGGAGCAGCAGCAATTGGAAAAAAAAGTCTGGATGCAGTCTTATAATCCTAGCGTGCCGCCACCATATGTGAAAAAGGAAGAAAATGGTTTGCGTGATGTCTGCATTTTCTTATTCAAATAAACGCTATTGAAGATGATTTCCATGATCCGAACCATATAAAAATATGCAAATACTGATGCGGGAACCTCGGCTATAATATTGAGAAAAATAAGCAATCATTCATGGTACCTTGCCGAAGATATAATAGGTGTGGCGTTCTTTGATTTAAATATCTCCTCCGATGAAAAAATGAGAATGGTTAGCAATCTTTAGTCAAAGGAACCAAATGTTAAACTAAAAACTATTATTATTCTTTAGCGGGATAATGCACCCAACCACACAATAAAACTCACAAAAGCTCATTTAAAAGTCTCTCAAATTTTTATTTCAGACTGGTCAACAAGCAGACTAGACCCAAATCCGATAAAAAATCTTTTAGGCATCTTGTATCAACGGCAAAGCAATTTGCAAATTTAAAGGGCTATTAAGAAGCCAGTTTCCAATAATCGGAAAAATGGGCATCCATATGCTTCAAAATACGATTAAGTGGCAGCTCGTATATTGGAATTGGTAAAATACAGAGGAGAGGTCTATTCAATCGTTTAAAGTTGTTTCAGTTGGTTTTTATTTTTCATTTTAAAAGTAGGACACGAATCAACAATTTGTCCCAGTTACTTATTTCGTTTAAAAATATTTTCTAATTTTGCCCTAAGCTTTTTTCCATTTTATTGGACTAAAATATATCTATAAATTTTTAGAAGTTTAAAGATAAGTAAATTTTTTTTTATATCTTAATCGGTTTAGTTGGTATATGTAGATAGCAATGTAGTGTCCCACTTACTTATTTCGCACACGTTATGTTGTATAGGTATCTGATTTCTTTCAAGTTTAGTACAGTCATTAAAAGGTATACAAATCTACATATATATTATTTATTTTACAAAAGCGTAGAAAACAACGAAGTTATTAAGAATGTGATTGCTCGTGACGTTGCCGTAGGTCAGAGAAATACAATCAGTGCAGAATACACAAGCCTTTATGCAACATTGCAACTCTGTAGCTTCAACGGTCTAGGAGGAGTTTGCAATGATCCAGACGTATGGACAGACGCACATGGCTATATGAACTCGGATGTCATGTTGATCAAGAATATATATATATATTTTGATGGTCGGAGCTGCTGCCTTTTATGCCTTGCCCATTTAAACAGCTGCACCTCGAATCGCACTTTGGCTCAGGGGCTAAATGGTTGAATGTTATGCCACCACTAAACTAAAGAATAATGGTCAATTTTGCAAATTTGCAAATTTATTCCAAATAGATATAATACATTAAAACATTTGCATTACAAATAAAACAATTTTTCCGTCAAGATATCCGCAACGTTCCTCTGAATACTTTGTCCAATCAAATAGTGAAATACAAAAACAATATTTTATTACTTTGTGTGATATCTAACATAAAATATTACAACAAACAGAAGTTTCAGATTTTATTTTATACGAAGAGTGGTTACGTAGTGGCTGCCTTGATCCTTTTGGTCTTTTCCTTCAGGACGACAATCGCTCGCTCGTCCCAATAAAGGTTTATGACCCGTCAAATAACTCTGCGACACTCAAATAAGCTAAGTTATATTTGATATTTTAGTTTTAAAATCATTTTTCGTGTTTCTTTTTCACTAATATCCAGGATACTTTTTTCAATTACTATTCCCATCCGCCTGGTCGTGCTCTTAATCTTAATTGTGGGACTATGTCAAAGAAACATGGAAGGAGGTTTTGATAGAGAGCTGCCAAGCTTTGATTAAGAGTATTCCCAACAGTATGAAAAGAGTCATAGTAAAACCAGAGGGCCGGGGCTAACTTCGACCGCGTCAAAGTTTGTATGCCCTTGCAACGTTTTTGGTAACTCTTTCCTTACCTATTTTATCTAAAAAGGCTAATGTTTGCGAAAGAACGGGTTACAATCTTACGATAGGAAATAACGAAGATATTGATCAAAGTCACTGTTTTCCACCGATCGTTCCTATGGGAGCTATATGATATAGTTACCCGATATTTACCAAATTCGGCATTAGCAGATATATTAAACTAACAAGTGTTTAATTTGAAAGCAATCGCGTTAAAAGTAACGAAGTTATCTACAAAAGTCACTCTTTTTGACCCATCATTCCTATGGGAGCTATATGATATGGTCACCCGATCTTAATCATATTCGGCACAGTCGTTTATAGGCGTAATAAACTCTCTAATATAAATTTCACGACAATAGCGTAGTAAATAACGAAGTTATTAAGAAAAGTCACTGTTCGTGACATTGCCGTTTGTGTGGGAGCTATATGATATAGTGGTCCGATCCGGCTGAATTTAAGATATACAAACTGTGCACTACATGTAAAATTTCAGCTCTGTAGCTTTTACGGTCTAGGAGGAGTTAGCGCTGATCCAGACGGACGGACAGACGGTCAAACGGACAGACGGACGGACAGCTATTTGAACTCGTCTCGTCGTGCTGATCAAGAATATTGTAACGTGTCTTGCCTTTGTGGAACAAAATAACGCCACCCGTGGCCGAGCGGTTGGTTTACGGTTGGGCGTTCGATCGTCAGGCCTAAGATAACTCAGCAGAATCGCAAAGAAAACAGAGATAGTTTCTTTCGTTTATTCAATCTCTTTATTTTCCTTGTCTTGGCGGCAGCGAAAACTTTCAAGCCCTTCTTCTCTTTCTCCCTATCTTCTTCTCTTCGTTAAGTTGGCCGCGCTAGCTCAAAAAAAACTAGCCCTCCCGGTGGCGCCGTTATTAGTGTGCCCAGCCGTAGAGAATGGGACCTCTTCTTAAGGGGGACAGTTTGCGTTTGCCTACTACCCGAGTTGCCACACAGGCCGTCTACGTTACATTACCCCCTCCTTAGACTCGAGGCTCCTGCCCGAGTACCAAGTCGTTGCGTGGATCGGGACGGTAAACAGCCAAACGGTTCACATGCACGGTTCTGGTAACTCTGTTTCCAGGGGTCAAATTTCGTAGACGAGATCCGAAATCCGACGTACTATTGTAGCGAGCCCAATCCAATCGCATTGTAGCTTTGGGCAACGGCCTACTCTTCGGCTAGGTGAATAGAGCCATACTTTGTCGCCGGGGCAGAATTCCTGAGGGTGCGATCGTAGGTCGTAGCGCATTTTGTTAGTCTGGGCAGCCGTTAGCAGTTGGCGGCGAGCGTTCGCATTTACCACCCGCAGTTGATTTTGCAGCTTCGCCAAGAATTCCGGGACTTCCGTTGGGACAGGAGCTGGTGTTCCAAATAGTAAATCGTTGGGCAGCCTAAGTTCTCTTCCAAACGTTAGCCTTGCGGGCGAATAACCCGAGCTTTCATGAACCGCTGACCTGTAGGCCAATAACGCCATGGGCAGCAGCTCATCCCAATCATGCTGGCTAGTAGATACAAACTTTGCCAAGTAATCTAGCAACGTGCGATTGAAGCGTTCCACCATGCCGTCTGATTGTGGATGCAGCGGCGTGGTACGTGTCTTTTCAACAGTCATCAGCCGCATACAGGCCTGGAAGACGCCCGCTTCGAAGTTGCGTCCTTGATCAGAGTGTAAGACGAATGGAACGCCGAATCGACAGAAGACTTCTTGTACCAACGCTCGAGCTACGGTTTCGGCTGTCTGGTCCGGTATGGCCGCACATTCCGGCCACTTGGTAAAATAATCCATAACGACCGCGACGTAACGGTTCCCACGAGGCGTAGTGGGTAGAGGGCCTAGAATGTCAATCGCTAGACGATCGAACGGGGCTCCCATTAGGCTTGGTTGCAGGCGACCGACGGTTCTACGAGGTGGTCCTTTGCGTGCGTTGCAGATGGTGCAGCGTGCGTACCAGAGGGTTATATCGGCACTTTGGCCGATCCAGTAAAATCGTTTCTTCGCTTTGGCTAAAGTCTTCTTAGCACTGAAGCACCTCGAATGGCAGCATCTACCAGTGAGCGGGGCATAAGGGCTACCGGTATATTCTCCGAGTTTTTTATGGTAATCACTCCTATTTCATCAAAGGCTAATCGGTCGTAGAGATGCCACAAAGCTCTAATTTCTGGGCTCTCGGCCCACAATGTTGTTTTAGGCGGTCGTTCGGACTTGTTCATCCAATCGCGCACCTTACCGAGGGCCTGGTCCGCCTCTTGCTCCTTGCGCACAACGGGTAACAACACGACCACTCCATTTTTCCGTTCGACTCTTTCGCATGTGGGACAGTCGCTACAAGGTCGGCGAGAGAGGCTGTCCGCGTTACCATGTTGTGTACCACTTCGATGCTGAATCTGCATGTCGTACTGTTGCAGACGTTCTATCCAACGTGCCATCTGCCCTTCTGGTTCTTTGAAGTTGTACAGCCACTGTAAAGACGCATGGTCAGTCCGTACGAGAAACGGACGGCCATACAAATAATGATGAAAGTGTTTAGTGGCACGGACTACGGCGAGGAGCTCTCGTCGTGTTACACAATAGTTACGTTCTACTGGTTGGAAACATTTACTATAATATTCGATTACTCGTTCTTGTCCATCTTGTAGTTGATGGAGCGCCGCACCCGCCCCAGAATTCGAGGCGTCCGTATCTAGAATAAATTGACCGGCGTCATTGGGAAACGCCAAGACGGGGGCTGTCGTAAGACACTGCTTTAAGGTGTCAAAGGAGTGACTGCAGTGAGTGTCCCATTCAAAGCGTCGAAGTTTCTCAGTCAGCTGGTGGAGCGGTCGAGCGATAGTAGCGAAGTTGGGGATAAACTTGCGGTAGTATGAGCAAAGACCCAAAAACGATCGCACTTCCTTGGTACTTCGAGGTGTAGGCCAGCTCAGCACTTTATCAATCTTGCTGGGACACGCCTGTAATCCATCACGACTCACGATATGGACTAGGTAACTAACTTGTTTCTTAAAGAAGCTGCACTTTTTCGGACTAAGTTTAAGGCCAGCCTCTGCCAGTCGTTTAAACACGTCCTGCAGGTGTGTGAGGTGCTCCTCGGTCGTGCGAGAGTAAACAATCACGTCATCGAGATAGACTAGCGCGAACTTCCACATCACCCCAGACAGAAGATTGTCCATCAAACGTTCAAACGTAGCGGGGGCGTTGCAAAGCCCAAATGGCATCACATTGAACTCGAAAAGTCCAGCATCGCATGTGAAAGCTGTCTTTGGTCGGGAGGGTTCGTCCATCCGTACCTGCCAGTATCCGCTTTGTAAGTCCATCGTCGAAAACCACTGGGAGCCGTACAACGTGGATAGGATGTCGTCCATTTTGGGCAACGGGTATGAGTCCTTGACTGTTATCTCATTCAGGCGCCTATAGTACAAAATCGTGTCGCTCCATCTTTCTTCTTGACTAGCACTACCGGCGACGACCACGGACTGACGGAAGGGCGAATTATGCCTCTGTTCTCCATGTCAGCAACCAGTTGCTGCACCTCAGCTTTGCGCGCAAGAGGTATTCTTCGGGCCATCTGTTTAATAGGACGTGCCGGCCCGGTATCGATGTGATGAGAAGCTAAGTTGGTTTGACCAGTCTCGTCATCGTTTCGGGCAAAAATAAGCCGATAGCGATCCAAAAGTTCCTTTAGCATTAGTTGTTTTGTAGGCGGTAGGTCCACTTCCCCGAATCGGTCCCAATCGACAGAATCTGAGCTCGCATCTTCACATCTGTCTGGTAATACCACTTCTACGGTTTCTAAGTCGCCCAAAACTAGTGTGGGTGGCAGCGTTCTCTCGTGTGCGCTTAGATTCGATATCCTGGCAGAAAATTGGACGGCCACTGGTTGGACGACGCCGGTGCTCAGGACGATATCGTCCGGCAGCTCTGTGTAACAGTCTTCCTTCAGTAAGCTCGGTAACGCCGGCTTAGTCGTCGCACATTGCACTCTGACATGCGTGTCGGAGCGTGGCGCCAAACAGACGGGAGTCATCAAGTATATCGGATTTCGTGGCGCTTCGGAGGCGCGGAGCAAGGGCATGGTACCCCAGTGGAACATTAGGTGCATATTATCAAAGTCGATCACGACCTTGTGTTCTAGCCAAAAATCAGTACCCAGCTGTGTAGGCGTAGAATCCTTCACCAGGACAAATCGATGAATAAGGGGCTTGCGCAGCACTTGCAACTCTACCATCGTTTCTTCAGTGGAGGTGAGCGTTGACGACGCCATACCATACATGGTTACCTGGCAGGGTGAGGTTCGTATTGGCTGCTTCACATCTCGCCAATTCAACACCGAGACTGCCGCGCCGGTATCCACCACTATTGGCAATGGCCTCTGCTGAAAGAAAACAGTACAATGTAAGCTGCTCTTAGCATTTGGTACAGGTGAATACGTAGCTTGGATAGGATTCCCCGTCCCACGTCGGCCATTTAAGATAGCAGTATCTTTCCTGTTTATTTCAGGGGGGCATTTAGCGCATATATTTGTTGGGACGGCGGCCTAGGGTTCACGAAACAATCGCGCCAATACGGTTTCTTCGTTCAAGCCAGGGTTCTTGCTTCCAACCGCGGGCTCTGTCCATAGTGACTCGTGCAACGGCGTGGTTGGATGCCTGCTGCTCTGGTCCGTGGATGGCTCCAATGTGGTAGGAACGGAATGCTCAAATATGGCCGACCGCTCAACTCCATTAACGGTGGAAACGTTAGAATGGCGAACGTTCCTGGTACTGGTGGCTGTATTGTTGGGTGGGGGCGTTGTCTACTATTGCCAATGTTCGCCCCGCGACATTGGCATGCTGCTGTTTTCCGAAGAGTGACTTGTTGTTAGCGGTGCCTTTTTCGTGAGCTGGCTGCGACCTCGTCTTCGTCGGCGACGTTTTGGCGTATGGATGTCTCCACTCTCGACCACCTGACTGTGCAGAACCGGCTTACCGTGTGTGCGTCCAAACTGGGCTTGCACTCGCATCGCTACGTCCAATGCCTCTTGTAGCTGAATCGGTCGACTAGAAATTACTATTCCCTGTAGCGGAGTTTCGCGCATACCGTCAATAAATTGTTGCACCAGAATCTGGTCATACATATGTCCGGGCATTCCACTAAAAGCGCATTGGGCCAAGCGTTCCAATTCAAATGCGAAATCGGGCAATGATTCCCTGGGTCCTTGTATCCGATGACGCAACAGTTGATAGCTCGACCGGCAATCTAGCATGAATCGTTGACGCATGGCGGCACACAGTGCTGAGTAGGTAAGTGTAGGTTGTGTAGGCAAAGTGCCATAAAATGTTGAGGCGCGACCGCGCAGATTCAACACCACTGCCAAACATTTCTCATCCTCTGCCCACTGATAGTAATTCGCCACCTTGTCTACCAGTCGCTCAAATTCGCCCCAAGATCCAGTTCCATCAAACAACGGCAACAAACCAGGATTAAATTGCGGGACGGGGGGTGATCGCGCCCACGCCGCTCCGTAGGTGGTGGAAGCGGCCCGTGGCAGCGCGTCCTGCCTTGGTTGGGGTAACCCACCCCACGTGGTGTGTTCCGGCGGCGAAACGGGCCCTGGCACCGCTGTGGGCTGCGCGCTTATAAAGGACCGTTCTAAGGCTTCGCACATTCGGTCGATCTTTTTATTCACCGCCTCCACTGATTGTGCTATAGCAATAATAGAACTGCCGCTGTCCTCTTCTATTCTGCTGTTCCGAGCCTGCGTCGATTTCTTAGGCATTTTACACGTGGTGAGGTTCTTCGCAGTAACCGAACATAACCCCACACCTGACACCAATGTAACGTGTCTTGCCTTTGTGGAACAAAATAACGCCACCCGTGGCCGAGCTGTTGGTTTACGGTTGGGCGTTCGATCGTCAGGCCTAAGATAACTCAGCAGAATCGCAAAGAAAACAGAGATAGTTTCTTTCGTTTATTCAATCTCTTTATTTTCCTTGTCTTGGCGGCAGCGAAAACTTTCAAGCCCTTCTTCTCTTTCTCCCTATCTTCTTCTCTTCGTTAAGTTGGCCGCGATAGCTCAAAAAAAACTAGCCCTCCCGGTGGCGCCGTTATTAGTGTGCCCAGCCGTAGAGAATGGGACCGCTTCTTAAGGGGGACAGTTTGCGTTTGCCTACTACCCGAGTTGCCACCCAGGCCGTCTACGTTGCAATATATATACTTTATATGGTCGGAAATGCTTCCTTCTATGCGTTGCACACTTCTGACCAAAATTAATATACCCTTTTTGCTTGGGTACAATAATCATTTTGAAATAAAGTTTTCTTTATAACGCATATGTATACCATTTTGTATCCTGCAAAAAGAGTGCAATCTTATACAAAGTGCTTGTCTTAAGTAAAAAACTAATGTCATGTGTGTTTTTGTCGTGGCGAGCACATGCGGATACATGTTATGATACTGTGACTTTGAGTGGCTCTAAAACTGAGGAAAATGCAGTAATCGATTCAAAATTTTAATCGAAAATCCATTAATAATATATAGAACGAAAAACAAAAAATTTTATTTATTATCCCCTCCTTAGTTTGAATTATCCATAAAAAAATTTAAAAATGAGCAAGTACCCACTTTTGCTCGTATAACAAAACTTATAGATTAAGGAATTTTTTCAATATTTAGTCCAAAGGCCTTTGGCTGTAATCCCACTTTTAATGCGCCTGGGCATACTCTCCACCAATTTTTCTATCAATCTGTGCGATATAGTGCTCCATTCCGCTTCGACCGACTCCAAAGCTCGTCTATTGCCCTTAGCAGAGCCCATAGGTTTTCAATCGGATTTAGATCTGGGCTTCGAGCAGGCCACTGCATCTTCAGAAAACTTTGATTTTCGAGCCATTCCTTTTCAATTTTCACCTTGTGTTTTGAATCACCGCCCTGTTGGAAAGTGACTTCGCGCTCTTGATACGCAGTCTCTATAAAATCAGGAAGATTGGATTCCACATGTAAATAATCTTCCTTTTTTATAATCCCATTTATTCGGACCAATGTTTTTCGTTTTATATTAGTAATAGTTATTTGTTAAAAATTTGGATTCGATTAATGCATTTTCCTGAGTTTTAGAGCCACTCAAAGTCACAGTATTGAAACATGTATCCGCATGTGCTCGCCACTGTATATTTGTGTGGACGTTGACGCGTACAATGTCCGTCACCAGGACATAACCTGTTTCGCGGGAACCCAAGCAGAGCTATCCACCTTTCGACCAACCGACCGCTGGGCGCAGCCGTATATCGGACGGCAAGAATCGCGTGGAGACATACAAATAAAAACAAACAATAAAAATACAATTAGCTACTGAGCAGAGAACTCAAAAAGGTTCATGCAAAGCATAGTTAGAGATACACTGTTTTAAATATAGAGGAATAAAAGTTCTGGAATTACGGAGTGCCTATACAGTTGCGAGCAAAAAAAAGTAGCGCGTAACATAGCGTCGGTAAAATAGTTGTTTGATCTGCCTAATTGCAGATGGGAGAAAACTCCAATGCTCAAATGCTAGCATTCGGAGTGGAGTAAGGAAAAAATGTCTTCACCTTTTCGATTTCCAGAAAGAGGAGTTATTTTTCGGTTTCATTAGTTAGAAGCTCTTTATGAGCCATGTAACAGAAGCTTTTAGAACAAATCTCAGAGGTCTGATTGTAAGAGGTAGGAACTGCGTTTTAACTGGTGGAGACATTTTGGGCGAAAGAAATGTAGCAAGTTAGAAATGAATAAAACGTGAGCTAAACGAGTTCTAGTTTTAAAAAACACTCAAATGCATTAAGTTTCACTCAAGAGCTTAAAAAGTCAGCTTTAATATGCATATCGTTTCTTTATATGACAGTTTGAGTACTTACTCCGCTGTGCTTAGTACTTAGCACGTGTGAAAGCTTACGAGTGTTTTACTTGTGAGTGTCACGCTAATGAGTGGCAAAATTTGAGTACAAATTGATAATGTAAATTTACACACTCAAGTTGACTTAGGTTATGATTGGGCTCCAATGTAAATGTCCCACGATGATATGTCTTGCAAAGGACAATGATGAAGAAGTCCAATGATGAATGTCCAAGATGATGATGTATGTAAGATGAAAAGCCCAATGATGATTTCCAAGATGATGTAACGATGAATGCAATCCAATGAACCCATAAACGACTTTATATAGTTTTCAAGTTTTTATGTTGGGACTTGCGAAGTGCAAAGTACTGTCAAGCTCTCCTACATCCTATGGAATCTGCCCATAAAATTGACATATCACCGGTCTAACGACCCAAAACCTAGCACAAAAAATTTGTTATCAATTCGAAAGAATAGATGTTATGCCAGGGCCAGCTCAGTCGTCCGATTGGTAACCCATTAAATATGTATGGAGAAACATTCAGAGAAGCGCCACAAAGAAAAAACTGTCCAATAAAGCTTAGCATTGGGAAGTTATCCATAAAAAATGGCTACAGATCCCAGTTTAGCATTGCTGGAGTCGGTGCGGCGCAGGTGCCAACCGGCTATTGCCAATAATTGGTTCAGGACTAAGTATTAAGTCCTAAGAACCAAAGGTGACTTGAATTTAAAGTTTCAAATAATTTGGAATCGACAGATTTTAATTGTTAGTTGTCACTACAATTTTAACAGCTCAAAATGCCCTTCCTTCAGTATCTTGCTCGTTTCTGAAAATGGGGGACTCTGCGTTTTATAAATTCTTATTATTAAACACTTTTACTTGCAGATTAAAAAAAAACGGTTTTTACATATATGTATAAATGTCTATATACATATGTATTGCTATGCAATTGGACTTGGAAAAATTCACTTCATAAACACAAAAAGGATTGGGAAATACCATGTAACCTTTGGGACAGGTCAGGTATGTACATACAAGTATACAAATGTGTGTAGGCCGCTATGAAAGAGCGGGAAACCTCACACTTTTATAAGTATGTAATGGGATATAATGTGAATGAGATTTTTAATAAGAAATGTTGTACTTATTAGGAATTCCGCCGATGCAAGCTGGAGGCGCGGAGGAATATCCGGCTCGAAGGACAAATGTATGTGGAGGGGCGGAAGGATCCAAATAAAAATACAAATAGTTGGCGGGTGCCAATTTTTTCTGGTCTGGTGAGCTGGTAATTAATTAAAAACGCGTGGGAACTCTATTTAAAACTATGATTTTTATTTACAGAACAATGTCACACACGAAAAGGTTCGATTGAAAGTAAACGGGATTTTAATAGCAAGTGGAAAAATGTGCGGGTATTCGGGGGAAAGTCTCGTACTAGATTCACTATGGCAATTTACAGGAAAACTCCTCGTCACTCTCCTCAGTATGACCGCATTCTGTTTTGGGAAAAAACCCTACCCCTCACTCTCTGCTGTTCAGACGGTGGCGTGAGCAGTTATAACCAGAGGGCCGGGGCTAACTTCGACCGCGTCAAACTTTGTATACCCTTGCAACGTTTTTGGTAACTCTTTCCTTACCTATAGCCATCAAAGTGGAAAAACGTTTTATCTAAAAAGGCTAATGTTTGCGAACAAACGGCTTACAATAACGAAGATATTGCTCAAAGTCACTGTTTTCCACCGATCGTTCCTATGGGTGCTATATGATGGAGTCACCCGATCTTTATCGAATTCGGCACAGTCATTAACAGATATATTAAACTAACAAGTGTTTAATTTAAAAGCAATCACGTCAAAAATAACGAAGTTATTGACGAAAGTCACTGTTTTCGACCGATCGCTCCCATGGGAGCCATATTATATAGTCACCCGATCTTGATCAAATTTGGCATAGTCATTTATAAGTAGAATAAACTCACCAATATTAAATTTCATGACAATAGCTTAGAAAATAACGAAGTTATTTAGAAAAGTCACTGTTGTGACTTTGGCGTTTGTATGGGAGCTATATGATATAGTGGTCCGATCCGGCTGAATCCGAGATATACAACCCCTGCAGTATATACAACTGTTTGTGCCTACTTGAAAAATTTCAAAATTTCTGTAGCTCTAATGATCTAGGAGGAGTTTGCGTTGATCCAGACGGACGGACAGACGGACGGACAGACGGACGGACATAGCTATATAAACTCGTCTCGTTATGCTGATCAAAAATATATATACTTTATATGGTCGGAGATGTATCCTTCTATGCGTTGCACACTTCTGACCAAAATTAATATACCTTTTTGCAAGGGTATAAAAACAGTAGACTGCACTGCTCATGTAAAAAATAAAATCAAATCATCAAATATATTATTATTGATAATTTCATAATTTTGTGCGCATACATTTTTTATGAAGCATACTACTGTTGGAGGAGACGTCATCGTTAACTTAGATTTGTATCTATTAAAATTTCTTATATTATTTGTTTAAGATTATCGGAATTTCTACCACTGTATTTACATTAACATGTTCTAAAAGCTTCTGTTACATGGCTCATGAAGAGCTTCTAACTCATAAAAACGAAATATAAAAATGACTTCTTTCTGGAATTCGAAGAGGAGAAGACTTATTTTTCCTTACTCCACTCCACATGCTATTGAGCATTGGACTTTTGTACCATCTGCAACTGGGCAGATCAAACATTGGCGACCGTGACAGGACCTTGCACTTCGCAAGTCCCAACATAAAAACTTAAAAACTATATAATGTCGTTTATTCGTTCATTATATTGCATTCATCGTTACATCATCTTGGACAGTCATCATTGGACTTTTCAGCTTACATCATCATCACATTCATGATTGGACTTCTTCATCATTACATAATCATCTTGGATAGTCGTCATCGGACTTCTTCATCATTGGCCTTTGCAAGACATATCATCGTGGACATTTACGTGGAGCCCTATCATAACCTAAGTCAACTTGAGTGTGTAAATTTACATCATTAATTTCCACTCAATTTTTGACTCAATTGCCACTTATTAGCGATCGTAAAGCTTTCACATGCTTTACAATCACATGTAAAACACTCGTAAGCTTTAACACGTGCTAAGCATTAAGAACAGCGGAGTAAGTACTCAAACTGTCATATAGAGAAACGATCTACATATTAAAGCGCACTTCTTAAGCTCTTGAGTGAAACTTAATGCATTTGAGTGTTTTTATTAAAACTAGAACTCGTTTAGCTCACGTTTAATTCATTCCTAACTTGCTACATTTTTTTCGTTAAGGGCCCAAAATGTCTCCACCAAATGAAACGCAGCTTCTATCTCTCAGACAACAACGGAATCAACTGCAATCTAATATTCAAAGTTTAAGAGCTAAAATCGATCTTGAAAATGACCCTATTATATTAGATTGTCAGTCTCAAATTGTTGAGTCGTATTTTAAACAGGCATTACAAGTTCTAACCAATATTGAGAAGCTAGATCCAGCAGACGCGAATAGGGCAAAGATAGAAAATCTTTTTATCGAAACAAAGGCAATCATATTACGGCGCATTAGCGCAAGTAAAAAGGAAAAACCAGAAGAACTTAGTTTCTTTAATTCATCGACTTATCATGGGGGACATCATAATCGGCTTCCATCCCTCAACTTACCTAAATTCGACGCCAAATATGAGGAATTCAAAAAATTTATTACTTCATTTACAAATATGGTACATGAAGACAACTCATCGTCCAATGTTGACAAATTTAACTATCTAATAAGTTGTCTATCTGGCCAAGCTCTAAGCGTAGTCTCGCCATTTTAACTATCAGACGAAAATTATCCCAAGGCCCTAGATCGCCTCAACGAGGGATATGACAAGAAAGTTCTTATTTTCGTAGAACATATTTCAAGTTTATTTAACATTGCTAGCATGAAAAAGGCAGACGCTGTTACCCTACGTACAACTTTGGATACGGTTTCAGCTCTACGCGGATCATTGTTGCGAAGTGCAAGGTACTGTCAAGCTTTCCTACATCATAGGGAATCTGCCCATAAAATGGACATATCACCGGTCTAACGACCCAAAACCTAGGAGAATTGGTTCAGGACTAAGTATTAAGTCCTAAGAACCAAAGGTGACTTGAATTTAAAGTTTCAAAAATTTTGGAATCGACAGATTTTAATTGTTAGTTGTCACTACAATTTTATGAACAGCTCAAAATGCCCTTCCTTCAGTATCTTACTCGTTTCTGAAAATGGGGGACTCTTTGTTCAGTCCAAAATAGTACTAATATTATTATATATAAATATAGATTATGAATTTATAAAAGATTGGTGCATTTGTGGTCTTTTTAATATGATTTATCAACTTTAAAGTCAAAGCTTAGGGGTACTGCTATTTTCGTGAACACAGCTGTATGTATGTACATATGTATGTAAGTATGAGTGTGCTTACCGCGGCAAAAAATATTACATATGTATCTATGTATGTATGTATGGATGTACAATTATTTGGCACAAATAATTTATGCCGATGGACTAATGATCAGTCCGTGGAGTGTGCTTTACACTTTAAGTAAAGGTAAGTGGGACTTTATAAATTCGCGATTATTAAACACTTTTACTTGCAGATTAAAAAAAAACTGTTTTTACATGTATGTATAAATGTCTATATACATATGTATTGCTATGCAATTGGACTTGGAAAAATTCACTTCATAAACACAAAAAGGATTGGGAAATACCATGTAACCTTTGGGACAGGTCAGGTATGTACATACAAGTATACAAATGTGTGTAGGCCGCTATGAAAGAGCGGGAAACCTCACACTTTTATAAGTATGTAATGGGATATAATGTGAATGAGATTTTTAATAAGAAATGTTGTACTTATTAGGAATTCCGCCGATGCAAGCTGGAGGCGCGGAGGAATATCCGGCTCGAAGGACAAATGTATGTGGAGGGGCGGAAGGATCCAAATAAAAATACAAATAGTTGGCGGGTGCCAATTTTTTCTGGTCTGGTGAGCTGGTAATTAATTAAAAACGCGTGGGAACTCTATTTAAAACTATGATTTTTATTGCAACGTTGCAACGTTTTTGGTAACTCTTTCCTTACCTATAGCCATCAAAGTGGAAAAACGTTTTATCTAAAAAGGCTAATGTTTGCGAACGAACGGCTTACAATAACGAAGATATTGCTCAAAGTCACTGTTTTCCACCGATCGTTCCTATGGGTGCTATATGATAGAGTCACCCGATCTTTATCGAATTCGGCACAGTCATTAACAGATATATTAAACTAACAAGTGTTTAATTTAAAAGCAATCACGTCAAAAATAACGAAGTTATTGACGAAAGTCACTGTTTTCGACCGATCGCTCCCATGGGAGCCATATTATATAGTCACCCGATCTTGATCAAATTTGGCATAGTCATTTATAAGTAGAATAAACTCACCAATATTAAATTTCCTGACAATAGCTTAGAAAATAACGAAGTTATTTAGAAAAGTCACTGTTGTGACTTTGGCGTTTGTATGGGAGCTATATGATATAGTGGTCCGATCCGGCTGAATCCGAGATATACAACCCCTGCAGTATATACAACTGTTTGTGCCTACTTGAAAAATTTCAAAATTTCTGTAGCTCTAATGATCTAGGAGGAGTTTGCGTTGATCCAGACGGACGGACAGACGGACGGACATAGCTATATAAACTCGTCTCGTTATGCTGATCAAAAATATATATACTTTATATGGTCGGAGATGTATCCTTCTATGCGTTGCACACTTCTGACCAAAATTAATATACCTTTTTGCAAGGGTATAAAAACAGTATACTGCACTGCTCATGTAAAAAATAAAATCAAATCATCAAATATATTATTATTGATAATTTCATAATTTTGTGCGCATACATTTTTTATGAAGCATACTACTGTTGGAGGAGACGTCATCGTTAACTTAGATTTGTATCTATTAAAATTTCTTATATTATTTGTTTAAGATTATCGGAATTTCTACCACTGTATTTACATTAACATGTTCTAAAAGCTTCTGTCACATGGCTCATAAAGAGCTTCTAACTCATAAAAACGAAATATAAAAATGACTTCTTTCTGGAATTCGAAGAGGAGAAGTCTTATTTTTCCTTACTCCACTCCACATGCTATTGAGCATTGGACTTTTGTACCATCTGCAACTGGGCAGATCAAACATTGGCGACCGTGACAGGACCTTGCACTTCGCAAGTCCCAACATAAAAACTTAAAAACTATATAATGTCGTTTATTCGTTCATTATATTGCATTCATCGTTACATCATCTTGGACAGTCATCATTGGACTTTTCAGCTTACATCATCATCACATTCATGATTGGACTTCTTCATCATTACATAATCATCTTGGATAGTCGTCATCGGACTTCTTCATCATTGGCCTTTGCAAGACATATCATCGTGGACATTTACGTGGAGCCCTATCATAACCTAAGTCAACTTGAGTGTGTAAATTTACATCATTAATTTCCACTCAATTTTTGACTCAATTGCCACTTATTAGCGATCGTAAAGCTTTCACATGCTTTACAATCACATGTAATACACTCGTAAGCTTTAACACGTGCTAAGCATTAAGAACAGCGGAGTAAGTACTCAAACTGTCATATAGAGAAACGATCTACATATTAAAGCTCACTTCTTAAGCTCTTGAGTGAAACTTAATGCATTTGAGTGTTTTTATTAAAACTAGAACTCGTTTAGCTCACGTTTAATTCATTCCTAACTTGCTACATTTTTTTCGTTAAGGGCCCAAAATGTCTCCACCAAATGAAACGCAGCTTCTATCTCTCAGACAACAACGGAATCAACTGCAATCTAATATTCAAAGTTTAAGAGCTAAAATCGATCTTGAAAATGACCCTATTATATTAGATTGTCAGTCTCAAATTGTTGAGTCGTATTTTAAACAGGCATTACAAGTTCTAACCAATATTGAGAAGCTAGATCCAGCAGACGCGAATCGGGCAAAGATAGAAAATCTTTTTATCGAAACAAAGGCAATCATATTACGGCGCATTAGCGCAAGTAAAAAGGAAAAACCAGAAGAACTTAGTTTCTTTAATTCATCGATTTATCATGGGGGACATCATAATCGGCTTCCATCCCTCAACTTACCTAAATTCGACGCCAAATATGAGGAATTCAAAAAATTTATTACTTCATTTACAAATATGGTACATGAAGACAACTCATCGTCCAATGTTGACAAATTTAACTATCTAATAAGTTGTCTATCTGGCCAAGCTCTAAGCGTAGTATCGCCATTTTAACTATCAGACGAAAATTATCCCAGGGCCCTAGATCGCCTCAACGAGCGATATGACAAGAAAGTTCTTATTTTCGTAGAACATATTTCAAGTTTATTTAACATTGCTAGCATGAAAAAGGCAGACGCTGTTACCCTACGTACAACTTTGGATACGGTTTCAGCTCTACGCGGATCATTGTTGCGAAGTGCAAGGTACTGTCAAGCTTTCCTACATCATAGGGAATCTGCCCATAAAATGGACATATCACCGGTCTAACGACCCAAAACCTAGGAGAATTGGTTCAGGACTAAGTATTAAGTCCTAAGAACCAAAGGTGACTTGAATTTAAAGTTTCAAAAATTTTGGAATCGACAGATTTTAATTGTTAGTTGTCACTACAATTTTATGAACAGCTCAAAATGCCCTTCCTTCAGTATCTTGCTCGTTTCTGAAAATGGGGGACTCTTTGTTCAGTCCAAAATAGTACTAATATTATTATATATAAATATAGATTATGAATTTATAAAAGATTGGTGCATTTGTGGTCTTTTTAATATGATTTATCAACTTTAAAGTCAAAGCTTAGGGGTACTGCTATTTTCGTGAACACAGCTGTATGTATGTACATATGTATGTAAGTATGAGTGTGCTTACCGCGGCAAAAAATATTACATATGTATCTATGTATGTATGTATGGATGTACAATTATTTGGCACAAATAATTTATGCCGATGGACTAATGATCAGTCCGTGGAGTGTGCTTTACACTTTAAGTAAAGGTAAGTGGGACTTTATAAATTCGCGATTATTAAACACTTTTACTTGCAGATTAAAAAAAAACTGTTTTTACATGTATGTATAAATGTCTATATACATATGTATTGCTATGCAATTGGACTTGGAAAAATTCACTTCATAAACACAAAAAGGATTGGGAAATACCATGTAACCTTTGGGACAGGTATGTGCATACAAGTATACAAAAGTGTGTAGGCCGCTATGAAAGAGCGGGAAACCTCACACTTTTATAAGTATGTAATGGGATATAATGTGAATGAGATTTTTAATAAGAAATGTTGTACTTATTAGGAATTCCGCCGATGCAAGCTGGAGGCGCGGAGGAATATCCGGCTCGAAGGACAAATGTTCGTGGAGGGGCGGAAGGATCCAAATAAAAATACAAATAGTTGGCGGGTGCCAATTTTTTCTGGTCTGGTGAGCTGGTAATTAATTAAAAACGCGTGGGAACTCTATTTAAAACTATGATTTTTATTTACAGAATAATGTCACACACGAAAAGGTTCGATTGAAAGTAAACGGGATTTTAATAGCAAGTGGAAAAATGTGCGGGTATTCGGGGGAAAGTCTCGTACTAGATTCACTATGGCGATTTACAGGAAAACTCCTCGTCACTCTCCTCAGTATGACCGCATTCTGTTTTGGGAAAAAACCCTACCCCTCACTCTCTGCTGTTCAGCCTGTGGCGTGAGCAGTTATAACCAGAGAGCCGGGGCTAACTTCGACCGCGTCAAACTTTGTATACCCTTGCAACGTTTTTGGTAACTCTTTCCTTACCTATAGCCATCAAAGTGGAAAAACGTTTTATCTAAAAAGGCTAATGTTTGCGAACGAACGGCTTACAATAACGAAGATATTGCTCAAAGTCACTGTTTTCCACCGATCGTTCCTATGGGTGCTATATGATAGAGTCACCCGATCTTTATCGAATTCGGCAGAGTCATTAACAGATATATTAAACTAACAAGTGATTAATTTAAAAGCAATCACGTCAAAAATAACGAAGTTATTGACGAAAGTCACTGTTTTCGACTGATCGCTCCCATGGGAGCCATATTATATAGTCACCCGATCTTGATCAAATTTGGCATAGTCATTTATATGTAGAATAAACTCACCAATATTAAATTTCATGACAATAGCTTAGAAAATAACGAAGTTATTTAGAAAAGTCACTGTTGTGACTTTGGCGTTTGTATGGGAGCTATATGATATAGTGGTCCGATCCGGCTGAATCCGAGATATACAACCCCTGCAGTATATACAACTGTTTGTGCCTACGTGAAAAATTTCAAAATTTCTGTAGCTCTAATGATCTAGGAGGAGTTTGCGTTGATCCAGACGGACGGACAGACGGACGGACAGACGGACATATATATACTTTATATGGTCGGAGATGTATCCTTCTATGCGTTGCACACTTCTGACCAAAATTAATATACCTTTTTGCAAGGGTATAAAAACAGTAGACTGCACTGCTCATGTAAAAAATAAAATCAAATCATCAAATATATTGTTATTGATAATTGTCATAATTTTGTGCGCATATATTTTTTACGAAGCATACTACTGTTGGAGGAGACGTCATCGTTAACTTAGATTTGTATCTATTAAAATTTCTTATATTATTTGTTTAAGATTATCGGAATTTCTACCACTGTATTTACATTAACATGTTCTAAAAGCTTCTGTTACATGGCTCATGAAGAGCTTCTAACTCATAAAAACGAAATATAAAAATGACTTCTTTCTGGAATTCGAAGAGGAGAAGACTTATTTTTCCTTACTCCACTCCACATGCTATTGAGCATGGGAGTATTGTACCATCTGCAACTGGGCAGATCAAACATTGGCGACCGTGACAGGACCTTGCACTTCGCAAGTCCCAACATAAAAACTTAAAAACTATATAATGTCGTTTATTCGTTCATTATATTGCATTCATCGTTACATCATCTTGGACAGTCATCATTGGTCTTTTCATCTTACATCATCATCACATTCATGATTGGACTTCTTCATCATTACATAATCATCTTGGATAGTCGTCATCGGACTTCTTCATTATTGGCCTTTGCAAGACATATCATCGTGGACATTTACGTGGAGCCCTATCATAACCTAAGTCAACTTGAGTGTGTAAATTTACATCATTAATTTCCACTCAATTTTTGACTCAATTGCCACTTATTAGCGATCGTAAAGCTTTCACATGCTTTACAATCACATGTAAAACACTCGTAAGCTTTAACACGTGCTAAGCATTAAGAACAGCGGAGTAAGTACTCAAACTGTCATATAGAGAAACGATCTACATATTAAAGCGCACTTCTTAAGCTCTTGAGTGAAACTTAATGCATTTGAGTGTTTTTATTAAAACTAGAACTCGTTTAGCTCACGTTTAATTCATTCCTAACTTGCTACATTTTTTTCGTTAAGGGCCCAAAATGTCTCCACCAAATGAAACGCAGCTTCTATCTCTCAGACAACAACGGAATCAACTGCAATCTAATATTCAAAGTTTAAGAGCTAGAATCGATCTTTAAAATGACCCTATTATATTAGATTGTTAGTCTCAAATTGTTGAGTCGTATTTTAAACAGGCATTACAAGTTCTAACCAATATTGAGAAGCTAGATCCAGCAGACGCGAATCGGGCAAAGATATTACGGCGCATTAGCGCAAGTAAAAAGGAAAAACCAGAAGAACTTAGTTTCTTTAATCCATCGACTTATCATGGGGGACATCATAATCGGCTTCCATCCCTCAACTTACCTAAATTCGACGCCAAATATGAGGAATTCAAAAAATTTATTACTTCATTTACAAATATGGTACATGAAGACAACTCATCGTCCAATGTTGACAAATTTAACTATCTAATAAGTTGTCTATCTGGGCAAGCTCTAAGCGTAGTCTCGCCATTTTAACTATCAGACGAAAATTATCCCAAGGCCCTAGATCGCCTCAACGAGCGATATGACAAGAAAGTTCTTATTTTCGTAGAACATATTTCAAGTTTATTTAACATTGCTAGCATGAAAAAGGCAGACGCTGTTACCCTACGTACAACTTTGGATACGGTTTCAGCTCTACGCGGATCATTGTTGCGAAGTGCAAGGTACTGTCAAGCTTTCCTACATCATAGGGAATCTGCCCATAAAATGGACATATCACCGGTCTAACGACCCAAAACCTAGGAGAATTGGTTCAGGACTAAGTATTAAGTCCTAAGAACCAAAGGTGACTTGAATTTAAAGTTTAAAAAATTTTGGAATCGAAAGATTTTAATTGTTAGTTGTCACTACAATTTTATGAACAGCTCAAAATGCCCTTCCTTCAGTATCTTGCTCGTTTCTGAAAATGGGGGACTCTTTGTTCAGTCCAAAATAGTACTAATATTATTATATATAAATATAGATTATGAATTTATAAAAGATTGGTGCATTTGTGGTCTTTTTAATATGATTTATCAACTTTAAAGTCAAAGCTTAGGGGTACTGCTATTTTCGTGAACACAGCTGTATGTATGTACATATGTATGTAAGTATGAGTGTGCTTACCGCGGCAAAAAATATTACATATGTATCTATGTAGGTATGTATGGATGTACAATTATTTGGCACAAATAATTTATGCCGATGGACTAATGATCTGTCCGTGGAGTGTGCTTTACACTTTAAGTAAAGGTAAGTGGGACTTTATAAATTCGCGATTATTAAACACTTTTACTTGCAGATTAAAAAAAAAACTGTTTTTACATGTATGTATAAATGTCTATATACATATGTATTGCTATGCAATTGGACTTGGAAAAATTCACTTCATAAACACAAAAAGGATTGGGAAATACCATGTAACCTTTGGGACAGGTCAGGTATGTGCATACAAGTATACAAAAGTGTGTAGGCCGCTATGAAAGAGCGGGAAACCTCACACTTTTATAAGTATGTAATATGATATAATGTGAATGAGATTTTTAATAAGAAATGTTGTACTTATTAGGAATTCCGCCGATGCAAGCTGGAGGCGCGGAGGAATATCCGGCTCGAAGGACAAATGTTCGTGGAGGGGCGGAAGGATCCAAATAAAAATACAAATAGTTGGCGGGTGCCAATTTTTTCTGGTCTGGTGAGCTGGTAATTAATTAAAAACGCGTGGGAACTCTATTTAAAACTATGATTTTTATTTACAGAACAATGTCACACACGAAAAGGTTCGATTGAAAGTAAACGGGATTTTAACAGCAAGTGGAAAAATGTGCGGGTATTCGGGGGAAAGTCTCGTACTAGATTCACTATGTCGATTTACAGGAAAACTCCTCGTCACTCTCCTCAGTATGACCGCATTCTGTTTTGGGAAAAAACCCTACCCCTCACTCTCTGCTGTTCAGCTGGTGGCGTGAGCAGTTATAACCAGAGGGCCGGGGCTAACTTCGACCGCGTCAAACTTTGTATACCCTTGCAACGTTTTTGGTAACTCTTTCCTTACCTATAGCCATCAAAGTGGAAAAACGTTTTATCTAAAAAGGCTAATGTTTGCGAACGAACGGCTTACAATAACGAAGATATTGCTCAAAGTCACTGTTTTCCACCGATCGTTCCTATGGGTGCTATATGATAGAGTCACCCGATCTTTATCGAATTCGGCAGAGTCATTAACAGATATATTAAACTAACAAGTGTTTAATTTACATTGGCGACCGTGACAGGACCTTGCACTTCGCAAGTCCCAACATAAAAACTTAAAAACTATATAATGTCGTTTATTCGTTCATTATATTGCATTCATCGTTACATCATCTTGGACAGTCATCATTGGACTTTTCAGCTTACATCATCATCACATTCACGATTGGACTTCTTCATCATTACATAATCATCTTGGATAGTCGTCATCGGACTTCTTCATCATTGGCCTTTGCAAGACATATCATGGTGGACATTTACGTGGAGCCCTATCATAACCTAAGTCAACTTGAGTGTGTAAATTTACATCATTAATTTCCACTCAATTTTTGACTCAATTGCCACTTATTAGCGATCGTAAAGCTTTCACATGCTTTACAATCACATGTAAAACACTCGTAAGCTTTAACACGTGCTAAGCATTAAGAACAGCGGAGTAAGTACTCAAACTGTCATATAGAGAAACGATCTACATATTAAAGCTCACTTCTTAAGCTCTTGAGTGAAACTTAATGCATTTGAGTGTTTTTATTAAAACTAGAACTCGTTTAGCTCACGTTTAATTCATTCCTAACTTGCTACATTTTTTTCGTTAAGGGCCCAAAATGTCTCCACCAAATGAAACGCAGCTTCTATCTCTCAGACAACAACGGAATCAACTGCAATCTAATATTCAAAGTTTAAGAGCTAGAATCGATCTTGAAAATGACCCTATTATATTAGATTGTCAGTCTCAAATTGTTGAGTCGTATTTTAAACAGGCATTACAAGTTCTAACCAATATTGAGAAGCTAGATCCAGCAGACGCGAATCGGGCAAAGATAGAAAATCTTTTTATCGAAACAAAGGCAATCATATTACGGCGCATTAGCGCAAGTAAAAAGGAAAAACCAGAAGAACTTAGTTTCTTTAATTCATCGATTTATCATGGGGGACATCATAATCGGCTTCCATCCCTCAACTTACCTAAATTCGACGCCAAATATGAGGAATTCAAAAAATTTATTACTTCATTTACAAATATGGTACATGAAGACAACTCATCGTCCAATGTTGACAAATTTAACTATCTAATAAGTTGTCTATCTGGCCAAGCTCTAAGCGTAGTATCGCCATTTTAACTATCAGACGAAAATTATCCCAAGGCCCTAGATCGCCTCAACGAGCGATATGACAAGAAAGTTCTTATTTTCATAGAACATATTTCAAGTTTATTTAACATTGCTAGCATGAAAAAGGCAGACGCTGTTACCCTACGTACGATTTTGGATACGGTTTCAGCTCTACGCGGATCATTGTTGCGAAGTGCAAGGTACTGTCAAGCTTTCCTACATCATAGGGAATCTGCACATAAAATGGACATATCACCGGTCTAACGACCCAAAACCTAGGAGCAAGCTCAACAAATTTGTTATCAATTCGAAAGAATATATGTTATGCCAGGGCCAGCTCAGTCATCGGATTGGTAACCCATTAAATATGTATGGAGAAACATTCAGAGAAGCGCCACAAAGAAAAAACCGTCCAATAAAGCTTAGCATTGGGAAGTTATCCATAAAAAATGGCTACAGATCCCAGTTCAGCATTGCTGGAGTCGGTGCGGCGCAGGTGCCAACCGGCTATTGCCAATAATTGGTTCAGGACTAAGTATTAAGTCCAAAGAACCAAAGGTGACTTGAATTTAAAGTTTCAAATAATTTGGAATCGTGGAGTGTGCTTTACACTTTAAGTAAAGGTAAGTGGGACTTTATAAATTCGCGATTATTAAACACTTTTACTTGCAGATTAAAAAAAAACTGTTTTTACATGTATGTATAAATGTCTATATACATATGTATTGCTATGCAATTGGACTTGGAAAAATTCACTTCATAAACACAAAAAGGATTGGGAAATACCATGTAACCTTTGGGACAGGTCAGGTATGTACATACAAGTATACAAAAGTGTGTAAGCCGCTATGAAAGAGCGGGAAACCTCACACTTTTATAAGTATGTAATGGGATATAATGTGAATGAGATTTTTAATAAGAAATGTTGTACTTATTAGGAATTCCGCCGATGCAAGCTGGAGGCGCGGAGGAATATCCGGCTCGAAGGACAAATGTTCGTGGAGGGGCGGAAGGATCCAAATAAAAATACAAATAGTTGGCGGGTGCCAATTTCTTCTGGTCTGGTGAGCTGGTAATTAATTAAAAACGCGTGGGAACTCTATTTAAAACTATGATTTTTATTTACAGAACAATGTCACACACGAAAAGGTTCGATTGAAAGTAAACGGGATTTTAATAGCAAGTGGAAAAATGTGCGGGTATTCGGGGGAAAGTCTCGTACTAGATTCACTATGGCGATTTACAGGAAAACTCCTCGTCACTCTCCTCAGTATGACCGCATTCTGTTTTGGGAAAAAACCCTACCCCTCACTCTCTGCTGTTCAGCCGGTGGCGTGAGCAGTTATAACCAGAGGGCCGGGGCTAACTTCGACCGCGTCAAAGTTTGTATGCCCTTGCAACGTTTTTGGTAACTCTTTCCTTACCTATAGCCATCAAAGTGGAAAAACGTTTTATCTAAAAAGGCTAATGTTTGCGAAAGAACGGCTTACAATCTTACCATAGGAAATAACGAAGATATTGATCAAAGACACCGTTTTTCACCGATCGTTCCTATGGGTGCTATATGATAGAGTCACCCGATCTTTATCGAATTCGGCACTGTCATTAACAGATATATTAAACTAACAAGTGTTAATTTAAAAGCAATCACGTCAAAAATAACGAAGTTATTGACGAAAGTCACTGTTTTCGACCGATCACTCCCATGGGAGCCATATGATATAGTCACCTTAATCAAATTTGGCATAGTCATTTATATGTAGAATAAACTCACCAATATTAAATTTCATGACAATAGCTTAGAAAATAACGAAGTTATTTAGAAAAGTCACTGTTGTGACTTTGGCGTTTGTATGGGAGCTATATGATATAGTGGTCCGATCCGGCTGAATCCGACATATACAACCCCTGCAGTATATACAACTGTTTGTGCCTACGTGAAAAATTTCAAAATTTCTGTAGCTCTAACGGTCTAGGAGGAGTTTGCGTTGATCCAGACGGACGGACAGACGGACGGACATAGCTATATGAACTCGTCTCGTTATGCTGATCAAAAATATATATACTTTATATGGTCGGAGATGTATCCTTCTATGCGTTGCACACTTCTGACCAAAATTAATATACCTTTTTGCAAGGGTATAAAAACAGTAGACTGCACTGCTCATGTAAAAAATAAAATCAAATCATCAAATATATTGTTATTGATAATTGTCATAATTTTGTGCGCATATATTTTTTACGAAGCATACTACTGTTGGAGGAGACGTCATCGTTAACTTAGATTTGTATCTATTAAAATTTCTTATATTATTTGTTTAAGATTATCGGAATTTATACCACTGTATTTACATTAACATGTTCTAAAAGCTTCTGTTACATAGCTCATGAAGAGCTTCTAACTCATAAAAACGAAATATAAAAATGACTTCTTTCTGGAATTCGAAGAGGAGAAGACTTATTTTTCCTTACTCCACTCCACATGCTATTGAGCATGGGAGTATTGTACCATCTGCAACTGGGCAGATCAAACATTGGCGACCGTGACAGGACCTTGCACTTCGCAAGTCCCAACATAAAAACTTAAAAACTATATAATGTCGTTTATTCGTTCATTATATTGCATTCATCGTTACATCATCTTGGACAGTCATCATTGGACTTTTCAGCTTACATCATCATCACATTCATGATTGGACTTCTTCATCATTACATAATCATCTTGGATAGTCGTCATCGGACTTCTTCATCATTGGCCTTTGCAAGACATATCATCGTGGACATTTAAGTGGAGCCCTATCATAACCTAAGTCAACTTGAGTGTGTAAATTTACATCATTAATTTCCACTCAATTTTTGACTCAATTGCCACTTATTAGCGATCGTAAAGCTTTCACATGCTTTACAATCACATGTAAAACACTCGTAAGCTTTAACACGTGCTAAGCATTAAGAACAGCGGAGTAAGTGCTCAAACTGTCATATAGAGAAACGATCTACATATTAAAGCTCACTTCTTAAGCTCTTGAGTGAAACTTAATGCATTTGAGTGTTTTTATTAAAACTAGAACTCGTTTAGCTCACGTTTAATTCATTCCTAACTTGCTACATTTTTTTCGTTAAGGGCCCAAAATGTCTCCACCAAATGAAACGCAGCTTCTATCTCTCAGACAACAACGGAATCAACTGCAATCTAATATTCAAAGTTTAAGAGCTAGAATCGATCTTGAAAATGACCCTATTATATTAGATTGTCAGTCTCAAATTGTTGAGTCGTATTTTAAACAGGCATTACAAGTTCTAACCAATATTGAGAAGCTAGATCCAGCAGACGCGAATCGGGCAAAGATATTACGGCGCATTAGCGCAAGTAAAAAGGAAAAACCAGAAGAACTTAGTTTCTTTAATCCATCGACTTATCATGGGGGAAATCATAATCGGCTTCCATCCCTCAACTTACCTAAATTCGACGCCAAATATGAGGAATTCAAAAAATTTATTACTTCATTTACAAATATGGTACATGAAGACAACTCATCGTCCAATGTTGACAAATTTAACTATCTAATAAGTTGTCTATCTGGGCAAGCTCTAAGCGTAGTATCGCCATTTTAACTATCAGACGAAAATTATCCCAAGGCCCTAGATCGCCTCAACGAGCGATATGACAAGAAAGTTCTTATTTTCGTAGAACATATTTCAAGTTTATTTAACATTGCTAGCATGAAAAAGGCAGACGCTGTTACCCTACGTACAACTTTGGATACGGTTTCAGCTCTACGCGGATCATTGTTGCGAAGTGCAAGGTACTGTCAAGCTCTCCTACATCATAGGGAATCTGCACATAAAATGGACATATCACCGGTCTAACGACCCAAAACCTAGGAGCAAGCTCAAAAAATTTGTTATCAATTCGAAAGAATATATGTTATGCCAGGGCCAGCTCAGTCGTCGGATTGGTAACCCATTAAATATGTATGGAGAAACATTCAGAGAAGCGCCACAAAGAAAAAACCGTCCAATAAAGCTTAGCATTGGGAAGTTATCCATAAAAAATGGCTACAGATCCCAGTTCAGCATTGCTGGAGTCGGTGCGGCGCAGGTGCCAACCGGCTATTGCCAATAATTGGTTCAGGACTAAGTATTAAGTCCAAAGAACCAAAGGTGACTTGAATTTAAAGTTTCAAATAATTTGGAATCGACAGATTTCAATTGTTAGTTGTCACTACAATTTTAATGAACAGCTCAAAATGCCCTTCCTTCAGTATCTTGCTCGTTTCTGAAAATGGGGGACTCTTTGTTCAGTACAAAATAGTACTAATATTATTATATATAAGTATAGATTATGAATTTATAAAAGATTGGTGCATTTGTGGTCTTTTTAATATGATTTTTCAACTTTAAAGTCAAAGCTTAGGGGTACTGCTATTTTCGTGAACACAGCTGTATGTATGTACATATGTATGTAAGTATGAGTGTGCTTACCGCGGCAAAAAATATTACATATGTATCTATGTATGTATGTATGGATGTACAATTATTTGGCACAAATAATTTATGCCGATGGACTAATGATCAGTCCGTGGAGTGTGCTTTACACTTTAAGTAAAGGTAAGTGGGACTTTATAAATTCGCGATTATTAAACACTTTTACTTGCAGATTAAAAAAAAACTGTTTTTACATGTATGTATAAATGTCTATATACATATGTATTGCTATGCAATTGGACTTGGAAAAATTCACTTCATAAACACAAAAAGGATTGGGAAATACCATGTAACCTTTGGGACAGGTCAGGTATGTACATACAAGTATACAAAAGTGTGTAGGCCGCTATGAAAGAGCGGGAAACCTCACACTTTTATAAGTATGTAATGGGATATAATGTGAATGAGATTTTTAATAAGAAATGTTGTACTTATTAGGAATTCCGCCGATGCAAGCTAGAGGAGCGGAGGGATATCCGGCTCGAAGGACAAATGTTGAGGGGCGGAAGGATCCAAATAAAAATACAAATAGTTGTCGGGTGCCAATTTCTTCTGGTCTGGTGAGCTGGTAATTAAGTAAAACCGCGTGGGAACTCTGTTTAAAACTATGATTTTTATTTACAGAACAATCTCACACACGAAAAGGTTCGATTGAAAGTAAACGGGATTTTAATAGCAAGTGGAAAAATGTGCGGGTATTCGGGGGAAAGTCTCGTACTAGATTCACTATGGCGATTTACAGGAAAACTCCTCGTCACTCTCCTCAGTATGACCGCATTCTGTTTTGGGAAAAAACCCTACCCCTCACTCTCTGCTGTTCAGCCGGTGGCGTGAGCAGTTATAACCAGAGGGCCGGGGCTAACTTCGACCGCTTCAAAGTTTGTATGCCCTTGCAACTTTTTTGGTAACTCTTTCCTTACCTATAGCCATCAAAGTGGAAAAACGTTTTATCTAAATAGGCTAATGTTTGCGAAAGAACGGCTTACAATCTTACCATAGGAAATAACGAAGATATTGATCAAAGACACCGTTTTTCACCGATCGTTCCTATGGGTGCTATATGATAGAGTCACCCGATCTTTATCGAATTCGGCACTGTCATTAACAGATATATTAAACTAACAAGTGTTAATTTAAAAGCAATCACGTCAAAAATAACGAAGTTATTGACGAAAGTCACTGTTTTCGACCGATCACTCCCATGGGAGCCATATGATATAGTCACCTTAATCAAATTTGGCATAGTCATTTATATGTAGAATAAACTCACCAATATTAAATTTCATGACAATAGCTTAGAAAATAACGAAGTTATTTAGAAAAGTCACTGTTGTGACTTTGGCGTTTGTATGGGAGCTATATGATATAGTGGTCCGACCCGGCTGAATCCGAGATATACAACCCCTGCAGTATATACAACTGTTTGTGCCTACGTGAAAAATTTCAAAATTTCTGTAGCTCTAACGGTCTAGGAGGAGTTTGCGTTGATCCAGACGGACGGACAGACGGACGGACATAGCTATATGAACTCGTCTCGTTATGCTGATCAAAAATATATATACTTTATATGGTCGGAGATGTATCCTTCTATGCGTTGCACACTTCTGACCAAAATTAATATACCTTTTTGCAAGGGTATAAAAACAGTAGACTGCACTGCTCATGTAAAAAATAAAATCAAATCATCAAATACATTGTTATTGATAATTGTCATAATTTTGTGCGCATATATTTTTTACGAAGCATACTACTGTTGGAGGAGACGTCATCGTTAACTTAGATTTGTATCTATTAAAATTTCTTATATTATTTGTTTAAGATTATCGGAATTTCTACCACTGTATTTACATTAACATGTTCTAAAAGCTTCTGTTACATAGCTCATGAAGAGCTTCTAACTCATAAAAACGAAATATAAAAATGACTTCTTTCTGGAATTCGAAGAGGAGAAGACTTATTTTTCCTTACTCCACTCCACATGCTATTGAGCATGGGAGTATTGTACCATCTGCAACTGGGCAGATCAAACATTGGCGACCGTGACAGGACCTTGCACTTCGCAAGTCCTAACATAAAAACTTAAAAACTATATAATATCGTTTATTCGTTCATTATATTGCATTCATCGTTACATCATCTTGGACAGTCATCATTGGACTTTTCAGCTTACATCATCATCACATTCATCATTGGACTTCTTCATCATTATATAATCATCTTGGATAGTCGTCATCGGACTTCTTCATCATTGGCCTTTGCAAGACATATCATCGTGGACATTTACGTCCCTAGCCCTATCATAACCTAAGTCAACTTGAGTGTGTAAATTTACATCATTAATTTCCACTCAATTTTTGACTCAATTGCCACTTATTAGCGATCGTAAAGCTTTCACATGCTTTACAATCACATGTAAAACACTCGTAAGCTTTAACACGTGCTAAGCATTAAGAACAGCGGAGTAAGTACTCAAACTGTCATATAGAGAAACGATCTACATCTACATATTAATGCATTTAAGTGTTTTTATTAAAACTAGAATTCGTTTAGCTCACGTTTAATTCATTCCTAACTTGCTACAATTTTTTCGTTAAGGGCCCAAAATGTCTCCACCAAATGAAACGCAGCTTCTACCTCTCAGACAACAACGGAATCAACTGCAATCTAATATTCAAAGTTTAAGAGCTAGAATCGATCTTGAAAATTACCCTATTATATTAGATTGTCAGTCTCAAATAGTTGAGTCGTATTTTAAAATACGATGAAAAACCAGAAAAACTTAGTTTCTTTAATTCATCGACTTATCATGGGGGACATCATAATCGGCTTCCATCCCTCAAATTACCTAAATTCGACGCCAAATATGAGGAATTAAAAAAATTTATTACTTCATTTACAAATATGGTACATGAAGACAACTCATTGTCCAATGTTGACAAATTTAACTATCTAATAAGTTGTCTATCTGGCCAAGCTCTAAGCGTAGTCTCGCCATTTCAAGTATCAGACGAAAATTATCCCAAGGCCCTAGATCGCCCCAACGAGCGATATGACAAGAAAGTTCTTATTTTCATAGAACATATTTCAAGTTTATTTAACATTGCTAGCATGAAAAAGGCAGACGCTGTTACCCTACGTACAATTTTGGATACGGTTTCAGCTCTACGCGGATCATTGTTGCGAAGTGCAAGGTACTGTCAAGCTCTCCTACATCATAGGGAATCTGCACATAAAATGGACATATCACCGGTCTAACGACCCAAAACCTAGGAGCAAGCTCAAAAAATTTGTTATCAATTCGAAAGAATATATGTTATGCCAGGGCCAGCTCAGTCGTCGGATTGGTAACCCATTAAATATTTATGGAGAAACTTTCAGAGAAGCGCCACAAAGAAAAAACCGTCCAATAAAGCTTAGCATTGGGAAGTTATCCATAAAAAATGGCTACAGATCCCAGTTCAGCATTGCTGGAGTCGGTGCGGCGCAGGTGCCAACCGGCTATTGCCAATAATTGGTTCAGGACTAAGTATTAAGTCCAAAGAACCAAAGGTGACTTGAATTTAAAGTTTCAAATAATTTGGAATCGACAGATTTCAATTGTTAGTTGTCACTACAATTTTAATGAACAGCTCAAAATGCCCTTCCTTCAGTATCTTGCTCGTTTCTGAAAATGGGGGACTCTTTGTTCAGTACAAAATAGTACTAATATTATTATATATAAGTATAGATTATGAATTTATAAAAGATTGGTGCATTTGTGGTCTTTTTAATATGATTTTTCAACTTTAAAGTCAAAGCTTAGGGGTACTGCTATTTTCGTGAACACAGCTGTATGTATGTACATATGTATGTAAGTATGAGTGTGCTTACCGCGGCAAAAAATATTACATATGTATCTATGTATGTATGTATGGATGTACAATTATTTGGCACAAATAATTTATGCCGATGGACTAATGATCAGTCCGTGGAGTGTGCTTTACACTTTAAGTAAAGGTAAGTGGGACTTTATAAATTCGCGATTATTAAACACTTTTACTTGCAGATTAAAAAAAAACTGTTTTTACATGTATGTATAAATGTCTATATACATATGTATTGCTATGCAATTGGACTTGGAAAAATTCACTTCATAAACACAAAAAGGATTGGGAAATACCATGTAACCTTTGGGACAGGTCAGGTATGTACATACAAGTATACAAAAGTGTGTAGGCCGCTATGAAAGAGCGGGAAACCTCACACTTTTATAAGTATGTAATGGGATATAATGTGAATGAGATTTTTAATAAGAAATGTTGTACTTATTAGGAATTCCGCCGATGCAAGCTAGAGGAGCGGAGGGATATCCGGCTCGAAGGACAAATGTTGAGGGGCGGAAGGATCCAAATAAAAATACAAATAGTTGTCGGGTGCCAATTTCTTCTGGTCTGGTGAGCTGATAATTAAGTAAAACCGCGTGGGAACTCTGTTTTAAACTATGATTTTTATTTACAGAACAATCTCACACACGAAAAGGTTCGATTGAAAGTAAACGGGATTTTAATAGCAAGTGGAAAAATGTGCGGGTATTCGGGGGAAAGTCTCGTACTAGATTCACTATGGCGATTTACAGGAAAACTCCTCGTCACTCTCCTCAGTATGACCGCATTCTGTTTTGGGAAAAAACCCTACCCCTCACTCTCTGCTGTTCAGCCGGTGGCGTGAGCAGTTATAACCAGAGGGCCGGGGCTAACTTCGACCGCTTCAAAGTTTGTATGCCCTTGCAACTTTTTTGGTAACTCTTTCCTTACCTATAGCCATCAAAGTGGAAAAACGTTTTATCTAAATAGGCTAATGTTTGCGAAAGAACGGCTTACAATCTTACCATAGGAAATAACGAAGATATTGATCAAAGACACCGTTTTTCACCGATTCCTATGGGTGCTATATGATAGAGTCACCCGATCTTTATCGAATTCGGCACTGTCATTAACAGATATATTAAACTAACAAGTGTTAATTTAAAAGCAATCACGTCAAAAATAACGAAGTTATTGACGAAAGTCACTGTTTTCGACCGATCGCTCCCATGGGAGCCATATGATATAGTCACCTTGATCAAATTTGGCATAGTCATTTATATGTAGAATAAACTCACCAATATTAAATTTCATGACAATAGCTTAGAAAATAACGAAGTTATTTAGAAAAGTCACTGTTGTGACTTTGGCGTTTGTATGGGAGCTATATGATATAGTGGTCCGATCCGGCTGAATCCGACATATACAACCCCTGCAGTATATACAACTGTTTGTGCCTACGTGAAAAATTTCAAAATTTCTGTAGCTCTAACGGTCTAGGAGGAGTTTGCGTTGATCCAGACGGACGGACAGACGGACGAACATAGCTATATGAACTCGTCTCGTTATGCTGATCAAAAATATATATACTTTATATGGTCGGAGATGTATCCTTCTATGCGTTGCACACTTCTGACCAAAATTAATATACCTTTTTGCAAGGGTATAAAAACAGTAGACTACACTGCTCATGTAAAAAATAAAATCAAATCATCAAATATTGATTTAAAATTGACAAATATATTGTTATTGATAATTGTCATAATTTTGTGCGCATATATTTTTTACAAAGCATATCTCCTACTGTTGGAGTAAAAGCTTCTGTTACATGGCTCATGAAGAGCTTCTAACTCATAAAAACGAAATATAAAAATGACTTCTTTCTGGAATTCGAAGAGGAGAAGACTTATTTTTCCTTACTCCCCTCCACATGCTATTGAGCATGGGAGTTTTGTACCATCTGCAACTGGGCAGATCAAACATTGGCGACCGTGACAGGACCTTGCACTTCGCAAGTCCTAACATAAAAACTTAAAAACTATATAATATCGTTTATTCGTTCATTATATTGCATTCATCGTTACATCATCTTGGACAGTCATCATTGGACTTTTCAGCTTACATCATCATCACATTCATCATTGGACTTCTTCATCATTATATAATCATCTTGGATAGTCGTCATCGGACTTCTTCATCATTGGCCTTTGCAAGACATATCATCGTGGACATTTACGTCCCTAGCCCTATCATAACCTAAGTCAACTTGAGTGTGTAAATTTACATCATTAATTTCCACTCAATTTTTGACTCAATTGCCACTTATTAGCGATCGTAAAGCTTTCACATGCTTTACAATCACATGTAAAACACTCGTAAGCTTTAACACGTGCTAAGCATTAAGAACAGCGGAGTAAGTACTCAAACTGTCATATAGAGAAACGATCTACATCTACATATTAATGCATTTAAGTGTTTTTATTAAAACTAGAACTCGTTTAGCTCACGTTTAATTCATTCCTAACTTGCTACATTTTTTTCGTTAAGGGCCCAAAATGTCTCCACCAAATAAAACGCAGCTTCTACCTCTCAGACAACAACGGAATCAACTGCAATCTAATATTCAAAGTTTAAGAGCTAGAATCGATCTTGAAAATTACCCTATTATATTAGATTGTCAGTCTCAAATAGTTGAGTCGTATTTTAAAATACGATGAAAAACCAGAAGAACTTAGTTTCTTTAATTCATCGACTTATCATGGGGGACATCATAATCGGCTTCCATCCCTCAAATTACCTTAATTCGACGCCAAATATGAGGAATTCAAAAAATTTATTACTTCATTTACAAATATGGTACATGAAGACAACTCATCGTCCAATGTTGACAAATTTAACTATCTAATAAGTTGTCTATCTGGCCAAGCTCTAAGCGTAGTCTCGCCATTTCAAGTATCAGACGAAAATTATCCCAAGGCCCTAGATCGCCTCAACGAGCGATATGACAAGAAAGTTCTTATTTTCATAGAACATATTTCAAGTTTATTTAACATTGCTAGCATGAAAAAGGCAGACGCTGTTACCCTACGTACAATTTTGGATACGGTTTCAGCTCTACGCGGATCATTGTTGCGAAGTGCAAGGTACTGTCAAGCTCTCCTACATCATAGGGAATCTGCACATAAAATGGACATATCACCGGTCTAACGACCCAAAACCTAGGAGCAAGCTCAAAAAATTTGTTATCAATTCGAAAGAATATATGTTATGCCAGGGCCAGCTCAGTCGTCGGATTGGTAACCCATTAAATATGTATGGAGAAACATTCAGAGAAGCGCCACAAAGAAAAAACCGTCCAATAAAGCTTAGCATTGGGAAGTTATCCATAAAAAATGGCTACAGATCCCAGTTCAGCATTGCTGGAGTCGGTGCGGCGCAGGTGCCAACCGGCTATTGCCAATAATTGGTTCAGGACTAAGTATTAAGTCCTAAGAACCAAAGGTGACTTGAATTTAAAGTTTCAAATAATTTGGAATCGACAGATTTCAATTGTTAGTTGTCACTACAATTTTAATGAACAGCTCAAAATGCCCTTCCTTCAGTATCTTGCTCGTTTCTGAAAATGGGGGACTCTTTGTTCAGTACAAAATAGTACTAATATTATTATATATAAGTATAGATTATGAATTTATAAAAGATTGGTGCATTTGTGGTCTTTTTAATATGATTTTTCAACTTTAAAGTCAAAGCTTAGGGGTACTGCTATTTTCGTGTATGTATGTACATATGTTTGTAAGTATGAGTGTGCTTACCGCGGCAAAAAATATTACATATGTATCTATGTATGTATGTATGGATGTACAATTATTTGGCACAAATAATTTATGCCGATGGACTAATGATCAGTCCGTGGAGTGTGCTTTACACTTTAAGTAAAGGTAAGTGGGACTTTATAAATTCGCGATTATTAAACACTTTTACTTGCAGATTAAAAAAAAACTGTTTTTACATGTATGTATAAATGTCTATATACATATGTATTGCTATGCAATTGGACTTGGAAAAATTCACTTCATAAACACAAAAAGGATTGGGAAATACCATGTCACCTTTGGGACAGGTCAGGTATGTACATACAAGTATACAAAAGTGTGTAGGCCGCTATGAAAGAGCGGGAAACTTCACACTTTTATAAGTATGTAATGGGATATAATGTGAATGAGATTTTTAATAAGAAATGTTGTACTTATTAGGAATTCCGCCGATGCAAGCTGGAGGCGCGGAGGAATATCCGGCTCGAAGGACAAATGTTCGTGGAGGGGCAGAAGGATCCAAATAAAAATACAAATAGTTGGCGGGTGCCAATTTCTTCTGGTCTGGTGAGCTGGTAATTAATTAAAAACGCGTGGGAACTCTGTTTAAAACTATGATTTTTATTTACAGAACAATCTCACACACGAAAAGGTTCGATTGAAAGTAAACGGGATTTTAATAGCAAGTGGAAAAATGTGCGGGTATTCGGGGGAAAGTCTCGTACTAGATTCACTATGGCGATTTACAGGAAAACTCCTCGTCACTCTCCTCAGTATGACCGCATTCTGTTTTGGGAAAAAACCCTACCCCTCACTCTCTGCTGTTCAGCCGGTGGCGTGAGCAGTTATAACCAGAGGGCCGGGGCTAACTTCGACCGCTTCAAAGTTTGTATGCCCTTGCAACTTTTTTGGTAACTCTTTCCTTACCTATAGCCATCAAAGTGGAAAAACGTTTTATCTAAATAGGCTAATGTTTGCGAAAGAACGGCTTACAATCTTACCATAGGAAATAACGAAGATATTGATCAAAGACACCGTTTTTCACCGATTCCTATGGGTGCTATATGATAGAGTCACCCGATCTTTATCGAATTCGGCACTGTCATTAACAGATATATTAAACTAACAAGTGTTAATTTAAAAGCAATCACGTCAAAAATAACGAAGTTATTGACGAAAGTCACTGTTTTCGACCGATCGCTCCCATGGGAGCCATATGATATAGTCACCTTGATCAAATTTGGCATAGTCATTTATATGTAGAATAAACTCACCAATATTAAATTTCATGACAATAGCTTAGAAAATAACGAAGTTATTTAGAAAAGTCACTGTTGTGACTTTGGCGTTTGTATGGGAGCTATATGATATAGTGGTCCGATCCGGCTGAATCCGACATATACAACCCCTGCAGTATATACAACTGTTTGTGCCTACGTGAAAAATTTCAAAATTTCTGTAGCTCTAACGGTCTAGGAGGAGTTTGCGTTGATCCAGACGGACGGACAGACGGACGAACATAGCTATATGAACTCGTCTCGTTATGCTGATCAAAAATATATATACTTTATATGGTCGGAGATGTATCCTTCTATGCGTTGCACACTTCTGACCAAAATTAATATACCTTTTTGCAAGGGTATAAAAACAGTAGACTACACTGCTCATGTAAAAAATAAAATCAAATCATCAAATATTGATTTAAAATTGACAAATATATTGTTATTGATAATTGTCATAATTTTGTGCGCATATATTTTTTACAAAGCATATCTCCTACTGTTGGAGTAAAAGCTTCTGTTACATGGCTCATGAAGAGCTTCTAACTCATAAAAACGAAATATAAAAATGACTTCTTTCTGGAATTCGAAGAGGAGAAGACTTATTTTTCCTTACTCCCCTCCACATGCTATTGAGCATGGGAGTTTTGTACCATCTGCAACTGGGCAGATCAAACATTGGCGACCGTGACAGGACCTTGCACTTCGCAAGTCCTAACATAAAAACTTAAAAACTATATAATATCGTTTATTCGTTCATTATATTGCATTCATCGTTACATCATCTTGGACAGTCATCATTGGACTTTTCAGCTTACATCATCATCACATTCATCATTGGACTTCTTCATCATTATATAATCATCTTGGATAGTCGTCATCGGACTTCTTCATCATTGGCCTTTGCAAGACATATCATCGTGGACATTTACGTCCCTAGCCCTATCATAACCTAAGTCAACTTGAGTGTGTAAATTTACATCATTAATTTCCACTCAATTTTTGACTCAATTGCCACTTATTAGCGATCGTAAAGCTTTCACATGCTTTACAATCACATGTAAAACACTCGTAAGCTTTAACACGTGCTAAGCATTAAGAACAGCGGAGTAAGTACTCAAACTGTCATATAGAGAAACGATCTACATCTACATATTAATGCATTTAAGTGTTTTTATTAAAACTAGAACTCGTTTAGCTCACGTTTAATTCATTCCTAACTTGCTACATTTTTTTCGTTAAGGGCCCAAAATGTCTCCACCAAATAAAACGCAGCTTCTACCTCTCAGACAACAACGGAATCAACTGCAATCTAATATTCAAAGTTTAAGAGCTAGAATCGATCTTGAAAATTACCCTATTATATTAGATTGTCAGTCTCAAATAGTTGAGTCGTATTTTAAAATACGATGAAAAACCAGAAGAACTTAGTTTCTTTAATTCATCGACTTATCATGGGGGACATCATAATCGGCTTCCATCCCTCAAATTACCTTAATTCGACGCCAAATATGAGGAATTCAAAAAATTTATTACTTCATTTACAAATATGGTACATGAAGACAACTCATCGTCCAATGTTGACAAATTTAACTATCTAATAAGTTGTCTATCTGGCCAAGCTCTAAGCGTAGTCTCGCCATTTCAAGTATCAGACGAAAATTATCCCAAGGCCCTAGATCGCCTCAACGAGCGATATGACAAGAAAGTTCTTATTTTCATAGAACATATTTCAAGTTTATTTAACATTGCTAGCATGAAAAAGGCAGACGCTGTTACCCTACGTACAATTTTGGATACGGTTTCAGCTCTACGCGGATCATTGTTGCGAAGTGCAAGGTACTGTCAAGCTCTCCTACATCATAGGGAATCTGCACATAAAATGGACATATCACCGGTCTAACGACCCAAAACCTAGGAGCAAGCTCAAAAAATTTGTTATCAATTCGAAAGAATATATGTTATGCCAGGGCCAGCTCAGTCGTCGGATTGGTAACCCATTAAATATGTATGGAGAAACATTCAGAGAAGCGCCACAAAGAAAAAACCGTCCAATAAAGCTTAGCATTGGGAAGTTATCCATAAAAAATGGCTACAGATCCCAGTTCAGCATTGCTGGAGTCGGTGCGGCGCAGGTGCCAACCGGCTATTGCCAATAATTGGTTCAGGACTAAGTATTAAGTCCTAAGAACCAAAGGTGACTTGAATTTAAAGTTTCAAATAATTTGGAATCGACAGATTTCAATTGTTAGTTGTCACTACAATTTTAATGAACAGCTCAAAATGCCCTTCCTTCAGTATCTTGCTCGTTTCTGAAAATGGGGGACTCTTTGTTCAGTACAAAATAGTACTAATATTATTATATATAAGTATAGATTATGAATTTATAAAAGATTGGTGCATTTGTGGTCTTTTTAATATGATTTTTCAACTTTAAAGTCAAAGCTTAGGGGTACTGCTATTTTCGTGTATGTATGTACATATGTTTGTAAGTATGAGTGTGCTTACCGCGGCAAAAAATATTACATATGTATCTATGTATGTATGTATGGATGTACAATTATTTGGCACAAATAATTTATGCCGATGGACTAATGATCAGTCCGTGGAGTGTGCTTTACACTTTAAGTAAAGGTAAGTGGGACTTTATAAATTCGCGATTATTAAACACTTTTACTTGCAGATTAAAAAAAAACTGTTTTTACATGTATGTATAAATGTCTATATACATATGTATTGCTATGCAATTGGACTTGGAAAAATTCACTTCATAAACACAAAAAGGATTGGGAAATACCATGTCACCTTTGGGACAGGTCAGGTATGTACATACAAGTATACAAAAGTGTGTAGGCCGCTATGAAAGAGCGGGAAACTTCACACTTTTATAAGTATGTAATGGGATATAATGTGAATGAGATTTTTAATAAGAAATGTTGTACTTATTAGGAATTCCGCCGATGCAAGCTGGAGGCGCGGAGGAATATCCGGCTCGAAGGACAAATGTTCGTGGAGGGGCAGAAGGATCCAAATAAAAATACAAATAGTTGGCGGGTGCCAATTTCTTCTGGTCTGGTGAGCTGGTAATTAATTAAAAACGCGTGGGAACTCTGTTTAAAACTATGATTTTTATTTACAGAACAATCTCACACACGAAAAGGTTCGATTGAAAGTAAACGGGATTTTAATAGCAAGTGGAAAAATGTGCGGGTATTCGGGGGAAAGTCTCGTACTAGATTCACTATGGCGATTTACAGGAAAACTCCTCGTCACTCTCCTCAGTATGACCGCATTCTGTTTTGGGAAAAAACCCTACCCCTCACTCTCTGCTGTTCAGCCGGTGGCGTGAGCAGTTATAACCAGAGGGCCGGGGCTAACTTCGACCGCTTCAAAGTTTGTATGCCCTTGCAACTTTTTTGGTAACTCTTTCCTTACCTATAGCCATCAAAGTGGAAAAACGTTTTATCTAAATAGGCTAATGTTTGCGAAAGAACGGCTTACAATCTTACCATAGGAAATAACGAAGATATTGATCAAAGACACCGTTTTTCACCGATTCCTATGGGTGCTATATGATAGAGTCACCCGATCTTTATCGAATTCGGCACTGTCATTAACAGATATATTAAACTAACAAGTGTTAATTTAAAAGCAATCACGTCAAAAATAACGAAGTTATTGACGAAAGTCACTGTTTTCGACCGATCGCTCCCATGGGAGCCATATGATATAGTCACCTTGATCAAATTTGGCATAGTCATTTATATGTAGAATAAACTCACCAATATTAAATTTCATGACAATAGCTTAGAAAATAACGAAGTTATTTAGAAAAGTCACTGTTGTGACTTTGGCGTTTGTATGGGAGCTATATGATATAGTGGTCCGACCCGGCTGAATCCGAGATATACAACCCCTGCAGTATATACAACTGTTTGTGCCTACGTGAAAAATTTCAAAATTTCTGTAGCTCTAACGGTCTAGGAGGAGTTTGCGTTGATCCAGACGGACGGACAGACGGACGGACATAGCTATATGAACTCGTCTCGTTATGCTGATCAAAAATATATATACTTTATATGGTCGGAGATGTATCCTTCTATGCGTTGCACACTTCTGACCAAAATTAATATACCTTTTTGCAAGGGTATAAAAACAGTAGACTACACTGCTCATGTAAAAAATAAAATCAAATCATCAAATATTGATTTAAAATTGACAAATATATTGTTATTGATAATTGTCATAATTTTGTGCGCATATATTTTTTACAAAGCATATCTCCTACTGTTGGAGTAAAAGCTTCTGTTACATGGCTCATGAAGAGCTTCTAACTCATAAAAACGAAATATAAAAATGACTTCTTTCTGGAATTCGAAGAGGAGAAGACTTATTTTTCCTTACTCCCCTCCACATGCTATTGAGCATGGGAGTTTTGTACCATCTGCAACTGGGCAGATCAAACATTGGCGACCGTGACAGGACCTTGCACTTCGCAAGTCCTAACATAAAAACTTAAAAACTATATAATATCGTTTATTCGTTCATTATATTGCATTCATCGTTACATCATCTTGGACAGTCATCATTGGACTTTTCAGCTTACATCATCATCACATTCATCATTGGACTTCTTCATCATTATATAATCATCTTGGATAGTCGTCATCGGACTTCTTCATCATTGGCCTTTGCAAGACATATCATCGTGGACATTTACGTCCCTAGCCCTATCATAACCTAAGTCAACTTGAGTGTGTAAATTTACATCATTAATTTCCACTCAATTTTTGACTCAATTGCCACTTATTAGCGATCGTAAAGCTTTCACATGCTTTACAATCACATGTAAAACACTCGTAAGCTTTAACACGTGCTAAGCATTAAGAACAGCGGAGTAAGTACTCAAACTGTCATATAGAGAAACGATCTACATCTACATATTAATGCATTTAAGTGTTTTTATTAAAACTAGAACTCGTTTAGCTCACGTTTAATTCATTCCTAACTTGCTACATTTTTTTCGTTAAGGGCCCAAAATGTCTCCACCAAATGAAACGCAGCTTCTACCTCTCAGACAACAACGGAATCAACTGCAATCTAATATTCAAAGTTTAAGAGCTAGAATCGATCTTGAAAATTACCCTATTATATTAGATTGTCAGTCTCAAATAGTTGAGTCGTATTTTAAAATACGATGAAAAACCAAAAGAACTTAGTTTCTTTAATTCATCGACTTATCATGGGGGACATCATAATCGGCTTCCATCACTCAAATTACCTAAATTCGACGCCAAATATGAGGAATTAAAAAAATTTATTACTTCATTTACAAATATGGTACATGAAGACAACTCATTGCCCAATGTTGACAAATTTAACTATCTAATAAGTTGTCTATCTGGCCAAGCTCTAAGCGTAGTCTCGCCATTTCAAGTATCAGACGAAAATTATCCCAAGGCCCTAGATCGCCTCAACGAGCGATATGACAAGAAAGTTCTTATTTTCATAGAACATATTTCAAGTTTATTTAACATTGCTAGCATGAAAAAGGCAGACGCTGTTACCCTACGTACAATTTTGGATACGGTTTCAGCTCTACGCGGATCATTGTTGCGAAGTGCAAGGTACTGTCAAGCTCTCCTACATCATAGGGAATCTGCACATAAAATGGACATATCACCGGTCTAACGACCCAAAACCTAGGAGCAAGCTCAAAAAATTTGTTATCAATTCGAAAGAATATATGTTATGCCAGGGCCAGCTCAGTCGTCGGATTGGTAACCCATTAAATATGTATGGAGAAACATTCAGAGAAGCGCCACAAAGAAAAAACCGTCCAATAAAGCTTAGCATTGGGAAGTTATCCATAAAAAATGGCTACAGATCCCAGTTCAGCATTGCTGGAGTCGGTGCGGCGCAGGTGCCAACCGGCTATTGCCAATAATTGGTTCAGGACTAAGTATTAAGTCCTAAGAACCAAAGGTGACTTGAATTTAAAGTTTCAAATAATTTGGAATCGACAGATTTCAATTGTTAGTTGTCACTACAATTTTAATGAACAGCTCAAAATGCCCTTCCTTCAGTATCTTGCTCGTTTCTGAAAATGGGGGACTCTTTGTTCAGTACAAAATAGTACTAATATTATTATATATAAGTATAGATTATGAATTTATAAAAGATTGGTGCATTTGTGGTCTTTTTAATATGATTTTTCAACTTTAAAGTCAAAGCTTAGGGGTACTGCTATTTTCGTGTATGTATGTACATATTTTTGGTAAGTATGAGTGTGCTTACCGCGGCAAAAAATATTACATATGTATCTATGTATGTATGTATGGATGTACAATTATTTGGCACAAATAATTTATGCCGATGGACTAATGATCAGTCCGTGGAGTGTGCTTTACACTTTAAGTAAAGGTAAGTGGGACTTTATAAATTCGCGATTATTAAACACTTTTACTTGCAGATTAAAAAAAAACTGTTTTTACATGTATGTATAAATGTCTATATACATATGTATTGCTATGCAATTGGACTTGGAAAAATTCACTTCATAAACACAAAAAGGATTGGGAAATACCATGTCACCTTTTGGACAGGTCAGGTATGTACATACAAGTATACAAAAGTGTGTAGGCCGCTATGAAAGAGCGGGAAACCTCACACTTTTATAAGTATGTAATGGAATATAATGTGAATGAGATTTTTAATTAGGAATTCCGCCGATGCAAGCTGGAGGCGCGGAGGAATATCCGGCTCGAAGGACAAATGTTCGTGGAGGGGCAGAAGGATCCAAATAAAAATACAAATAGTTGGCGGGTGCCAATTTCTTCTGGTCTGGTGAGCTGGTAATTAATTAAAAACGCGTGGGAACTCTGTTTAAAACTATGATTTTTATTTACAGAACAATCTCACACACGAAAAGGTTCGATTGAAAGTAAACGGGATTTTAATAGCAAGTGGAAAAATGTGCGGGTATTCGTTGGAAAGTCTCGTACTAGATTCACTATGGCGATTTACGGTGGCGTGAGCAGTTATAACCCGAGGGCCGGGGCTAACTTCGACCGCGTCAAAGTTTGTATGCCCTTGCAACGTTTTTGGTAACTCTTTCCTTACCTATAGCCATCAAAGTGGAAAAACGTTTTATCTAAATAGGCTAATGTTTGCGAAAGAACGGGTTACAATCTTACCATAGGAAATAACGAAGATATTGATCAAAGTCACTGTTTTCCACCGATCGTTCCTATGGGTGCTATATGATAGAGTTACCCGATCTTTATCGAATTCGGCACAGTCATTAACAGATATATTAAACTAACAAGTGTTTAATTTAAAAGCAATCACGTCAAAAATAACGAAGTTATTGACGAAAGTCACTGTTTTCGACCGATCGCTCCCATGGGAGCCATATGATATAATCACCTTGATCAAATTTGGCATAGTCATTTATATGTAGAATAAACTCACCAATATTAAATTTCATGACAATAGCTTAGAAAATAACGAAGTTATTTAGAAAAGTCATTGTTGTGACTTTGGCGTTTGTATGGGAGCTATATGATATAGTGGTCCGATCCGGCTGAATCCGAGATATACAACCCCTGCAGTATATAGAAGCCTACGTGAAAAATTTCAAAATTTTTGTAGCTCTAACGGTTTAGGAGGAGTTTGCGTTGATCCAGACAGACGGATAGACAGACGGACATAGCTATATGAACTCGTCTCGTTATGCTGATTAAAAATATATATACTTTATATGGTCGGAAATGTATCCTTCTATGCGTTGCACACTTCTGACCAAAATTAATATACCTTTTTGCAAAGGTATATTCAAATCATCAAATCATCAAATATTGATTTAAAATTGACAAATACATTGTTATTGATAATTGTCATAATTTTGTGCGCATATATTTTTAACAAAGCATATCTTTTACTGTTGGAGGAGACGTCATCGTTAACTTAGATTTGTATCTATTAAAATTTGTTATATTATTTGTTTAAGATTATCGGAATTTCTACCACTGTATTTACATTAACATGTTCTAAAAGCTTCTGTTACATGGCTCATGAAGAGCTTTTAACTCATAAAAACGAAATATAAAAATGACTTCTTTCTGGAATTCGAAGAGGAGAAGACTTATTTTTCATTACTCCACTCCACATGCTATTGAGCATTGGACTTTTGTACCATCTGCAACTGGGCAGATCAAACATTGGCGACCGTGACAGGACCTTGCACTTCGCAAGTCCCAACATAAAAACTTAAAAACTATATAATGTCGTTTATTCGTTCATTATATTGCACTCATCGTTACATCATCCTGGACAGTCATAATTGGACTTTTCAGCTTACATCATCATCACATTCATCATTGGACTTCTTCATCATTACATAATCATCTTGGATAGTCGTCATCGGACTTCTTCATCATTGGCCTTTGCAAGACATATCATCGTGGACATTTACGTGGAGCCCGATCATAACCTAAGTCAACTTGAGTGTGTAAATTTACATCATTAATTTCCACTCAATTTTTGACTCAATTGCCACTTATTAGCGATCGTAAAGCTTTCACATGCTTTACAAACACATGTAAAACACTCGTAAGCATTAACACGTGCTAAGCATTAAGAACAGCGGAGTAAGTACTCAAACTGTCATATAGAGAAACGATCTACATATTAAAGCTCACTTATTAAGCTCTTGAGTGAAACTTAATGCATTTGAGTGTTTTTATTAAAACTAGAACTCGTTTAGCTCACGTTTAATTCATTCCTAACTTGCTACATTTTTTTCGTTAAGGGCCCAAAATGTCTCCACCAAATGAAACGCAGCTTCTACCTCTCAGACAACAACGGAATCAACTGCAATCTAATATTCAAAGTTTAAGAGCTAAAATCGATCTTGAAAATGACCCTATTATATTAGATTGTCAGTCTCAAATTGTTGAGTCGTATTTTAAACAGGCATTACAAGTTCTAACCAATATTGAGAAGCTAGATCCAGCAGACGCGAATCGGGCAAAGATAGAAAATCTTTTTATCGAAACAAAGGCAATCATATTACGGCGCATTGGCGCAAGTAAAAAGGAAAAACCAGAAGAACTTAGTTTCTTTAATTCATCGACTTATCATGGGGGACATCATAATCGGCTACCATCCCTCAAATTACCTAAATTCGACGGCAAATATGGGGAATTCAAAAAATTTATTACTTCATTTACAAATATGTTACATGAAGACAACTCATTGGCCAATGTTGACAAATTTAACTATCTAATAAGTTGTCTATCTCATTCGCAATTCAACTGCCGCCGTGTACAGACGTGTTTTTAAATGCACACCGCAAAAATTGAGTGTAAAAAAAAAAAGACCGCGTTTGCAAAAATTTGTGTAGGGCTCTCAGTCGCCTCAGAGACGCCTATTTACAATTATATTGCTATTAGATTGCTCTAATAGCAATAAATACTAAGTTGCAACAACAAAGTGCGTAATTTTTACAAAAGCCATTTCCACCAATTCGGGCCCAAGCTCTCTCGATCCCCACCAGCAACAGCTACAAGAACTAATTGTACAACAACAACGTGAGCGTCGACTCTCGGTCCAACGCAACAACGCGTACTTTTCGGTGGTGTCGCCGACCCCACCGAATGCTAACGTAAGCAATAACACCGAAAGTGCCAGCCACTCAGCAATTAACAGCAACTTACCGTGGAGAGAGCAGTGTGCTTCTCCATCAATATCGATAACTGGGTCACCCATTGCATCAACCAGCACCGTCAGCTCGTTGACAGCAACTACTGCAACGTCTGCCGAAGTATTGACCTGCCTCAAGCCGTCAACGACAAGTCGCCCAGAGTCAGCCACAATAGTAAACCCAACGACTTCTGACCAAACTGGAATGGACAGATATATTAAAATAACTAAGCGGAAGCTAAGCCCGCAAAAGAAAAAAAGTGGCAATACGCCGAAAATAACCAAACCAAATGAACGAGTAGCACCCCTTAGCGGGAATCGTTTTAAAATTCTTGCCGATCAGCAAGACGATCAAGCCGGCGATGTAGATAAAGTTAAATCGGCTAGACCACCCCCTTTATACATCCGTGGAGCCAACTGCAGCGCCCAGATTTCGAAGCTAGTAGAAACAGTAGGGGCAAATAACTTTGTTGTAATCCCTCTCAATAGGGGTAACATTAAAGAAATTAAATGTCAAGCCCAAACTGAGGACAATTTCCGCATCATCGAAAAGTACCTCCGTAATGCTAACATCAACTTCTATACCTACCAACTAAAAAGCAGTAAAGGGCTCCAGGTTTTGTTGAAGGGGATTGAGCCATCGGTCCCTACTCAAGAAATAGCAGGCGCGTTGGTCGAAAAAGGGTTTGCGGTCAAGTCCGTTGTCAACATCATCAACAGGAACAAAGTCGCACAGCCGCTCTTTAAAATCGAGCTTTAACCTGATGCAAAGCGGTCGAAGCCAAATGAAGTGCACCCGATCTACAACCCTCAGCTTCTATTGCACTGAAGAATCACCGTAGAGGAGCCCCATAAGAAACGCCAACCACCGCAGTGTAAAAACTGCCAGGAATACAACCACACCTCTAACAATTGCAATCTTAGGTCAGTGTGTGTTGGCTGCGGCGAACATCATGAAGATGGCATTTGCACCAAGGACAGAAACAACGTCGCACTAAGGCTATGCAGCAACTGTGGAGGGAACCACACGGCCAACTACAGAGGATGTCCTGTCTTCAAGGATCTAAAATCACACCTAAACGGGCGCAAACCCCCAGCTGGACCAAAAATCACCTTCAACGTCTCCAAAACTACACCGGAGGTATTCTTCGCCAAGGCTGTTAGATCATCCAACATGACTGCTACAACCAGTCCTAGTGTATCCTTCGCTAGTGTGCTCCGAACTGGACAGACGGAGCCCGCGAAAGAGACCCCGTCTCTCCACCATCTACAGAATCCGCAACCTAGCGCACCAGAGCTTGGCCAGCAAACTCCAAGTGGTTTAGAGGCCCTATTGATCTCACTCAATCAAAACATGACCACTTTTATGACGTTCATGCAAAACTGTATGCACGAACTGATGCGGAATCAAAACCTGCTTAGCCAGAAGCTTATCGAGAATTAATAATGGCTTCCCTACGTCTATGTCTTTGGAATGCTAACGGCATCTCCAAGCACAAAAATAAACTGCAACTATTCCTAGACTCAAGTGAAATCGACGTTTTGCTGATTTCGGAAACACATTTAACATCAAAAAATAGTTTTCAAATACCAAAATATACCTTCTCCGCAACAAGCCATCCAGACGGAAAAGCTCATGGCGGGACTGGTATCCTAATCAAAAACCGTATAAAACACTCGTTCCTCAACAGATTTGATACACAGCACCTATCAGCAACTGCTATAACCGTCCAAACCAGCTGCGTTGGTTGCAGCAAGAGTATCTACTCCACATGCCTCTTCTTACACTAAACCAGAGACAATTTCACCGATAAGGAGTCCAACCGGTGGGTGGGCCCGCAGTGACGAAGAGAGGGCATCCGTATTTGCCACACATCTTAAAATGGTTTTCCAGCCAAATCCAACATCAAACTCATCTGTACTTCCCCCTTCGAGCACATTAACGGATAATGAGTACTCGGAACTCCAATCGGACGAGATCACTGCAGTTATTAAAAACCACATAAAACGGAAAAAAGCCCCTGGCCATGACCTAATCACACCGAAAATGATCCTAGAACTCCCTATCATTGCAATACAATATATCTGCAAACTGTTCAACGCTATAATAAAAATTGGCTACTTCCCAAGAACATGGAAAAAGTCCACTATCATCATGATTCCTAAAGTGGGAAAGGACAAAACCCAGCCATCATCCTATAAGCCAATTAGTTTGCTGCCATGTCTTTCGAAGCTTTCGAAAAGGTCCTGCAGATCCGACTAAACTCATTTCTGGCTTCGGAGAACACAATCCCTTCACACCAGTTCGGCTTCCGCGAAAAACATGGTACAATTGAACAAGTCAATCGCATTACATCCGAAATACGAACAGCATTCGAACTAAAAGAATACTGTGCGGCTGTCTTTCTCGACGTTGCCCAGGCTTTCGATAGAGTTTGGAGGGTCTGGGTCAAAATCCGGCAAAAACTGCCACAGTACACCCACAAACTCGTGGAATCTTACCTTTACAATAGGAAATTTGCTGTAAGATGTAATGGCTCCGTCTCGGCTGATTTTGAAATCAAAGCTGGTGTACCGCAAGGCAGTGTACTCGGCCCATTGCTCTACCTGCTGTACACTGCAGACTTACCAACGAGTTTAGAACTTACAACGTCCACTTTTGCCGATGACACGGCAATCCTCAGCAGATCCAAATGCCCAATACAAGCCTCTGCAAAATTAGAGGAACACCTCAAGGTGGTAGAGGAATGGCTAGCAACCTGGCGTATCCGGGTCAATGAGCAGAAATGCAAAAATGTTACATTTACGCTTAACAGCTCCAGCTCTAAAGCTAAACAACGTACCAGTTCCTCAAGCCATGGATGTCACTTACCTTGGCATCCACCTAGACAGAAGACTAACTTGGCGCAAGCACATCGAAGCAAAAAAAGTCACAGCTTAAACTGAAAGCGAATAGCCTACATTGGATCATCAATGCTCGGTCCCCTCTACGTCTGGAGTATAAAGTCCTCCTATACAACTCCTTATTGAAACCCATCTGGACTTACGGAGGCGTACTATGGGGAAATGCAAGTACCAGCAATGTCGATATTATAAAAAGAGCGCAGTCGAAGATTTTAAGATCAATGATCCACACGACGAGACGAGTTCATACAGTATCTCCTACCATCCGTCCGACCATCAGTCTGTCCGTCCGTCCGTCCGCATGGATCAGCTCAAACTTCTTCTAAGAGCTACAAAGTTAAAATGTGTGCATGTGTGCTTGAATGCACAGTATATCGAACGAGATCCACAAATACATATATCAAATAGCATATAAATGGCAAAGTCCCTAACTGCGACTTTTCTCAATAGTTTCGTTATTTTTTAAACCATTGCCATAAAAATTAATATGCAGTTGTGTTTAAAAATATAGTAGCGCATCACCTTACAACATTTATATTAATTTTTCGACATGTTAAACTTCAACTCCGTTGGCCCTGCCCATGTGATAAACGGAATTATGGATAGATATGTTTATGTAGATATATTACGAAATACAATGCTACCATGTGCCAGTTGGGAAATGACTATAAAATGGACATTTCAACAGAATAACGATCCGAAACATACTAGGAAGTTCGCGAAAGATTGGTTTGAGAAAAATCTCTTTTCAATTAAATTAATCTGTTTTTTTGTTTTGCCTCTTATGTCACCACTACTATAATTATGAACAGCACTTTTTGGTGTAGTTCGCAAAAGTCATTAAAAAATTATAAAAACCAATGGAAAACAATCGAAATCTAATCACTATTCTTATCTTTATATCCTATTCTTTGAAAAATATGAAATAAAAATTTAATTTTTAATTTTAAACATGTCGAAAAATAGGTAAAATGTTGTAAGGTTATGCGCTACCATACTTTTGAACACAGCTGTATGAATACTCGTTTTCTAATTGTATCATCTTTTTGCCACTTCTCTTCCGCTCCCGAAATTTACATAAAACAGATTTTCTTAAAAATTATGACAGCTACCGGCTTTATAAACTTATAGACATTAAAAATTTTGGTCCGCCCACTTCCTCCCCTCCCCGCAAATTAAATAAAACTAATGGTCTCGAAAACTAACAAAGTTAAAGTCACCGAATTTGGTATGTATATGCCTTTTGAATTTTGTGGCTATAGTAATCAAATTCGGCAGACTAATCAATCTTATTTAGTTCTACCAAACTACCATTTATTGAACTCGGAGTAGAAACATGCAAACAATGCGTATGAACGTATTTTATTAGGCGTCCATAAGGGCAGAATTGGATGTTGGCTAGTGGCGGTGCAATTAAATAGACATACATTTGGTTTTCCAAAATTTAAATATTTTTTTGTAGTAGTTCACTTTTCACAAACCAACGGGATATGGGCCTCATTGATAAGCGGTTTCATTAAAAAATGTTGGAAAAGTAGTGAGTGGTCAAGATTCGTGTATTTTTCCTTTGCATAGCAGACTTTGCAAGAAAAAGGAGTTCGATGTACAATATTAAAAACAACTAAACAACTGTAACACGTGGCGTGTACTTGTGCGAAGCGTGTTGTAACATCACGATTTGTGGTCAGTGGTTTCAGGTGAACTTGTGGAACCCAAAACTGATGAAGTGTTTGTAGCATGGAATCGTCAAAACGAACAAGACATGGCGGTGCTGTTTCTGTCGATAAGTGCGCCGCAACTCCATAAAAAAAAAAGCACAAGAGCTAGTGAGATATGGAAAGAACTCGAAAAGGTGCAACGACCAACCATTAAAAAAAGTGAGCCTGTTTAAGCAGTTATTAAACAAGAGAATGGCTGAAGGGGACATTGCTAGCATGAAAAAGGCAGACGATATTACCCTACTTACAATTTTGGATACGGTTTCACCTTTACGCGGATCATTGTTGCGAAGTGCAAGGTACTGTCAAGCTCTCCTACATCATATGGAATCTGCACATAAAATGGACATATCACCGGTCTAACGACCCAAAACCTAGGAGCAAGCTCAAAAAGTTTGTTATTAATTCGAAAGAATAGATGTTATGCCAGGGCCAGCTCAGTCGTCGGATTGGTAACCCATTAAATATGTATGGTCCCATTTTTATTTTGACGAGTAATATGGGACTTGCGAAGGGAGAACAACTGGGTCGAATAATATTACATTGTTGCAGCTCACTCAACTTTTTTCTAACAATATGTCTTTCTTCAGGGCTAAGTCTATAGGGCCGGCGTTGGACAGTTTTAGTATGGTCAATCAACCGAATTTTCATTTCACCTGTACTAACACGTGTAGATGGTGTCCCCTTAATCAGAGCAGTGCACTGCAGTGGAATAACTTTCAAGTAATTTTATTAACTTATTTTTGTCGGGCTCAAGCAAGTCGGTGTCAAGATTGGAAAGGTCAACTGGATCCACATCTACTGAACAAATATTTACAGTTTTGGCTTTTACAATTTCAAACTTTTTTGGCGATATTATACCGTCAAATCCCTGATTAAGGATTTCGGGACCAATTACAATGTTACTATTTAAATGTTTATCTTGTACTAAGTGGAACAATATTTGAAGTGAGTTTTCGTTTATAGTAACCTGGCTTAAAATCTGCAATGTGCTGTATATACCAGCGTCGCCAATGCCTTTTACCATAATAAAGTTGTTAAAACGTTTTCCAGACAACTTACAACTAATATTTTCTTTTATAAGTGAGCATTCTGCCCCGGAGTCAAATGAAATTGGGTAACACTGGTTCACGGTCTTCTGTTGAAACAATCCCCGTTGTTTGTTGATGCATCTTTTGAACATTGATTTGCAAAGTGCCCAGGCCACACTTAAAACAGGTAACTGATGGCTTATCTCGTTGCGGCGTCGCACCGGGTTTTTGTTGCATTTTTTTTTGCAGTCAACGATTTTGTGTCCTGGTTTCCCACAGAAATGACACAAGACTGCTGACAATCGTCTCGTCGTTTTTATAACGGTGAAGAAATAGTTCCTTGAACTCGTGCCACTTAATGCCGGGATATGAAACTTGGGTTAGCCACTGGGAAGCACTGCCTTCCATAGCCTCGCTTAACGCCATGTTAGATATCACACAAAGTAATGAAATATTGTTTTTGTATTTCAGTATGCCCATAAAATGGCCTATTTGATTGGACAAAGTATTCAGAGGAACGTTGCGGATATCTTAACGGAAAAATTGTTTTATTTGTAATGCAAATGTTGTAATGTATTATATCTATTTGGAATAAATTTGCAAATTTGCAAAATTGACCATTATTCTTTAGTTTAGTGGTGGCATAACATTCAACCATTTAGCCCCTGAGTTAAAGTGCGATTCGAGGTGCAGCTGCTTAAATGGGCAACGCATAAAAGGCAGCAGCTCCGACCATCAAAATATATATATATATTCTTGATCAACATGACATCCGAGTTCATAAAGCCATGTGCGTCTGTCCATACGTCTGGATCATTGCAAACCTCCTCCTAGACCGTTGAAGCTACAAAGTTGCAATGTTGCATAAAGGCTTGTGTATTCTTCACTGATTGTATTTCTCTGACCTACGGCAACGTCACGAGCAATTACATTCTTAATAACTTCGTTGTTTTTTACGCTTTTGTAAAATAAATAATATATATATGTAGATTTGTATACCTTTTAATGACTGTACTAAACTTTAAAGAAATCAGATACCTATATAACATAACGTGTGCGAAATAAGCAGCTGGACCAAAAATCACCTTCAACGTCTCCAAAACTACACCGGAGGTATTCTTCGCCAAGGCTGTTAGATCATCCAACATGACTGCTACAACCAGTCCTAGTGTATCCTTCGCTAGTGTGCTCCGAACTGGACAGACGGAGCCCGCGAAAGAGACCCCGTCTCTCCACCATCTACAGAATCCGCAACCTAGCGCACCAGAGCTTGGCCAGCAAACTCCAAGTGGTTTAGAGGCCCTATTGATCTCACTCAATCAAAACATGACCACTTTTATGACGTTCATGCAAAACTGTATGCACGAACTGATGCGGAATCAAAACCTGCTTAGCCAGAAGCTTATCGAGAATTAATAATGGCTTCCCTACGTCTATGTCTTTGGAATGCTAACGGCATCTCCAAGCACAAAAATAAACTGCAACTATTCCTAGACTCAAGTGAAATCGACGTTTTGCTGATTTCGGAAACACATTTAACATCAAAAAATAGTTTTCAAATACCAAAATATACCTTCTCCGCAACAAGCCATCCAGACGGAAAAGCTCATGGCGGGACTGGTATCCTAATCAAAAACCGTATAAAACACTCGTTCCTCAACAGATTTGATACACAGCACCTATCAGCAACTGCTATAACCGTCCAAACCAGCTGCGTTGGTTGCAGCAAGAGTATCTACTCCACATGCCTCTTCTTACACTAAACCAGAGACAATTTCACCGATAAGGAGTCCAACCGGTGGGTGGGCCCGCAGTGACGAAGAGAGGGCATCCGTATTTGCCACACATCTTAAAATGGTTTTCCAGCCAAATCCAACATCAAACTCATCTGTACTTCCCCCTTCGAGCACATTAACGGATAATGAGTACTCGGAACTCCAATCGGACGAGATCACTGCAGTTATTAAAAACCACATAAAACGGAAAAAAGCCCCTGGCCATGACCTAATCACACCGAAAATGATCCTAGAACTCCCTATCATTGCAATACAATATATCTGCAAACTGTTCAACGCTATAATAAAAATTGGCTACTTCCCAAGAACATGGAAAAAGTCCACTATCATCATGATTCCTAAAGTGGGAAAGGACAAAACCCAGCCATCATCCTATAAGCCAATTAGTTTGCTGCCATGTCTTTCGAAGCTTTCGAAAAGGTCCTGCAGATCCGACTAAACTCATTTCTGGCTTCGGAGAACACAATCCCTTCACACCAGTTCGGCTTCCGCGAAAAACATGGTACAATTGAACAAGTCAATCGCATTACATCCGAAATACGAACAGCATTCGAACTAAAAGAATACTGTGCGGCTGTCTTTCTCGACGTTGCCCAGGCTTTCGATAGAGTTTGGAGGGTCTGGGTCAAAATCCGGCAAAAACTGCCACAGTACACCCACAAACTCGTGGAATCTTACCTTTACAATAGGAAATTTGCTGTAAGATGTAATGGCTCCGTCTCGGCTGATTTTGAAATCAAAGCTGGTGTACCGCAAGGCAGTGTACTCGGCCCATTGCTCTACCTGCTGTACACTGCAGACTTACCAACGAGTTTAGAACTTACAACGTCCACTTTTGCCGATGACACGGCAATCCTCAGCAGATCCAAATGCCCAATACAAGCCTCTGCAAAATTAGAGGAACACCTCAAGGTGGTAGAGGAATGGCTAGCAACCTGGCGTATCCGGGTCAATGAGCAGAAATGCAAAAATGTTACATTTACGCTTAACAGCTCCAGCTCTAAAGCTAAACAACGTACCAGTTCCTCAAGCCATGGATGTCACTTACCTTGGCATCCACCTAGACAGAAGACTAACTTGGCGCAAGCACATCGAAGCAAAAAAAGTCACAGCTTAAACTGAAAGCGAATAGCCTACATTGGATCATCAATGCTCGGTCCCCTCTACGTCTGGAGTATAAAGTCCTCCTATACAACTCCTTATTGAAACCCATCTGGACTTACGGAGGCGTACTATGGGGAAATGCAAGTACCAGCAATGTCGATATTATAAAAAGAGCGCAGTCGAAGATTTTAAGATCAATGATCCACACGACGAGACGAGTTCATACAGTATCTCCTACCATCCGTCCGACCATCAGTCTGTCCGTCCGTCCGTCCGCATGGATCAGCTCAAACTTCTTCTAAGAGCTACAAAGTTAAAATGTGTGCATGTGTGCTTGAATGCACAGTATATCGAACGAGATCCACAAATACATATATCAAATAGCATATAAATGGCAAAGTCCCTAACTGCGACTTTTCTCAATAGTTTCGTTATTTTTTAAACCATTGCCATAAAAATTAATATGCAGTTGTGTTTAAAAATATAGTAGCGCATCACCTTACAACATTTATATTAATTTTTCGACATGTTAAACTTCAACTCCGTTGGCCCTGCCCATGTGATAAACGGAATTATGGATAGATATGTTTATGTAGATATATTACGAAATACAATGCTACCATGTGCCAGTTGGGAAATGACTATAAAATGGACATTTCAACAGAATAACGATCCGAAACATACTAGGAAGTTCGCGAAAGATTGGTTTGAGAAAAATCTCTTTTCAATTAAATTAATCTGTTTTTTTGTTTTGCCTCTTATGTCACCACTACTATAATTATGAACAGCACTTTTTGGTGTAGTTCGCAAAAGTCATTAAAAAATTATAAAAACCAATGGAAAACAATCGAAATCTAATCACTATTCTTATCTTTATATCCTATTCTTTGAAAAATATGAAATAAAAATTTAATTTTTAATTTTAAACATGTCGAAAAATAGGTAAAATGTTGTAAGGTTATGCGCTACCATACTTTTGAACACAGCTGTATGAATACTCGTTTTCTAATTGTATCATCTTTTTGCCACTTCTCTTCCGCTCCCGAAATTTACATAAAACAGATTTTCTTAAAAATTATGACAGCTACCGGCTTTATAAACTTATAGACATTAAAAATTTTGGTCCGCCCACTTCCTCCCCTCCCCGCAAATTAAATAAAACTAATGGTCTCGAAAACTAACAAAGTTAAAGTCACCGAATTTGGTATGTATATGCCTTTTGAATTTTGTGGCTATAGTAATCAAATTCGGCAGACTAATCAATCTTATTTAGTTCTACCAAACTACCATTTATTGAACTCGGAGTAGAAACATGCAAACAATGCGTATGAACGTATTTTATTAGGCGTCCATAAGGGCAGAATTGGATGTTGGCTAGTGGCGGTGCAATTAAATAGACATACATTTGGTTTTCCAAAATTTAAATATTTTTTTGTAGTAGTTCACTTTTCACAAACCAACGGGATATGGGCCTCATTGATAAGCGGTTTCATTAAAAAATGTTGGAAAAGTAGTGAGTGGTCAAGATTCGTGTATTTTTCCTTTGCATAGCAGACTTTGCAAGAAAAAGGAGTTCGATGTACAATATTAAAAACAACTAAACAACTGTAACACGTGGCGTGTACTTGTGCGAAGCGTGTTGTAACATCACGATTTGTGGTCAGTGGTTTCAGGTGAACTTGTGGAACCCAAAACTGATGAAGTGTTTGTAGCATGGAATCGTCAAAACGAACAAGACATGGCGGTGCTGTTTCTGTCGATAAGTGCGCCGCAACTCCATAAAAAAAAAAGCACAAGAGCTAGTGAGATATGGAAAGAACTCGAAAAGGTGCAACGACCAACCATTAAAAAAAGTGAGCCTGTTTAAGCAGTTATTAAACAAGAGAATGGCTGAAGGGGACATTGCTAGCATGAAAAAGGCAGACGATATTACCCTACTTACAATTTTGGATACGGTTTCACCTTTACGCGGATCATTGTTGCGAAGTGCAAGGTACTGTCAAGCTCTCCTACATCATATGGAATCTGCACATAAAATGGACATATCACCGGTCTAACGACCCAAAACCTAGGAGCAAGCTCAAAAAGTTTGTTATTAATTCGAAAGAATAGATGTTATGCCAGGGCCAGCTCAGTCGTCGGATTGGTAACCCATTAAATATGTATGGTCCCATTTTTATTTTGACGAGTAATATGGGACTTGCGAAGGGAGAACAACTGGGTCGAATAATATTACATTGTTGCAGCTCACTCAACTTTTTTCTAACAATATGTCTTTCTTCAGGGCTAAGTCTATAGGGCCGGCGTTGGACAGTTTTAGTATGGTCAATCAACCGAATTTTCATTTCACCTGTACTAACACGTGTAGATGGTGTCCCCTTAATCAGAGCAGTGCACTGCAGTGGAATAACTTTCAAGTAATTTTATTAACTTATTTTTGTCGGGCTCAAGCAAGTCGGTGTCAAGATTGGAAAGGTCAACTGGATCCACATCTACTGAACAAATATTTACAGTTTTGGCTTTTACAATTTCAAACTTTTTTGGCGATATTATACCGTCAAATCCCTGATTAAGGATTTCGGGACCAATTACAATGTTACTATTTAAATGTTTATCTTGTACTAAGTGGAACAATATTTGAAGTGAGTTTTCGTTTATAGTAACCTGGCTTAAAATCTGCAATGTGCTGTATATACCAGCGTCGCCAATGCCTTTTACCATAATAAAGTTGTTAAAACGTTTTCCAGACAACTTACAACTAATATTTTCTTTTATAAGTGAGCATTCTGCCCCGGAGTCAAATGAAATTGGGTAACACTGGTTCACGGTCTTCTGTTGAAACAATCCCCGTTGTTTGTTGATGCATCTTTTGAACATTGATTTGCAAAGTGCCCAGGCCACACTTAAAACAGGTAACTGATGGCTTATCTCGTTGCGGCGTCGCACCGGGTTTTTGTTGCATTTTTTTTTGCAGTCAACGATTTTGTGTCCTGGTTTCCCACAGAAATGACACAAGACTGCTGACAATCGTCTCGTCGTTTTTATAACGGTGAAGAAATAGTTCCTTGAACTCGTGCCACTTAATGCCGGGATATGAAACTTGGGTTAGCCACTGGGAAGCACTGCCTTCCATAGCCTCGCTTAACGCCATGTTAGATATCACACAAAGTAATGAAATATTGTTTTTGTATTTCAGTATGCCCATAAAATGGCCTATTTGATTGGACAAAGTATTCAGAGGAACGTTGCGGATATCTTAACGGAAAAATTGTTTTATTTGTAATGCAAATGTTGTAATGTATTATATCTATTTGGAATAAATTTGCAAATTTGCAAAATTGACCATTATTCTTTAGTTTAGTGGTGGCATAACATTCAACCATTTAGCCCCTGAGTTAAAGTGCGATTCGAGGTGCAGCTGCTTAAATGGGCAACGCATAAAAGGCAGCAGCTCCGACCATCAAAATATATATATATATTCTTGATCAACATGACATCCGAGTTCATAAAGCCATGTGCGTCTGTCCATACGTCTGGATCATTGCAAACCTCCTCCTAGACCGTTGAAGCTACAAAGTTGCAATGTTGCATAAAGGCTTGTGTATTCTTCACTGATTGTATTTCTCTGACCTACGGCAACGTCACGAGCAATTACATTCTTAATAACTTCGTTGTTTTTTACGCTTTTGTAAAATAAATAATATATATATGTAGATTTGTATACCTTTTAATGACTGTACTAAACTTTAAAGAAATCAGATACCTATATAACATAACGTGTGCGAAATAAGTAGGTGGGACACTACATTGCTATCTGTACCAACTAAACCGATTAAGATATAAAAAAAAATTTATTTATCTTTAAACTTCTTAAATTTATAGATATATTTCAGTCCATTAAAATGGAAAAAAGCTTAGGGCAAAATTAGAAAATATTTTTAAACGAAATAAGTAACTGGGACAAATTGTTGATTCGTGTCCTAATTTTAAAATGAAAAATAAAAACCAACTGAAACAACTTTAAACGATTGAATAGACCTCTCCTCTGTTTTTTACTAATTCCAATATACGAGCTGCCGCTTAATCGTATTTTGAAGCATACGGATGTCCAATTTTTCCGATTATTGGAAAATGGCTTCTTAATAGCCCTTTAAATTTGCAAATTGCTTTGCCGTTGATACAAGATGCCTAAAAGATTTTTTTATCGGATTTGGGTCTAGTCTGCTTGTTGACCAGTCTGAAATAAAAATTTGAGAGACTTTTAAATGAGCTTTTGTGAGTTTTATTGTATGGTTGGGTGCATTATCCCGCTAAAGAATAATAATACTTTTTAGTTTAACATTTGGTTCCTTTGACTAAAGATTGCTAACCATTCTCATTTTTTCATCGGAGGAGATATTTAAATCAAAGAAGGGCAAGGTACCAAGAATGATTGCTTATTTTTCTCAATATTTTAGCCGAGGTTCCCGCATCAGTATTTGCATATTTGCAACAACTTTTTATATGGTTCGGATCATGGAAATCATCTTCAATAGTTTTTAAACTTAAACCATGCTCTAAAGTACATTTTGAATAATAAAATGCAGACATCACGCAAACCATTTTCTTCCTTTTTACATATGGTGGCGGCACGCTACGATTATAAGACTGCATTCAGACTTTTTTTTCCAATAGAACTACTGCTCCTGAGGAACTGGCTGTATTTGCAGCCGTGGTGTCATAGACAAGCCATTGACTTGACCGACTATAATCCATTTAACTAGCCTGTCAAAAACTGTCTCAGCAATAATTTTGCGAATTGCAGATTCCACTTTTGGTGCACCTAGCAACTTTAATATATCATTGTTGCTAACTAGCACTGCGATGCGTTCAAAATACTCCATTGTAAAAAAAAGTCATCAGTCATAATACTAAAATTATGAGGTTAAACCATAAATAAGAAACATTTGTTTCTATTCTTCCTTTCTTTTTGTAAAATAACATCAACAGTGTTAACAATGAACTAATACTTAATTTCATAGCATGCCATCTCGCTCACTATTATGATATATGTATGGTCCTACATATGTATGGGAGCGTCACACTAAAAACATTAGTTGAGTTCCGCGCCCATTAAACATTATCCGATCGGCCCCAAATTTTGTTGTTATTTTTTTTAGACTAAGAGGAAACAAAATGCCTGTTGGATATCAAGATAGATTTTGTTATGTTGTAGTGTGCAGTTCGAATTTATAGCGATCAAAAATATGTAAGGTAGGCAACTTTGCTAAGCGAGAACAGAACTAGCAACGAAGCTCGATCATTGTCAATTGTTTTTCCGCTTTGATGGTTATAGGTAAGGAAATAGTTACCAAAAAAGTTGCAAGGGTATACAAACTTTGACGCGGTCGAAGTTAGCCCCGGCCCTCTGGTTTTGAAATAAAGTTTTCTTTATTTCTGGGTTTTAGAGCCACTCAAAGTCACAGTATCGAAACATGTATCCGCATGTGCTCGCCACTGTATATTTGTGTAGACGTTGACGCGTACAATGTCCGTCACCAGGACATAACCTGTTTCGCGGGAACCCAAGCAGAGCTGTCCACCTTTCGACCAACCGACCGCCGGGCGCAGCCGTATATCGGACGGCAAGAATCGCGTGGAGACATACAAATAAAAACAAACAATAAAGATACAATACATGTCTTCTCCTTTTCGATTTCCAGAAAGAGGAGTTATATTTCGGTTTCATTAGTTAGAAGCTCTTTATAAGCCATGTAACAGAAGCTTTTAGAACAAATCTCAGAGGTCTGATTGTAAGAGGTAGGAACTAACTTGCTACATTTTGGGCGAAAGAAATGTAGCAAGTTCGAAATGAATTAAACGTGAGCTAAAGAGTTCTAGTTTTAAAAAAACACTCAAACTCAAACACTTAAAAAGTGAGCTTTAATATGCATATTGTTTCTCTATATGACAGTTTGAGTACTTACTCCGCTGTGCTTAGTACTTAGCACGTTTTAAAGCTAACGAGTGTTTTACATGTGAGTGTCACGCTAATGAGTGGCAATTAAATCAAAATTTGAGTGCAAATTGATAATGTAAATTTACAAGCTAACAAACAATTCAACGAACTGCCTCCGCACTAAGTCTTAGAACAATCTGTAAAGCTGCAACGTCGATATGACGAATTCCATATAAACATAAATATGCTGATACGGCGTCTGAACAAGAGCCCATAGCATGACCATACGCCTTACATATTTACTTCTTATGTATTTAGCTTTAGATTCATATTCCCATTTATGTATTTAGATTTAGTTCTCTTTTATTTTCTTCAACATATTCAGTTTTTGTATAATCCTTTAACAATAAAGAAGCATAACTCCGGCACTTATCCAACATCATAACTGGCGCCCAACCGGAATTGGATTACCCTCTAAGAATCCACACCCTACCAACATGTAAGTGACTGTTCGGAAAAAATAAAGACAAATTATAATATATAAATTTGAAACCAAACAAATATAAAAACAATAATAAAAAAAATAATAATAAAAGTGGCAGCATAAAGTAATCTTGTGAATAATTTGCATTAGATTTGTAACTAATTTGCATTGGATTTATTTGCATTGAATTTAATTGTGAGTTTGAATGTGTGCGGTCATATTGTTAGATTGAATTCGCTAAGACACTGTGTTAAACAACTGCCAATGAGTTGGTCCTATAGGGACATTAAAAAAGAATCTGATAGCGACGAAGATATTATAGTACAAACTAGGCCTCAGGCACTCGATCAAACAGAAATGGATCCACAAACGTTAAAAGTTATAAAAGAGATCGCAGTCAGCACGCACAAGAACAACGCATAAGAGGCGAGATACACGACGAACTCGAACATCAGAGAAACCAAGTGAACTCATTTAGAATTGAAGCGCCCCAAGTACAGGTGTACGAAAGCGTAACAATTGACCCCAGCATTAGATGTGAGGTTAGACTCGACGCTGCGAAATCGGTGCCGAATTTTAATGGTTACCATGAAGAATATGTGTCTTGGAGACAATCAGCCATAGAGGCATATCAAGCCTACAAGGGATACTATGGGAGTGAAACACATTACCAGGCAGTGATCATTTTAAAAAATAAAGTTTGTGGTGCCGCACGCGCAGTGCTTACCTCACATAACACTGTGCAATGTTCGCTGTTCGATGCAATTATTGCTAGACTTGGAGCATGTTCGCTGCTACGTATGCTAAAGCAATTCAAGATAGGAGCCACCCAGGGGAAAATAACAAGCAAGGGAATCGCTCAATGCCCAAACAGGGAAAACATTTTGAGAAAAACCCCCATTTAACAGGAAAACAAGTCCAAAACAGACCCCAACAGGGTGAGCAGGGACCAACATCAAACAGTAAACAAATTCGAGCCCAAGACCAAGGACAACCGATGGATGTTGATCCATCAGTTTCCAAACTGAGACAGCAGACTGCTTGGGGTAAAACCCGCGGTAGCGCCACTTACGGCGAATCTCGAAAGAGACAGAACGCATCAGACCGTATGACTGGACAGAGTCGCCAGAATGTTAACAACATTTCTCAAAAAGACTCGGCCCAAGACCAACAATACGCGCGTATAGCAGAGTCCGCCGTCGCAGAGGCTAGCGATGAGAACGACTCCATACCGGACAATGATTTGCTAAATTTTTTAGAGAACTGCCGTTCGTCGCGCGACAGTTGGCTGGTAGAACACTTAAAATTCTAATCGACACTGGGGCGGCAAAGAATTATGTAAAACCCGTAAAGGAGTTAAGAAACATAACACTTGTCGACACCCCATTTACTGTGAACTCCATACATAGGTCCAGTAAAATTAAAGAAAAATGCTTCCTGAGAATTTTCGGAAAGAATGCCCCGTTTTTCATTTTAGATACCCTTGATACTTTTGATGCCATAATAGGCCCTGCTAACGCAAGCAGGGGTAACCCTAAACTTACACAGCGGTAGTATTACATATGGCAGTACGGCGGAAGCACTGCTACACCATACTTGCGATAGCGTTAATTTCACACGCATTGATGACATATTAGTTCCTGATAGCGTAAGAGAGGAATTTAAAAAGGTAATACTGAACGGGATCGGCGCATTTTCGACCTCTAACGAGGCATTGCCATATAACACTTCAGTTATTGCCACAATTCACACAATAGACAACCAAGAAGTGTACTCCAAGTCTTACCCATATCCTATAGGTTAATAACGAAATCGCTCAATTGTTAAAAGACGGCATTATAAGACCGTCTCGGTCTGCGTACAACAGTCCTGCATGGGTTGTTGACAAAAAAGGATTGGAATCAAACGGTAACAAAAACAAACGACCCGTTATTGACTTTCGAAAGTTAAACGAGCGAACCATTGCCGACCGGTACCCAATGCCAAGCATTCCAATGATTCTAGGGAATCTTGGAAATGCAAAATTTTTCACGACTCTGGACTTAAAATCTGGATACTATCAAATCTATCTAGCTGAAAAGGATCGCGCGAAAACGGCGTTCTCAGTAAACGGAGGGAAATACGAATTCTGCCGCTTACCCTTTGGTTTGAAAAATGCCGGAAGCATATTTCAGAGAGCAATCGATGATGTTCTAAGGGAACAAATCGGGAAAATATGCTACGTCTACGTAGATGACGTGTTAATATTTTCTGAAAATGAAGCCGAGCATGTCAAACACATTGACACTGTGCTTCAGCTGCTCCGCAACGCTAACATGAGGGTGTCGAAAGAAAAGACAAAATTTTTTAAAGAAAGCGTCGAATATTTGGGTTTCATCGTCTCTAGTGACGGAACAAAAACTGACCCCGAAAAGGTCAAGGCAATTCAGGAGTACCCCGAGCCAAAGAGCCTCTATGCACTAAGATCGTTTTTGGGCCTTGCTAGTTATTACAGGGTGTTTATTAAGGATTTTGCATCAATCGCAAGACCTTTAACCGACATACTGAAAGGCGAAAATGGAAAAGTAGGCAAGCACATGTCCAAAAAGGTCCCAATCGACTTTGATGAATTGCAACGTCACACCTTTGACCGCTTAAGAAACATTCTGGCATCCGAGGATGTCATACTCATATACCCGAACTTTCAAAAACCTTTCGAACTCACAACCGACGCTTCTGCCGACGGGATTGGAGCATTGTTGTCCCAGGGCGGGAGGCCAATAACAATGATATCCCGAATATTAAAGCAAAGCGAATCATTTTACGCCACTAATGAAAGGGAATTGTTGGCAATCGTGTGGGCTCGTGGAAAACTACAGAACTACCAAGCCTGTTAATCTCTTTAGAAACCAAGTAATCCTAGAAGAGGCGCGCTACAACTTGCATCGGAGACTAATTCTATTCGGCAGCAAAACTCACCATGTGATACAATTCACAGACAAGAACGATCTCCTTGAATCCTTAAAGCTTGTAGTGAGCCGAGTGAATTAGTGCGACTTTTCCCCACAACAAAGTTTTGGCATTGCAAGAACATGGTTACTGATATAACCAACAAAGATGATCAGATTCAGATAGTTAATACCGAACATAATCGCGCACATAGAGCAGCGCAAGAAAATATCAAACAAATACTCCGGGAGTATTACTTCCCAAAAATGGCCAAATTAACCAATGAAGTCGTCTTAAATTGCAAAGTCTGCACCATAGCTAAGTACGACCGTCACCCAAAAAAACAAGAACTTGGGCAAACACCTATTCCGTCTTATCCCGGCGAAATGCTGCATATCGATATATTCTCCACTGACCACAAGCTATTGTTGACCTGCGTGGACAAGTTTTCCAAATTTGCTGTTGTACAACCCTTTTTACCCCGAACAATAACGGATATTACTATCCCCATATTGCAATTAGTCAATATTTTTCCAGAAATAAAGACAATTTATTGTGACAACGAAGCATCGTTTAATTAATTCAGAGACGATTACTTCGATGTTAAAAAATCAATTCGAAATAGACGTAGTAAACGCACCTCCATTGCATAGCTGTTCAAATGGACAAGTGGAACGATTCCACAGTACATTGCTAGAGATAGCCAAATGCATGAAAAATGATAAACAACTTAATGATACGACACAAATCATAGTAAGAGCAGCAATAGAATATAATAAAATAATTCATTCAGTTACGGAAGAAAAGCCAATAGACGTTATCCATGCACAACACACTGTTTTGCGGGAAAATATTAAAGACAGAATAAACAAAGCGTTGTGCTTTGTTCAAGATCAACTCAACAGATGCAACCCAGATAGGCAAAATAGGGTATTTGACGTAGGCGACAAAGTATTTATTAAGAACAATAAAAGGTTGGGAAACAAATTATCCCCGTTGTGTTTTGAGGCACGCGTACAAGCAGACCTGGGAACTTCTGTACTTATTAAGGGGAGGGTGGTCCATAAGGACAATTTGAAGTAATTTTGATCAAGTTCCTTATTTGCTATATCAAACCACAAACTCACTATAGTCATTGTTTACATTCCCCACAGGTTAATCACCATAATACTGTCAGTCCTAGCCGCAGCAGGGGCACGCATTACCGACTACTCCAATGCGAATAACATTCCCGTGCTAGACGGCAATGTTTTAATATGGGAGCAACGCAGCTACCTAAGGCATTTGACGAACCTGACTGAATTCACGAAAATCAAAGACGATACGATAAAACTGGCTGAATTATTTCACTTGACGAACACGCGAACATTTATAGAAGTAGACATAAAACATGTTAAAAATCTTTTGTCCGCGTTAATGATACACCACAGGATAGCAAGAAGTCTAGATTTTTTGGGCACAGCGCTAAAGGTTGTGGCAGGAACGCGTGATGCGGCAGATTTGGAAAGAATTAAAATAACAGAAGCACAGTTAATTCAATCTAACAATAGACAAATAATAATTAACACAGAAACTCAAAGGCAGATTAATTTACTTACAAATACTGTTAATAAAATAATACAGTCCAGAAGTGTTGAAATTACCGATAACCCACACTTATACAAAACTTTACTAGCAAGAAATAGAATGCTAATTACAGAAATTCAAGACCTTATGCTTACTGTCACTGCAATGCGTTACCAACAATCACGCAACATTTTGCAAACTGGCTAAGCATGACACATGCGCTCGCGGACTACATTCAGGGCAATCTGCTATATGTCGCACGCAGCCCAGTCACCTGGAGCCCATTACAAGGGTTGACGAGGGGATAATTATTGTCAACACGCGTGCGAGTATCAGCGTAGAGGATGGCCCTACGTTATACGTCAACGGAACCCATCAACAATGTCGTAAGCAAGGTTCCTGGCATCCCAGCTTCCCCTTTGCTACATATAGACACGATCATGTGTAAAGTCTACCTCTGCTACAGCGAATGAATGAACTCAACCTAAACGCCACCCAGGAGTTGAATGATGATATGATATCCAACGGATCGCCCAAGGTTTGGTTCGCGATCGGAATACTTGTAAGCTTCTTGCTCTGTAGCCTCGTCGTAGCTGGTTACTGCAGGTACCAGACGAAGTCAGCTGCTAAACTGCAAAAATTCATCCAAGAGTCATGCATCACCGAGGACGGCAATGAACTTAGAAGGGGAGAAGTTAACAAACAATTCAACGAACTGCCTCCGCACTAAGTCTTAGAACAATCTGTAAAGCTGCAACGTCGATGTGACGAATTCCATATAAACATAAATATGCTGACACGGCGTCTGAACAAGAGCCCATAGCATGACCATACGCCTTACATATTTACTTCTTATGTATTTAGCTTTAGATTCATATTCCCATTTATGTATTTAGGGTTAGTTCTCTTTTATTTTCTTCAACATATTCAGTTTTTGTATAATCCTTTAACAATAAAGAAGCATAACTCCGGCACTTAGCCGAAACACAAATTATCATCTATAATATATTGCTGATCCACAAGGACGGTGATTCAGATACCTAATCGTATCTCATCCTAATCAACATAAATCAATCTATAAGCTGGATCCCACCAACTGTAACCCCTACTCCCACACTCAAGTTGACTTAGATTATGATTGGGCCTTAATGTAAATGTCCCACGATGATATGTCTCGCAAAGGCCAATGATGAAGAAGTCTGATGACGACTATCCAAGATGATTATGTAATGATGAAGAAGTCCAATGACGAATGTCCAAGATGATGATGTATGTAAGATGAAAAGCCCAATGATGACTGTGTTAAATATGTATGGAGTAACATTCAGAGAAGCGCCACAAAGAAAAAATCGTCCAATAAATCTTAGCATTGGGAAGATATAAAAAATGGCTACAGATCCCAGTTCAGCATTGCTGGAGTCGGTGCGGCGCAGGTGCCAACCGGCTATTGCCAATAATTGGTTCAGGACTAAGTATTAAGTCCTAAGAACCAAAGGTGACTTGAATTTAAAGTTTCAAATAATTTGGAATCGACAGATTTTAATTGTTAGTTGTCACTACAATTTTAATGAGCAGCTCCAAATGCCCTTCCTTCAGTATCTTGCTTGTTTCTGAAAATGGGGGACTCTGCGTTTTATAAATTCTTATTATTAAACACTTTTACTTGCAGATTAAAAAAAAACTGTTTTTACATGTATGTATAAATGTCTATATACATATGTATTGCTATGCAATTGGACTTTTGGACAATCAGAATTTGGAAGAATGTAAAAACAATTCACTTCATAAACACAAAAAGGATTGGGAAATACCATGTAACCTTTGGGACAGGTCAGGTATGTACATACAAGTATACAAAAGTGTGTAGGCCGCTATGAAAGTGCGGGAAACCTCACACTTTTATAAGTATGTAATGGGATATAATGTGAATGAGATTTTTAATAAGAAATGTTGTACTTATTAGGAATTCCGCCGATGCAAGCTGGAGGAGCGGAGGGATATCTGGCTCGAAGGACAAATGTTCGTGGAGGGGCGGAAGGATCCAAATAAAAATACAAATAGTTGGCGGGTGCCAATTTCTTCTGGTCTGGTGAGCTGGTAATTAATTAAAAACGCGTGGGAACTCTGTTTAAAACTATGATTTTTATTTACAGAACAATCTCACACACGAAAAAGTTCGATTGAAAGTAAACTGGATTTTAGTAGCAAGTGAAAAAATGTGCGGGTATTCGGGGGAAAATCTCGTACTAGATTCACTACGGCGATTTACAGGGAAACTCCTCGTCACTCTCCTCAGTATGACCGCATTCTGTTTTGGGAAAAAACCCTACCCCTCACTCTCTGCTGTTCAGACGGTGGCGTGAACAGTTATAACCAGAGGGCCGGGGCTAACTTCGACCGCGTCAAAGTTTGTATACCCTTGCAACGTTTTTGGTAACTCTTTCCTTACCTATAGCTATCAAAGTGGAAAAACGTTTTATCTAAAAAGGCTAATGTTTGCGAAAGAACGGCTTACAATCTTACCATAGGAAATAACGAAGATATTGATCAAAGTCACTGTTTTCCACCGATCGTTCCTATGGGAGCTATATGATAGAGTCACCCGATCAAATTTGGCATAGTCATTTATATGTAGAATAAACTCACCAATATTAAATTTCATGACAATAGCTTAGAAAATAACGAAGTTATTTAGAAAAGTCACTGTCGTGACTTTGGCGTTTGTATGGGCTATATGATATAGTGGTCCGATCCGGCTGAATCCGAGATATACAACCCCTGCAGTATATACAAGCCTACGTGGAAAATTTCAAAATTTCTGTAGCTCTAACAGTCTAGGAGGAGTTTGCGTTGATCCAGACGGACGGACAGACGGACGGACATAGCTATATGAACTCGTCTCGTTATGCTGATCAAAAATATATATACTTTATATGGTCGGAGATGTATCCTTCTATGCGTTGCACACTTCTGACCAAAATTAATATACCTTTTTGCAAGGGTATAAAAACAGTAGACTGCACTGCTCATGTAAAAAATAAAATCAAATCATCAAATATTGATTTAAAATTGACAAATCGTTATTGATAATTGTCATAACTTTGTGCGCATATATTTTTTACAAAGCATATCTCTTACAAAATAAATGTGTAACAAAGAGGGCCTTAAGCCAAGTTAATAATCTAGATAAGATCTAATACAATTTGCACACGGGCAATTGTCATAACAATTAAAATTTTATTAAAATAAATAAATTTTATTAAGTTTTGGACTTAATTATTCTAAAATGACCACACTTGACAAATATTTTGAGAAAATTTATGATAGTCACGCTAGCATGGTCAATTACTTAATTGAGGTTTTTAAGAGTAAGCAAAGTCACTCACAAACTAGCACTTTTACAGTCAAAGGAGTCACCAGAGGGCAAATGAGTTTCATCCTTACAGCACCATATGTATGCTGTTATATGAATGCATTTCTATTTGATGGATGAAATACAACAAAAATCAGAATAAAAAAAGTTTACAATACAGATATAATACATGAAAGATTTTAATTCAATTCAAATTTGTTCCCTCAACTAGCTAGTCCATAAAAGTAGCATACAGCAGATTAATTACTAGAGAAAAAACGTGCCTGAGGGGATTCACGAACTTGGGTCAAACATTCCTATATAGAAGACTAGGATGAAAATGGAGAAATAATAATTAAAACGAACTGGTCAAAAATATCAAAATTATTGATCAAGTTACGTTCAAATTTAATAGGTATCAGCTAGATATATTTATACCGACAATTCTGAATACACCTTTAGCAATAGATCCTAAGGAAGAACAGGAATAAGTAGATAAGCTAGACTTAGACTTAGTGTAAGACGAAGACGAAGAGATCAAGATTCTAAATCAAATATAAAAAAAAAAAGATCTAAACGATCTATCAATTTCTGTGCTAATAACATTATCGGAACAAGATAATGAAACAGAATGGGAAGAAGAATTATACTCAAACACAAGTATAATTGACATAAAAGAAATCATAATGACAGACACATATGCCCAAATGGCATACATAAAAGACATTTCAAATGCCATTCCAGAATTTAATGGACATCGACATATGTAGGTATACCATACACCAGTAAAACAAATATTTCAAATTTATTATAACAAATGCATTTACATATTTTTAAAAAATTCTGGTTGGATGCATATCTTAGTATCTCGCTTACTCAAGCATACGAGCACCCTAGCGCCCCACCAGCCAACGGCCAACTCCGGATGCCGGATATTAGCATAAAATTTAAGTGTGCCAAATTTTCTTGCAAAAGGTAAAAAATTACGGGAGATAATCGAGTTTTTTCAAATTATGGGGGCGGAAAGGGTCGTGGCAAAAGTTTAAAACAAACTCGATAACTGTACATACTAGACGAGACTACGTACCAACCTTGGTGGCTCTAGCTCTTAGATCTAGGGATCTAGGTGTTCATACGGACGGACGGACATGACTAGATCGTCTAGGCTACTGATGCTGATCAAGAATATATATACCATATACTTTACTCGGAAAAGCTTCCTTCTACATGTTGCATATATTTTGGCGGCCTAGATATACCATTTCACCCTATGGGTGTAAGGTATAAAAATTACATTTTCGAACACTTAAAAGAGCTTTAAAGTCAGTAAATTTAACATAAGTCACATTCGAAGAGATAGCTGTTGAGGTCATAAAATCAAAAATGATTGGATCAACACAATACAAAGTCCAAGATGGGATGACAATCGAGAACAAAAAATTGCAGGATACTATAGTTGGTGAAACATCCGATGTAGTAACAACTTGTCAAAAATTATACAGAGAGAAAAAACGGCCGAAAAGTTCACTACAGAAATCGACAATTTACGAAAACTCTTGGAGGCATCGTATATTAACTAAGGGCTCTCGGCAGAAGATGCTGATAAATTCAGTACTAAAAGAGACCTCAACACAATGGTTAAAAATTGTGAGAAAATTGTAAAGAGAAAATAACAATAGAGAAAATAATCACCAAAATGGAAGATATAACTCTAATAAAATACTTCGGGAAACTCCCAGCAGCCTTCAAATACTCGCCAACAAGAAGGCATGAAGCTTTGGAAAAATTCAAATTAAAATTAAAAACTTAATTAGTTGCCCTTACCCACTTTTCAACGGGATTCCCCAAGGATGAACAACTTCGGTCATTCTTTTCCTTATTGCTTACAATAAACTAGCAAAAAAATTAAATTCGATGCCTATGCCGATTTCTTCCTAATTATCTCCGTCAATAAACAAAAAAACCAAACTTTCAACCTGGACACCCTTTTCTTTAACATTCAGTGTTGGTTTGTTAAAAGTGTAGAACTACAACGTTTGGTTGCTTAGATGAGAGTGAGCTCAATTTTATTATACATGAGCTTAACTAGTGTTGCCACATGTACAGGGCAGACAGATACAACACAGAATTGCCATATCAACATTCATGAATGGTGTTCATACTCAGAAGAAGTATTATCACTAGAAAATGTCAACATATTCATATTTTCCACAAAGAAAACTGCGTTTGCATATGCAACCATATCCAAATACCCCTAGTCTTTGACCTTAAAATCTTAGGATTAACAATAAACAACAAATACATATGGGACTCACACAAAAATCACATCCTACCAACACTAAACAACAAACTCAATAACATTAAACGCCTAGCAAGTCCCAAATTCAATTGCAACACATACACATACTGATCAACATTGTAGTGAACGCGTAGTGAATGGTGTATCGTGGATTGACACTAAAGCAGTTCGGGGCACGAGAAAACTGTAGGCTGGCGTAACCCTATTATCCGGCTCCTTAGAAGAATAGTTCGAAGGATGGGGTGGGGTTCTTGTCTAGTCATATCATACTTCACAATTAAACAAAAATAAAGTGCACTATCGAACATGCTAAAGAAAATTGATCAAAATAAGTATGAGGGTTATCGCTTTCTGTAATCTAATCTCCATTACGAGATTGAATGCGGTCTAAAAACCCATATTATAATTAATTGTACTTATTAATTCATTTATAACTCTTAATCAGTCCTTCCTTGCGCTGATCGATGGGCCGAATGCCTTGAAGCTGTGAAGTTAAGCGGTTATCATATGTTGACACTCCTAAGTAAAGAAAACTTTTTTAGTATGGATATTGATACGATCTTGCCGATTTACATAAAAATTAATTCATTTAAAAAAAAGAAAATAAGAAAATTAAATTGAACTTAAATAAATATTTATACATATGTATAGTTCGGCCAAAAATAAAATGTCCTTAAGTCTTCAGCTAGACTATTATTTATAAGCGCGGTTTGCACACGGCACTAACTATGTTGAGAAAGCTTTAACGGCGTATTCGTATGATTACGATGTTTGCACATGCGTTTTTATGCTGCAGTGGGTGAAAGAGGGTGGCAAAAATAATCCGTTTTGCGCTAATCGCCTATGTGACAATGATCGAGCTTCGTTGCTAGTTCTGTTCTCGCTTAGCAAAGTTTCCTACCTTACATATTTTTGATCGCTATAAATTCGAACTGCACACTACAACATAACAAAATCTATCTTGATATCCAACAGGCATTTTGTTTCCTCTTAGTCTAAAAAAAATAACAACAAAATTTGGGGCCGATCGGATAATGTTTAATGGGCGCGGAACTCAACTAATGTTTTTAGTGTGACGCTCCCATACATATGTAGGACCATACAAATATCATAATAGTGAGCGAGATGGCATGCTATGAAATTAAGTATTAGTACATTGTTAACACTGTTGATGTTATTTTACAAAAAGAAAGAAAGAATAGAAACAAATTTTTCTTATTTATGGTTTAACCTCATAATTTTAGTATTATGACTGATGACTTTTTTTTACAATGGAGTATTTTGAACGCATCGCAGTGCTAGTTAGCAACAATGATACATTAAAGTTGCTAGGTGCACCAAAAGTGGAATCTGCAATTCGCAAAATTATTGCTGAGACAGTTTTTGACAGGCTAGTTAAATGGGTTATAGTCGGTCAAGTCAATGGCTTGTCAATGGCTTGTCTATGACACCACGGCTGCAAATACAGCCAGTTCCTCAGGAGCAGCAGTTCTATTGGAAAAAAAAAGTCTGAATGCAGTCTTATAATCCTAGCGTGCCGCCACCATATGTAAAAAGGAAGAAAATGGATTGCGTGATGTCTGCATTTTCTTATTCAAAATGTACATTAGAGCATGGTTTAAGTTTAAAAACTATTGAAGATGATTTCCATGATCCGAACCATATATAAAGTTGTTGTAAATAGAGAAAAATAAGCAATCATTCATGGTACCTTGCCGAAGATATAATAGCTGTGGCGTTCTTTGATTTAAATATCTCCTCCGATGAAAAAATGAGAATGGTTATCAATCTTTAGTCAAAGGAACCAAATGTTAAACTAAAAAGTATTATTATTCTTTAGCGGGATAATGCACCCAACCATACAATAAAACTCACAAAAGCTCATTTAAAAGTCTCTCAAATTTTTATTTCAGACTGGTCAACAAGCAGACTAGACCCAAATCCGATAAAAAAAATCTTTTAGGTATCTTGTATCAACGGCAAAGCAATTTGCAAATTTAAAGGGCTATTAAGAAGCCATTTTCCAATAATCGGAAAAATTTTACATCCATATGCTTCAAAATAAGCTTAAGTGGCAGCTCGTATATTGGAATTGGTAAAAAACAGAAGAGAGGTCTATTCAATCGTTTAAAGTTGTTTTAGTTGTACAATCTACATATATATATTATTTAATTTGCAAAAGCGTAAAAAACAACGAAGTTATTAAGAATGTGATTGCTCGTGACGTTGCCGTAGGTCAGAGAAATACAATCAGTGCAGAATACACAAGCCTTTATGCAACATTGCAACTTTGTAGCTTCAACGGTCTAGGAGGAGGTTTGCAATGATCCAGACGTATGGACAGACGCACATGGCTTTATGAACTCGGATGTCATGTTGATCAAGAATATATATATATATTTTGATGGTCGGAGCTGCTGCCTTTTATGCGTTGCCCATTTAAGCAGCTGCACCTCGAATCGCACTTTAACTCAGGGGCTAAATGGTTGAATGTTATGCCACCACTAAACTAAAGAATAATGGTCAATTTTGCAAATTTGCAAATTTATTCCAAATAGATATAATACATTACAAATAAAACAATTTTTCCGTTAAGATATCCGCAACGTTCCTCTGAATACTTTGTCCAATCAAATAGGCCATTTTATGGGCATACTGAAATACAAAAACAATATTTTATTACTTTGTGTGATATCTAACATAAAATATTACAACAAACAGAAGTTTCAGATTTTATTTTATACGAAGAGTGGTAACGTAGTGGCTGCCTTGATCCTTTTGGTCTTTTCCTTCAGGACGATAATCGCTCGCTCGTCCCAATAAAGGTTTATGACCCGTCAAATAACTCTGCGACACTCAAATAAGCTAAGTTATGTTTGATATTTTAGATTTAAAATCATTTTTCGTTTCCCTTTTTCACTAATATCCAGGATACTTTTTTCAATTACTATTCCCATCCGCCTGGTCGTGCTCTTAATCTTAATTGTGGGTCTATGTCAAAGAAACATGGAAGGAGGTTTTGATGGAGACCTGCCAAGCTTTGATTAAGAGTATTCCCAACAGTATGAAAAAAGTCATAGTAAAACCAGAGTGCCGGGGCTAACTTCGACCGCGTCAAAGTTTGTATACCCTTACAACTTTTTTGGTAAATCTTTCCTTACCTGTAGCCATCAAAGTGGAAAAACGTTTTATCTTAAAAGGCTTTTGTTTGCGAAAAAACGGCCAACAATAGGAAATTACGAAGATATTGATCAAAGTCACTGTTTTCCACCGATCGTTCCTATGGGAGCTATATGATATAGTTACCCGATACTTACCAAATTCGGCACAGTCATTAACAGATATATTAAACTAACAAGTGTTTTATTTGAAAGCAATCGCGTTAAAAGTAACGAAGTTATTTACAAAAGTCACTCTTTTTGACCGATCATTCCTGTGGGAGCTATATGATATGGTCACCCGATCTTGATCATATTCGGCATAGTCGTTCATAGGCGTAATAAACTCTCTAATATAAATTTCACGACAATAGCTCAGAAAATAACGAAGTTTTTAAGAAAAGTCACTGTTCGTGACATTGCCGTTTGTATGGGAGCTGTATGATATAGTGGTCCGATCCGGCTGAATCCAACGTTATTTCCTATGCTAAGATTGTAGGCCGTTCTTTCGAAACATTAGCCTTTTTAGCTTAAACGTTTTTCCGCTTTGATGGTTATAGGTAAGGAAAGAGTTACCAAAAAAGTTGCAAGGGTATACAAACTTTGACGCGGTCGAAGTTAGCCCCGGCCCTCTGGTTTTGAAATAAAGTTTTCTTTATTCCTGGGTTTTAGAGCCACTCAAAGTCACAGTATCGAAACATGTATCCGCATGTGCTCGCCACTGTATATTTGTGTAGACGTTGACGCGTACAATGTCCGTCACCAGGACATAACCTGTTTCGCGGGAACCCAAGCAGAGCTGTCCACCTTTCGACCAACCGACCGCCGGGCGCAGCCGTATATCGGACGGCAAGAATCGCGTGGAGACATACAAATAAAAACAAACAATAAAAATACAATACATGTCTTCTTCTTTTCGATTTCCAGAAAGAGGAGTTATATTTCGGTTTCATTAGTTAGAAGCTCTTTATGAGCCATGTAACAGAAGCTTTTAGAACAAATCTCAGAGGTCTGATTGTAAGAAATAGGAACTAATTTGCTACATTTTGGGCGAAAGAAATGTAGCAAGTTAGAAATGAATTAAACGTGAGCTAACGAGTTCTAGTTTTAAAAAAACACTCAAACTCAAACACTTAAAAAGTGAGCTTTAATATGCATATTGTTTCTCTATATGACAGTTTGAGTGCTTACTACGTTTTAAAGCTAACGAGTGTTTTACATGTGAGTGTCACGCTAATGAGTGGCAATTAAATCAAAATTTGAGTGCAAATTGATAATGTAAATTTACAAGCTAACAAACAATTCAACGAACTGCCTCCGCACTAAGTCTTAGAACAATCTGTAAAGCTGCAACGTCGATGTGACGAATTCCATATAAACATAAATATGCTGACACGGCGTCTGAACAAGAGCCCATAGCATGACCATACGCCTTACATATTTACTTCTTATGTATTTAGCTTTAGATTCATATTCCCATTTATGTATTTAGGGTTAGTTCTCTTTTATTTTCTTCAACATATTCAGTTTTTGTATAATCCTTTAACAATAAAGAAGCATAACTCCGGCACTTAGCCGAAACACAATTTATCATCTATAATATATTGCTGATCCACAAGGACGGTGATTCAGATACCTAATCGTATCTCATCCTAATCAACATAAATCAATCCATTAGCTGGATCCCACCAACGGCAACCCGTAACAGGAACCAGTGGACATATCCAACATCATAACTGGCGCCCAACCGGAATTGGATTACCCTCTAAGAATCCACACCCTACCAACATGTAAGTGACTGTTCGGAAAAAATAAAGACAAATTATAATATATAAATTTGAAACCAAACAAATATAAAAACAATAATAATAAAAGTGGCAGCATAAAGTAATCTTGTGAATAATTTGCATTAGATTTGTAACTAATTTGCATTGGATTTATTTGCATTGAATTTAATTGTGAGTTTGAATGTGTGCGGTCATATTGTTAGATTGAATTCGCTAAGACACTGTGTTAAACAACTGCCAATGAGTTGGTCCTATAGGGACATTAAAAAAGAATCTGATAGCGACGAAGATATTATAGTACAATCTAGGCCTCAGGCACTCGATCAAACAGAAATGGATCCACAAACGTTAAAAGTTATAATAGAGATCGCAGTCAGCACGCACAAGAACAACGCATAAGAGGCGAGATACACGACGAACTCGAACATCAGAGAAACCAAGTGAACGACTCCATACCGGACAATGATTTGCTAAATTTTTTAGAGAACGCTCCCAACTGCCGTTCGTCGAGCGACATTTGGCTGGTAGAACACTAAAAATTTTAATCGACACTGGGGCGGCAAAGAATTATGTAAAACCCGTAAAGGAGTTAAGAAACATAACACTTGTCGACACCCCATTTACTGTGAACTCCATACATAGGTCCAGTAAAATTAAAGAAAAATGCTTCCTGAGAATTTTCGGAAAGAATGCCCCGTTTTTCATTTTAGATACCCTTGATACTTTTGATGCCATAATAGGCCCTGCTAACGCAAGCAGGGGTAACCCTAAACTTACACAGCGGTAGTATTACATATGGCAGTACGGCGGAAGCACTGCAACACCAAACTTTACCATTGCCGACCGATCATTTTTCTGAAAATGGAGCCGAGCATGTCAAACACATTGACACTGTGCTTCAGCTGCTCTACAACGCTAACATGAGAGTGTCGAAAGAAAAGACCAAATTTTTCAAAGAAAGCGTCGAATATTTTGGTTTCATCGTCTCTAGTGACGGAACAAAAACTGACCCCGAAAAGGTCAAGGCAATTCAGGAGTACCCCGAGCCAAAGAGCCTCTATGCACTAAGATCGTTTTTGGGCCTTGCTAGTTATTACAGGGTGTTTATTAAGGATTTTGCATCAATCGCAAGACCTTTAACCGACATACTGAAAGGCGAAAATGGAAAAGTAGGCAAGCACATGTCCAAAAAGGTCCCAATCGACTTTGATGAATTGCAACGTCACACCTTTGACCGCTTAAGAAACATTCTGGCATCCGAGGATGTCATACTCATGTACCCGAACTTTCAAAAACCTTTCGACCTCACAACCGACGCTTCTGCCGACGGGATTGGAGCATTGTTGTCCCAGGGCGGGAGGCCAATAACAATGATATCCCGAATATTAAAGCAAAGTGAATCATTTTACGCCACTAATGAAAGGGAATTGTTGGCAATCGTGTGGGCTCTTGGAAAACTACAGAACTACCTGTATGGAACCAGAGAGTTGCACATTTTTACAGATCACCAACCGCTCACATTTTCCGTGTCACAAAAAAACACAAATGCGAGAATTAAAAAGTGGATGGCTTTTATTGAAGAACGTATCGCTCAAATTCATTACAATTCAGGGAAAGAAAACCTAGTGCCTTATCAAGGCAAAATGTAAATGCCCTACAAGATGAAATTCAATCATGTGCTGCCACCGTCCACAGTGAGCTTTCCTTGACCTACACAATCGAGACAACAGACAAGCCTGTTAATCTCTTTAGAAACCAAGTAATCCTAGAAGAGGCGCGCTACAACTTGCATCGGAGACTAATTCTATTCGGCAGCAAAACTCGCCATGTGATACAATTCACAGACAAGAACGATCTCCTTGAATCCTTAAAGCTTGTAGTGAGCCGAGTGAATTAGTGCGACTTTTCCCCACAACAAAGTTTTGGCATTGCAAGAACATGGTTACTGATATAACCAACAAAGATGATCAGATTCAGATAGTTAATACCGAACATAATCGCGCACATAGAGCAGCGCAAGAAAATATCAAACAAATACTCCGGGAGTATTACTTCCCAAAAATGGCCAAATTAACCAATGAAGTCGTCTTAAATTGCAAAGTCTGCACCATAGCTAAGTACGACCGTCACCCAAAACAACAAGAACTTGGGCAAACACCTATTCCGTCTTATCCCGGCGAAATGCTGCATATCGATATATTCTCCACTGACCACAAGCTATTCTTGACCTGCGTGGACAAGTTTTCCAAATTTGCTGTTGTACAACCCTTATTATCCCGAACAATAACGGATATTACTATCCCCATATTGCAATTAGACAATATTTTTCCAGAAATAAAGACAATTTATTGTGACAACGAAGCATCGTTTAATTAATTCAGAGACGATTACTTCGATGTTAAAAAATCAATTCGAAATAGACGTAGTAAACGCACCTCCATTGCATTCCTGTTCGAATGGACAAGTGGAACGATTCCACAGTACATTGCTAGAGATAGCCAAATGCATGAAAAATGATAAACAACTTAATGATACGACACAGATCATAGTAAGAGCAGCAATAGAATATAATAAAATAATTCATTCAGTTACGGAAGAAAAGCCAATAGACGTTATCCATACACAACACACTGTTTTGCGGGAAAATATTAAAGACAGAATAAACAAAGCACAACAAGATCAACTCAACAGATGCAACCCAGATAGGCAAAATAGGGTATTTGACGTAGGCGACAAAGTATTTATTAAGAACAATAAAAGGTTGGGAAACAAATTATCCCCGTTGTGTTTTGAGGCACGCGTACAAGCAGACCTGGGAACTTCTGTACTTATTAAGGGGAGGGTGGTCCATAAGGACAATTTGAAGTAGTTTTGATCAAGTTCTTTATTTGCTATATCAAACCACAAACTCACTATAGTCATTGTTTACATTCCCCACAGGTTAATCACCATAATACTGTCAGTCCTAGCCGCAGCAGGGGCACGCATTACCGACTACTCCAATGCGAATAACATTCCCGTGCTAGACGGCAATGTTTTAATATGGGAGCAACGCAGCTACCTAAGGCATTCGACGAACCTGACTGAATTCACGAAAATCATAGACGATACGATAAAACTGGCCGAATTATTTCACTTGACGAACACGCGAACATTTATAGAAGTAGACATAAAACATGTTAAAAATCTTTTGTCCGCGTTAATGATACACCACAGGATAGCAAGAAGTCTAGATTTTTTGGGCACAGCGCTAAAGGTTGTGGCAGGAACGCCTGATGCGGCAGATTTGGAAAGAATTAAAATAACAGAAGCACAGTTAATTCAATCTAACAATAGACAAATAATAATTAACACAGAAACTCAAAGGCAGATTAATTTACTTACAAATACTGTTAATAAACAAAACAAAACAAAACTTTACTAGCAAGAAATAGAATGCTAATTACAGAAATTCAAGACCTTATGCTTACTGTCACTGCAATGCGTTACCAACAATCACGCAACATTTTGCAAACTGGCTAAGCATGACACATGCGCTCGCGGACTACATTCAGGGCAATCTGCTATATGTCGCACGCAGCCCAGTCACCTGGAGCCCATTACAAGGGTTGACGAGGGGATAATTATTGTCAACACGCGTGCGAGTATCAGCGTAGAGGATGGCCCTACGTTATACGTCAACGGAACCCATCAACAATGTCGTAAGCAAGGTTCCTGGCATCCTAGCTTCCCCTTTGCTACATATAGACACGATCATGTGTAAAGTCTACCTCTGCTACAGCGAATGAATGAACTCAACCTAAACGCCACCCAGGAGTTGAATGATGATATGATATCCAACGGATCGCCCAAGGTTTGGTTCGCGATCGGAATACTTGTAAGCTTCTTGCTCTGTAGCCTCGTCGTAGCTGGTTACTGCAGGTACCAGACGAAGTCAGCTGCTAAACTGCAAAAATTCATCCAAGAGTCATGCATCACCGAGGACGGCAATGAACTTAGAAGGGGAGAAGTTAACAAACAATTCAACGAACTGCCTCCGCACTAAGTCTTGGAACAATCTGTGCAGCTGCAACGTCGATGTGACGAATTCCATATAAACATAAATATGCTGACACGGCGTCTAAACAAGAGCCCATAGCATGACCATACGCCTTACATATTTACTTCTTATGTATTTAGCTTTAGATTCATGTTCCCATTTATGTACTTAGGGTTAGTTCTCTTTTATTTTCTTCAACATATTCAGTTTTTGTATAATCCTTTAACAATAAAGAAGCATAACTCCGGCACTTAGCTGAAACACAATTTATCATCTATAATATATTGCTGATCCACAAGGACGGTGATTCAGATACCTAATCGTATCTCATCCTAATCAACATAAATCAATCCATAAGCTGGATCCCACCAACTGTAACCCCTACTCCCACACTCAAGTTGACTTAGATTATGATTGGGCCTTAATGTAAATGTCCCACGATGATATGTCTCGCAAAGGCCAATGATGAAGAAGTCTGATGACGACTATCCAAGATGATTATGTAATGATGAAGAAGTCCAATGATGAATGTCCAAGATGATGATGTATGTAAGATGAAAAGCCCAATGATGACTGTCCAAGATGATGTAACGATGAATGCAATCAAATCAACGCATTAACGACTTTATATAGTTTTTAAGTTTTTATGTTGAGACTTGCGAAGTGCAAGGTACTGTCAAGCTCTCCTACATCATATGGAATCTGCACATAAAATGGACATATCACCGGTCTAACGACCCAAAACCTAGGAGCAAGCTCAAAAAATTTGTTATCAATTCGAAAGAATAGATGTTATGCCAGGGCCAGCTCAGTCGTCGGATTGGTAACCCATTAAATATGTATGGAGAAACATTCAGAGAAGCGCCACAAAGAAAAAACCGTCCAATAAAGCTTAGCATTGGGAAGATATAAAAAATGGCTACAGATCCCAGTTCAGCATTGCTGGAGTCGGTGCGGCGCAGGTGCCAACCGGCTATTGCCAATAATTGGTTCAGGACTAAGTATTAAGTCCTAAGAACCAAAGGTGACTTGAATTTAAAGTTTCAAATAATTTGGAATCGACAGATTTTAATTGTTAGTTGTCACTACAATTTTAATGAGCAGCTCAAAATGCCCTTCCTTCAGTATCTTGCTCGTTTCTGAAAATGGGGGACTCTGCGTTTTTTTAATTCTTATTATTAAACACTTTTACTTGCAGATTAAAAAAAAACTGTTTTTACATGTATGTATAAATGTCTATATACATATGTATTGCTATGCAATTGGACTTTTGGACAATCAGAATTTGGAAGAATGTAAAAAAAATTCACTTCATAAACACAAAAAGGATTGGGAAATACCATGTAACCTTTGGGACAGGTCAGGTATGTACATACAAGTATACAAAAGTGTGTAGGCCGCTATGAAAGTGCGGGAAACCTCACACTTTTATAAGTATGTAATGGGATATAATGTGAATGAGATTTTTAATAAGAAATGTTGTACTTATTAGGAATTCCGCCGATGCAAGCTGGAGGAGCGGAGGGATATCCAGCTCGAAGGACAAATGTTCGTGGAGGGGCGGAAGGATCCAAATAAAAATACAAATAGTTGGCGGGTGCCAATTTCTTCTGGTCTGGTGAGCTGGTAAAACTATGATTTTTATTTGCAGAACAATCTCACACACGAAAAAGTTCGATTGAAAGTAAACTGGATTTTAGTAGCAAGTGAAAAAATGTGCGGGTATTCGGGGAAAAATCTCGTACTAGATTCACTACGGCGATTTACAGGAAAACTCCTCGTCACTCTCCTCAGTATGACCGCATTCTGTTTTGGGAAAAACCCTAACCCTCACTCTCTGCTGTTCAGACGGTGGCGTGAACAGTTATAACCAGAGGTTGACTTGCCGGTAAGCAAAGGTCACTCACAAACTAGCACTTTTACAGTCAAAGGAGTCACCAGAGGGCAAATGAGTTTCATCCTTACAGCACCATATGTATGCTATTATATAAATGCATTTCTATTTGATGGATGAAATGCAACAAAAATCAGAATAAAAAAAAGTTTACAATACAGATATAATACATGAAAGATTTTAATTCAATTCAAATTTGTTCCCTCAACTAGCTAGTCCATAAAAGTAGCATACAGCAGATTAATTACTAGAGAAAAAACGTGCCTGAGGGGATTCACGAACTTGGGTCAAACATTCCTATATAGAAGACTAGGATGAAAATGGAGAAATAATAATTAAAACGAACTGGTCAAAAATATCAAAATTATTGATCAAGTTACGTTCAAATTTAATAGGTATCAGCTAGATATATTTATACCGACAATTCTGAATACACCTTTAGCAATAGATCCTAAGGAAGAACAGGAATAAGTAGATAAGCTAGACTTAGACTTAGTGGAAGACGAAGATTCTGGAGATCAAGATTCTAAATCAAATATAATAAAAAAAAGATCTAAACGATCTATCAATTTCTGTGCTAATAACATTATCGGAACAAGATAATGAAACAGAATGGGAAGAAGAATTATACTCAAACACAAGTATAATTGACATAAAAGAAATCATAATGACAGACACATATGCCCAAATGGCATACATAAAAGACATTTCAAATGCCATTCCAGAATTTAATGGACATCGACATATGTAGGTATACCATACACCAGTAAAACAAATATTTCAAATTTATTATAACAAATGCATTTACATATTTTTAAAAAATTCTGGTTGGATGCATATCTTAGTATCTCGCTTACTCAAGCATACGAGCACCCTAGCGCCCCACCAGCCAACGGCCAACTCCGGATGCCGGATATTAGCATAAAATTTAAGTGTGCCAAATTTTCTTGCAAAAGGTAAAAAATTACGGGAGATAATCGAGTTTTTTCAAATTACGGGGGCGGAAAGGGTCGTGCAAAAATTTAAACCAACCTTGGTGGCTGTAGCTCTTAGATCTAGGGATCTAGGTGTTCATACGGACGGACGGACATGGCTAGATCGTCTAGGCTACTGATGCTGATCAAGAATATATATACCACATACTTTACTCGGAAAAGCTTCCTTCTACATGTTGCATATATTTTGGCGGACTAAATATACCATTTCACCCATGGGTGTAAGGTATAAAAATTACATTTTCGAACACTTAAAAGAACTTTAAAGTCAGTAAATTTAAGTCGCATTCGAAGAGATTGCTGTTGAGGTCATAAAATCAAAAATGATTGGATCAACACAATTCAAAGTCCAAGATGGGATGACAATCGAGAACAAAAAATTGCAGGATACTATAGTTGGTGAAACATCCGATGTAGTAACAAATTGTCAAAAATTATACAGAGAGGAAAAACGGCCGAAAAGTTCACTACAGAAATCGACAATTTACGAAAACTCTTGGAGGCATCGTGTATTAACTAAGGGCTCTCGGCAGAAGATGCTGATAAATTCAGTACTAAAAGAGACATCAACACAATGGTTAAAAATTGTGAGAAAATTGTAAAGAGAAAATAACAATAGAGAAAATAATCACCAAAATGGAAGATATAACTCTAATAAAATACTTCGGGAAACTCCCAGCAGCCTTCAAATACTCGCCAACAAGAAGGCATGAAGCTTTGGAAAAATTCAAATTAAAATTAAAAACTTAATTAGTTGCCCTTACCCACTTTTCAACGGGATTCCCCAAGGATGAACAACTTCGGTCATTCTTTTCCTTATTGCTTACAATAAACTAGCAAAAAAATTAAATTCGATGCCTATGCCGATTTCTTCCTAATTATCTCCGTCAATAAACAAAAAAACCAAACTTTCAACCTGGACACCCTTTTCTTTAACATTCAGTGTTGGTTTGTTAAAAGTGTAGAACTACAACGTTTGGTTGCTTAGATGAGAGTGAGCTCAATTTTATTATACATGAGCTTAACTAGGGTTGCCACATGTACAGGGCAGACAGATACAACACAGAATTGCCATATCAACATTCATGAATGGTGTTCATACTCAGGAGAAGTATTATCACTAGAAAATGTCAACATATTCATATTTTCCACAAACAAAACTGCGTTTGCATATGCAACCACATCCAAATACCCCTAGTCTTTGACCTTAAAATCTTAGGATTAACAATAAACAACAAATACATATGGGACTCACACAAAAAGCACACCCTACCAACACTAAACAACAAACTCAATAACATTAAACATTAAACGGCTAGCAAGTCCCAAATTCAATTGCAACACATACACATACTGATCAACATTGTAGTGAACGCGTAGTGAATGGTGTATCGTGGATTGACACTAAAGCAGTTCGGGGCACGAGAAAACTGTAGGCTGGCGTAACCCTATTATCCGGCTCCTTAGAAGAATAGTTCGAAGGATGGGGTGGGGTTCTTGTCTAGTCATATCATACTTCACAATTAAACAAAAATAAAGTGCACTATCGAACATGCTAAAGAAAATTGATCAAAATAAGTATGAGGGTTATCGCTTTCTGTAATCTAATCTCCATTACGAGATTGAATGCGGTCTAAAAACCCATATTATAATTAATTGTACTTATTAATTCATTTATAACTCTTAATCAGTCCTTCCTTGCGCTGATCGATGGGCCGAATGCCTTGAAGCTGTGAAGTTAAGCGGTTATCATATGTTGACACTCCTAAGTAAAGAAAACTTTTTTAGTATGGATATTGATACGATCTTGCCGATTTACATAAAAATTAATTCATTTAAAAAAAAGAAAATAAGAAAATTAAATTGAACTTAAATAAATATTTATACATATGTATAGTTCGGCCAAAAATAAAATGTCCTTAAGTCTTCAGCTAGACTATTATTTATAAGCGCGGTTTGCACACGGCACTAACTATGTTGAGAAAGCTTTAACGGCGTATTCGTATGATTACGATGTTTGCACATGCGTTTTTATGCTGCAGTGGGTGAAAGAGGGTGGCAAAAATAATCCGTTTTGCGCTAATCGCCTATGTGACAATGATCGAGCTTCGTTGCTAGTTCTGTTCTCGCTTAGCAAAGTTTCCTACCTTACATATTTTTGATCGCTATAAATTCGAACTGCACACTACAACATAACAAAATCTATCTTGATATCCAACAGGCACTTTGTTTCCTCTTAGTCTAAAAAAAATAACAACAAAATTTGGGGCCGATCGGATAATGTTTAATGGGCGCGGAACTCAACTAATGTTTTTAGTGTGACGCTCCCATACATATGTAGGACCATACAAATATCATAATAGTGAGCGAGATGGCATGCTATGAAATTAAGTATTAGTACATTGTTAACACTGTTGATGTTATTTTACAAAAAGAAAGAAAGAATAGAAACAAATGTTTCTTATTTATGGTTTAACCTCATAATTTTAGTATTATGACTGAGGACATTTTTTCACAATGGAGTATTTTGAACGCATCGCAGTGCTAGTTAGCAACAATGATACATTAAAGTTGCTAGGAGCACCAAAAGTGGAGTCTGCAATTCGCAAAATTATTGCTGAGACAGTTTTTGACAGGCTAGTTAAATGGATTATAGTCGGTCAAGTCAATGGCTTGTCTATGACACCACGGCTGCAAATACAGCCAGTTCCTCAGGAGCAGCAGTTCTATTGGAAAAAAAAGTCTGAGTGCAGTCTTATAATCCTAGCGTGCCGCCACCATATGTAAAAAGGAAGAAAATGGTTTGCGTGATGTCTGCATTTTCTTATTCAAAATGTACATTAGAGCATGGTTTAAGTTTAAAAACTATTGAAGATGATTTTCATGATCCGAACCATATAAAAAGTTGTTTCAAATATGCAAATACTGATGCGGGAACCTCGGCTATAATATTGCGAAAAATAAGCAATCATTCATGGTACCTTGCCGAAGATATAATAGCTGCGGCGTTCTTTGATTTAAATATCTCCTCCGATAAAAAAATGAGAATGGTTGGCAATCTTTGACTAAAGATGGAACCAAATGTTAAACTAATGAAGTAAGTCGTCTCGCCGACTTAGGTATACCATACACCAGTAAAGCAAATATTTCAACTGTATTAAACAAATGCATTTTCACATGCTTCTTACAATCATATCTTAGTATCTCGCTCACTCAATCATACGAGCACCCTAGTGCCCCCACCAGCCAACGGCCAACTCCGGCCTTATGGAAAAATGTTTATATGCATAACTCGACTGTTTTTTGTCCGATTTTGATCAAATTTAGTATTTTGAGATATTAGTATAGATATTAGTATTAAATTTAAGTGTGCCAAATTTGATTGCATAAGGTAACAAATTCCGGGAGATAATCAAGTTTTTCATGTTACGGGGGCGGAAAAGGGCGTGGCAAAATATTTATACATACAAAATGTGTGCATTTACTAAGCAAATATACATACCAAATATGGTGTCTCTAGCTGGAATAGTTTTTGAGATAAACGCTTTTTTTTAAATTGCGGGGGCGGAAAGGGGCGTGGCAAAAATTTGAAATAAACTTGATCACTCTACATACTACACGAGTCTACATACCAAATTTGGTGGCTCTAGCTCTTACAGTCTTTGAGATCTAGGTGTTCATACGGACAGACGGACAGACGGACGGACGGACGGACGGACAGACGGACATGGATAGATCGACTCGGTTGTTGATCCTGATCAAGAATATATATACTTTGTGGGGTCGGAGATGCTTCCTTCTGCCTGTTACATACATTTTGGCGACTTTAATATACCATTTCACCCTATGGGTGTATGGTGTAAAAAGTATTATTATTCTTTAGCGGGATAATGCACCCAACCATAAAATAAAACTCACAAAAGCTCATTTAAAAGTCTCTCAAATTTTTATTTCAGACTGGTCAACAAGCAGACTAGACCCAAATCCGATAAAAAAATCTTTTAGGCATCTTGTATCAACGGCAAAGCAATTTGCAAATTTAAAGGGCTATTTGTTAAGACCTTACCTGGTCCTATGCGCGTCGATAACTCGAAGAGGCTCGCCGGCTAGCTATAATCGGGTCGTGGGATTCGATAACCCTGCCTCTTTCGCGCACAACAATAAAAAAATGTATCAAACACAATCCAGGGTACATCATTGAGGACGACATCCACTGGAGACTGTTACTCAGGACTAAAAATTACACACACACAAACGCTTCACACCCACCGGCTTGGGGATCTGGCCTTGGGCTTTGAATTGATCCCGGCATACCCACCCTTCCTGGCAGTTTTGGTATCCTACTGCCGCCATCTAAACATATTCGATGGTATTATCGGTTCATTACCGATCGCTCATCCCATTTCTCCGGGTTTTACTCACCGTCCCCCGCACTTCCGACAAACCAAACTACTCGATATGCATAATTTTTCCTCAATCGTTTATAATAATTTAGAAAATGATAGGTTAATCTAATTAATTCAAATTTTTACACGCTCACCGAGACATCACTCTGTCTCCAATGACCCTCTGTATTCGGGCAACAAAAAGAACGAAAAAAAATATAAATTTGATAATTTCTCCTTTGCTTTTTTTTCAGACGCTAACCTGACCATAGGGGACCTACATAAAAAAAGAGCTCTTCTTTTACGATAAGGACTACGTGCAGATTACACCTATTGGAGTTTTAGTGGGACTAATACGTTACGACAAGAGATGTAGCGGCGGCACGTTTTACAAGAATAAGATTAATTATAATAAAAAAAAAACAAACGATATTATTAATATAGAGACTCGATATTGGCAAACAAAAAACGAGGCTCATTCGAGCGATTAAATAAAAACAAATAAATAAATTAAATAAATAATTGATTGAGCAAATTAATAATTAATTAAATCAATAATTGAATAAATAAATGTACATATAAATAATTGGGATAAGGTTATATGAATAAATAAATAATTATGTATGATTTAAGCAATAAATTAGCTCTGTATGAGTATATAATATATATGTATATAAAAACGAGGACGATAAAAATAGGCGGGGGATTACAATTTAAAAATAAATCGGTCTTGCGGGGAGCGTATTGGGTGATCACGTGGGGAACAGATTCACCTTACGACTCCCAAAGGATAGTTTAGGAGATTTATCCCGCGCCGGCTTCTGTAAAAATTTCAGGTTAAACTCGTGTTCAGGCCGGAACTCCCTCTTTTATTTTAATTTATAATTTTCTCCTGAAGGCGGAATATGTGGTGGTCACGAGGCCATGGAGAATCCTCAAAATCATGGGGGAAATAAAAACTTGGCCAGGCCCCGAAAATATGCGGCCTGACCTCTGATGACTGCCGATTTGGTTGGCCTGTACGGAGAATCCCGAAGGTGAGGATAAGATTAGGACTAACTCCCCTGGGCCGTCCCTGAATATGAAAGATTCACTTACCCCCGATCTTGTCCAATCCCGTATGGGCATGTACCCAGGATTTGGCTTCCCTCTTGGAATAAATCACTGCACAAAATTTTTCTGGATTCTCACATCACGTTTTTTCTTTGGTGTTAATTTCTTTTACTTTTTCTTTCTTAGGCTCTCGCCCTAACCAACCACTCTCGAGAACTTCTTCGACCGATTTGACCTTCATCTGTCCCGACTATCCCGACCAGGAACAGTCCCAACTCCGAAATCCTCTCTCTCATTTGAAAAGCCGGGCTACCGATCTTCTCATTTGTTACCCGCTCCCTTACCCGTTTAAGGGGAAAAATTCCCTACCTTCCTGTCTCCATTATCCAACACTACATATTTCCTGACCTATCGATAACTATAAACAAAAAAAAAACCCCAGCCATAACAACACACGGGCATATTTGTGGCTTGTCGCTATATATGACCGTGAAAAATGGCTCTACGCGAACTACAATCCACTCGGGATATCTTACGACAGCGCTCCCAGGACCAGCTACGACACGCCCAACGAGGGAAAACGCCCACACACCCAGAGACTGAGGAATGACTACGCCATGCCCTGGATTGACCATTTCACACCGCTGGAATCAGGTGAGTACTTGAAGTATCTATTGCCTCAGTTTGCTGACCATATAAATTTGCTTTCAGGTAATCCCTCACCTTTTTGACTCTCCTTACTGTTTCAAATCCTTCGCAAGATAGATGCCGCTAGGTTTTCCTTCGAGTGTCTCGGTTCCGTACATATTGTTACCAACTAGGCCTCTTATTCGGCATTTTAGATACTTGCGCGCAAATTTCGCATTAAAATTCTTCCCAAAATTGCTTAAAACGAAATTTCGTCTATAAACTTCCTGTCCAGGTCGAAAATGCACCTCCCTTGACCGTCGGTTATAGGACAAAGCGCTTTTATCATGAGCGACTCTTAGCCTCTTTCGGACCTCGTCCCTCATTAGCGCCATTTTAGTTTCACGACTCGCAACATTTAGGTCATAGTCTTCCAATGACTGCAGCTTTCGTGCCAGTTGATAGTCTGCTCCATTTGTGAACATGTTTTGGCCAAAAAGGGCAAAATAAGGTGATACTCCCGTGGCTTGATGCACCGCCCCTCTCAAACTGCATTCGATTTCGCTGAGATACAGGTCCCAATCCCGATGATCATCGTTTAGGTAAGCCCGGATCGCGTTCAGCACTGACTGGTTGACTCTTTCGGCCGCGTTGGACTGAGGTGAATATACCGCAGTGCGGAGATGTTATACGCCATATTCCCGCAGCAATTGTTCAAACTGCTTGGACACAAATTGTTTCCCATTGTCGCTGTGCACCAGTTCCGGCACTCCGAATTTGTGGAACACTTCCCGTTTGAGGAATTTCACCACGCCGTTCGCTGTAGCCTCCCGCATTGCGTGCAGAAACACGAATTTTGAAAAGTGATCCACAACCACCAACACGTACGCGTGACCTCCCCTCGACCGTGGGTATTTCCCCAAGAAGTCTATATAGATCTTCTGGAATGGCCGATAGGACTTCACTTCAGCTCCTATTCCTGGCTTCGGCCCACAATTGGTCGACTTTGTTTCTTTGCACACTCGGCAGTCCCGAACATAGGCCTTCACCTGAGCCACCATTCCTGGCCAGTAATACCTTTGACGGAGAATTGATAGAGTCTTCGCGATTCCCCCATGGCTTCGGATTGTGGGCTCGTGCGCCTGTGCCACCAAAGTTGCGGTAAATGCCGGAGGTATCCACAATCTCCATCCACCATCCAAGATCTCAGAGGGGCCCTGATGGGCGGATGCCTTTTTAAAAATATATCCGTCCTCCACCATGAGGTCTGGAAGCTTTTCTTGGTTGGCGATGACTTCCTGCCGCAACTCCTTATATTTAGGGGAGTCAAACTCTGTAGTCTCAACGCCCAGGATAGAGTCCAATCTGATTTCCTCTACCATCCTGGATAGGGTGTCTGCCACAACGTTTTCTGACCCCTTTCGGTGAACTATTTCGAAATCGAAAGCTTGCAGTTTTAGTGACCATCGTGCTAATCGACCATCCAAGGCCTAAACCGTTTTATCGCCATAATCGCCGCTAGACACTCCTTTTCGCCGCTAGACACTCCTTTTCCCATTGTCGCTGTGCACCAGTTCCGGCACTCCGAATTTGTGGAACACTTCCCGTTTGAGGAATTTCACCACGCCGTTCGCTGTAGCCTCCCGCATTGCGTGCAGAAACACGAATTTTGAAAAGTGATCCACAACCACCAACACGTACGCGTGACCTCCCCTCGACCGTGGGTATTTCCCCAAGAAGTCTATATAGATCTTCTGGAATGGCCGATAGCACTTCACTTCAGCTCCTATTCCTGGCTTCGGCCCACAATTGGTCGACTTTGTTTCTTTGCACACTCGGCAGTCCCGAACATAGGCCTTCACCTGAGCCACCATTCCTGGCCAGTAATACCTTTGACGGAGAATTGATAGAGTCTTCGCGATTCCCCCATGGCTTCGGATTGTGGGCTCGTAATTCTGCTGACATTTATTCAATTTGTACGAATAGAATTCGATGGGTCTCTCACCTCCATCTGGATCTTCTTGGAAGAGTACCACACCTATCCCAATATTAGAGGCGTCACACTGAATAAAAAACCTTCTTCCGAAATCAGGATGACTAAGAACTGGAGCTGTTGTCATTGCTTCCTTCAAGCGTCTTACCGCTTCTATAGCTTCGGCGGTCATATGGAACTTTCCATTCTTTTTAAGAGTATCCGTAATTGGAGCAGCCAACTCTGCGAAGTTCTGTATGAACCTCCGGTACCATCCGACCGTGCCCAAGAAACTTCGCACTTCCCGCCCACTTCTTGGGGTGATCAACTTCTGGATCGCCTCCACTTTTCGGGGGTCCGTTCTTAACACGCCTCCTCCGATGATGAAGCCCAGATATCTTAATTCTTTGTGACAGAAGTGCGATTTCTTTAACCCGATGGTCAAGCCGGCCGACTTTAAAACGTCTGCCACTTGCGTAAGACGCCTAAATGGGATTCGAAATCTGGTGTGACTACCAACAAGTCATCCAGATAAACGAATACCTTTTCCCTGAGCGCAGCTGGTATCACCTGATCCATTAGCCGGCATAAACTCTGGCCTGCATTACAGAGTCCGAAAGGCATCACTGCAAACTGGTAGAGTGGTCTCCCAGGGACTGTACAAGCAGTAACAGGACGACTATGCTCTTCCAACTCAATCTGCCAGTATGCGTGCTTTAGGTCGACACTACTTATATATATAGAGTCTCCAATTCGGCTCAGAATACCATCGATTTGCTGTAGTGGATAGGCATCTCTTTTAGTGGCCTGATTGATTTTCCGTGCATCGAGGCACAACCGGTTTTTCCCAGGTTTCATGACCAATGTCACTGGATTGCTCCATGCGCTCTCGCTCTCTTCAATGACTCCCAACCGCAACATTTCATCCAATTCGTCATAAATTAAGCGTTGTTTGGCTGGAGACACGGGATAATGCCTCGATTTCACAGGTACCGTTCCTTCCAGTAGCTCGATCCGATGCTTCATGCGCGTTGTCCGCCCTAATCCTTCTTTCTCGTATGAAAGAAAGGAATCTTTTACCGCTTGCAGTCTAATCTGCTGCTGCTCCGATAGCGCGTGTGGCTCTTGTCCTAGTTCGGAGATTTGGTTTGGCTCCTGTTGTCTAGCGCTGACTTCTGCTGGGAACATTTCCGGAGCTATGCCGAAAGCCTTCCAAAAATCCACCCCTAGATACGCCGTTTGCTGCAGACTCGGGCACAGATAAAATATTATAATACGCGCTAATCCTTTGTAACTGGCCTCCACGCGCACCTTGCCAATAATCGGGTTCATTTCGCCACCAGCACTTGTTACTGAAGCTAGATACGGGGTCCATTTTAGCCCCAGTTGTTCAACCAACTCTCGACATCCCCTTCCTAAAACGCTTACGGAGGCCCCTGAATCCAATAATCCTCGTATGACCTGTTCTCCAATGGCCACGTCGGCTAATGCTCTCGGATCGGACCTTTCTGCGGACACAACAGCTGCAACAGTCAATCGAATCGTCTCTCGCTCCCATCTCCTTTGTCGAAACCTTTCTCGAGCCTTACGAACTCGCCTAGATAGTAGCGAGTTCACCTGAAAAATTCTGTTCCTGGCTTCCAGGTATAGCCTCATTCGCTCCTCAAAAGGTTTCCCAAATCCACCTACTCCCGACGCAGACTCATTATTTCGGACTAGTTTGGGCGGTTCGATGTAGTTTCGTTGGAACGGCACTCCGCCACTCTCGCCTCGCTCCTTCTCGAGTTTCCCGGATTACATTTCCATCATGTCTTGGATTCGCTCGTAGTCACATCTGGTGTCACAATACTGGTCTTCCATCGCAGCCTTCAGCGATGGCCAGTCCGATGGTGGATTCGTCCGCATTTGCAGCCAGTACCACTCTGACGCCTCGTCCGACAGCAATTGGTGAAAATCTCGGAGTATTTCCTCCCACGGCGTGTTGTAGTGTCTCTGGAGGTGTTCCACGCGAAACAAGAAATCTTCCACTGTAATGCCTCCGGATCGACCCGAAAACATCACCTGCCATTTGGCGATGGGAACGAACACCCTCCGAGAATGGACCGCGACTCGGTAACTAGATAGTCTTTTTCTCTGGGGAAGTAGAGGTGGTTGGTTGTTCCCCCTGACGACTTCCGCTTCTGCCCGTTGTTCACTTTGCCTCATCTGCTGATACGTTCTATGGCATTGGTGACCCGGCAACGCTGTGGACGCTGATATGCCAGCTCCGGGTAACGGGAATTGGTTGCTGGATTGCCAGTTTCCTCTGTGAAGTTGGTCCCATCCGTTTGCCTGGAGTCCGGCCCCACTCACCGGCGCATTTTCCATATTTGGGGCTTCACCCGCCATACGCTGTGGATTCTCCCTTATACTGGATTGGGCCGCGTGTCGCCTCGGATATGCTGGTTGTTCTCCCCCATATGGACGCGCCCCAGGCTGTGAAATCTGTGTCATACCCGAACGGCTGGACCCTATGGACGACCCTTTTCTCACCTCTAGACGATCCAATAGTTTCTCGAAGCCTTCTTCCAGACTTTTATCTATTTTACGGCTCACGAAGTCGGTCATCTCCTGCCTCATCTGAGTGTGACACTGCTGGACCGCCGCTTCGAGCTGCCTAATTGATACTGCCGCATACGCCTCGGCATTTTCCCGGGAAAACTGTTCTTGTATCGGATCGAGGCCCGTATTCAAAGGAGCGCTTACTGGAGTCGCTACATCATTTAAAGATAGCCGCCTTGGGATAGCCCCTTGAGAAAACCGAGTATCCCGCTGTCCCATTCCCACCAGCATCTGGGCTGCTGTTAGGGTGGAGCAGTTGGGAGCCTGGTTATTGGATTCTTCATCGGCATTCATCATTCCTAATTAACCTACTTTTTGTATTAATTTAAAATTACTATCCTTAATCTAATCTTTACTCCCTTCTCCTTTTTTTTTGTTTTTATTTTTGTTATTCACCAATATACTTTCTCTTTATTTTTTTTTTTTTAGACCTTGACTGATTCACGTATCTATGCAGGAAAAAAAGGGGAATCTAGTGAGAAACCGACGGATACACTCCCCGGGATGAGACTGACCAATTCATCTATGCCAGCCTTTTACGTTGAACGTCGTGTGCGTGTGACCGAGAAGTATTACTAAACAAATAGTAGGTCGTCGACTGTTCAGGTCATCAATAGTAAATTTGATGACCGACAGTCAAGAACCTGACCAGTTCAAATTTGTGATGAAAATCTATTTGCTTTGGTGACCGTGCTCTTTCGATGACGTACCAGGAGAATGCAACATATTACGCTATGAAAACGGATCACCCCCCTGATGACGGGACGCTAATGCAAACTTCATCAAAGTCTGAGGCCGCCCGTACTAGACGCTCGTTAGATCCACTTGGCTACCACACTAATAGAAACCATCACGTAAGTTTAGACAAGATGACTAACATAATTCCACATACTAACTACACCTAACATTGTCCAACTATCTCAGCAATCGTATCTTCTACTCAATAATTTGACGCTAATGCTACCTCCGGGCGAATCGCTTAGGCATTATACCGCCTGTGCGATGACTCCGGCTACTTTTACTTTCTTCATTAATTTTTTTTTTTTTTTTTACTGATATCTCTCCTGTTTTTTTCAGATCGACATGATTCCATCAAGGCACGCTCGCTAATTACAGACGACTTCTTCCGTTGTATTGCCGCCGTGGCTGATAAAAAAAATTTCGATCTGGAGCCATCAGGTACTTGACAATGTTCGGTCTGTTCTCCGCTTTCCTAGACACCGGGTTCCCGCCTATCCCGGTAATAGACGGGTATCTTTAGCAGCAAACGAAACAAAAGGGACATTGTAAGCTAACACTATCGTTCCAGAAACTCAGATTTTCACCGATCGTTAGAACGTTCCTCATTTTTGTGGGCTCGGACCCATACGTTCCTCTCCCCCAAAAATGAATAACTTGTTCGATGAAAACCGAATTTCTGTTGATTAAATTGGGCGCCATTTATTGTTAAGACCTTACCTGGTCCTATGCGCGTCGATAACTCGAAGAGGCTCGCCGGCTAGCTATAATCGGGTCGTGGGATTCGATAACCCTGCCTCTTTCGCGCACAACAATAAAAAAATGTATCAAACACAATCCAGGGTACATCATTGAGGACGACATCCACTGGAGACTGTTACTCAGGACTAAAAAAAAAATATTACTACATATACTTCGGTCATTACACACACACAAACGCTTCACACCCACCGGCTTGGGGATCTGGCCTTGGGCTTTGAATTGATCCCGGCATACCCACCCTTCCTGGCAGTTTTGGTATCCTACTGCCCCCATCTAAACATATTCGATGGTATTATCGGTTCATTACCGATCGCTCATCCCATTTCTCCGGGTTTTACTCACCGTCCCCCGCACTTCCGACAAACCAAACTACTCGATATGCATAATTTTTCCTCAATCGTTTATAATAATTTAGAAAATGATAGGTTAATCTAATTAATTCAAATTTTTACACGCTCACCGAGACATCACTCTGTCTCCAATGACCCTCTGTATTCGGGCAACAAAAAGAACGAAAAAAAATATAAATTTGATAATTTCTCCTTTGCTTTTTTTTCAGACGCTAACCTGACCATAGGGGACCTACATAAAAAAAGAGCTCTTCTTTTACGATAAGGACTACGTGCAGATTACACCTATTGGAGTTTTAGTGGGACTAATACGTTACGACAAGAGATGTAGCGGCGGCACGTTTTACAAGAATAAGATTAATTATAATAAAAAAAAAACAAACGATATTATTAATATAGAGACTCGATATTGGCAAACAAAAAACGAGGCTCATTCGAGCGATTAAATAAAAACAAATAAATAAATTAAATAAATAATTGATTGAGCAAATTAATAATTAATTAAATCAATAATTGAATAAATAAATGTATAAATAATTGGGATAAGGTTATATGAATAAATAAATAATTATGTATGATTTAAGCAATAAATTAGCTCTGTATGAGTATATAATATATATGTATATAAAAACGAGGACGATAAAAATAGGCGGGGGATTACAATTTAAAAATAAATCGGTCTTGCGGGGAGCGTATTGGGTGATCACGTGGGGAACAGATTCACCTTACGACTCCCAAAGGATAGTTTAGGAGATTTATCCCGCGCCGGCTTCTGTAAAAATTTCAGGTTAAACTCGTGTTCAGGCCGGAACTCCCTCTTTTATTTTATTTTATAATTTTCTCCTGAAGGCGGAATATGTGGTGGTCACGAGGCCATGGAGAATCCTCAAAATCATGGGGGAAATAAAAACTTGGCCAGGCCCCGAAAATATGCGGCCTGACCTCTGATGACTGCCGATTTGGTTGGCCTGTACGGAGAATTCCGAAGGTGAGGATAAGATTAGGACTAACTCCCCTGGGCCGTCCCTGAATATGAAAGATTCACTTACCCCCGATCTTGTCCAATCCCGTATGGGCATATACCCAGGATTTGGCTTCCCTCTTGGAATAAATCACTGCACAAAATTTTTCTGGATTCTCACATCACGTTTTTTCTTTGGTGTTAATTTCTTTTACTTTTTCTTTCTTAGGCTCTCGCCCTAACCAACCACTCTCGAGAACTTCTTCGACCGATTTGACCTTCGTCTGTCCCGACTATCCCGACCAGGAACAGTCCCAACTCCAAAATCCTCTCTCTCAATTGAAAAGCCGGGCTACCGATCTTCTCATTTGTTACCCGCTCCCTTACCCGTTTAAGGGGAAAAATTCCCTACCTTCCTGTCTCCATTATCCAACACTACATATTTCCTGACCTATCGATAACTATAAACAAAAAAAACACCCCAGCCATAACATATTAAGAAGCCATTTTCCAATAATCGGAAAAATTTTACATCCATATTCTTCAAAATAAGCTTAAGTGGCAGCTCGAATATTGGAATTGGTAAAAAACAGAAGAGAGGTCTATTCAATCGTTTAAAGTTGTTTCAGTTGGTTTTTATTTTTCATTTTAAAATTAGGACACGAATCAACAATTTGTCCCAGTTACTTATTTCGTTTCAAAATACTTTCTAATTTTGCCCTAAGCTTTTTTCCATTTTAATGGACTGAAATATATCTATAAATTTAAGAAGTTTAAAGATAAATAAATTTTTTTTATATCTTAATCGGTTTAGTTGGAATAGATAGCAATGTAGTGTCCCACTTACTTATTTCGCACACGTTATGTTATATAGGTATCTGATTTCTTTCAAGTTTAGTACAGTCATTAAAAGATATACAAATCTACATATATATTATTTATTTTACAAAAGCGTAGAAAACAACGAAGTTATTAAGAATGTGATTGCTCGTGACGTTGCCGTAGGTCAGAGAAATACAATCAGTGCACATACACAAGCCTTTATGCAACATTGCAACTCTGTAGCTTCAACGGTCTAGGAGGAGTTTGCAATAATCCAGACGTATGGACAGACGCACATGGCTATATGAACTCGGATGTCATGTTGATCAAAAATATATATATATATTTTGATGGTCGGAGCTGCTGCCTTTTATGCGTTGCCCATTTAAGCAGCTGCACCTCGAATCGCACTTTGGCTCAGGGGCTAAATGGTTGAATGTTATGCCACCACTAAACTAAAGAATAATGGTCAATTTTGCAAATTTGCAAATTTATTCCAAATAGATATAATACATTACAACATTTGCATTACAAATAAAACAATTTTTCCGTTAAGATATCCGCAACGTTCCTCTGAATACTTTGTCCAATCAAATAGGCCATTTTATGGGCATACTGAAATACAAAAACAATATTTTATTACTTTGTGTGATATCTAACATAAAATATTACAACAAACAGAAGTTTCAGATTTTATTTTATACGAAGAGTGGTTACGTAGTGGCTGCCTTGATCCTTTTGGTCTTTTCCTTCAGGACGATAATCGCTCGCTCGTCCCAATAAAGGTTTATGACCCGTCAAATAACTCTGCGACACTCAAATAAGCTAAGTTATATTTGATATTTTAGGTTTAAAATCATTTTTCGTTTCCCTTTTTCACTAATATCCAGGATACTTTTTTCAATTACTATTCCCATCCGCCTGGTCGTGCTCTTAATCTTAATTGTGGGTCTATGTCAAAGAAACATGGAAGGAGGTTTTGATGGAGACCTGCCAAGCTTTGATTAAGAGTATTCCCAACAGTATGAAAAAAAGTCATAGTAAAACCAGAGTGCCGGGGCTAACTTCGACCGCGTCAAAGTTTGTATACCCTTACAACTTTTTTGGTAAATCTTTCCTTACCTGTAGCCATCAAAGTGGAAAAACGTTTTATCTTAAAAGGCTTTTGTTTGCGAAAAAACGGCCAACAATAGGAAATTACGAAGATATTGATCAAAGTCACTGTTTTCCACCGATCGTTCCTATGGGAGCTATATGATAAAGTTACCCGATACTTACCAAATTCGGCACAGTCATTAACAGATATATTAAACTAACAAGTGTTTTATTTGAAAGCAATCGCGTTAAAAGTAACGAAGTTATTTACAAAAGTCACTCTTTTTGACCGATCATTCCTGTGGGAGCTATATGATATGGTCACCCGATCTTGATCATATTCGGCATAGTCGTTTATAGGCGTAATAAACTCTCTAATATAAATTTCACGACAATAGCTCAGAAAATAAAGAAGTTTTTAAGAAAAGTCACTGTTCGTGACATTGCCGTTTGTATGGGAGCTGTATGATATAGTGGTCCGATCCGGCTGAATCCAAAGTTATTTCCTATGCTAAGATTGTAGGCCGTTCTTTCGAAACATTAGCCTTTTTAGCTTAAACGTTTTTCCGCTTTGATGGTTATAGGTAAGGAAAGAGTTACCAAAAAAGTTGCAAGGGTATACAAACTTTGACGCGGTCGAAGTTAGCCCCGGCCCTCTGGTTTTGAAATAAAGTTTTCTTTATTCCTGGGTTTTAGAGCCACTCAAAGTCACAGTATCGAAACATGTATCCGCATGTGCTCGCCACTGTATATTTGTGTAGACGTTGACGCGTACAATGTCCGTCACCAGGACATAACCTGTTTCGCGGGAACCCAAGCAGAGCTGTCCACCTTTCGACCAACCGACCGCCGGGCGCAGCCGTATATCGGACGGCAAGAATCGCGTGGAGACATACAAATAAAAACAAACAATAAAAATACAATACATGTCTTCTCCTTTTCGATTTCCAGAAAGAGGAGTTATATTTCGGTTTCATTAGTTAGAAGCTCTTTATGAGCCATGTAACAGAAGCTTTTAGAACAAATCTCAGAGGTCTGATTGTAAGAGGTAGGAACTAACTTGGTACATTTTGGGCGAAAGAAATGTAGCAAGTTAGAAATGAATTAAACGTGAGCTAAAGAGTTCTAGTTTTAAAAAAACACTCAAACTCAAACACTTAAAAAGTGAGCTTTAATATGCATATTGTTTCTCTATATGACAGTTTGAGTACTTACTACGTTTTAAAGCTAACGAGTGTTTTACATGTGAGTGTCACGCTAATGAGTGGCAATTAAATCAAAATTTGAGTGCAATTTGATAATGTAAATTTACAAGCTAACAAACAATTCAACGAACTGCCTCCGCACTAAGTCTTAGAACAATCTGTAAAGCTGCAACGTCGATGTGACGAATTCCATATAAACATAAATATGCTGACACGGCGTCTGAACAAGAGCCCATAGCATGACCATACGCCTTACATATTTACTTCTTATGTATTTAGCTTTAGATTCATATTCCCATTTATGTACTTAGATTTAGTTCTCTTTTATTTTCTTCAACATATTCAGTTTTTGTATAACCCTTTAACAATAAAGAAGCATAACTCCGGCACTTAGCCGAAACACAATTTATCATCTATAATATATTGCTGATCCACAAGGACGGTGATTCAGATACCTAATCGTATCTCATCCTAATCAACATAAATCAATCCATTAGCTGGATCCCACCAACGGCAACCCGTAACAGGAACCAGTGGACATATCCAACATCATAACTGGCGCCCAACCGGAATTGGATTACCCTCTAAGAATCCACACCCTACCAACATGTAAGTGACTGTTCGGAAAAAATAAAGACAAATTATAATATATAAATTTGAAACCAAACAAATATAAAAACAATAATAAAAAAATAATAATAAAAGTGGCAGCATAAAGAAATCTTGAGTTTGAATGTGTGCGGTCATATTGTTAGATTGAATTCGCTAAGACACTGTGTTAAACAACTGCCAATGAGTTGGTCCTATAGGGACATTAAAAAAGAATCTGATAGCGACGAAGATATTATAGTACAATCTAGGCCTCAGGCACTCGATCAAACAGAAATGGATCCACAAACGTTAAAAGTTATAATAGAGATCGCAGTCAGCACGCATAAGAGGCGAGATACACGACGAACTCGAACATCAGAGAAACCAAGTGAACTCATTTAGAATTGAAGCGCCCCAAGTACAGTTGTACGAAAGCGTAACAATTGACCCCAGCATTAGATGTGAGGTTAGACTCGACGCTGCGAAATCGGTGCCGAATTTTAATGGTTACCATGAAGAATATGTGTCTTGGAGACAATCAGCCATAGAGGCATATCAAGCCTACAAGGGATACTATGGGAGTGAAACACATTACCAGGCAGTGATCATTTTAAAAAATAAAGTTTGTGGTGCCGCACGCGCAGTGCTTAACTGCGATTTGCAATTATTGCTAGACTTGGAACATGTTCGCTGCTACGTATGCTAAAACAATTCAAGATAGGAGCCACCCAGGGGAAAATAACAAGCAAGGGAATCGCTCAATGCCCAAACAGGGAAAACATTTTGAGAAAACCCCCATTTTACAGGAAAACAAGTCCAAAACAGACCCCAACAGGGTGAGCAGGGACCAACATCAAACAGTAAACAAATTCGAGCCCAAGACCAAGGACAACCGATGGATGTTGATCCATCAGTTTCCAAACTGAGACAGCAGACTGCTTGGGGTAAAACCCGCGGTAGCGCCACTTACGGCGAATCTCGAAAGAGACAGAACGCATCAGACCGTATGACTGGACAGAGTCGCCAGAATGTTAACAACATTTCTCAAAAAGACTCGGCCCAAGACCAACAATACTCGCGTATAGCAGAGTCCGCCGTCGCAGAGGCTAGCGATGAGAACGACTCCATACCGGACAATGATTTGCTAAATTTTTTAGAGAACGCTCCCAACTGCCGTTCGTCGAGCGACAGTTGGCTGGTAGAACACTAAAAATTCTAATCGACACTGGGGCGGCAAAGAATTATGTAAAACCCGTAAAGGAGTTAAGAAACATAACACTTGTCGACACCTCATTTACTGTGAACTCCATACATAGGTGCAGTAAAATTAAAGAAAAATGCTTCCTGAGAATTTTCGGAAAGAATGCCCCGTTTTTCATTTTAGATACCCTTGATACTTTTGATGCCATAATAGGCCCTGCTAACGCAAGCAGGGGTAACCCTAAACTTACACAGCGGTAGTATTACATATGGCAGTACGGCGGAAGCACTGCAACACCATACTTGCGATAGCGTTAATTTCACACGCATTGATGACATATTAGTTCCTGATAGCGTAAGAGAGGAATTTAAAAAGGTAATACTGAACGGGATCGGCGCATTTTCGACCTCTAACGAGGCATTGCCATATAACACTTCAGTTATTGCCACAATTCACACAATAGACAACCAAGAAGTGTACTCCAAGTCTTACCCATATCCTATGGGTGTAGCCGATTTTGTTAATAACGAAATCGCTCAATTGTTAAAAGACGGCATTATAAGACCGTCTCGGTCTGCGTACAACAGTCCTGCATGGGTTGTTGACAAAAAAGGCTTGGACTCAAACGGTAACAAAAACAAACGACTCGTTATTGACTTTCGAAAGTTAAACGAGCGAACCATTGCCGACCGGTACCCAATGCCAAGCATTCCAATGATTCTAGGGAATCTTGGAAATGCAAAATTTTTCACGACTCTGGACTTAAAATCTGGATACTATCAAATCTATCTAGCTGAAAAGGATCGCGCGAAAACGGCGTTCATGTTGTATATATTTTGGCGGCCTAAATATACCATTTCACCCTATGGGTGTAAGGTATAAAAATTACATTTTCGAACACTTAAGGGGTTACGCCACCCCTGAAAAAATAAAAAACTTTCTTTTTTTTTGGCTCTAAAAATCCTCTATAGTTTTAAGAATCTTTTACACTTTACATCATATCGGTATTCGAATTAGTTCCGAAGTTACAGCGTTTAGAAGTGAGCGCGGCCAAGTCGGCCCCGACGCGGTACATTTTTTTCTTTTGCGTTTTTCTCGAAACTACTTTTTTTGAACCGGGGTGTCAAATATCTCCGAATCTACTGGACCGATTTGGCTTAAATTTTTACCATATATTCTTTACAGTGTTGGGTATCCGCCCACGTATTTTTTTGATTTAAGGTCCTGTTTGGAAGTTATGAATTATTTTAGCCAAAAATATTCTCCGAAAAAGAGCGTTTTTTGTTCAAACAGCCGCCATTTTGCCAAAAAAAATTTTAAAAAAAAAATCCTACGTGGGCGGATAGCCATAGCCTTCCTGAATAACAAGATTTTTTTTTTGGATTTTTCGGGTGATGTTTAGCCGAGAAATTTGACACCCCACCTGCAAGGATTTACAAATCATTGTGGCACTTGCCACCCCATATATTTGTTTTAAAAAAAATTTTTTTTTCAATAAATATTCGTCAAAGTACCCTCAAACTGTGTATAATAAAAGTTTTTTCTAAATTGTATACTTGCCGCACAGCAATAATTCATTTTTTCACCTGTTTTTTGGACCTCAGGGGTGGCGTAACCCCTTAAAAGAGCTTTAAAGTCAGTAAATTTAACATAAGTCGCATTCGAAGAGATAGCTGTTGAGGTCATAAAATCAAAAATGATTAGATCAACACAATACAAAGTCCAAGATGGGATGACAATCGAGAACAAAAAATTGCAGGATACTATAGTTGGTGAAACATCCGATGTAGTAACAAATTGTCAAAAATTATACAGAGAGGAAAATCGGCCGAAAAGTTCACTACAGAAATCGACGATTTACGAAAACTCTTGGAGGCATCGTATATTAACTAAGGGCTCTCGGCAGAAGATGCTGATAAATTCAGTACTAAAAGAGACATCAACACAATGGTTAAAAATTGTGAGAAAATTGTAAAGAGAAAATAAGAATAGAGAAAATAATCACCAAAATGGAAGATATAACTCTAATAAAATACTTCGGGAAACTCCCAGCAGCCTTCAAATACTCGCCAACAAGAAGGCATGAAGCTTTGGAAAAATTCAAATTAAAATTAAAAACTTAATTAGTTGCCCTTACCCACTTTTCAACGGAATTCCCCAAGGATCAACAACTTCGGTCATTCTTTTCCTTATTGCTTACAATAAACTAGCAAAAAAAATAAAATTCGATGCCTATGCCGATTATTTCTTCCTAATTCTCTCCGTCAATAAACAAATAAACCAAACTTTCAACCTGGACACCCTTTTCTTTAACATTCAATGTTGGTTTGTTAAAAGTGTAGAACTACAACGTTTGGTTGCTTAGATGAGAGTGAGCTCAATTTTATTATACATGAGCTTAACAAGGGTTGCCACATGTACAGGGCAGACAGATACAACACAGAATTGCCATATCAACATTCATGAATGGTGTTCATACTCAGAAGAAGTATTATCACTAGAAAATGTCAACATATTCATATTTTCCACAAACAAAACTGCGTTTGCATATGCAACCATATCCAAATACCCCTAGTCTTTGACCTTAAAATCTTAGGATTAACAATAAACAACAAATACATATGGGACTCACACAAAAATCACATCCTACCAACACTAAACAACAAACTCAATAACATTAAACGCCTAGCAAGTCCCAAATTCAATTGCAACACATACACATACTGATCAACATTGTAGTGAACGCGTAGTGAATGGTGTATCGTGGATTGACACTAAAGCAGTTCGGGGCACGAGAAAACTGTAGGCTGGCGTAACCCTATTATCCGGCTCCTTAGAAGAATAGTTCGAAGGATGGGGTGGGGTTCTTGTCTAGTCATATCATACTTCACAATTAAACAAAAATAAAGTGCACTATCGAACATGCTAAAGAAAATTGATCAAAATAGGTATGAGGGTTATCGCTTTCTGTAATCTAATCTCCATTACGAGATTGAATGCGGTCTAAAAACCCATATTATAATTAATTGTACTTATTAATTCATTTATAACTCTTAATCAGTCCTTCCTTGCGCTGATCGATGGGCCGAATGCCTTGAAGCTGTGAAGTTAAGCGGTTATCATATGTTGACACTCCTAAGTAAAGAAAACTTTTTTAGTATGGATATTGATACGATCTTGCCGATTTACATAAAAATTAATTCATTTAAAAAAAAGAAAATAAGAAAATTAAATTGAACTTAAATAAATATTTATACATATGTATAGTTCGGCCAAAAATAAAATGTCCTTAAGTCTCCAGCTAGACTATTATTTATAAGCGCGGTTTGCACACGGCACTAACTATGTTGAGAAAGCTTTAACGGCGTAATCGTATGATTAAGATGTTTGCACATGCGTTTTTATGCTGCAGTGGGTGAAAGAGGGTGGCAAAAATAATCCGTTTTGCGCTAATCGCCTATGTGACAATGATCGAGCTTCGTTGCTAGTTCTGTTCTCGCTTAGCAAAGTTTCCTACCTTACATATTTTTGATCGCTATAAATTCGAACTGCACACTACAACATAACAAAATCTATCTTAATATCCAACAGGCATTTTGTTTCCTCTTAGTCGAAAAAAAATAACAACAAAATTTGGGGCCGATCGGATAATGTTTAATGGGCGCGGAACTCAACTAATGTTTTTATTGTGACGCTCCCATACATATGTAGGACCATACAAATATCATAATAGTGAGCGAGATGGCATGCTATGAAATTAAGTATTAGTACATTGTTAACACTGTTGATGTTATTTTACAAAAAGAAAGAAAGAATAGAAACAAATTTTTCTTATTTATGGTTTAACCTCATAATTTTAGTATTATGACTGATGACTTTTTTTTACAATGGAGTATTTTGAACGCATCGCAGTGCTAGTTAGCAACAATGATACATTAAAGTTGCTAGGTGCACCAAAAGTGGAATCTGCAATTCGCAAAATTATTGCTGAGACAGTTTTTGACAGGCTAGTTAAATGGATTATAGTCGGTCAAGTCAATGGCTTGTCTATGACACCACGGCTGCAAATACAGCCAGTTTCTCAGGAGCAGCAGTTCTATTGGAAAAAAAAGTCTGAATGCAGTCTTATAATCCTAGCGTGCCGCCACCATATGTAAAAAGGAAGAAAATGGTTTGCGTGATGTCTGCATTTTCTTATTCAAAATGTACATTAGAGCATGGTTTAAGTTTAAAAACTATTGAAGATGATTTCCATGATCCGAACCATATAAAAAGTTGTTGCAAATATGCAAATACTGATGCGGGAACCTCGGCTATAATATTGCGAAAAATAAGCAATCAGTCTTGGTACCTTGCCGAAGATATAATAGCTGCGGCGTTCTTTGATTTAAATATCTCCTCCGATAAAAAAATGAGAATGGTTGGCAATCTTTGACTAAAGATGGAACCAAATGTTAAACTAATGAAGTAAGTCGTCTCGCCGACTTAGGTATACCATACACCAGTAAAGCAAATATTTCAACTGTATTAAACAAATGCATTTTCACATGCTTCTTACAATCATATCTTAGTATCTCGCTCACTCAATCATACGAGCACCCTAGTGCCCCCACCAGCCAACGGCCAACTCCGGCCTTATGGAAAAATGTTTATATGCATAACTCGACTGTTTTTTGTCCGATTTTGATCAAATTTAGTATTTTGAGATATTAGTATAGATATTAGTATTAAATTTAAGTGTGCCAAATTTGATTGCATAAGGTAACAAATTCCGGGAGATAATCAAGTTTTTCATGTTACGGGGGCGGAAAAGGGCGTGGCAAAATGTTTATACATACAAAATGTGTGCATTTACTAAGCGAATATACATACCAAATATGGTGTCTCTAGCTGGAATAGTTTTTGAGATAAACGCTTTTTTTTAAATTGCGGGGGCGGAAAGGGGCGTGGCAAAAATTTGAAATAAACTTGATCACTCTACATACTACACGAGTCTACATACCAAATTTGGTCGCTCTAGCTCTTACAGTCTCTGAGATCTAGGTGTTCATACGGACAGACGGACAGACGGACGGACGGACGGACGGACGGACAGACGGACATGGATAGATCGACTCGGTTGTTGATCCTGATCAAGAATATATATACTTTGTGGGGTCGGAGATGCTTCCTTCTGCCTGTTACATACATTTTGGCGACTTTATTATACCATTTCACCCTATGGGTGTATGGTGTAAAAAGTATTATTATTCTTTAGCGGGATAATGCACCCAACCATACAATAAAACTCACAAAAGCTCATTTAAAAGTCTCTCAAATTTTTATTTCAGACTGGTCAACAAGCAGACTAGACCCAAATCCGATAAAAAAATCTTTTAGGCATCTTGTATCAACGGCAAAGCAATTTGCAAATTTAAAGGGCTATTAAGAAGCCATTTTCCAATAATCGGAAAAATTTTACATCCATATGCTTCAAAATAAGCTTAAGTGGCAGCTCGTATATTGGAATTGGTAAAAAACAGAAGAGAGGTCTATTCAATCGCTTAAAGTTGTTTTAGTTGGTTTTTATTTTTTATTTTAAAATTAGGACACGAATCAACAATTTGTCCCAGTTACTTATTTCGTTTCAAAATATTTTCTAATTTTGCCCTAAGCTTTTTTCCATTTTAATGGACTGAAATATATCTATAAATTTAAGAAGTTTAAAGATAAATAAATTTTTTTTTATATCTTAATCGGTTTAGTTGGTATAGATGGCAATGTAGTGTCCCACTTACTTATTTCGCACACGTTATGTTATATAGGTATCTGATTTCTTTCAAGTTTAGTACAGTCATTAAAAGATATACAAATCTACATATATATTATTTATTTTACAAAAGCGTAGAAAACAACGAAGTTATTAAGAATGTGATTGCTCGTGACGTTGCCGTAGGTCAGAGAAATACAATCAGTGCACATACACAAGCCTTTATGCAACATTGCAACTCTGTAGCTTCAACGGTCTAGGAGGAGTTTGCAATAATCCAGACGTATGGACAGACGCACATGGCTATATGAACTCGGATGTCATGTTGATCAAGAATATATATATATATTTTGATGGTCGGAGCTGCTGCCTTTTATGCGTTGCCCATTTAAACAGCTGCACCTCGAATCGCACTTTGGCTCAGGGGCTAAATGGTTGAATGTTATGCCACCACTAAACTAAAGAATAATGGTCAATTTTGCAAATTTGCAAATTTATTCCAAATAGATATAATACATTAAAACATTTTCATTACAAATAAAACAATTTTTCCGTTAAGATATCCGCAACGTTCCTCTGAATACTTTGTCCAATCAAATAGGCCATTTTATGGGCATACTGAAATACAAAAACAATATTTTATTACTTTGTGTGATATCTAACATAAAATATTACAACAAACAGAAGTTTCAGATTTTATTTTATACGAAGAGTGGTTACGTAGTGGCTGCCTTGATCCTTTTGGTCTTTTCCTTCAGGACGACAATCGCTCGCTCGTCCCAATAAAGGTTTATGACCCGTCAAATAACTCTGCGACACTCAAATAAGCTAAGTTATATTTGATATTTTAGTTTTAAAATCATTTTTCGTTTCCCTTTTTCATTAATATGCAGGATACTTTTTTCAATTACTATTCCCATCCGCCTGGTCGTGCTCTTAATCTTAATTGTGGGACTATGTCAAAGAAACATGGAAGGAGGTTTTGATGGAGACCTGCCAAGCTTTGATTAAGAGTATTCCCAACAGTATGAAAAAAGTCATAGTAAAACCAGAGTGCCGGAGCTAACTTCGACCGCGTCAAAGTTTGTATACCCTTACAACTTTTTTGGTAAATCTTTCCTTACCTGTAGCCATCAAAGTGGAAAAACGTTTTATCTTAAAAGGCTTTTGTTTGCGAAAAAACGGCCAACAATAGGAAATTACGAAGATATTGATCAAAGTCACTGTTTTCCACCGATCGGTTCTATGGGAGCTATTTGATATGGTTACCCGATCCTTATAAAATTTGGCACAGTCATAAACAGATACATTAAACTGTAAACTCTCTACTTTTTAAAGTAATTAATCCCTTGGGATTGTCTTTATATTTCAGGATTTTATTTATTTTCAAATTAATTGCACATGCGGTCTTATTGACTATATTCGAGAGAGTGTGCCCGTACCCCGCCTTAGTGTATTATACCCTTTTAGTGTGCCCAAATTCGGTTATCGGGGAAATTCACTAAGACGAGGAGCGGGCTTATTTAAAATATTCCTAATGTTTACATTCGGCCAATCCTGACATTTGATCGACCTCGATCATACAATTCAACAAGCATACAACATACAATATACATATATACAATGCATACAATATACATATGCATACAACATACAATATACATATTAATACTGCTTATCAAATACATATTACAAACAGAAACTCACAGTTTTATCACACGCATGCATCCACGGCTTGAGTCGGGCTGATTCTAAGATACCTTTGTAGGGCAATTGAGTAAGTTGACAATCGCCAATATCAGTGACTTCGTAACGGTCATTTGGAAGAACTCGATTTATCTTATAAGGACCATGGTATTTAGGAGCGAACTTTTTGCACGACCCGGGAGTGACATCTGCATTGCGAATGGCAACAAAATCATTGACTCTATAGGATAATGGTCATTATGCCTTAAGGGGTACCGCTTTTCATTGCGTTCCTGCGATAATTGAATTTTCGCACTTGCCTCTTGCCTAGTGGCCTCAAGGTTACAGGGGTTTTCTGAACTAAATTTCTCGTCAAGAAACTCGGTTAATTCGTCTGCTAAGGAGCCTCGCTGATCGCAACCAAACAACAACATTGACGGAGTTTTACCGGTACTACACTGCACTGCGTTATTAATAGCGAACTCGACACGATTAACTAATTTATACCAATCGGCTTGGGCTAAAGGTTCTGACAGCTTTCCCAACATTGGGGTCAACACACGGTTCACACGTTCGACCTGCCCATTGGCTTGAGGGGCAGCAGTTGCTACTTTAATGTGGTCAATATTTCGATTTTCTACAAACTCAGCAAACTCAAACGACGTAAAACACGTACCTCTGTCGGATATAACTCTCCTTGGTCGGCTATAATAATCAAAATATTTTTCTAGCGCGGCGGTTACTTCTTTGGTACTAGTGGAATTTACGGGATACAATTTGACAAACTTTGTAAATGCGTCAATCACTACCAAAAGGTGCTTTCTTTTTGATGTAACACTCGGTAAGGGGCCTAAGTGGTCAACATGGATAGTAGCAAATGGAATCGGACTTTTCGGAATACTATGCAAGGTTCTATTATGTATATACAATCTTTTATAAACGACTCAACCTTTGGATTCATTAACGGGAACCAGTACTTTTCTTTCAAATTGTTTACATTTCTCAACGCCTAAGTGACCTAGTTTCTCGTGACACCTTCTTATAAATTCCCCTTGCATTCGAGCCGGTGCATACAAACACAGTCTTTCCTTAGCATTTCTTTTGTACACAATACCATCTATTAAGTCAAATCCAACATCATTGACTTTTTCTAAATTTTCTCTTAGTTTACGGATATCCGGATCTCTTATTAGTTCTGACTGCAATAATAAATCAACATCTTGCCGAGACGCACCCACTACACCAACCAGGTTTGCCGACTCATTTCGATCGACCTGGTCACTTCTTTCGATTTGTTTACTCAATCTCGGATCAACAGAACTTTCATTTAAAGAAACGCAAGTTTTATTCTTAACCAGTTTTAACCGACTTCTTTCTAAACGTAGCTCACACGGTCTGAAACAACTCTTCGCTAAATGAACACACGGGTTTGTCCCAAACGGTCCTAAATAATTCTTCCCTAAATGAGCGCATGGTTCTATTTTACACGGGTTTATCTCACACGGGTCTATTTTACACGGGTTTTTCTCAAACGGGTCTATCTTACACGGGTTTTTCTCACACGGTGTTATCTCACACGGGTTTTTCTCACACAGGTCTATCTCACACGGTTTTGTCTCAAACGGTTTTGTCTCACACGGTTTTATCTCACACGGGTCTGTCTCACACGGTTTTGTCTCAAACGGTTTTATCCCACAAGGGTCTATCTCGCACGGTTTTGTCTCAAACGGTTTTATCTCACAAGGTTTTATCTCACACGGTTCGGAACAACTCTGTTCTAAAACGGCATACGGTCTAATCGAATCTCTACTAAACTCATTTTTCTCTGAGGGGACACACGGTTCTATAAAATCGCTTTCAAACTCAGGCGGTTTAACTAACTCACATGATTCAACGCAACTATAATCTTGAATGGCACACAGCTTGGTCAAATCTCTACCAGGCTCACACGGTTTAACGCAACTTTCCTCAAAAGTAATATGCGGTTCACAAGGGTCAATTGGGGCATTCTGGTCTCTCTTCACTAATAAATCGCAAGGATCAAAATCACCTTCTACAATATTCTCTAACAACTCGGTTTGCCGACTTAATGCGTCTACATGGCCCATGTTCGAACGGGGTCTGTGAGCAATGGTATAATCAAAGTTTTCCAATTCCAACGACCACCGCGCAATGCGGTGATTTATTGATTTTTTACTGAAGGTTCGGGCCAATGAATTACAATCGGTAACGATCAAAAATGGTCTGTGTTCTAAATAAACGCGAAATCGGCGCACGACATATATTATGGCCAAAGTTTCAAGCTCAAAACTGTGATAACGGGACTCGGCGGCTGTCGCCTTTCGGGAATAATAAGAGACTGGATGCATTTTGCCATCAGTCTGTCTTTGCATCAAAGAGGCACCAAAGCCATTTGAGCTGGCGTCAGTATGCAACTCAGTTTCGTAGTTAGAGTAAAAAATAGCTAATACGGGCGGACTGGATAAGGCGGATCTTAATGTAATAAATACATTTTTAGCGGTTTTGTTCATCGGAAATGGACCACCTTGTTTAAGCAACTCAGTTAACGGTTTAGCTATGCGGGAGAAATTCGGAACAAATTTGTGAAAATAAGAGAATAAGCCTAAGCACGAGTGTAACGCTTTGCTGTTAAGTGGTTCTGGGTATTCTTGAATAGCTTTTAAATGTGTATTATTTGGTGAAATTCCCTTTTCACTGACTTCATATCCTAAATAATCTATACTCTTCTGTAGGAAAATGCTTTTCTTCAAATTGAGCTCTAAATTGTACTGAATAAAACGATCTAACAGTTTTGCTAACAACTTAAGATGCTGATCTACGGTGCGGGTGGCAAGAATAATATGTAATGTAGGGGGAGTTGCTTGGTCGTATTACATTATTGGCTAACAACTCACTAACCGTTTTAGAAACGATTCCTCTTTCATAATATGATAACCTTCTAGGACTACTATGAAATGGTGTTGTATCTGTCATACATATTCTCATCATATATTTGGGCAACCCGTAATTAATGCTCATGCACGATGTCCCGGCACTTACGCGTCGCGCCTAATCCAAATTCACTGACAACAGTAGTATTGACAGCGTTGCACAAACGGTTTGCAACTCTGTTAGCCATTCTCGAAACGGGGATGCATTCGTGTTTACATTAGGGTTATTACAATAATTATCTAGATGAGTGGTGTTATTACTAATGGTATTATGCTTAGGATATTTAGTAAACAGGGATGCACAGAAGGATTTGTAAACAAAAGCAATGGTACTCTTTAATGATGCGGAATTCTTTTCATACTTTCTTACATTTTCAATCAATGAGAACTTAAGACCTATTTTATTCAAGGCGTCTCTACCAAGAAGTACTTGCGTCGGCATAATATTATCGGGAATAACTAAAAATTGAATTTCATAATATTTTTTGCAAAACAGAACTAAACATTTGACTGTTCCAAAAGTCAGAATAGAGCCACCGCTCAGTCCATGAAAAGAACTTTTAACTAATTCATCGCAATCTAAATGCGGCATCAACGCTCTACTAGCAAAACTTACTGGGCTTCCGGAATCTAATAGGGCAAAAATATTATTAACATCAGTGCATCCCCCTTTACAAGATACTCTTAAACTTACTAATTGAATAAATGACTTATCATCAATGGTGTCCGGGTCTTCACTAGAGCTCATGGCGGCGATCTGGGTTCGCATTGGACAATTCCGGTACTGATGGCCCACTTTGAAGGTGCTTCAATAGCAACTTCCTTTTGGTCTCTCCGGGCGTGGACAGTCAAACATTAAGTGACCAATCTGGCGGCAATTGAAACATCTCTTATCCTTTGCAGCAGGCGTAATGGCCTTCGCACGGTCTGAAGTCTGACGAGCCTGAGGAACGTAGTTTTTGGCTGGTGGCTGAACTGTCTGAGAACGCATCATCTCTCGCAATTCGTTCAGAGAAGTACAATAATACATACAAAGGAGCTGACAATCCGGTTCGATCTTGTAGTCCGTCAACAATGTATTTAACCACATCGGTGTCTTCAAAATTGCCCTGCTGAGCAATATTTCGCATAATGATGAAATACTGCAAGAGTGACTCTCCTTTGCCAATTGAGCGCTTCCTCATCTGGTTAGCAATCTCGTAGTTTGTCATTTGTAGGCCAAATACCTTCCCAAGGGCATCCTTCAGCTCGCTCCAGGTTGTTGTCTTTTCATATGTTATGTATGCTTTAGCAGATCCCTCCAGCAGTCGGTTGCCCAACGACCACCATGGGGCATCACTCAGTACATACACTCTTGCTGCTTTCTCCAGCTCACGAATCCATACGTGAATGGACAGATCACCATCACCAGAGAATTTAGGTACAGTAGTTTCGACATCTTTCAAGTTCATGCGGCAATTATATTCCGGTCCGCTTAAGTTCTCCTCCAGCTCCATAACACGTGTTTTTAGCTCCGCCAGGTTTTTACGTGCGGTATACAATTCGATGCTACTAAGAATCGAAGCCAATTCGTCGGTTTCGCTCGCTTGTGCGCTTTCACGAACATGCACGTTCGCGTCTGGTCCTACAGAGGTCTCACGAGACATCGTCGGCGACTGGTTAGCACCCACTTGATTCGGTGTACTTGGCTGCTCAATGCTGCTCCGGACCAACATCCACAAGTTGTCCGGCAAGCACATTTGCAGACACTGCTGGGCTGACTGCCTGCTCTTCGGGTACATCACTCTCTCCAGACTGATTCCGTGCCATGACTGCTTTTACCAATGCTCGCAATTGGTAAATTGACGCTTCTTTGTCGCATGGTACTTCCTTGGCCGCTAGCAACTCAAACAATGCGGTTTTGTTTAATTTAATGATCTCGGTGTATTTCATGAAAATACGTTCTTTAGGGCAAACTCCACACCTGATTTGTAAACTCTCTACTTTTTAAAGTAATTAATCCCTTGGGATTGTCTTTATATTTCCGGATTTTATTTATTTTCAAATTAATTGCACATGCGGTCTTATTGACTATATTCGAGAGAGTGTGCCCTAATGTTTACAAAACTAACAAATGTTTAATTTGAAAGCAATCGCGTCGAAAGTAACGAAGTTATTGACAAAAGTCAAATGCACTAAGTTTCACTCAAGAGCTTAAAAAGTGAGCTTTAATATGCATATCGTTTCTCTATATGACAGTTTGAGTACTTATTGATAATTGATAATGTAAATTTACACACTTAAGTTGACTTAGGTTATGATTGGGCTCCAATGTAAATAATGACGACTATCCAAGATGATTATGTAATGATGAAAAGCCCAATGATGACTGTCCAAGATGATGTAACGATGAATAAAAGTCTTGTCTTCGAATTCCAGAAAGAAGTCATTTTTATATTTCGTTTTCATGAGTTAGAAGCTCTTCATGAGCCATGTAACAGAAGCTTTTAGAACATGTTAATGTAAATACAGTGGAAATTCCGATAATCTAAAACAAATAATATAAGAAATTTTAATATATACAAATCTAAGTTAACGATGACGTCTCCTCCAACATACTCCCCCATTGAAGGATGAAGTATGACTCCTTCAATTTACATAAACGTCATCTCTTAAAGGCAATGTAGCAAATTCGCAGATTGGGCGTCGATTAATTCCTTTCTTGGTGCGAACATCGGCTACTCTGACCCTTCCATCTGCACCAAGTATGGCTTCGACCACACGACCAGTAATCCAGCATTGCGGTGTAAGATTGTCTTCATGGATGAGAACTAATTGATCCCTTGCTATGTTGTTTTAGAGCGTTCTTGTAATTGATGTACATAGTCGCGCTTCCAGAGTTCCCAGAAGCGTTGCATGAGATAGGTCACCCTTTGCCATCGAGATAGATAAGAAAGTTTTAAGTCATTTACTACCGGTTCAGGGATCGCTTGTAGTGAACATCCGATCAATAAGTGTGCTGGCGTCAGAGCCTCCCCGTCATTGGGATCATCGCTGTGAATGGATATTGGACGGGAATTCAATATCGCCTCCACTTCAATTGCAATCGATTGAAGCTCTTCATACGTCAAATGAGAAGAGGTCAAATTTTTGATAAGCAGAGTCGTCATTGACTTTACTGCGGCTTCCCAGAAGCCTCCAAAATGGGGAGCACGTGGTGGAATGAAGCTGAATTCAAAGCCGGCATTTCGGCTAAACTCCTCCAGATTTTTTGCATTGAGTTCAAAACAGAATTGCCGTTTGAAGCCTTCAACTTGCGAACTTGCTTCGTCAAAGTTGGTGGCATTGTCACAATAAATCCTTTTGTCCTTTTGTCGTCCGATGAATCGCTTCAAACAGAGACTAAAATTAGTTGCAGATAGGTCTGAGATTAGTTCTATATGAATGGCTTTTGAAGAAAAGCAAACAAATATGGCCAAATATGTTTTGTAAAGAACTTTGTTTCGAATGCGGTACGAAGTAAGAAATGGTCCACATAGATCCACTCCGCATATCAGAAACGGGCGTTCGGCCAGGAGAAGGTCAGCTGGGAGGTTACCCATGATTTGTCGCATTAATACAGGTTTGTATTAATCCTTCAATGAGGGAGTATGTTGGAGGAGACGTCATCGTTAACTTAGATTTGTATCTATTAAAATTTCTTATATTATTTGTTTAAGATTATCGGAATTTCTACCACTGTATTTACAATAACATGTTCTAAAAGCTTCTGTTACATGGCTCATGAAGAGCTTCTAACTCATAAAAACGAAATATAAAAATGACTTCTTTCTGGAATTCGAAGAGGAGAAGACTTATTTTTCCTTACTCCACTCCACATGCTATTGAGCATTGGAGTTTTGTACCATCTGCAACTGGGCAGATCAAACACCTACAAAATAAATGTGTAACAAATAGGGCCTTAAGCCAAGCTAATAATCTAGATAAGATCTAATACAATATGCACACGGGCAATTGTCATAAAAATATATATAAAACAAAATTTTATTAAAATATTTGTCTAGATTTCGACCTTATTGAAGTTAATCAAAAAATTTGTTTGAGCGGGGCTTCAGATCAATCTTACTGGTTTATTTGTAAGATTTTAAATCATAGGCAGCACAAAGGGTAAGCAGGTTGTCTGTATAGCTATTTCAAGAACCACCAAGTTCTATCATCAGCAGACTTCGCTAAAGAATCCACAATTGTAATGGCCATACCATATCTTCAACACTAAAACTAGTTGGGAATTACATTGCCAACTAAATGAAGCGAAAAAAGAACGGCAAAGCTTGCAACTGCAGATTCCACCTTTTTTGTGTGCATACCCATGGGCGCCAGCTGAATTAGTGTAAAGGGCTTCGCCTTAACCAACTAATCGTCGCGCCCAAATATTTTGTAATAGTATATTGTACTATATGCAAAAAAGAGGGTTTTTACAGCAAGTGTAAAACGGCGGGCCTTCCGTTTTTGGTATTTGTCTAGATTTCGACCTTATTGAAGTTAATCAAAAATTTGTTTGAGCAGGCTTCAGGTCAATCTTACTGATTTATTTGTAAGACTTTAAATCATAGGCAGCACAAAAGGTGAGCAGGTTGTCTGTATAGCTATTTCAAGAACCACCAAGTTCTATCATCAGCAGACTTCGCTAAAGAATCCACAATTGTAATGGCCATACCATATCTTCAACACTAAAACTAGTTGGGAATTACATTGCCAACTAAATGAAGCGAAAAAAGAACGGCAAAGCTTGCAACTGCAGATTCCACCTTTTTTGTGTGCATACCCACGGGCGCCAGCTGAATAAGTGTAAAGGGCTTCGCCTTAACCAACTAATCGTCGCGCCCAAATATTTTGTAATAGTATATTGTACTATATGCAAAAAAGAGGGTTTTTTACAGCAAGTGTAAAACGGCGGACCTTCCGTTTTTGGTATTTGTCTAGATTTCGACCTTATTGAAGTTAATCAAAAAATTTGTTTGAGCGGGGCTTTCGGTCAATCTTACTGGTTTATTTGTAAGATTTTAAATCATAGGCAGCACAAAAGGTGAGCAGGTTGTCTGTATAGCTATTTCAAGAACCACCAAGTTCTATCATCAGCAGACTTCGCTAAAGAATCCACAATTGTAATGGCAAATACCATATCTTTAACGCTAAAACTAGTTGGGAATTACATTGCACACTAAATGAAGCGAAAAAAGAACGGCAAAGCTTGCAACTGCAGATTCCACCTTTTTTGTGTGCATACCCATGGGCGCCAGCTGAATTAGTGTAAAGGGTTTCGCCTTAACCAACTAATCTCGCTCACTCAAGCATACGAGCACCCTAGCGCCCCACCAGCCAACGGACAACTCCGGATGCCGGATATTAGCATAAAATTTAAGTGTGCCAAATTTTCTTGCAAAAGGTAAAAAATTACGGGAGATAATCGAGTTTTTTCAAATTACGGGGGCGGAAAGGGTGGCAAAAGTTTAAAACAAACTCGATAACTGTACATACTAGACGAGACTACATACCAACCTTGGTGGCTCTAGCTCTTAGATCTAGGGATCTAGGTGTTCATACGGACGGACGGACATGGCTAGATCGTCTAGGCTACTGATGCTGATCAAGAATATATATACCATATACTTTACTCGGAAAAGCTTCCTTCTACATGTTGCATATATTTTGGCGGCCTAAATATACCATTTCACCCTATGGGTGTAAGGTATAAAAATTACATTTTCGAACACTTAAGGGGTTACGCCACCCCTGAAAAAATAAAAAACTTTTTTTTTTTTTTTGGCTCTAAAAATCCTCTATAGTTTTAAGAATCTTTTACACTTTACATCATATCGGTATTCGAATTAGTTCCGAAGTTACAGCGTTTAGAAGTGAGCGCGGCCAAGTCGGCCCCGACGCGGTACATTTTTTTCTTTTGCGTTTTTCTCGAAACTACTTTTTTTGAACCGGGGTGTCAAATATCTCCGAATCTACTGGACCGATTTGGCTTAAATTTTTACCATATATTCTTTACAGTGTTGGGTATCCGCCCACGTATTTTTTTGATTTAAGGTCCTGTTTGGAAGTTATGAATTATTTTAGCCAAAAATATTCTCCGAAAAAGAGCGTTTTTTGTTCAAACAGCCGCCATTTTGCCAAAAAAAATTTAAAAAAAAAATCCTACGTGGGCGGATAGCCATAGCCTGCCTTCATGAATAACAAGATTTTTTTTTTGGATTTTTCGGGTGATGTTTAGCCGAGAAATTTGACACCCCACCTGCAAGGATTTACAAATCATTGTGGCACTTGCCACCCCATATATTTTTTTTCAATAAATATTCGTCAAAGTACCCTCAAACTGTGTATAATAAAAGTTTTTTCTAAATTGTATACTTGCCGCACAGCAATAATTCATTTTTTCACCTGTTTTTTGGACCTCAGGGGTGGCGTAACCCCTTAAAAGAGCTTTAAAGTCAGTAAATTTAACATAAGTCGCATTCGAAGAGATAGCTGTTGAGGTCATAAAATCAAAAATGATTAGATCAACACAATACAAAGTCCAAGATGGGATGACAATCGAGAACAAAAAATTGCAGGATACTATAGTTGGTGAAACATCCGATGTAGTAACAAATTGTCAAAAATTATACAGAGAGGAAAAACGGCCGAAAAGTTCACTACAGAAATCGACAATTTACGAAAACTCTTGGAGGCATCGTATATTAACTAAGGGCTCTCGGCAGAAGATGCTGATAAATTCAGTACTAAAAGAGACATCAACACAATGGTTAAAAATTGTGAGTAAATTGTAAAGAGAAAATAACAATAGAGAAAATAATCACCAAAATGGAAGATATAACTCTAATAAAATACTTCGGGAAACTCCCAGCAGCCTTCAAATACTCGCCAACAAGAAGGCATGAAGCTTTGGAAAAATTCAAATTAAAATTAAAAACTTAATTAATTGCCCTTACCCACTTTTCAACGGGATTCCCCAAGGATGAACAACTTCGGTCATTCTTTTCCTTATTGCTTACAATAAACTAGCAAAAAAATTAAATTCGATGCCTATGCCGATTTCTTCCTAATTATCTCCGTCAATAAACAAAAAAACCAAACTTTCAACCTGGACACCCTTTTCTTTAACATTCAGTGTTGGTTTGTTAAAAGTGTAGAACTACAACGTTTGGTTGCTTAGATGAGAGTGAGCTCAATTTTATTATACATGAGCTTAACTAGGGTTGCCACATGTACAGGGCAGACAGATACAACACAGAATTGCCATATCAACATTCATGAATGGTGTTCATACTCAGAAGAAGTATTATCACTAGAAAATGTCAACATATTCATATTTTCCACAAACAAAACTGCGTTTGCATATGCAACCATATCCAAATACCCCTAGTCTTTGACCTTAAAATCTTAGGATTAACAATAAACAACAAATACATATGGGACTCACACAAAAATCACATCCTACCAACACTAAACAACAAACTCAATAACATTAAACGCCTAGCAAGTCCCAAATTCAATTGCAACACATACACATACTGATCAACATTGTACTGAACGCGTAGTGAATGGTGTATCGTGGATTGACACTAAAGAAGTTCGGGGCACAAGAAAACTGTAGGCTGGCGTAACCCTATTATCCGGCTTCTTAGAAGAATAGTTCGAAGGATGGGGTGGGGTTCTTGTCTAGTCATATCATACTTCACAATTAAACAAAAATAAAGTGCACTATCGAACATGCTAAAGAAAATTGATCAAAATAAGTATGAGGGTTATCGCTTTCTGTAATCTAATCTCCATTACGAGATTGAATGCGGTCTAATTATATTATAATTAATTGTACTTATTAATTCATTTATAACTCTTAATCAGTTCTTCCTTGCGCTGATCGATGGGCCGAATGCCTTGAAGCTGTGAAGTTCAGCGGTTATCATATGTTGACACTCCTAAGTAAAGAAAACTTTTTTAGTATGGATATTGATACGATCTTGCCGATTTACATAAAAATTAATTCATTTAAAAAAAAGAAAATAAGAAAATTAAATTGAACTTAAATAAATATTTATACATATGTATAGTTCGGCCATAAATAAAATGTCCTTAAGTCTTCAGCTAGACTATTATTTATAAGCGCGGTTTGCACACGCACTAACTATGTTGAGAAAGCTTTAACGGCGTAATCGTATGATTACGATGTTTGCACATGCGTTTTTATGCTGCAGTGGGTGAAAGAGGGTGGCAAAAATAATCCGTTTTGCGCTAATCGCCTATGTGACAATGATCGAGCTTCGTTGCTAGTTCTGTTCTCGCTTAGCAAAGTTTCCTGCCTTACATATTTTTGATCGCTATAAATTCGAACTGCACACTACAACATAACAAAATCTATTTTGATATCCACCAACAGGCATTTTGTTTCCTCTTAGTCTAAAAAAAATAACAACAAAATTTGGGGCCGATCGGATAATGTTTAATGGGCGCGGAACTCAACTAATGTTTTTAGTGTGACGCTCCCATACATATGTAAAACCATACAAATATCATAATAGTGAGCGAGATGGCATGCTATGAAATTAAGTATTAGTACATTGTTAACACTGTTGATGTTATTTTACAAAAAGAAAGAAAGAATAGAAACAAATTTTTCTTATTTATGGTTTAACCTCATAATTTTAGTATTATGACTGATGACTTTTTTTCACAATGGAGTATTTTGAATGCATCGCAGTGCTAGTTAGCAACAATGATACATTAAAGTTGCTAGGTGCACCAAAAGTGGAATCTGCAATTCGCAAAATTATTGCTGAGACAGTTTTTGACAGGCTAGTTAAATGGATTATAGTCGGTCAAGTCAATGGCTTGTCTATGACACCACGGCTGCAAATACAGCCAGTTCCTCAGGAGCAGCAGTTCTATTGGAAAAAAAAGTCTGAATGCAGTCTTATAATCCTAGCGTGCCGCCACCATATGTAAAAAGGAAGAAAATGGTTTGCGTGATGTCTGCATTTTCTTATTCAAAATGTACATTAGAGCATGGTTTAAGTTTAAAAACTATTGAAGATGATTTCCATGATCCGAACCATATAAAAAGTTGTTGCAAATATGCAAATACTGATGCGGGAACCTCGGCTATAATATTGCGAAAAATAAGCAATCAGTCTTGGTACCTTGCCGAAGATATAATAGCTGCGGCGTTCTTTGATTTAAATATCTCCTCCGATAAAAAAATGAGAATGGTTGGCAATCTTTGACTAAAGATGGAACCAAATGTTAAACTAATGAAGTAAGTCGTCTCGCCGACTTAGGTATACCATACACCAGTAAAGCAAATATTTCAACTGTATTAAACAAATGCATTTTCACATGCTTCTTACAATCATATCTTAGTATCTCGCTCACTCAATCATACGAGCACCCTAGTGCCCCCACCAGCCAACGGCCAACTCCGGCCTTATGGAAAAATGTTTATATGCATAACTCGACTGTTTTTTGTCCGATTTTGATCAAATTTAGTATTTTGAGATATTAGTATAGATATTAGTATTAAATTTAAGTGTGCCAAATTTGATTGCATAAGGTAACAAATTCCGGGAGATAATCAAGTTTTTCATGTTACGGGGGCGGAAAAGGGCGTGGCAAAATTTTTATACATACAAAATGTGTGCATTTACTAAGCGAATATACATACCAAATATGGTGTCTCTAGCTGGAATAGTTTTTGAGATAAACGCTTTTTTTTAAATTGCGGGGGCGGAAAGGGGCGTGGCAAAAATTTGAAATAAACTTGATCACTCTACATACTACACGAGTCTACATACCAAATTTGGTGGCTCTAGGTCTTACAGTCTCTGAGATCTAGGTGTTCATACGGACAGACGGACAGACGGACAGACGGACGGACGGACGGACGGACAGACGGACGGACGGACGGACAGACGGACATGGATAGATCGACTCGGTTGTTGATCCTGATCAAGAATATATATACTTTGTGGGGTCGGAGATGCTTCCTTCTGCCTGTTACATACATTTTGGCGACTTTATTATACCATTTCACCCTATGGGTGTATGGTGTAAAAAGTATTATTATTCTTTAGCGAGATAATGCACCCAACCATACAATAAAACTCACAAAAGCTCATTTAAAAGTCTCTCAAATTTTTATTTCAGACTGGTCAACAAGCAGACTAGACCCAAATCCGATAAAAAAATCTTTTAGGCATCTTGTATCAACGGCAAAGCAATTTGCAAATTTAAAGGGCTATTAAGAAGCCATTTTCCAATAATCGGAAAAATTTTACATCCATATGCTTCAAAATAAGCTTAAGTGGCAGCTCGTATATTGGAATTGGTAAAAAACAGAAGAGAGGTCTATTCAATCGTTTAAAGTTGTTTTAGGTGGTTTTTATTTTTTATTTTAAAATTAGGACACGAATCAACAATTTGTCCCAGTTACTTATTTCGTTTAAAAATATTTTCTAATTTTGCCCTAAGCTTTTTTCCATTTTAATGGACTAAAATATATCTATAAATTTAAGAAGTTTAAAGATAAATAAATTTTTTTTTATATCTTAATCGGTTTAGTTGGTATAGATAGCAATGTAGTGTCCCACTTACTTATTTCGCACACGTTATGTTATATAGGTATCTGATTTCTTTCAAGTTTAGTACAGTCATTAAAAGATATACAAATCTACATATATATTATTTATTTTACAAAAGCGTAGAAAACAACGAAGTTATTAAGAATGTGATTGCTCGTGACGTTGCCGTAGGTCAGAGAAATACAATCAGTGCACATACACAAGCCTTTATGCAACATTGCAACTCTGTAGCTTCAACGGTCTAGGAGGAGTTTGCAATAATCCAGACGTATGGACAGACGCACATGGCTATATGAACTCGGATGTCATGTTGATCAAGAATATATATATATATTTTGATGGTCGGAGCTGCTGCCTTTTATGCGTTGCCCATTTAAACAGCTGCACCTCGAATCGCACTTTGGCTCAGGGGCTAAATGGTTGAATGTTATGCCACCACTAAACTAAAGAATAATGGTCAATTTTGCAAATTTGCAAATTTATTCCAAATAGATATAATACATTAAAACATTTTCATTACAAATAAAACAATTTTTCCGTTAAGATATCCGCAACGTTCCTCTGAATGCTTTGTCCAATCAAATAGGCCATTTTATGGGCATACTGAAATACAAAAACAATATTTTATTACTTTGTGTGATATCTAACATAAAATATTACAACAAACAGAAGTTTCAGATTTTATTTTATACGAAGAGTGGTTACGTAGTGGCTGCCTTGATCCTTTTGGTCTTTTCCTTCAGGACGACAATCGCTCGCTCGTCCCAATAAAGGTTTATGACCCGTCAAATAACTCTGCGACACTCAAATAAGCTAAGTTATATTTGATATTTTAGTTTTAAAATCATTTTTCGTTTCCCTTTTTCACTAATATGCAGGATACTTTTTTCAATTACTATTCCCATCCGCCTGGTCGTGCTCTTAATCTTAATTGTGGGACTATGTCAAAGAAACATGGAAGGAGGTTTTGATGGAGACCTGCCAAGCTTTGATTAAGAGTATTCCCAACAGTATGAAAAAAGTCATAGTAAAACCAGAGTGCCGGAGCTAACTTCGACCGCGTCAAAGTTTGTATACCCTTACAACTTTTTTGGTAAATCTTTCCTTACCTGTAGCCATCAAAGTGGAAAAACGTTTTATCTTAAAAGGCTTTTGTTTGCGAAAAAACGGCCAACAATAGGAAATTACGAAGATATTGATCAAAGTCACTGTTTTCCACCGATCGGTTCTATGGGAGCTATTTGATATGGTTACCCGATCCTTATAAAATTTGGCACAGTCATAAACAGATACATTAAACTGTAAACTCTCTACTTTTTAAAGTAATTAATCCCTTGGGATTGTCTTTATATTTCAGGATTTTATTTATTTTCAAATTAATTGCACATGCGGTCTTATTGACTATATTCGAGAGAGTGTGCCCGTACCCCGCCTTAGTGTATTATACCCTTTTAGTGTGCCCAAATTCGGTTATCGGGGAAATTCACTAAGACGAGGAGCGGGCTTATTTAAAATATTCCTAATGTTTACATTCGGCCAATCCTGACATTTGATCGACCTCGATCATACAATTCAACAAGCATACAACATACAATATACATATATACAATGCATACAATATACATATGCATACAACATACAATATACATATTAATACTGCTTATCAAATACATATTACAAACAGAAACTCACAGTTTTATCACACGCATGCATCCACGGCTTGAGTCGGGCTGATTCTAAGATACCTTTGTAGGGCAATTGAGTAAGTTGACAATCGCCAATATCAGTGACTTCGTAACGGTCATTTGGAAGAACTCGATTTATCTTATAAGGACCATGGTATTTAGGAGCGAACTTTTTGCACGACCCGGGAGTGACATCTGCATTGCGAATGGCAACAAAATCATTGACTCTATAGGATAATGGTGCCTTATGCCTTAAGGGGTACCGCTTTTCATTGCGTTCCTGCGATAATTGAATTTTCGCACTTGCCTCTTGCATAGTGGCCTCAAGGTTACAGGGGTTTTCTGAACTAAATTTCTCGTCAAGAAACTCGGTTAATTCGTCTGCTAAGGAGCCTCGCTGATCGCAACCAAACAACAACATTGACGGAGTTTTACCGGTACTACACTGCACTGCGTTATTAATAGCGAACTCGACACGATTAACTAATTTATATTAATCGGCTTGGGCTAAAGGTTCTGACAGCTTTCCCAACATTGGGGTCAACACACGGTTCACACGTTCGACCTGCCCATTGGCTTGAGGGGCAGCAGTTGCTACTTTAATGTGGTCAATATTTCGATTTTCTACAAACTCAGCAAACTCAAACGACGTAAAACACGTACCTCTGTCGGATATAACTCTCCTTGGTCGGCTATAATAATCAAAATATTTTTCTAGCGCGGCGGTTACTTCTTTGGTACTAGTGGAATTTACGGGATACAATTTGACAAACTTTGTAAATGCGTCAATCACTACCAAAAGGTGCTTTCTTTTTGATGTAACACTCGGTAAGGGGCCTAAGTGGTCAACATGGATAGTATCAAATGGAATCGGACTTTTCGGAATACTATGCAAGGTTCTATTATGTATATACAATCTTTTATAAACGACTCAACCTTTGGATTCATTAACGGGAACCAGTACTTTTCTTTCAAATTGTTTACATTTCTCAACGCCTAAGTGACCTAGTTTCTCGTGACACCTTCTTATAAATTCCCCTTGCATTCGAGCCGGTGCATACAAACACAGTCTTTCCTTAGCATTTCTTTTGTACTCTATACCATCTATTAACTCAAATCCAACATCATTGCCTTTTTCTAAATTTTCTCTTAGTTTACGGATATCCGGATCTCTTATTAGTTCTGACTGCAATAATAAATCAACATCTTGCGGAGACGCACCCACTACACCAACCAGGTTTGCCGACTCATTTCGATCGAGCTGGTCACTTCTTTCGATTTGGTTACTCAATCTCGGATCAACAGAACTTTTATTTAAAGAAACGCAAGCTTTATTCTTAACCAGTTTTAACCGACTTCTTTCTAAACATAGCTCACACGGTCTGAAACAACTCTTCGCTAAATGAACACACGGGTTTGTCCCAAACGGTCCTAAATAATTCTTCCCTAAATGAGCGCATGGTTCTATTTTACACGGGTTTATCTCACACGGGTCTATCTTACACGGGTTTTTCTCAAACGGGTCTATCTTACACGGGTTTTTCTCACACGTGTTTTTCTCACACGGTGTTATCTCACACGGGTTTTTCTCACACAGGTCTATCTCACACGGTTTTGTCTCAAACGATTTTGTCTCACACGGTTTTATCTCACACGGGTCTGTCTCACACGGTTTTGTCTCAAACGGTTTTATCCCACAATGGTCTATCTCGCACGGTTTTGTCTCAAACGGTTTTATCTCACAAGGTTTTATCTCACACGGTTCGGAACATCTCTGTTCTAAAACGGCAAACGGTCTAATCGAATCTCTACTAAACTCATTTTTCTCTGAGGGGACACACGGTTCTATAAAATTGCTTTCAAACTCAGGCGGTTTAACTAACTCACATGATTCAACGCAACTATAATCTTGAATGGCACACAGCTTGGTCAAATCTCTACCAGGCTCACACGGTTTAACGCAACTTTCCTCAAAAGTAATATGCGGTTCACAAGGGTCAATTGGGGCATTCTGGTCTCTCTTCACTAATAAATCGCAAGGATCAAAATCACCTTCTACAATATTCTCTAACAACTCGGTTTGCCGACTTAATGCGTCTACATGGCCCATGTTCGAACGGGGTCTGTGAGCAATGGTATAATCAAAGTTTTCCAATTCCAACGACCACCGCGCAATGCGTTGATTTATTGATTTTTTACTGAAGGTTCGGGCCAATGAATTACAATCGGTAACGATCAAAAATGGTCTGTGTTCTAAATAAACGCGAAATCGGCGCACGACATATATTATGGCCAAAGTTTCAAGCTCAAAACTGTGATAACGGGACTCGGCGGCTGTCGCCTTTCGGGAATAATAAGAGACTGGATGCATTTTGCCATCAGTCTGTCTTTGCATCAAAGAGGCACCAAAGCCATTTGAGCTGGCGTCAGTATGCAACTCAGTTTCGTAGTTAGAGTAAAAAATAGCTAATACGGGCGGACTGGATAAGGCGGATCTTAATGTAAGAAATACATTTTTAGCGGTTTTGTTCATCGGAAATGGACCACCTTGTTTAAGCAACTCAGTTAACGGTTTAGCTATGCGGGAGAAATTCGGAACAAATTTGTGAAAATAAGAGAATAAGCCTAAGCACGAGTGTAACGCTTTGCTGTTAAGTGGTTCTGGGTATTCTTGAATAGCTTTTAAATGTGTATTATTTGGTGAAATTCCCTTTTCACTGACTTCATATCCTAAATAATCTATACTCTTCTGTAGGAAAATGCTTTTCTTCAAATTGAGCTCTAAATTGTACTGAATAAAACGATCTAACAGTTTTGCTAACAACTTAAGATGCTGATCTACGGTGCGGGTGGCAAGAATAATGTCGTCCATATATACTACAAGTTCTCGATCTCTAATCATATCACTAAGTATGTTCGATATAAATCTCTGAAATACAGCTGGTCCGTTCTTTAGACCAAAAGGCATTCTCAGATATTCGAACTGCCCATCGGGTGTAACGAATGCTGTGTATTTAATTGAATCCTCTTCCATGCCTACATGGTAAAAGCCACTTTTCAAATCTATGACGGAGAAAACGGTCTTGCTCTTCAGGCAATTCAGGTATTCTAGGCAATCTTCTATCAAAGGCAACGGAAAATTATCCGTCACAGTCTTCTTATTTAAACCTCGATAATCAACGCACATTCGTATATTGCCACTAGGACGATGGCGGACGCATAGGGGGAGTTGCTTGGTCGGATTACATTATTGGCTAACAACTCACTAACCGTTTTAGAAACGATTCATCTTTCATAATATGATAACCTTCTAGGACTACTATGAAATGGTGTTGTATCTGTCATACATATTCTCATCATATATTTGGGCAACCCGTAATTAATGCTCATGCACGATGTCTCGGCACTTACGCGTCGCGCCTAATCCAAATTCACTGACAACAGTAGTATTGACAGCGTTGCACAAACGGTTTGCAACTCTGTTAGCCATTCTCGAAACGGGGATGCATTCGTGTTTACATTAGGGTTATTACAATAATTATCTAGATGAGTGGTGTTATTACTAATGGTATTATGCTTAGGATATTTAGTAAACAGGGATGCACAGAAGGATTTGTAAACAAAAGCAATGGTACTCTTTAATGATGCGGAATTCTTTTCATACTTTCTTACATTTTCAATCAATGAGAACTTAAGACCTATTTTATTCAAGGCGTCTCTACCAAGAAGTACTTGCGTCGGCATAATATTATCGGGAATAACTAAAAATTGAATTTCATAATATTTTTTGCAAAACAGAACTAAACATTTGACTGTTCCAAAAGTCAGAATAGAGCCACCGCTCAGTCCATGAAAAGAACTTTTAACTAATTCATCGCAATCTAAATGCGGCATCAACGCTCTACTAGCAAAACTTACTGGGCTTCCGGAATCTAATAGGGCAAAAATATTATTAACATCAGTGCATCCCCCTTTACAAGATATTCTTAAACTTACTAATTGAATAAATGACTTATCATCAATGGTGTCCGGGTCTTCACTAGAGCTCATGGCGGCGATCTGGGTTCGCATTGGACAATTCCGGTACTGATGGCCCACTTTGAAGCACCGATAGCAACTTCCTTTTGGTCTCTCCGGGCGTGGACAGTCAAACATTAAGTGACCAATCTGGCGGCAATTGAAACATCTCTTATCCTTTGCAGCAGGCGTAATGGCCTTCGCACGGTCTGGTGGCTGAACTGTCTGAAAACGCATCATCTCTCGCAATTCGTTCAGAGAAGTACAATAATACAAAGGAGCTGACAATCCGGTTCGATCTTGTAGTCCGTCAACAATGTATTTAACCACATCGGTGTCTTCAAAATTGCCCTGCTGAGCAATATTTCGCATAATGATGAAATACTGCAAGAGTGACTCTCCTTTGCCAATTGAGCGCTTCCTCATCCGGTTAGCAATCTCGTAGTTTGTCATTTGTAGGCCAAATACCTTCCCAAGGGCATCCTTCAGCTCGCTCCAGGTTGTTGTCTTTTCATATGTTATGTATGCTTTAGCAGATCCCTCCAGCAGTCGGTTGCCCAACGACCACCATGGGGCATCACTCAGTACATACACTCTTGCTGCTTTCTCCAGCTCACGAATCCATACGTGAATGGACAGATCACCATCACCAGAGAATTTAGGTACAGTAGTTTCGACATCTTTCAAGTTCATGCGGCAATTATATTCCGGTCCGCTTAAGTTCTCCTCCAGCTCCATAACACGTGTTTTTAGCTCCGCCAGGTTTTTACGTGCTGTATACAATTCGATGCTACTAAGAATCGAAGCCAATTCGTCGGTTTCGCTCGCTTGTGCGCTTTCACGAACATGCACGTTCGCGTCTGGTCCTACAGAGGTCTCACGAGACATCGTCGGCGACTGGTTAGCACCCACTTGATTCGGTGTACTTGGCTGCTCAACGTTTCCCAAGCCGCGTTGCTCAATAAGAAGCTCCGGACCAACATCCACAAGTTGTCCGGCAAGCACATTTGCAGACACTGCTGGGCTGACTGCCTGCTCTTCGGGTACATCACTCTCTCCAGACTGATTCCGTGCCATGACTGCTTTTACCAATGCTCGCAATTGGTAAATTGACGCTTCTTTGTCGCAAGGTACTTCCTTGGCCGCTAGCAACTCAAACAATGCGGTTTTGTTTAATTTAATGATCTCGGTGTATTTCATGAAAATACGTTCTTTAGGGCAAACTCCACACCTGATTTGTAAACTCTCTACTTTTTAAAGTAATTAATCCCTTGGGATTGTCTTTATATTTCCGGATTTTATTTATTTTCAAATTAATTGCACATGCGGTCTTATTGACTATATTCGAGAGAGTGTGCCCTTACCCCGTCTTAGTGTATTATAATCTTTTATTGTGCCCAAATTCGATTATCGGGGAAATTCACTGAGACGAGGAGCGGGCTTATTTAAAATATTCCTAATGTTTATAAAACTAACAAATGTTTAATTTGAAAGCAATCGCGTCAAAAGTAACGAAGTTATTGACAAAAGTCAAATGCACTAAGTTTCACTCAAGAGCTTAAAAAGTGAGCTTTAATATGCATATCGTTTCTCTATATGACAGTTTGAGTACTTATTGATAATTGATAATGTAAATTTACACACTTAAGTTGACTTAGGTTATGATTGGGCTCCAATGTAAATAATGACGACTATCCAAGATGATTATGTAATGATGAAAAGCCCAATGATGACTGTCCAAGATGATGTAACGATGAATAAAAAAGTCTTGTCTTCGAATTCCAGAAAGAAGTCATTTTTATATTTCGTTTTCATGAGTTAGAAGCTCTTCATGAGCCATGTAACAGAAGCTTTTAGAACATGTTAATGTAAATACAGTGGAAATTCCGATAATCTAAAACAAATAATATAAGAAATTTTAATATATACAAATCTAAGTTAACGATGACGTCTCCTCCAACATACTCCCCCATTGAAGGATGAAGTATGACTCCTTCAATTTACATAAACGTCATCTCTTAAAGGCAATGTAGCAAATTCGCAGATTGGGCGGCGAATAATTCCTTTCTTGGTGCGAACATCGGCTACTCTGACCCTTCCATCTGCACCAAGTATGGCTTCGACCACACGACCAGTAATCCAGCATTGCGGTGTAAGATTGTCTTCATGGATGAGAACTAATTGATCCCTTGCTATGTTGTTTTAGAGCGTTCTTGTAATTGATGTACATAGTCGCGCTTCCAGAGTTCCCAGAAGCGTTGCTTGAGATAGGTCACCCTTTGCCATCGAGATAGATAAGAAAGTTTTAAGTCATTTACTACCGGTTCAGGGATCGCTTGTAGTGAACATCCGATCAATAAGTGTGCTGGCGTCAGAGCCTCCCCGTCATTGGGATCATCGCTGTGAATGGATATTGGACGGGAATTCAATATCGCCTCCACTTCAATTGCAATCGATTGAAGCTCTTCATACGTCAAATGAGAAGAGGTCAAATTTTTGATAAGCAGAGTCGTCATTGACTTTACTGCGGCTTCCCATAAGCCTCCAAAATGGGGAGCACGTGGTGGAATGAAGCTGAATTCAAAGCCGGCATTTCGGCTAAACTCCTCCAGAATTTTTGCATTGAGTTCAGAACAGAATTGCCGTTTGAAGCCTTCAAGTTGCGAACATGCTCCGACAAAGTTGGTGGCATTGGCTTCAAACAGAGAATAAAATTAGTAGCAGATAGGTCTGAGATTAGTGCTATATGAATGGCTTTTGAAGAAAAGCGAACAAATATGGCCAAATATGTTTTGTAAAGAACTTTGTTTCGAATGCGGTACGAAGTAAGAAATGGTCCACATAGATCCACTCCGCATATCAGAAACGGGCGTTCGGCCAGGAGACGATCAGCTGGGAGGTTACCCATGATTTGTCGCATTAATACAGGTTTGTAATGATAGCAATGTGTGCAACTTCTAACAACCTTTCGGACCAATTCGCGAGCATTAACAATCCATACTGTTAGGCGCAGAATCGCTATCAGAACCTTAGCTCCCGCGTGAAGGTTTCGTAAGTGAAGATCTTCAATATATTTATAAGTGAAATTATGAGTCTTTGGAAGCAATAAAGGCATTTTAGCGCCCAATGGTATGTCAGCCATTGCAAGGCGGCCTCCAACACGGATAAGTCGAATATTTTGAGAACCTATCTGTTCATTTGAGATGAATGGATTTAATTTTTGAAGCTCCGGCTTCAGACTTCGTCCTGCTTGTAAGTCCTTTAGTTCTTTCGCAAACACATCATTCTGAATGGAAGAGATTATATGATTAAAAGCCAATTTAAATTCTTCTACTGAAATGCTTCTTGTAGCATTTATCGTATTATTGCGGTTAATAGGAACTCGGTTGAAAACTCGTAAAACGTATGCTAAGACTCTCACAATCATACGAAACGATGATAGTCTACTAATGATCTGCTCAACTATGCTCTTTTCTTTATAACTAGTGCTACATTTCAATACAAGGGTGTTTCGCAATTCTAATTCTTTGGGCTCGAAATCTGTCTTTCTTTCAGATTTCGGCCAATGTAATGCATCAAGTGTTAAGAAGTTTGGTCCATGAAACCAAATTGTCTGCATCGAATCGCGCGCTGCACAGCCACTTGAAACAATGTCGGCTGGATTATCCTTTCCAGGCACGTGACTCCAAATGATATCCTGCGATTGAGTTTGTATGGTTGATACGCGATTGGCAATAAAGCATTTTAGAGTTGATATGTGCATTTTAATCCAATGAAGAACGACAGTTGAATCTGGCCAAAAATATGTTTGGCTGACAAGACAATTTAATTTGTGTTTGATTTTAGTCCATGTTTGGCAAAGTAAAACGGAAGCACAAAGCTCTAAACGAGGTATGCTTTGTGATTGAGTGGGCGCAACTCTCGATCTCGAAATGATCAATGAAGTTACATATTTTCCGTTGTCCAAGACCCTTGCGTATATGCAACATCCATACGCTCGATTTGAGGCATACAAAAATCCATGGATTTCACACTTATTTTTTGCTGATGTATTAACAAATCGATTTACGCCGATTTACGAACCATGTCAAGATTAGATAAATCAGCTTCAAGTTGTTGCCATCTAGTCCGTAAGATCTCTGGCAACGGGTCGTGAAATTAAACATTGGTGATCAACTACTGTGCCAAATTTAAATAAAGATCGGGTGACTATATCATATGGCTCCCATAGGAACGATCGGTCGAAAACAGTGACTTTCGTCAATAACTTCGTAACTTTTGACGTGATTGCTTTCAAATTAAACATTTGTTAGATTAATATATACGTTAATGACTGTGCCGAATATGATCAAGATCGGGTGACTATATCATATAGCTCCCATACGAACGATCGGCTAAAAACAGATAATTATATGAATAACTTCGTTACTTTTAACGCGATTGATTTAAAATTACAAAAGAAAAATATAAAACATAAAATATACCAAAATGTGCTACCGGCGAATCGGAAAAATGTTCTGGGGTCGGATGAAACAGAGGTCAATTTGTTTGAATCTGATGCCAAGGTGTTTGTAAGACGGCCAAAAGACACTGCTTATGATCCAAAACACAGTTTAGGGACAGGTGGCAACATTATGCTTTGGGGATGCTTTTCTTCTTCAAGTGTCGGCCCGTTATTTAGGATAAAGGTTAAAATCTGCGCCATAGACAACGTAAATATCGTTAGCAACACTATGAATGACTATGCCTTAAAGTAGGAATATTCCACCCCAAAAATACCGTCGACTTTTCCTCACTGCACGTACTGTTCAAGTTCTGTTCCAATTCTCTACACCAAGGGTGGGCACGAAAATTTAACTTGGGAGCCAGAGCATGAGCAGCAGAGGCTGGGCAGAGAAAAAGGTAATTTTTTGGTCTCGACGCACACAAAAATTTGTGTGTCTCGAGTTGTATGACGGGTCATAAACGACCTTTTTTGGGTCGAGCGAGCGATCGTCGTCGAACTTGTAGGCAGAGGGACGGACAAGTACCGAATTTTGCGGGGAGGGGGAAAAGGGTCGAGATCTCGAGCTCGCAACTTTTAGGCAGAGGGACGGACAAGTACCGAATTTTGCGGGGAGGGGGAAAAGGGTCGAGATCTCGAGCTCGCAACTTTTAGGCAGAGGGACGGACAAGTACCGAATTTTGCGGGGAGGGGGAAAAACGAACGCGATCTCGAGCACTCATCAAAACAACCCTTATTTTTTACTTGTCCCTCACTCCCTCTGCCAACAAGTTGCGAGCTCGAGATCGCGACCCTTTTTCCCCCTCCCCGCAAAATTCGGTACTTGTCCGTCCCTCTGCCTAAAAGTTGCGAGCTCGAGATCTCGACCCTTTTCCCCCTCCCCGCAAAATTCGGTACTTGTCCGTCCCTCTGCCTACAAGTTCGACGACGATCGCTCGCTCGACCCAAAAAAGGTCGTTTATGACCCGTCATAAAACTCGAGACACACAAATTTTTGTGTGCGTCGAGACCAAAAAATGACCTTTTTCTCTGCCCAGCCTCTGCCGGTAAAGAGCCACGGGAGCCAAAAGAGCCACTACGTGCCCATCCTTGTTATAGACTATTGTTGTGAAATTTAATATTGGTAAGTTCATTACACCCGAACGAATGTGCCAACTCAATAAATCAATATTAAGTGACTATATCTCATAGCTTCCATAGGAACACGATCGGTGGGAAACTCTGACTATTGTCAATAACTTCGTTGTTTCCTGTACTTATATTGTAGGCCTTTTTTCCCAAGCATTAGACTTTTTAGTTAAAAAGTTTTTCCACCTTGTCGGCAATAGGTAAGAAAAGAGGAACAATCTTTGGCGCGGCCAAAGTTAGCCCCGGCCCTCAGGTTTTTTAAAATTGGTCAGATGTTTGTAACGCACATTAGGACACGTTTCCGACTCCATAAAGCATATATATTTTTGATCAGCATGAGAAGCTGTGTCGATATAGCCGTCCGTCTGTGCAAATCAACTTCACGCCGCCATCTTCACAGCTATCCAGATGAAACTTGATATTTCAGCTACATATAGCCCGGAGCAGATAAAGTATGAAAATTGTCACGTTCGGACTATTATATCATATAGTTATAGAAGAAACATAGATGAAGAAATTGGAGTATCTCCATGAAATATGAACTAATATGATATAAACTAATATGATATGTAGTTTCAGATATAAAACATCACATCCCGAAATTTCAATCAGATCGGATAAATATAACACAAGTTACAGTCAATATAAATCGGATCTACTACGTCATAGTTCACAACACCTCTTAAGCACCGGCTCTCAGGTTTTACTTTGAATGTGTTAGAACATACTTATCGACATGACATGATGGAAATAAATCGATACGTATAGTAACTTACCATACAACAAGCCGGTATCCGAACAGTTCCAGGCCAATTAAAATAAAGAAAACACAATTTGTAACTCAATTTTTGAATAATATCAGGACCATAGTTTGCATCGTCTTTTAACACAACATAATGAGTGGGACTCACAGTGCCTTGATAAACGAGTTGCGAAACCAAAAAAAAATCATACATCATATTTCTGGTTATAAATTTATCAACAACTGTACCAGGCAACGGATTATCAAAATTGTTTCCAGTTTTCTAGAAAAATAAAAATAAATTAGATGAACTATTATTAGATTTTCTGAAGTATTTTTGCTAGACTGCCCAAGGAGTTTTTAAAACTTGAACACTAGTACCACGCACAATCATACCAAAAATGCTATTACTACTGTCACACCACTTATCGCATTTGTAAATTTACCTTATGCCAGTGCGCGGCACATTGCGCCCATTCGCCATTGTTATGCATAAAGTCTAATTTTTTGTTTTCGAGTTGAATCTTGTTTTACTGGACTCAATCAAACAGTTTAGAAAATGCGGTTGCAGTGGAGCATTTAAGGGGGATTTCTACCTTGTATTATAAAAATTCGATTTTTTTGCATTTTCGGATAGATATACATACATATGTTTCAGAAATACTGTGTACAAATTTCAAGTTGAAATCTGTAAAATTACGAAAGTTGTCGGCCGTTAAGTGGATCGGTGTCAAGTGCGCTGTGCCATAGCGCATATTTTCAAACGTTTTTTTTTAAAACTAAATTTTTTGAGCACATGGAAGTCCTACAGAGCGCCAAAATTATTCAATCGCTATGAAATTTTTTACACATGTTCTTTAGGATATTTTTCAGCGCTGGTAGTAGAATAGTAACAAAAAATAGGCAAAAAATAAATTTTTTTCTAAAACAGCACATAACTTTTTCATGGTTTATCCTTTTTTCAAAATTTTACTACCACCGTTGCGGAAATTAAGGAAAAATGCGAACGGTAGGACTTCCATACGGACGAAATGGCGATGCCATTGGAAAATTAGCACAATTTTTTTTTTTTTGCTATAGACGTAGTCGTACAACGCTCAGTACGCACAAGTGGCCCATATGACACCAGGCCCGGCCCTGTTACGAATGACCCTAAGTAAAGTTAATGTTACAACCTCTACCCACTCCGACCTAAGGGCATAGGCGTATGTTTATACATATATAAACACAAATTAAACTAAAGAAATAGAAAACAGCATAGGTTAAAATAAAGATGATTACAACTAATTACGAGCGAGGAAGGACAAGATCGCAGTTTTTATACCCGGAAGCGATGTTTCGGAACCGATAACGTGCCAAAGTCTGTTGTAGTCACTACATAGTATACGAAAAGTTTAATCCAGAGAAAAGTTAGTTGTGCACGTGGGAAGTATAAGAGGTGTGAAATTGCGGGTCCTTCTAGATGGAACAGAAATGTTAATTTGGCTCAACAGCTCGGAAGAGTCAATCTCACCATTCAAAAGTTTGTAAAGAAAAGTTACACCAAGCATACTTCTACGATTAGTTGAAGAAGGAAGGTTAATTAACTGAAGTCGACTAGAATAAGATGGAAGTTGTACAGTTGTATCCCAGCGCAAATCACGAAAGGCAAAGAGTAAAAACTGTTTTTGTACAGATTCTAATTTGTTTTGATAAAACTCATATTGAGGAGACCAAACACATGATCCATACTCCAATATGGGGCGGACTAAAGAAGTAAGAAGCATTTTGGTAGTATATGGATCCTTGAACTGCTTCGACCAGCGCTTTATAAAGCCAAGAACACTCATCGCCCTACTAACAGTAGTCGATATATGCTGATTAAAACTAAGTATTTGTAGTCCGATTTTGCTGGATATTAGTATCAAATTTAAGTGTGCCAAATTTGATTGAACAAGGTAGCAAATTAAGGGAGATAATCGGGTTTTTTCCAATTGCGGGGGCGGAAAGGGGCGTTACAAAATCTTTAAACATAAAAAATGTGCGAGTTTACTAAACATAAGTATATACATACTGTCTCTAGTTAGTAGTGTTTGAGAAAATCGGTTTTATTTAATTTGCAGGGGCCGTAGAGGGCGTGGTAAAAATTTGAAACAAACTTGATAACATACCGAATTTTGTAGCTCTAGCTCTTATAGTTTCCGAGATATAGGTGTTCATCCGAACGGACGGACGAACATGGCTAGATCTATTGCCGCCAAAGCGGAAAAAACGTTTTATCTAAATATCAAAGAAACTAACTTCGGCATATCCCATTGGTAATAATATTTTTACATGTTAAAAAATTCTTCAATTCAATTCAAACAAAACATTCAGATTATTAATCTTTTTACAACAAATTATTCTTCTTCTTTCCTCATTTCCTAAGCAACCACGGCACTCTTACACATACAGTTTATGTAGCGTTGCGTCTATGTATGTGTGTGTGTGGTCTGCTGCTCTGGTTATTTTGACCAATGAAAGTAGTAGGCAGCAGGCAGCGCTTGAGCAGAGCCGATTTTATGACTGTAACTATTCTATACTATTTCATCCGATCAGATTGAAACTGGATCTGATGTTTTATATCCTATACTAACACATTAGTAAATTTCACAGCGATACACCAACTGCTTCACCTAATTTTCGTATAAGACTAAATGTTTTATTTTTTAAGAGCTAACTTAGTAATAGTAAAATTATAAGCTACCTTATTACGTGGCTCTGGCAGCAAAGGCCTTCAGCTCTAGATTTGTATGTGTTTATGTATAAGCTCTCTTAATAAGCTCCTTTGCATATTTATAGTCACTTTAAAAATGTCAATGTTCCCGAATCTATTGACTGTAGCGCCATTCAATATACTACGATTATGAAGATGAAGAAGAAACAAAAAAAAAAAGATAACAATTGGCTTGCTCCAAACTAACGGTACTTTGTTTACCAAATGTTTATTCCATCTGTGTTTGCTGTTAAAGTAAAGTCCTAGTATTTTTAGTGATGCAACTTTCTGGATTTGTATACCTCCTATTGCTAATGTGCGTATGCAGTTCTGCTTCCGGCAAACGTGCATGTGTTTGCATTTGGTGGTGGATAGCTTGGCACCTGAATATCGGGCCTAGTTAAGAATGGTTCTGAGGATTGGATTTAGGTTTATATTAATATTTTTTCTGATGAGCTGTACAGCGAGTTTGTTTTAAGCTATCATAAATAGAATCACTGAGAGTGGCGAGCGCTGGGGAATGCCGTTGTGGATGGGGTGGAAGGGGGAGATGTTGGTGTTTATTCGTAGTGTAATTTTTATGTTCGTCATGAAGTTTTTTACGTAGTTTATGATTTTAGGTCCCATTTTCCATTTTTCCATTCCGTGAGTTCGTCAAGTATTGAGGGTAGTCCGATTCTGTCACAATCTTTTTCAAAGTCTAGGGATATTATGGAGGTATGTTTTCTTCTGGAGATGGATCTTGTTAGTAGATGGTCTATCAGCAGTAAACTGTCTATAGCAGATTTTCCCTTCTTGAAACCAGTTTCCCTGTTATGGATTAATTTGTCTTTAGAAACAAACCACCAAAGTCGCTTTGCTATTATTTTGTCTAGGATCTTAGATAGACACGAGTTCAGTGATATTGGTCGGTATGAGTTTAGTGCGGTTTTGTCTGTATTGGGTTTTGAGATTGGGACTATTATACTATTATTGGTATAGAGTTTTGGAGGTTGGTTATTTGACATTTTGTTTTCCAAATTTTTGATCATGGCGTAGTTTACTCTGACGAGTCCGTGTGTTTCTCCTTTTAACGTGCTTAGAGCTGACATAAATTCGAGTAGTGTTATTTCTTTTTCGTTTTCTTAATTCTTTTTCTGGGGACATATGTGTGATTGAGTGGGTTGTTCAGTGATGCTTTTTTTGTGTTTATAAAGGTCGTAGAGAAATTGTGGTCAGATGACGCGTCTGAGAAGTTTTTGAAGGAGATTTCTGCTGTTTCTGCTTTGTTGGTGGTATTTTGGTTTGTTACTGGGTTTAGGATGCAATGAATGTGTTTTTGGGGATTTAGGCCGCAGAAGCGTCTGATGTTACTCCAAATTGTTTTTGGACGTGTGTCCGGAGCTATTTGTGTTGTGAATTTTTGTAGACTATGCTTTTTTTCTTCTTTTAGGGTCTTTCTAAATTTGGCGTTTGCTCGTTTAAATTGTATGATGTTTTGGGTACAGATGTTTCTTTTTAGCGTGTGCTATTTCTTAACTTTATCGTCTCTAAGTTTTTGAAGATTATTGTTCCACAAAGGGACGTTGATGGCTTGGTCATAGGGTGTGTCTGAGGGATTTTTTTTATTTGCACTAGATATAATTATTCTTTGTATTGTGGCTGTTTCTTTGTTTATGTTTGAGCTTATATTTAGTTGTGATGAGTATTTTTCTGTGAGTTTTGAAAATCATTCCCAGTTGGCTTTGTCGGTGATAAAAAAATATTTGAAGTATAAGTGTAGTGCATTTGTTGGATTGGAGTTCAAGAGATTGATTATGATAGGGAAGTGGTCGCTACCAAAGAGATCATTTTCTGTGTACCATGTGCTTTCGAAATGTACAATTGGACTGCTAAAGGTTATGTCGATGTTTGTTAGTGTATTGTGTGTGCTGAGGTGTGTTGGTGGACCGTCATTTAGTCGGTGATAAAAAAATATTTAAAGTATAAGTGTTGTGCATTTGTTGGATTGGAGTTGAAGAGATTGATTATGATAGGGAAGTGGTCGCTACCAAAGAGATCATTTTCTGTGTACCATGTGCTTTCGAAATGTACAATTGGACTGCTAAAGGTTATGTCGATGTTTGTTAGTGTATTGTGTGTGCTGAGGTGTGTTGGTGGACCGTCATTTAGTCGGTGATAAAAAAATATTTGAAGTATAAGTGTTGTGCATTTGTTGGATTGGAGTTCAAGAGATTGATTATGATTTGTACCATTTGCTTTCGAGTTGTACAATTGGACTGCTAAAGGTTATGTCGATGTTTGTTAGTGTATTGTTTTTTTTTTTTTTTTTTTTATTTATACCAACCGTTAAAGTCGCCAGTGATTATCACGGGTATGTTTGAGGTTTCTAGTACATTGTGCCTATTGTGTTCGGTGGCTTCTACTTCGATATCGGCCATATTTTTGATTTTTAATAATTTCATTGTTTGTAAAGTATTTTTTCTTTTGATTAATAAGGTGCCGGCGCGAGTTTTTTACAAGTGTCAACTACTTCTTCATATGCATTGTAACAATCCCTTCTCGTCCCTTGGGATATTTCTAATATCTCTTGGGCTAGGTTCGGCACAACAAATTTATTTTGTGCCCCGGTGAAATTAGAACTCGTTTGTGTTGTTAATGGTTTCAAAAATGGGTATTTATTTGTATTATTTTTGGGCTCGGCTGAATATGACAGGTTTCTCTGGAGAAGTCTCGAAACTTGGGTAGTGTTGACCATTTATTGTGGATCCCTCGTTGTTTCCTTTGGTCTCTCCCTTGTTCCTTGTGTCTCTGCTGGTTACCAATTCTGGTTCGTAGTGTGGATACTCGATTTGTACCTCCCTCTTGAGAATGTCTCCTGAACGTCGATTGGCCTTCGGATAGATCCTACGACCTTTCTTTCGCATATCCATCCTTGGCATATCCCGATTCTGTCGGGATGCTATTTCCACCTCAACATCCTTCTGCTGTTTCTCAGAGATGGTCCTTTGAATGGTCTCTTGTGACTTTTGCTCGGCAATTGCTCGTGTGGCCGTCTGTGTGCATGCCGATGTGAGCACGAAGTACAAGTTGAGAGCGCAAAAAAACAGCTAGTGTCGCACAGACTTTTGACGAAAGCAGTACTATGTCGCTTTGTTACGCAGCTACACGCAGAAAAATTAATGCTTTACTTTCTTACATGGCAACTTTAAAAATATTTTACCATTATTTATATTTTGTCCCTACAGGGTAAAAAGTATATTATAATATAAGCGAACATGCATAATGTAATATAAATGTAAGATATACATCTATGCACATATATGTATAGTATGAAAAATATATATAATAGCCGATACAAAATATGCATTCATTTTTATGACATTTAGGTAAAAGGAACCCAAGACTCATGACTGTACTTTGTTTTTTAAGGCGATTCGGTAAAAAAGGGTTGTGGGAAAATTCCGCAGTTTCACTTGCAGTTTAATTTTTTTATTCGTTTCTTCACATACAATTCGCGCAGTGTAAAGCAGCTTATGCACACAAGCAAGCGCACGCATACATTGACAGTTTGAGCTGGCTCTCTTTGTGCCTACCCCTGGTGTAGATCAGAGCCCGGCACTCATATCCCCCGGGGGACGAACTCGTTCGGCACCTCTTATGTGTGTAAGCTGAACGGCTGCCGAAGACCTCACACAAAAAAATCATGAGCAAGAGGGTGGGTTTAAGTTTCCCTCAGCATTTCGACGCAAGCAGATCTATGTCGCTTTGTTGAGAGAACACACATGAAAAAATTGATCGCTGCTTTGTTTTCTCTATCTTTTTCTTGCATAAGATTATTTGCTGCACTCGTTTTCTTGATTTGAGGCAGAATTTGATGAAGTTCCATTTTGCGCAGTGTAAAGCAATATACGTAGATCAGAGCCCGGCACTCATATCCCCCAGGGCATGATGAAATAACATAAGGTGGTCTTGTCGGAAGCCGAAGCTTACCGAGGTATACACATAACTTCAGTGCACGTTTGCTCACTCACATCACCGTCTCGCTCACCCTCAATAGACACTCAGAATACTATTCCTTTTACTCGCACTTATTGCAAGCATAGGTTAAGTGTATGTCTCTTGCCGACGGGTCCACCTTATGTTATTTCATCATGCCCCAGGGGACGAACTCGTTCGGCACCTTTTATAAGTGTAAGCCGAACGGCTGCCGAAGTCCTCACACAAAAAATCAAGAATATGAAGGTGGATTTAGTTTCCCTAAGCATTTCGACGCAATCAGATTTATCTCGCTTTGTTGAGAGAACACACATAAAAAAATTGATCGCTGCTTTGTTTTCTCTATCTTTTTCTTGCACAAGATTATTTGCTACACTCGTTTTCTTGATTTGAGGCAGAATTTGATGAAGTTTCATTTTGCACAGTGTAAAGCAACATACGCACACAAGCAAGTGCGCACATACAACTAAACTTTTTTAGCGCTCTCTTTGTGCCGGGCCCTGGTGTAGATGTGGTGTAGGTGTATGCTCTCCACATATTGCTCCATAGGCCACTCGCATGCTAGACTAGTGCATGCATTTCTCTTATCGCGTCTCCCACTCTGCGCTCTTGGGTTTCATTATTAGGCCAATGCCCTTTTTCGTTCGTAATTATGCACTCAAGATTCGTCTCACTCACGCTTTCGTTTGGGTGCAGCCGATTACCTATGTTACGCCTCCCACGCATCTTCCCGCATGGACGAAATCGCCGGCGGTTGAGTTCGACTGGCCATACTTGTATTCGATAGTAGATTGTATACTTTGGTTTGTGGTTCGACCAGTCCCAAGTATGCTTGAGTGAAAAATATTTTCATCTGGCTATATAAATTAGTGCATTTTAATCTGCCTTTTAATAATTGGCACAATAATTTGCACGCTCACGATTAGTGTGGCCAGATGTGATATATGATATAGTTGTCCGATCCTACAGATTTGCATACTTGATCTGCCCCGGGTAATAAAAAGCGCAGGAAAAACATTTCTCGACAGCTTTTAAGATGGCTGAGTAAAACGCATACGCATCAGACAGACGGATGCCGAAGTTTATGTACCCTTGCAGTCCTTGGCAATAATATTTTACGTGTTGAAAATTTATTTCCTGCAACTTAATTCATCAATACTCAAACAAAACATTCAAATTATTACTCTTTTTACTAAAATTTTTCTTGTTCTACCCTTATTGCCTAAGCAAAGCACGGCACGCATACACATACAGTTCATGTAGCGTTGCGTCTGTGTGTATGCGTGTGCTCTGTTGCTTTGATGATGACGTAGTAGGCAGCAAGCGGCGCTGCCGGCAGCGCTTGAGCCGATTTATATTGACTGTAACTTGTGTTCTATTTATCCGATCAAATTTTGGGATCTGAGGTTTTATATCCAATACTATCTAATTGGTATTTTTTATGAAAATGTTTCTTCTAGAGCTATATGATATAGAGGTCTGATCCTGACAATTTTCAAACTTTCCCGGGTTATAAGTAGCTCAAATCCCAAGTTTTATCCCAAAAGCTCTTCAGATGGCTGAGTAAAACGCATACGCACAGACGGACGGACAGACGGACATGGCTATATCAACTCAGCTTCTCATGCTGATCAAGAATATATATACTTTATATGGTCGGAAATGCTTCCTTCTATGCGTTGCACACTTCTGACCAAAATTAATATACCCTTTTTGCAAGGGTTTTTTTCTAAATAAAAAAAACGTATGTTTATTTGGCCAATAAATTTCTCAATGTTTAAATAAACATAATTTAAAATCAGAATCAAAGTTTTTTATACAAAATAAAAATTAGAGCCAAACAACATCGTGTGACTTCTTTTGGCCCGGATGACTTCTTTTGCGCCACCTTGTACAAATTCTTCACCTATTTTTCTTGTATAACTATATTATCATATAGTGGTCATGACATGATGACTTCTTTTGCGCCACCTCGTACAAATTCTTCACCTATTTTTCTTGTATAACTATATTATCATATAGTGGTCATATAGTGGTCCGATCCTGACAATTTTCACACTTTATCTGCTCCGGGCTATAAGTAGCTTCAGTGGTCTTAAGGCGTGAAGTTGATTTGCACAGACGGACGGACGGACAGACGGACATGGCTATATCAACTCAGCTTCTCATGCTGATCAAGAATATATATACTTTATGGAGTCGAAAACTTCTCCTTCTGTGCGTTACAAACATCTGAACAATTTTATAAGAAGCGATAATTTTGCTTGTTCACGTACCCGCTGAGGTGAAAATGAGCCTCATCGCTCATTTGGATTTTGGTCGAAAAATCGTCCACTTCGGTGTCGAAATTGAGGATAGCTTGGGCATAAGTTACGCGCGTTTGGTGGTGAGCAGGCAGCAGCTGATGTACGGACTGAACTTTGTAGGCGAACATGTTCAAATCTTTCACCAAAATTCGTTGCAGGGACCGCCCCGGCTGATCGATGTTTCGTGGCTCATTTCGACGTCCTCGGCTACAGCGGTGATATTCTCGGCAGAACGGGCGCTCCGGGGCCGGCCACTCCTGGCAACGTCTCGTGTGGTCCCATACTTTTCAAGGTTAGTCGCTCAACGGCGCAGTGTTTGCGCAGTTGGTGTCGAACGGCCGGGAAATCGGCGACGGAATACGCACTGCGCCAACACCACGGACGAATTGTTATGCAAAAAATAGGGTGATTTCTTTTGAACCTGGTTTTTATAACCCTGGCCCTATTTCGGTGCAGCACATTAGGTCTCATTTCATAAGTTGCAGCCAAATCTTCTAACAGTTCACCATCAGTCAGCTTTCTAATTGTTTGTAAAGTGGTCCTGGTCGCGTTGTTCTTCAGCTGGAATCCGATTTTCGAATATGTATTTCCATTAATCATATGTGCTTTTCTATAACTTCATTTCGATTATATTTAAAGCATTCCTTAAAATAAAATACGTCAAACCCAGGATACTGCTTATCATATAGCTTCAGCTCTCTGATGTGACGGTCGAGTTTTTAATAGCTCCTGATTTTTATCAATATTTATTAGTTCGTTTTTGCTTTCACCTGTGTGTTTTTTTTGCTTGACACCCTTGTGTTTTATTTGGTGTATTTTATTTTGTTCTGTTTGTTTTTTTTTTTGCTTCTGCAGTTGCTCCCCTCTTTGCCCAATCATACTATTAGTGCTAGTGTTTCTTACTTTTTCTTTTGTTCTCTCTTCTTTGTGCTTGTGCTCTGCGTAATCAGGTTTGAAACGCCGCCTGTCGAAGCTTGGCTTATAACTGTTCTTGCACTCTTGTGTGTGCTGTGCGCTCTAGCTTTCTCTTTGCTTTATTTGTAATTATTGTTTTTTCATCGATAATTATCTTAGTGCTGTGTTTTTAAATTTCTATATATTTTTATATACTTTGGTTTCTATTTGTTTTTCAATAGCTTGTAGTCTAACTACCTGCAAGCACTCTGATCGTTTTGATAATCAGTAAGAGAAATATCTTGTTGGTTCTGCGATAATCTAATTCATTTAAAATGTGCTGGCCTTAACGGCAGCGACTATGGAAAGCGACTGTGTCTAAGCCTCAGCTTGACTTAGTGCGCCCGACTTGCCCTTTTTGTGCCAGCCAACAGTTAGATTTTAGCCGTATGTACAGGGATCTTTGTTTAAAGTTTCTTTCTTTAAACAAACTGGCCAAACAGCTGTCCAAAGAGTGTTACTCTAGCGTACATTTATTATCCCAATTCAAATTGTTCCACCTTCTGAGAAGTTGCCCCAGAAGTTTACCCTTGAGTTGCTTCATAAGCAATCGCCAGACCTCTTTATTGCATCTTCTCCCATTTTACTTTCGCCTACACCATCGTCTTGTCCCTCTTTATTCTCTTCTTTTCAGATTGAAGTACCCATTACAAGCCCTGGTGTACCTCAATCTATCCCTCACGGGAACTCTGATCAATCACAGGATCATGCTGGCTCTCAATCACTTGCGGATCCCAATGCTCCTCCGCCTCCACTAACTGTAGTGCCTCATCGCAAACAATTATTTATCTCTAGGCTTGCTCCTGATACTTCTGAGTCGTCTGTGGCAGCTTACATTGGTAATATATGCCCTGCTAAAGTTTTAATTCAAAAGTTTAAGTTTTCTAGGCCTCGCGAAATCTCCTCTTTTAAAATTACAGTACCTAATGAGTATTTCTCAGCTATGGTTGACACTAATTTCTGGCCAGAGGGCCTAGTTGTACACGAGTTTGCGCCCAATAAGCGCCCAATAACCTTCCTAATTTATCTTCTGCTTCAAAAAACTAATAACGTCTAGTCTTTGCATCCATTATCAAAATGTAAGAGGACTTCTTACCAAGCTCTCGAACCTGTTCTGTGATAGCCAAGCCTTTTGGGCTGACATATTAGCTTTCTCTGAAACTTGGCTTAACTCCTCTGTTTTGGATAATGAAATTCTTTCTAATAACTTTATTTCTTATAGGCTTGATCGTGTTGGTCCTCGTGGCGGTGGAGTACTCATTGCTGTTAACTCGAATCTGTGTTAAAGTGTTGTGCCGATTGATCTTCCCTTAGGTGTTGAGTTTATTTGCGTCGAAATTGAAGGAGGGCTTGGCTTTTCAACCATTCATTTACTAGCAAGACACCGGAAGAGGGGGTTTGAAAGACATATCCACACATAGGAATCATTGAACCTTGCCACTGCATGTGGCTAGATTTTCTTTCTTTTTACTTTATTTAGGGCCCCGCTTATTTCTTCAATTTGTATGTTAACGCCCTGTATATCAGTTAAATTCTTTACTTAACTCTTCTATAAGAATCCTTGATCTTGCTTTTGTTTCGGATCCCGCTGTTATTTCGGTATCTAACACACAGCCCCTTTTGAAGCATATAGATCCTTATCACCCTACCATTGAAGTTATAATTTCGTACTACACGTTTATGCCTCAAAGTGATCTTTTATGCTTAAGCTTCTGCTCTCTGACGTGACGGTCGTGTTTTTGCATAGCTCCTGAGTTTTTAGTAATATTTATTGTTTTCTCTCAATTTTTAATTGTGCTTAGTTTGTTTACGCTCTCGCTGGTGTTGTTTGCTTGGCACCCTTGTGTTTTATTTCCATAATTCGCCAAATTAAATAGTTTAAACAGTTTTTTCTGTTTCGTGATTAGTGTTTGGTGCAATTACATATTTTTTTTTCTTTTTTTTTTCTCTTTCGTCATTGCTTCTGCAGTTGCTCCCCTCATCGCCCCCATCATACCATCAGTGCTAGTGGCTTTGTTGTTCTCTCTGCTTTGTGCTTGTGCTTAGCTTCTCTCCCGCGTAATCACTTTTGTAAGGCCGCCTCTCATAGCTCGGCTTATAACTGTTCTTGCACTCTCTGTTGTGCTGTGCACTCTAGCTGTCTCTTTGTTTTATTTGTAATTATTGATTATTTATCAATAATTATCTTTGTGCTGTGAATTTAATTTTTCTATATATTCTTATATATATATAATTTTTTTGCCTTTCTTTCGGCTTTTCAATGGCTTGTTGTCTACCTAATTGCAAACATTCTGATCGTTTTGATGATCAGTATAGAGCAATATCTTGTTGGCTCTGCGATAATCTTATTCACTTAAAATGTGCTGGCCTCAATGGCCGCGACTACGACAAATTTTCTGGTTTGTCTGTGTCTAAGCCTGAGCTTGGCTTAATGCGATGGACTTGCCCATCTTGTGCCAGCCAGCAGCTTGATTTTAGCCGTATGTATAGGGATCTTCGTTTAAGGTTTCTTTCTTTAAACAAACTGGCCAAACAGCTGTCAAACGAGTGTGACTCTAGCGTTCAATTATTGTCGCAATTCAAATTTGTTCCACCTTCTGAGAAATTGCACAAGATATGTACCCTTGAGTTGCCTCGTAAGCAGTCGCCAGCTCTCTCTATTACTTCCTCTCCGATTTTACTTTCGCCTACACCATCTTCTTGTCCCTCTTTATGCTCTTCTTTTCAGATTGAAGTAGCCATTACAAGCCCTGGTGTACCTCAATCTGTCCCTCACGTTAACTCTGATCAATTACAGGATCATGCTGGCTCTCAATCACTCGTGGATTCCAATGCTCCTCCGCCTCGACTAACTGTAGTCCCTCAACGCAAACAAATATTTATCTCTAGGCTTGCTCCAGATACTTCTCAGATGTCTGTGGCAGCTTACATTGGTAATATATGCCCTGCTACGCTCTTAATAAAGTATTTCTCAGCTATGGTAGACCGTTTGGCCAGAAGGCTTAATTGTACACGAGGTTGCGCCCAATAAGCGGTCGGCAACTTCCTGATTTATCTTTTTCCTTATCTGCTTCAAAAAACTATTAACGTCTAATTATTGCATGCTTTATTAAAATGTAAGAGGATTTCTTACCAAGCTCTCGAAACTGTTCTGAGAAAGCCAAATCTTTTCGGCTGACATATTAGCTTCTTCTGAAACTTGGCTCAACTGCTCTATTTTGGATAATTATTATTCTTTCTAATAACTTCTTATTTCTTATAGCCTTTCTGTCAACTCGAATCTGTATTCAGATGTTGTGCCATTAAAGATGTTATTTGCGTTAAGGTTAACTCTCAATCCCACATTTAAATTGTATGTTTTTTCCCAGTACTACTCAAGACTGTATTATCACTAGCTTATCTTCTAAGACGTCTTTCCTTTCTTACCTAGTTGCATCCTTAAAATGTGTTCGATTGCCTATCTAAGCCTTTATCCTGTTTATTCTTCATATCAAGTAATATTTGTCGTTTTCTTGATGTTTAGAAGGAAGTTTTATTATTCCGCTGCATAAAAAGCGCAACGAATCGGATATTTCGGAACTTTCCACAATACCTAAGCTATTTTATTTACGAAAATTATTACTTCTTCCCTTCAACACTTATCTAGATCCACTATTTCTCCTTGACAGCATGACTTCATGAAAAGTCGTTCGTCGCTTACCAACTTACCAGCGTACGAAGTTTGCTCCTGCCCTCTGGTTATACCCTCGGATTCCTAAAAAAGTCACTTCATGCATGAAAAATTACCAAATTTCTGGATTCATTTTCAGGGTGTATTTTCAGCATACGTAAAAAATAAAGTTAAGTTTTTATACCAATTAATGTACCATAAAGGTACATTAATTTGTGTCAGAAGTTTGGAACACATAGAAGAAAGCTTCTCCTACCATGTAAAGTACACATATTCTTGATCACCATGACGAGAAGAGTTCAAATCAGGGACCGTAAATAATGATTTTTTTTTTTTAAATGAAAAAATCATTTACTTATAGAGGACTTAGAAAAGAATAGATTACACCAATATATTTAATGCGATACCATCTATGCATTTTTGGAAAGATTTTAAAAAATTCAATTTTTTCAATTTTCTTCAAAAAAGATTATTAATTTTGAGTAATTTATACAAAATTATCCATAAAAATCTTTTTTGATAAAAAAAAAATAAAAATCAAAAATAATGATTAAAAATGATTTTTATTTTTTTCGCTCAAACTAAAACTCACTTTTGAAAAACGGCAAATAATTTTTTTTAGTTTACACCTTTTGTGATGGAAAGTTTAAGCAAAATAGACAAACTTTTAGTTTACACCTTTTGTGATGCAAAGTTTAAGCAAAATAGACAAACTGTTGTCATATAGACGGATTTTAATAAGGCGAACGATTCCGTAAATCAAGGGTTACATGATTACATTAAAGTATTCCGGAGGTTCTGCTTGATTGCTTTTTACAATTTCTAAACCATAGCAGGCATAAAGTTATTTTCCGATCTTTTTATATCCTTACAAATAGGGTAAATTAATTTTGGTCAGAAGTGTGCAACGCATAGATTTAAAGTAAATATATTCTTAATCAGCACGACGAAGCGAGTTTATTAAGCTATGCCCGTCCGTCCGTCTGGACTCGCAAACTCCCTAGGAGGAGTCTAGGGACCGTAAGAGCTACAGAGCTGAAATTTTGCATGTAGGCTTATATTTACCGCACAGGTTGTATATTTCGGATTCAGCCGGTTCGGACCACTATATCATATAACTTTTCTAAGCTATTGTAATAAAATTTTATATGTGTCAATATTACAAATGACTGTGCCACATTAAAAATTTACAGATTTACTTCAGCTTGTCTTGATTACCTTTTTTGCTCTTTCCTGCACATTAACCTTTCAGGAAAGTTTGCTGTCTATAATCATTCCAAGATATTTTATCTACTACTTTCGCATAACCCAGGAGGAGTAGTTCGTTCGAAGACTAAGTGTTATCTGCAAAGGCAGTACTTGTTGAGCAGGTGGTTCACAACGATTTTCTTAGTATCCTTGATACCATGCGCCACTTTTATGTACTTTGGTACCCATACAGCAAGCGCCTTCTTTTTATTACACTAGTTTACAAAAAAATGACATTGAGATTCCTCCAAATTAATGACATATTTACTTTAACCTGAAGAAATAATTTCTGGGCTTCTCAGAGGGGCAGAGGTTTATTATGTCACAAACGAAAGGGAATTGTTGTTGGTGTCTTAATATTAATAGTGACCACCAACCACTCACGTTCTGAAAAGAACTCAAACGCGAGAATAAAACGATGGAAGTACTATGTATATTGAGGCAAGGTACAACAATTTTTTATTCCCATTGCCAATTATGCAGCTGAATGCATTGACAATGACAGTGAACTATCATTGACAAATACCATTAAGACTTTGGATAAACCGGTCAACGTTTACAGAAACCTAATAATTATTGAACACACACATGTTTTGTCCTGTCGTTGTTTCATTTTATATTGTGAAAAAACTCGATATTTTATAGTGTTTCATGACTGGACAGTTCTTTTACAAACTTAAAGGGTAAAAATGAATCCCAAACTTGTAAATGGGATTAAATAAAATTTGAATATCGTGGAAAAAAACAGCATCAATTTTTTGAAGAATTCCCATCGCCAAAATTTCAATTTCTTTGTATGTCCTGAAGAAATTTTACATGTCGATATTTTCTTTACTCTTGGAAAACATTTTCTGCCTTGTATCGACAAATTTTTAAAGCTTAATTAATATTTTCACGTCAATACTCAGCACATGTTTTCTACTGCGACAATAAAAGGTCAGAAACGGTAAGAAACCTTTTCGAAAATAATTTTGGAATCTCTATTGTAAATGCGACCAGTCTGCACAGCAGTAAGCTCTAACCGTCAAGTGAAACGATTTCATAGCACCCTTATTGCAATCGCTAAGTTAAAGTTGGGTAGAAAACTAGAGGATAAATCAAGTTAATGCTTAAGTCTACAATTCATACGGAATGTATGTATGTACAAATATGCCACCAAAATTCGTTAAAAAACACAAAATGATTTGCTTAAATATCATAACAAAACAGGCTTTCGGTTTTTCTAGTAGTATCAACTGAATTCTTAGATGATGAAGTAATTTTAGGAGAAGACCTTTGAAAGCAGGCTGAAAAAAATTAATCGTAATGGCGTAGAAATCGGAAAATATTCTGATGATTCGAAAATAAGATCGGTAGTGAGAATTTAGGTCGAAAACGGTGGAATTGACATTGACTTAAATGCATCACAAACGGCAAAGGGCGAAGTGAATGAACTTATCAAAAACTATAAGCCGGAAAGGAAAAACTAAAATCGACAAATGTTGAAATGGGAATTGTATTAAAAGAAGATAGTCTAATTTATTGGAGACCACGATTCGCTTTCTCTGAACGGTGAAATAATAAAACAATCCGAGTCTGAATTCAGCAGTCCGGTCGTATTAGTAAAAAAAAACGCGATGGCACTCCCCGGCTGTGCATTGACTACAGAAGAATAAACAAGGTAATAGTAAAAGACCATTTTCCATTACCACTGATTGAAGATCTGTTGGATCAGCTGCAAGAAGCAACAGTTTTCAGTACCATCGATTTAAAGACTGGATTTTTCCATGTAGATGTTGAAAAAGAGAGTCGAAGATTCACCTATCTCGTTACACACAGCGGACAGTACCAGTTTTTAAAAGTTCCTTTGATTGACGAACTCTCCTGGGGTATTTCAGAGACACGTTAAAGGGGGTTTCTACCCTATGTTATAAAAATATTCCATTTTTTTTTTTACATTTTCGGATAGATATATGTTTTAAGAATACTGTGTAAAAATTTCTTTCGGCCGTTATGTGGAGCGGTGTCAAGCGCGCTGTGCCGTAGCGCATATTTTCAAACCTGTTTTTCTCAAAACTACATTTTTGGAGCTCATGGAAGTCCTACAGGGCGCAAAAAGTAACCAATCGCTATGAAATTTTTTACACATGTTCTTTAGGATATTGTTCAGCGTTGGTAGTAGAATTGACGAAAAATATTAAAAATCGTTATTTTAAAAAATTAATTATTAACAACGAATAGGCAAAAAATACATTTTTTTCTAAAAAAAAGCTCATAACTTTTTCATTTTTCATCCTTTTTCCCAATTTTACTACCAGTGTCTAGATTAAGAAAAAATTTTAATTTTTGTATTCAGACTTCACTTGCGAACGGGACTTCCATAAGGACGAAATCGGAATGCCATTGGAAAATTCCCCCCACTTCCCCATTTCACGGATCTCCGAAAAAAAATTTTTATACATAGAATTTAGTTTTCCCAACAACTGTTTTATTCCTTGAACCCCCCATAATGCCGTTCTTAACCCGTTATGATACGGCTATCCCATATGTCGACGACATTATAAACCCTGGTAAAACTGAAGAAGAAGCCATCCCCAATCTAAGAAATGTTTTGAAGCGTTGTGAAGATTATGGTTTAGTCATCAATTTAAAGACATGTTGCTTTTTAAATTGTGAAATTGAATTTTTGGGGCATACTATAAAGAATCAGACGATAAGTATTTCAGGCGCAAAGACCAAAAAAAATCGGGTGACTACATCATATTGTTCCCATAGGAACGATCGGTGGATAACAGTGACTTTGATCAATATCTTGGCTATGCCAGGATTGTAGGCCGTTCTTTCGCAAATATTAGCCTTTTTAGATAAAACGTTTTTCCACTTTAATGGCTATGGGTAAGAAAACAGTTAGCAAAACAGTTGCAAGGGTATACAAACGTTGACGCGGTCGAAGTTAGCCCCGGCCCTCTGGTTCGATTATAGTCAAGACTTTTACAGATTTGTTAAAGAACGATGCAAAATTTATATTCAACGAGAGTCAGATAAAATTTTTAATTTGCTCAAACAGTTGATTACATCTACAATGGAATTAATCACAATACTACAACAAAGCTCAGTTTTTGGAAATCCAGCTCAAATTGTTTCTGACACAGGCTCTACGTTTACCTTTGATTAGTTTAAGAAGTATTGCAAGGCAGAAAATATCGAATTTCACGCAGTTACGACTGGTCTTCCACAAGCCAACAGACAAGTGCAACGCCTTAACGCAGTTATTATATCCGTGTTGTCTAAGATATCAATAGCAAATGGTATAAGTTTGTCGGCAAAGTGCAACAAACGCTTAACTCCACGTACAGTATAAGCACACATTCAAGGACGTTGGAACTTCTGATTGGTATAAAGATCCACGCAGAAGACGATCTTAAGCTGAAAGAAATAATTCACGATGAGATGATTTAGATTTTTAACGACAACAGAGATGAGCTCTGCAATCTAGCGAAGCAACAGATCCATCGTATGCAAGAAGAAGACCTGCAACTTACGTCGCAGACCTGTTTCTACATATAAAGTCGGTGATCTGGTAGCTGTTAAAGAAATCCAACTTGGAAGAGGTTTGAAGCTGAAGCCCAAATACTTAGGTTCGTACCGCATTACCTTGGTAAAGGCCAGATATATAGAACATGGTCAAAGATACATTGTTCAACGAGGGTCCTAAGCGAACTACGATTTGCGATGCCTATAAGAAGCCGTAGGGCGAATTTAGCGAAAGGCAAGGCAGTCGAACCGAAGAGACGAGCGAGTACGGTTGCAGTAAAGATGAAAAGACAACTAATTGCTAAATATTCAAATAACTAGTTTTACATTAAATAAACTAAAATACTACAAACAAATATATTAAATAAAACAAATTCCCACAATAATTATCCCCTCGTCAATCCTTGTATTTGGTCCCAGATGACTAGGCTGCGTACGGCACATAGCTGTGATTGCCCTGAGTGTAGTCTGCGAGCTCATATGTAATGCTTAACCAGATTGCAAAATGTTACGTGATTGTTTTTAACGCATTCGTTGACCGCCTGCACTCCGCTGCTACGTTATCATGTATCTGTATCTGTGCCACGGGGAAAATTATGACATTAAACTGACTATGGAGACTGTTGTGAACTGTTCGGTAAAAATAGATTTCAAATCTGCTTCATCGACAATATATGGGATTATTATGTTTGATTTGGCAAGCGTAATAGTAAGCGTAAGGTCTTGAATTTCTGTAATTAGCATTCTATTTGTTGCTAGTAACGTTTCGTAAAGGTGTGGGATATCGGTAATTTCACCACTTCTGGATTGTATTATTTTATTAACTATATCTGTAAGTAAATCGATTTACTGTTGAGTTTCTGTTTTAATTATTATTTGTCTATTGTTAGATTGAATTAGCTGTGCTTCTGTTATTTTAATTTTTTCCAAATCTGCCGCATCAGGCGTTCCTGCCACAACCTTTAGTGCTGTGCCCAAAAAATCTAAACTTTTTGCTATCCTGTGGTGTATCATTAAAACGGATAAAAGATTTTGAACATGTTTTATGTTTACTTCTATAAATTTTCGCATGTGCGTCAAGGGGAATAACTCAGCCAGTTTTATAGTATCGTCTATGATTTTCGCGAATTCGGTCAGGTTAGTCGAGTGTCTTACATAGCTGTGTTGCTCCCATATTAAAACATTGCCGTCTAGAACGGGAATGAAATTTGCATTGGAGCAGTCGGTAATGCGTGCCCCTGCTGCGGGAAAGGTAAACAAGGACTTTAGTAACTGTGTGGTTTGATGTAGCAAATAAGGAACTTAATAAAAATTGTACAGACTTTCCCAGGTCTGCTTGTACGCGTCCCTCAGAACGCAATGGGGATAGTTTGTTTCCCAATCTTTTATTATCTTTAATGAATACCTTGTCACCTACGTCAAATATCCTATCTCCTATCCTATTGCCTATCTGGGTTGCATCTGTTGAGTTTATCTTGCTGGGCCTTGTTTATTCTTTCTTTAATATTTTTCCGCAAGTCAGTGTCTTCTGCATAAAAAACGTAAATTGGCTTTTCTTCTGTAACCGAATGAACATTGTTGAATTGAACTGAATTGTCACAATTAATTGTCTTTATTTTAGGAAAAATATGGAGATATGGAATATGGGGATGGTATTATCCGTTATTGGTTGGGATAATAAGGTTTGTACAACAGCAAATTTGGAAAACTTGTCCACTCACGTCAGAAATAGCTTGTCAGTGAAGCATATATCAATATGCAGCTTTTGGCCGGAATAAAGCGGTATGCGCGTTTCCCCAAGCTTTTGTTTTTTTGGGTGACGGTCGTACTTAGCAGTAGTGCAGACTTTACAGCTTAAGACAATTTCATTGGTTAAATTGGCCATTTTTGGAAAGTAATACTCCCGAAGTATTTGTTTGATATTATCTCTATGTGTTCGGTATTAACTGTTTGAATTTGATCATCTTTGTTGGTGTTATCGGTTACCATATTCGTGCACTGTTAAAACTTTGTTGCTTTCTGCTCTCTGACGTGACGGTCGTGTTTTTGCATAGCTCCTGAGTTTTTATTAATAGTTATTGTTTTTTCTCAATTTTTAATTGTGCTTAATTTGTTTACACTTCCGCTGGTGTTGTTCGCTTGACTCCCTTGTGTTTTATTTCCATAATTCGCCAAATTAAATAGTTTAAACAGTTTTTTCTGTTTCGTGATTAGTGTTTGGTGCAATTACATATTTTTTTTTCTTTTTTTTTTCTCTTTCGTCATTGCTTCTGCAGTTGCTCCCCTCATCGCCCCCATCATACCATCAGTGCTAGTGGCTTTGTTGTTCTCTCTGCTTTGTGCTTGTGCTTAGCTTCTCTCCCGCGTAATCACTTTTGTAAGGCCGCCTCTCATAGCTCGGCTTATAACTGTTCTTGCACTCTCTGTTGTGCTGTGCACTCTAGCTGTCTCTTTGTTTTATTTGTAATTATTGATTATTTATCAATAATTATCTTTGTGCTGTGAATTTAATTTTTCTATATATTCTTATATATATATAATTTTTTTGCCTTTCTTTCGGCTTTTCAATGGCTTGTTGTCTACCTAATTGCAAACATTCTGATCGTTTTGATGATCAGTATAGAGCAATATCTTGTTGGCTCTGCGATAATCTTATTCACTTAAAATGTGCTGGCCTCAATGGCCGCGACTACGACAAATTTTCTGGTTTGTCTGTGTCTAAGCCTGAGCTTGGCTTAATGCGATGGACTTGCCCATCTTGTGCCAGCCAGCAGCTTGATTTTAGCCGTATGTATAGGGATCTTCGTTTAAGGTTTCTTTCTTTAAACAAACTGGCCAAACAGCTGTCAAACGAGTGTGACTCTAGCGTTCAATTATTGTCGCAATTCAAATTTGTTCCACCTTCTGAGAAATTGCACAAGATATGTACCCTTGAGTTGCCTCGTAAGCAGTCGCCAGCTCTCTCTATTACTTCCTCTCCGATTTTACTTTCGCCTACACCATCTTCTTGTCCCTCTTTATGCTCTTCTTTTCAGATTGAAGTAGCCATTACAAGCCCTGGTGTACCTCAATCTATCCCTCACGGGAACTCTGATCAATCACAGGATCATGCCGGCTCTCAATCACTTGCGGATCCCAATGCTCCTCCGCCTCCACTAACTGTAGTGCCTCATCGCAAACAATTATTTATTTCTAGGCTTGCTCCAGATACTTCTGAGTCGTCTGTGGCAGCTTACATTGGTAATATTTGCCCTGCTAAGGTTTTAATTCAAAAGTTTAAGTTTTCTAGGCCTCGCGAAATCTCCTCTTTTAAAATTACAGTACCAAATGAGTACTTCTCAGCTATGGTTGACCCTAATTTTTGGCCAGAGGGCCTAGTTGTACACGAGTTTGCGCCCAATAAGCGCTCTCGTCCGTTGCCTGTCCACCTTCCTACTTTATCTTCTGCTTCAAAAAAATAATAACGTCTAGTCTTTGCATTCATTATCAAAATGTAAGAGGACTTCTTACCAAGCTGTCGAACCTTTTCTGTGATAGGCAAACCTTTTCAGCTGACATATTAGCTTTCTCTGAAACTTGGCTTAACTCCTCTGTTCTAGATAATGAAATTCTTTCTAATAATTTTATTTCTTATAGGCTTGATCGTGTTGGTCCTCGTGGCGGTGGAGTACTCATTGCTGTAAACTCGAATCTGTCTTCAAGTGTGGTGCCGATTGATCTCCCCTTAGGTGTTGAGTTTATTTGCGTCGAAGTTACATGTTCTAACTTTAGCCTATATATCTCTTGTTCTTATATTCCTCCAGCTTCTGATACCATGATCTACGTGCACCATGCTGATGCTTTACGAACTATTTTTGGTCGTCTTAAAGATCGGGATGTTCTTATAGTTTTAGGTGATTTTAACTTGCCTAATATTTCTTGGCTTGTTGATGATAATCTATCTTTCTTAATTCCTTCATCTCAACATGTTTTTCTTGATAGCCTACTTGAATGTCCACTATATCAGTTAAATTCTTTCCTTAACTGTTCTAAAAGAATCCTTGATCTTGTTTTTGTCTCTGATCCCACTGTTAGTGCTGTATCGCAAACACAGCCACTAGTGAAACCTGAAGATCCTTATCATCCTACCATTGAAGTTACTATTTCTTACAATTCCGTTACTAATTTATTTAAAAACATCTCAAATTCTCGTCGTAGATGTTTTCGTAAAACAAATTTCAATCTTCTTAACAGCCTTATTTTCTCTTTTGATTGGTCGTTTCTATTTGAGTGCTGCGATATAGATTGTGCAGTGAAGTTTTTCTATTCTGCTCTTAATTCTCTAATTGATAAATGCGTTCCTTATGTGAATGTCTCTACCGTCTCCAGCTCGCCAGTCTGGTTCACACGTAGGCTCTCTAATCTTCGTAACATTAAATCGAGATATTTTAAAAGATTTAAAAAAACTGGTTCGCGACTTGACTATGCAAATTATTGTATAGCCAAATCTCAATTTTGTCTCTTAAATACTCAATGCTACAACAATTATCTCGTTCGCTGTAAGGCTGAATTTTATAATAACCCCAAAAGATTTTACAACTTTGTCAATTCCAAAAGACGCTCTAATGTCCTACCTTCCACCTTCAGACTTAACGACCAGTCTGCTAATAATGATTTAGATATTGCAGATCTGTTTGCTAAATTTTTTCAGTCGACATATTCTACTACTGTTTCGGATCCCACACCCTATCCCTTTTCAATCCCACATTTAAATTGTATGTTTTTTCCCAGTATTACTGAAGACTGTATTCTCTCTAGCTTGTCATCTATGAAGTCTTCCTTCGTTCCCGGGCCTGATGATATACCTAGTTGCATCCTTAAAATGTGTTCTATTTCCCTATCTAAGCCTTTAGCTCGGTTATTCTTTATATCGAGTGAGACTTGTAGATTTCCTGATATTTGGAAGGAGTCATTTATTATTCCGCTTTTTAAAAAGGGTAGCAAATCGGATGTTTCCAACTACCGTGGCATTGCCAAACTTTCGGCAATACCTAAACTGTTTGAGAAAATTATTACGTCTTCTCTTCAACATCTATCCAGATCCACTATTTCTCCTTGTCAGCATGGTTTCATGAAAGGTCGTTCGTCGCTTACCAACCTTTTAGAATTGACTACCCTTGTACACCATGGCTTCCGTAAAAAGTGTCAAACTGATGTTATTTATACTGACTTCAGTAAGGCTTTTGATACGGTTGATCATTCTTTGCTTCTCGCGAAACTTAACATCATGGGTTTTTCACCAAAATTATTGGGTTGGTTAAAGTCGTATCTTATTGGCAGAACCCAAAAGGTGTCTTTTCGTTCCTCGATATCTAAAACTGTTCGAGTTACGTCAGGTGTACCCCAAGGCAGTCATCTGGGCCCACTATTATTTACATTGTTTATAAATGATTTGCCTTTGGCCTTGGCGCATTCACGCGTGCTCATGTTTGCGGATGACGTCAAGATTTGTTATTCCTATAATGATCCTTCTTTCCAACAGTACTTGCAATCAGATCTCGATGCGTTCTGTGATTGGTGCCACGTTAATAAATTACACCTTAATGCCTCTAAGTGTTCTTTTATGACTTTCAGTCGTTTGTCTCCGCTCCTAGCTCATTACTCTATTAAGTCTGTTCTGTTAGATTGTGTTCCATCATTCAAAGACTTAGGCGTTATGTTTGACCCTAAACTTTCATTTAATGTTCATATTTCTTCAATTGTCAACAGAGCAAGATGCCTTCTCGCCTTCATTAAACGTTGGGCCAAAGAATTTGATGATCCCTATGTAACAAAGGTTTTATACACTTCGTTAGTTCGCCCTACTCTAGAATATTGCTCGCCAGTGTGGAACCCGCAATATGATGTTCACCAGCGTAGTATTGAATCGGTACAGAAGCAATTCCTAAAGTTTGCGCTACGCGGTCTAAATTGGGACCCGGGTCTTCGCCTACCTTCTTATTCTGATAGACTTCTTCTTATTAATCTTCCTTCACTTTATAACCGTAGGCTTGTTTTTGGCATTCTCTTTCTCCATAAACTAGTCAACGGCGAAGTCATTTCTACCAATTTACTAGATACGCTGTATTTTTGTGTTCCCTCACGTCGGACCAGAAACTTTTTTCCTATTCACCTTAGTAGATGTCTGACTAACTACTCTCTTCACGAACCTCTTCGTGTTCTTTGCCAATCTTTTAACAACCTTTCTCACCTTATCTCTCCTCATCTTTCTGTCATTTCTCTTCGCGCTATACTTTTTAATCATCTACAGCGAAACCAATGAAAATATTCTGGACTTGGATTGGCTGCAACTCATCCCTGGCCACATTGGCTGTGAATCGGGGCATAGCTGGCACCTTGTGCAAATAAAACACCTCCACCGGGCCGGGGATGTTTAGTTGTGTATAAAGCTAAGCTACCTTCTTTATTTAATTACTATCTGTCTTTAGCTTAAGCTTTTTCGTCGACTGCTGTGTTAGTTGACGTAAATAAATAAATAAATAAAAATAAAAGTCGCGAGTTAAAACCAAAATATTAGACGGTTTCTTTAAAAAATGTTGTCCTTTCTTTCGACACTCTCATGTTTGGCGTTGCAAAGCAGTTGGAGCACGGTGTCAATGTGTTTGACATGCTCGGCTTCATTTCCAGAAAATATTAGCACGTCATCTGTAGATGACGTCTACGTATAGACGTATGCTTCCTGCACTTTTCAAACCAAAGGGTAAGCGACAGAATTCGTATTTGTCGACGTTTACTGAGTTAGCCGTTTTTCGCGCGATCCTTTTCAGCTAGATAAAATTGGTGGTACCTAAATTTTAAATCCAATGTCGCAAAAAAATTACCTTTCCAAGATTCGCTAGAATTATTGGAATGTTTGGCATTGGGTACCGGTCGGCAATGGTCCGCTCGTTTAACTTTCGAAAGTCAATGACGAGTCGTTTTTGTTACCGTTTAAGTTAGCCTTTTTCGTCAACAACCCCTGCAGGATTGTTGTACAAAGACCAAAATGGTCTTATAATGCCGTTATTCAACAGCTGAGCGATTTCATTGTTAACGAAATCGTCTACACGCATAGGATATGGGTAAAGCTTGGAGTACACTTCTTGGTTGTCTATAGTGTAATTTGTGGCAATGACTGAAGTGTTATATGGCAATGCCTTGTTAAAGGTTGAAAATGCGCCGATCCTGTTCAGTATTAACTTTTTAATTTCCTCTATTACGCTATCAGGAACTACTATGTCACCAATGCGTGTCGTATTGCCATATGTAATACTACCGATGTGTAAGTTTAGGGTTACTCCTGCCTGCGTTAGCAGATCGAAGCCTATTATAGTATCAAATGTATCAAAGGTACCTAAAATAAAAAACGGAGCATTCTCTCCGATAATTCCCATGAAGCATTTTTATACCCTTGCAGAGGGTATTATAAAATTGGTCAGATGTTTGAAACGCACGGAGGGAGACGTTTCCGACCACACAAAGTATATATATTCTTGATCAGCACGCAAAGCTGAGTAAAAATTTAATTACATTTGCTTGTTTTTTTCTATCCTAAAAAAAAACACGAAAAACTGCCATTTTTAGGCCTCCTAAAGCAGGCTCACCCCTTAAGTAACAATGGAATGAAATCAGAATTTAAGGTCAAAAAAAAATGTACTCAAATTTTTTGCCGCCACTGTATAAGGCATTTCATTGATGATGTGTTGCTTATGGCGTTGCAACCTTTTCCATCCACAATAGTTAGTTGAAGTGAATGATTAATGGAAAATTTTGTTTCTGGAATTCCAAATTCGGTTGGCTTTAGGTCATTTATTTAGCCCTAAAGTACTGCTCTTCTTCAAGGGATAGTGTGGTGGTCTGCTTTTAAAATTGCAGTCTGATCGGTCTACAATAGCGAGTAGACGATGGCCTAGGATTTTTATTATTTTAGAGTCTGTTTTAGTTACAAGCTAAAGTGGGACGTACGATGTTAAAAATAGGCTTATATCGTCGTCAATACGGTTAGTTTGTTTGTATTCACTGTGGCCTATGCTGCCTCCTCCTTTGCCAATTAATGTTAAATTATTCTCCGTTTCATCAATACCATTTTCAATTGAGCTCTTTTAAAGCTCTAAACTGCTCGAAGCTGTGTTGTCGAGAAGACTTTGCAGTTCGACTTTTGCATATGGGCATTTCCGCCGAAGTGTCAACCAAGAGCAAAAAACTAAACCATCTTCGACATTTTCTTTATTATCTATCTTTTGTGATAAGCTTTTACACGATAAAAAGTTTACCAAAATATGTTTATCACATTACAATCAATTAAAAAAAAAATCGGAATTATAATGTAACCCGCATTGTTTGCAGATTATCGGGTTTTCTTTGCCCACTTTTATAGGTTCCGTTCGACACCGACAAAGAGGATTAGTTTACATTGTGCAAAAAATTAGGAGACTCAGAGATCAAGAGAAGTTAAAAAGTAGGGAGCAAATATAGTATTCAACTATGAATAATGAAATTTTCTAAGTATGTTCGTTTGACACGGTATGTGCGAATTACTACTACAAAAAACACCTACTTATTTTTACAGGTCCGCACACTGCGACGTGCGTGAAGCTACACAATGATTTGTCTCTAATATGCAAATAATATGCACAGATGTGTGTATCTACCTTATAATGAAGTCCTATATTTGTCGGTGTATTGATTGTATGGAGCATGTTGTAATGTTGTTCTTGGTCTACTATGTTTGCTGCGTCAAAATTTGGTGAATGTCCACTAGCGGCACAGTGGGCCGTGTCGTTTTTTACACTTTGTTCGTCTAGTTTTTAGCCTCGATTTGGTTGTCCCTATATACATATCACAGTTTTCTTTATTGGTCCCGTACAAGGTATTTTATAAAGTAAGTTGCTCTTGTTCATTGTATCAATCTTGCTTTTTGTCCTGTTGAATTTACTCCATAACGTGTTGTTGGGTTTGTGTGCTATCTGTATTTGTTCTGTGTCATAGCAATCCGAGTTTAATAATCTTTCCGAGAGTTGTGGGTCATATGTGACGGACATGAAGCGTTTTGTCGTGGTTGCTCTATTGGTTTTCTTCTTGTGATATTTTAGTAATGGACATCCTTATGGTGTGGTTTGAAAAGTTAATATCTTTTAAAATTCGTCTAATTTCTTTCTTCGTTTCTTCATGAAAAATTGGGTACGATATGTTAAGCATACCGTTGTATACAACCTCTTCCTGTATTCATTATCATCGACTTCGGATGTTTGGAGTTGAAGTTGATGATTCGTCCTGATGCTGTTGGTTTTTTGTACTATTTTAATTTTAGCTCGTTTTCTCGTCTGTGTATTGATGCGTCTAGATAAGTCATTTTGTTGTCATTTTCTATCTCTATTGTAAACGTTATGTGAATCTCGTCTTCTTTAATTATGGCAAGAAGGTCATCTACATATTTCGTCACAACTCTAGGTGGTCGCTGTAGTGTTTTCATCATTTTGTCTAAGTGTTCTTCCATAATTATGTAGGCTATTATTGGTGACGCTGGTGATCCCATAGGCATTCCTTTAGTTGCGTGTATATGTTGTCATGGTATCTAAAATATCTGTGCTTTTGTATACGGCATTGAGACTAATCTGCTCATCAATTGGTTCTCCATCCAAATACATAGTCAACATATTAAAAAACCAGAGGGCCGGGGCTAACTTCGACCGCGTCAAAGTTTGTATACCCTTGCAACTTTTTTGGTAACTTTTTGCTTACCTATAGCCAAAAATGTTTAAGCTGAAAGGGCTAATGTGTCCGAAAGAACGGCCTACAAACTTAGCATAGGAAATAACGAAGATATTGATCAAAGTCACTGTTTTCTACTGATCGTTCCTATGGGAGCTATATGATATAGTCACCCGATATTTATCAAATTCGGCACAGTCATTAATAGATATATTAAACCAACAAATGTTTAATTTGAAAGCAATCGCGTCAAAAGTAACGAAGTTATTGACAAAAGTCACTGTTTTTGAAAGATCGTTCCTATAGGAGCTATATGATATAGTCACCCGATTTTGATCAAATTTGGCATAGTCGTTTATATGTGTAATTAACTCACCAATATTAAATTTCATGACAATAGCTCAGAAAATAACGAAGTTATTAAGAAAAGTCACTGTTCGTGACTTTGGCATTTGTATGGGAGCTATGTGATATAGTGATCCGATCCGGCTGAATCCGAGATATACAACGCCTGCAGTATATACAAGCCTACATGCAAAATTTCAGCTCTGTAGTGCTAACGGTCTAGGAGGAGTTTGCGTTGATCCAGACGGACGGACGGACGGACGGACGGACGGACGGACGGACGGACGGACGGACGGACATGGCTATTCGAACTCGTCTCGTCGTGCTGATCAAGAATATATATACTTTATATGGTCGGAGATGCTTCCTTCTATGCGTTGCACACTTCTGACCAAAATTAATATACCCTTTTTGCAAGGGTATAATAACGGAAGACTCAACACACAACATAAAGAACGCCTCAGAATTTAAGACAAGGATTAATGACACATACATTTGCGACGATGAAAGATTGATATCATTTGACGTAGTCTCACTTTTTCCAAGTATTCTAATAGAATTGGCACTTGACACTATCAAGGAAGAATGGAAAAAATAACAAAATAAAAAAAATAAATGATAATAATACATAGATCTGACTACAAGCCTCGTCAACACCACAATGTACTAACGGCCCACTGTGCCGCCAATGGACATTCACCAAACTTTGACACAGCAAACATAATAGACCAGGATCAACATTACAACAAACGTTATACTTTGAAGGTGCTGCACATAATAAATATCCCGACAAATATAAGACTTAATTATACAACTGCACGCACTTATACAGGCATTTATTAGGGACAAGTCAGTGTATAGCTCCACGTCACAGTGTGCGGACGTGTAAAAATAAGTAACAAGAACAAAAAGAAACACCTTGTTGTCAATTAATGTTAAAGATAATCACAATTAAATGTATTTATAGTTGCCCTGAAGACGACCACCGATGAGTTGTCGAAATATATCGGAGAAGAAAATAAGAACAAACTGTTTTTTACCCTTGCAAAAAGGGTATATTAATTTTGGTCAAAAGTGTGCAACGCATCGAAGGATGCATCTCTGACCATATAAAGTATATATATTCTTGATCAGCACGACGAGACGAGTTCAAATAGCCATGTCCGTCCGTCCGTCTGGATCAACGCAAACTCCTCCTAGACCGTAAGAGCTACAAAGCTGAAATTTTGCATGTAGGCTTGTATATACTGCAGGCGTTGTATATTTCGGATTCAGCCGGATCGGACCACTATATCATATAGCTCCCATACAAACAGCAAAGTCACGAACAGTGACTTTTCTTAATAACTTCGTTATTTTCTGAGCTATTGTCGTGAAATTTAATATTGGCGAGTTAATTACACATATAAACGACTATGCCAAATTTGATCAAGATCTGGTGAATATATCATATAGCTCCCTTAGGAACGATCGGTCAAAAAGAGTGACTTTTGTAAATAACTTCGCCACTTTTAACGCGATTGATTTCAAATTAAACATTTGTTAGTTTAATATATCTGTTAATGGCTGTGCCAAATTTGATAAGGATCGGGTAACTATATCATATAGCTCCCATAGGAACGATCGGTGGAAAACTGTGACTTTGTCCAATAACTTCGTTATTTCCTATGCTACGACTGTTGGCCGTTCTTTCGCAAACATTATCCTTTTTAGATAAAACGTTTTTCCACTTTGATAGCTATAGGTAAGGAAAGAGTTACCAAAAAAGTTGCAAGGGTATACAAACTTTGACGCGGTCGAAGTTAGCCCCGGCCCTCTGGTTTATTTTTGTTTTTATTCACCCAACAATTTGACCTCGAGCCGGCAAATCACACCAATAACAATTAAAAGGTTGCAAAAATCCACAACTAAATTTTAATATTGTTACAATACTTGTGCAATATGTAACTGCTTTTAGATTTAAGTGTAATCAAAAAACATGAATATATTTGATTTTATGACAATACTTAATCTGTATTACCCCGCATCGAAAAAATGTCACAGACATGTTTGTGCGAAAAAAATTACTCTATTTTTTAAAGCAAAATATAAAAGATTTGTATATGAAACAAAAATATTTTCAAAATACCATCCAAGAATGATCATTAAAATTTTTCATACGTTAAAATTATCTCTAGTTTTTCTAAAATCCTTCCTTATGCAAATGGCTCCAAAAGCGTAGGGGCTAACGTCGACCGCGTCGAAGTTTGTATACCCTTGCAACTTTTTTGGTAACTCTTTCCTTACCAATAGCCATCAAAGTGGAAAAACGTTTTATCTAAAAGGGCTAAAGTTTGCGAAAGAACGGCCTACAATCTTAGCATAGGAAATAACTAAGATACCGATAAAGTCACTGTTTTCCACCGATCGTTCCTATGGGATCTATATAATATAGTCACCCGATCTTTATCAAATTCGACACAGTCATTAACAGATATATTAAACTAACAAATTTTTAATTTGAAATCAATCGCGTTAAAAGTGGCGAAGTTATTTACAAAAGTCACTCTTTTTGACCGATCGTTCCTATGGGAGCTATGTATATGATATGGTCACCCGATCTTGATCAAATTCGGCACAGTCGTTTATAGGCGTAATAAACTCTATAATATAAATTTCACGATAATAGCTCAGAAAATAACGAAGTTATTGAGAAAAGTCACTATTCGTGACTTTGGCGTTTGTATGGGAGCTATATGATAGTGGTCCGATCCGACTGAATCCGAGATATACAACCTGTGCAGTGTATATATATAAGCCTTCATTCAAAATTTCCGCTCTGTAGCTCTTACGCTCTACGAGGAGTTTGCGCTGATTCAGATGGACGAACAGACGGACGGACATGGCTATATGAACTCGTCTCGTCGGGCTGATCAAGAATGTACATACTACATATATATGGTCGGAAATGCTTCCTTCTATGCGTTGCACACTTCTGACCAAAATTAATATACCCAAGGGTATAAAAATATCAAAAAAGGCTAACTTCGTCCAAGCCGAAGTTTTTATACTCTTGCAGTCCTTTGCAATAATATTTTTAGATGTTGAAAATTTATTTCCTGGAATTTAATTCATCAATACACAAACAAAACATTCAAATTATTACTCTTTTTACTTAAGTTTGTCTTCTTCGTCCCTTATTGCATAGCAAAGCACGGCACGCATACACATACAGTTCATGTAGCGTTGCGTCTGTGTGTATGCGTGTGCTCTGTTGCTTTGATGATGACGTAGTAGGCAGCAAGCGGCGCTGCCGGCAGCGCTTGAGCCGATTTATATTGACTGTAACTTGTGTTCTATTTATCCGATCAAATTTTGGGATCTGAGGTTTTATATCCAATACTATCTAATTGGTATGGGGATACTCCAATTTTTATGAAAATGTTTCTTCTAGAGCTATATGATTTATTGGTCCGATCCTGACAATTTTCATACTTTAATTTCCCCTTCGTGCTTGTGACAAGTTTTTCTTGTTGTGTGTTTTAATACAAAAAATATTCTCCTCTTTTTGCTGCCTCTTTTTCATTTGCATATTGCAGTTAGCTTTTGCTTTGGTTTGTATACGCCTCTCTTAACATATATATACATTTTTCGCTTTTTATTTACATATTGACTGATAAATTTGTTTTTGATATATCAATTATTTTAAAGTCAAGGTGAGGGATAGTATTGCGCAGAGTGGCGGCCTTAAATGGGGCCGTGATTCGTGTCGTGGCTTGGAGCTCGAGATGCGAAGTTTTATGAAACGGACTGGTGGATGCATTTCAAAACCCTGTCAGCTGGCGTTCATAAGCTTCAAGAGGACGATGGAGGTTCAATTCAGAAGTTCTAAACGTTTGATTGAATCTCCGACGCGAAGGAGGGCCAGGTTTCAGGGCGCGTTTCTCAGTCCGTCACCAAATGTTCAGCAGCTAAAATCGTTTAGGATTCTGGCTTTGACAGGTGTGGAGTCTCTTCCCATTTCCCCTGGAGACAGTATCCCACCTACTAACACGATTTCTGTTGTAGTTTCCGAACCGTCCGGGCAAACATCCGTTCCCAGGAATATTGGCAATGAGGAAGTCATAGCCTATATTTTTTTTTTTTTTTTTATATATATAGACGTAGCCGTGCAACGCTCAGTACGAACACGTGGCCAATATGACACCAGGCCCGGGCCTGTTACGAATGACCCTAAGTAAAGTTAATGTTACAACCACTACCCACTCCGACCTAAGGGCATAGGACTATTACATATATAAACATAAATTAAACTAAATAAATAGAAAATATTAAATGTAATGAGATAATAGGTTACATATAAAAAGAAAACAGGATAGGTTAAAATAAAGATGATTACAACTAATTACGAGCGAGGAAGGACAAGATCGCAGTTTTTATACCCGGAAGCGATGTTTCGGAACCGATAACGTGACAAAGTCTGTTGTAGTCACTACAAAGTATACGAAAAGGTTCAAGTGGGCAGTATAAGCGGTGTGAAATTGCGGGTCCTTCTAGATGGAACAGAAATGTTAATTTGGCTCAACAGCTCGGAAGAGTCCATCTCACCATTCAAAAGTTTGTAAAGAAAAGTTACACCAAGCATTGTTCTACGATTAGTTAAAGAAGGAAGGTTAATTAACTGAAGTCGACTAGAATAAGATGGAAGTTGTACAGTTGGATCCCAGCGCAAATCACGAAAGGCAAAGAGTAAAAACTGTTTTTGTACAGATTCTAATTTGTTTTGATAAAACTCATATTGAGGAGACCAAACACAAGATCCATATTCTAATATGTGGCGGACTAAAGAAGTAAAAAGTATTTTGGTAGTATATGGATCCTTGAACTCCTTCGACCAGAGCTTAATAAAGCTAAGAACACTCTTAGCCCTACTAACAGTAGTCGATATATGCTGATTAAAACTAAGTTTGTGGTCGATTAAGATCCCCAAATCTTTTACAACCAAGGAAGTATTAATAATTTTTTCTAACGGGAAATTATTTAAAAAGTAACTCGTTAATTGGGGAGAACCTCTATAAAAAGACATAACTTTGCACTTAGAACAGTTAAGAGATAACAAGTTAGTCCTACATCACCCCTGAAAAGCATTCAGGTCAGCTTGCAAGGTATGACATGAGAGAGAGTCTACAATGCGATTAGCGATTTTTACATCATCGGCATACATAAGAACTCTGGAATTTAAAAGAACAGTGGGGAGATCATTAATAACCAGAGGGCCGGGGCTAACTTCGACCGCGTCAAAGTTTGTATTGCAACATTTTTGGTAACTCTTTCCTTACCTATAGCCATCAAAGTGGAAAAACGTTTAAGCTAAAAAGGCTAATGTTTCCGAAATAACGGCCTACAATCTTAGCATAGGAAATAACGAAGATATTGATCAAAGTCACTGTTTTTCACCAATCGTTTCTATGGGAGCTATATGATATAGTTACCCGACCTTTATCAAATTAGGCACAGTCATTAACGGATATATTAAACTAACAAATGTTTAATTTGAAAGCAATCGTGTCAAAAGTAACGAAGTTATTGACAAAAGTCACTGTTTTTGAAAGATCGTTCCTATGGAAGCTATATGATATAGTCACCCGATCTTGATCAAATTTGGCGTAGTCGTTTATATGTGTAATAAACTCAACAATATTAAATTTCACGATCATAGCTCAAAAAATAACGAAGTAATTGAGAAAGTCACTGTTCGTGACTTTGCGGTTTGTATGGGAGCTATATGATATAGTGATCCGATCCGGCTGAATTCGAGATATACAACGCCTGCAGTATATACAAGCCTACATGCCAATTTTCAGCTCTGTAGCTCTTACGGTCTAGAAAAGTTTGCGTTGATCCAGACGGACGGACGGACGGACGGACATGGCTATTTGAACTGAAATCCAAGCAAGCAGAGCATCCGGAAAGCCAACTAAATTCAGCTTATGTAATAGTAAGGCATGGTTTACCGAATCGAAAGCCTTACTGAAATCCGTATATATAACATCAGTTTGCTTTTGTTTCTTAAAACCTTGGATTACAAAAGATGTAAACTGTAAAAGGTTAGTTGTGGTAGACCTATTATTGACAAACCCATGCTGGTATGGCGAAAAAATAGATTTACATAAATGCCTTATTTGAGACGCTGACAATTTAGAAATTCCTCTGTAATTAGTGACGTCGGATTCATTGCCACATTTGTGAGGAGGTAAAATAAACGAATCCTTCCATAAAGTTGGAAACTCGGACAGTGTAACGTACAACTCAAAAAGCTTAAGTAAAGGCGAGCACAATGACTCCGCACAGAACCTCAGGACACAAGCGGGAATACCGTCTGGGCCCGGTGAGTATCCCGGCTTAATCGTCATTAGTTCCTTAGCTACCGAACTTTGCGTTATAATAGGATTAAGAATACAGTTGGATTTCGTTATAGGATATGGATATATCTGACTAGAGTTGTACTTAGTAGATATGTACGTAGTCGAGAAAAAGTTGGGAAATAAATTAGAAATAGATTGCTCAGAAGAGGCCGAATCATTATTAAAAACTGCAAACGATGGAAGGGAGATAAAATTTCGCTTTGAGTTAACGAAACTATAGAACTCTTTAGGATTTTCGGAGAATTGCAACTTGCAACGTTGTAAGTAATTATTATAGCATTTAGAATTAGAAACAATAAAATTCGATTTAGCAACCAAGTAACGAGACAGATCCGATGATAGACCCGTGACTTTATATTTTTTGTAATACCTAGACTTAAGATTCTTCAGTTTTGACAGCCCCCGCGTAAACCATGGTGATTTTTGCGTCACCACAGGAGACACTAGGGGTACCCAGTCGTTAAAGATCGAGTCAACAGTGGTATAAAATAAAGAAATGGCGGAATTCATATCCGTACAAGTGTATAAATTAGTCCAATCGGTATTAAGAAAGGCATTGTTTAGTGCGACAAAGTCAGTCTTCCGAAAACATCGGGTGCGTACCGTAGGATCACACTCGGCTCGCGGCTGGGAAACCCAATAGATAACTCTAAAGTTGGATGATAACTATCCTCAGGTAACACCATTGGACTACTTCTAGATACTTCACAAAAGCTAGGATCAGAAGTAAAAATCAGATCCAGAAATCTGCCACACGTATTAGAAATCGAATTCAGCTGGGCCAACGAAAGCTCAAGCAGACCATCAATAAAATCATGACACCCAGAGGGCAGCAACGTAGTAAAAAATACCTTAACGCATATAAATTCGATAGTACTTGAGACAGGTATTGTTATCAGACCCGATGATAGGGCGGAATCTACAGCAATAAGAACTCCACCACCCCTACGATCACGTCTAAAAATATTGAAATTAGAGGGTAGAACTGTGGCGTCAAAAACGTCAGGTTTTAACCAAGTCTCAGTAAAGACAATTAGGTCAAAATCAAAAGACAGACTATCTACAAAGAGTTTAGTAAGTTTAGTATTAAGGCCTCTGACATTCTGATAGCCGACAGAGAAGGAAGTTGTTAGTTTTTTGATAGAGTAGAAGAAGGAATAGATAAGGAAGGAGTGGGAATAGATGAGGAAGAAAGAGGAATAGATGGTGAAGGAATCCTTGTTTGGCCCCGCGTCTTCTTTTTTCTGGATGTAAACTCCTTCACAATTAAGCTTTTCGGCCAGAAACTAGAACTGCAGATACAGTCAAAGAACTCAATTGGAACACTGATTTTAAAAGATGAAATTTCTCTAGAATATGAAAATTTGAACTTTTCTATTGATATATTGGAGACATTCAGTTTAGCCCGAATGTGGGCCATGACATCATCCGATGTAGCATCAGGGAGAAGTCTCGAAACAAAAATGCGTTTTTTAGGTGGCACTCCCACCAATGGTTTCGGCATTGCAGGTATTGCATCAGCTACCGCATTAATTGTAGCATCAGTTGCAACAAGTGGCATTCCGGCACTACTATCACTAGAATCCCTATCGGCAAAATCCATGGGTGTAGATTCTTGCCCAGACAAAACGGACACTACATCGTCAGCGGAATTGGAGTTTGCATTGGTTGAGAAGGGGTCGGAACCGATATAGATGTGGAGACCGGCAAACACAAGGACAAATCAGAAGTCTGTTCTCCTGCCTTCTTACGCTTTCGAGACTCGGTCAGTAGCGTTAAACTACTAAACTGAGACTCGACAGCTTTAAACTCTTGCGAGAGTTCAAGAAAACTGGCGGACAGACTCATCAGGTTATCCTTTGTTCGCCGCACGAAAAGTTCCATTTCATCTTCCACGATCTGGCATGACTCACATCCCCATTTGAGACCCTTTTTTTGATCTAAATGATCCTTTATCCTGCATGTAAAGCTGGCGCACTTAACATGTACTGTAGTTTTACACAACCAACAGTAAATAAAACTATTCAGGGGTGGGGCGGGCTGCAAACAATTTTTAACCGAACAGACAGGCATTATGAGTTAATTAGATGAATTAGTAACCAAACAAATAAAAATGAGATATGTATTGGTATTAAAATATATAACTCACTCTGAGGTCCAGAAATAATAAGAAAGCGAGATATTGAGGGTGCACAAGGGTTAAAAAATAAAGAGAGCACTATAGAGTCTAAATTACAGACACACAACAGACTGCAGTATGAGCGCAAATAACGGCGACAAGTGAAACGAAAACGAGAGAAAAAAAAAAAAGTTAAAGAGCGCGAGCGCAGGAGCTAGAAATCACAAAAACAAAAACACTGCAACAAGAACTCACAGAAATTTCAAGACAACAACAAATGAGCGTTGCTTGTGATTTACAAGAAAGAAAAAAAGGTGGGAAAGAGAGAAAGAAAAGAAAAAACCAACAAAGGTTTTAACAGAATTAAGGTTGTTAAAAATTATTAACACAAACACACAAAAACGCAAACGAGTGATATGGTGCAAGTTAGATTTAATATTATAATTATAATTTTCGATCGCGATGCCGATAACACAAGATAAAAAAAATTATAAAATCAGTTAAAACGCGGGAGCTTAAAAAAAACACGTCCGTCTTCCTCGAGAGCGTTGATATGATATGATGATATCCAGGGTAATGTTCAAGTTCCTAACATTGCGGTGGAAAAGTTCCGATTTCCATATACTCGGGACGTTTCGTCCTGTGTCTCCCCAGATCTTTTACCTTATTGTAAAAGAGTATACAATAAAAAAGAATAATCGGCCTCCGATTAGCCTGCTAACTGCCTCTGTGAATAACGTACGAGGACTAAAGTCTAAACTGTCTTGACGCTATGTAGATAGTTTAACTTTTGACTTTCATATTCTTGCATTTACTGAAACTTGACTGACGCCTAATATTGTCGATGCTTCGATTTTCCCTCAAAATATTTAATAAATAGACATGATGGGACTATCGTAATGGTGGTGGTGTTTGATCGCTGTTAATTCAGCGTTCTCGTCTGAAACTGTTCAGTCTTCCAATCAGGAGATTGAATTTGTTTGTGTTAAAATTTCTTTAAATTCTTTTTTTGCCTATATTACTTGTCCGTATATTCCACCACAGTCCGACTTGGCAGTATACATTCACCATTCTTTATTACTGTTGCCCTCCTCGTCACATTTTTTCATAGATGGTCTGCTTGAGTTGTCCCTAACTCAAATAAATCCTGTCCGGAATAGTCGCGGCAGATCACTAGATCTGGTATTTGTGTTGGATTCTTCCAACTGCGATGTTTCCAGGACTTATCCCTTAGTTATCCCTGTAGACAACTCTCAGCCAACTCTGGATGGACCTCCTTGGTTCTCACGTGAGTTGTGTAACTTGAAGAACGCTAAATCAAGATGCTATAAAAGATTTAAAAAATCCGATGAAGCATCGGATTTTTCCCTTTATGTAGTTGCTCGATAAAATGCTGAATTCATAATGCTTAGGATTAAGGATTATCTTCAGCAATGTAAACTTTGGTTTTCTTGCGATCCTAAGCAATTTTATAATTTTGTCAATGTAAAACGGAAGATATCAGTGCACGCGTCTTGTCTTTCTAAAACAATAAAGCTGACACTGATCAGGCTGATGAAGCCTCAATTATAGGGGTATTTCTAAATTGTCTGCCATACCCAAAGCATTTGAGAAAATGATAACATCTCAATTGCAGCATTTTTGTAGCTCAATTATTTCGTCATCCGAACATGGGTTTAAAAAACGTAGATCGACAACGACTAACCTATTAGAATTTACATCTCACTCAATCGAAGGATTCAAGACTGCCGTGCAAACTGACGTCGTTTATACTGACTTCAGCAAAGCCTTTGACTCTGTTAATCATACTCACTTGGCAGCCTTTTGCTTGATTGGATTCTTTAATATCTTTCTAAGTGTACAGAAAAGGTCCTCTTTAAGTCTTCATTTTTTAAGACCATCCAAGTGACTTCTGGAGTACCTCAGGGTAGTCATTTGGGTCCAGTGCTATTCACTCTTTTTATAAATGATCTTCAATTGGTAGTGACACATTCTCGTTTGCTTATGTACGCGGATGATGTTAAGCTTTACCTCAGTTTTAAAGACATATCGCGCGGTGCTGACTGCAGTCTCTACTATAGCTTTTAACATTGGTGGATCCATATTTTGAAATTTTGCATGTAGGCTTGTATATACTGCAGGGGTTGTATATTTCGGATTCAGCCGGATCGGACCACAATATAAAAGTCACGACAGTGACTTTTCCAATAACTTCGTTATTTTCTTTATTACGCCTATAAACGACTGTCCCAAATTTGATCAAGATCGGGTGACTATATCATATAGCTCCCATAGGAACGATCGGTCGAAAACAGTGACTTTTGTCAATAACTTCGTTACTTTTAACGCGACTGCTTTCAAATTAAACATTTGTAAGTAATGACTGTGCCGAATTTGATAAAGATCGGGTGACTATATCATAGGAACGATCGGTGATCAATATCTTAGTTATTTCTTATGCTAAGATTGTAGGCCGTTCTTTCGCAAACTTTAGCCTTTTTAGATAAAACGTTTTTCCACTTTGATGGCTATAGGTAAGGAAAGAGTTAACAAAAAAGTTGCACGGATATACAAACTTTAACGCGGTCGAAGCTAGCCCCGGCCCTCTGGTTTTATTATTTGTTTTGGTCTCTATTCTTTTCAAACAGTCACTTACATGTTTGTAGGGTGGGAAATCCATTTCCGGTTGAGCGCCAATTATGATCTTGGGTCCATCCGATGGTTCCTGTTGGGGATAGTCGCTGATAGGATCCAACGCAGGAGATGATTTAGGTAGATTGGGGTGAGGTACAATTAAGTATCTGGATTAATGTCCTTGTAGCTCAGCAATATATTAAAGATTGTTCAATGTGATTACGGCCAAGTGCCGGAGTAATGTGTCTTTATTGTTTAAGCGATTATACAAAACTGATTATATTGAAGGAAATAAAAGAGAACTAAACCCAAGTAGATAAGTGACAATATGAATTTAAAGCTAAATACATAAGAAGTAAATATGCAAGGCGTATGGTCATGGTCATGCTATGGGCTCTTGGTCAGACGTGACAGCGTATTTATGTTTTAATGGAATTCGTCACATCGACGTTGCAGATGCACAGATTGCTCTAAGGCTTAGTGCGAAGGCAGTTCGATGGATTATTTGTTAACTTATGTTCTTAAGTGTTTTCAATAGAGTGTGGAAGCATGTTTGTTTGTGAACGATTTCTTTTGACTCATTTTTGCTTTATGTTTTTGTTTATTTTTGAATATTTCTTTAGTGCATGTGATTTGGTAAAGCCATTTCAGATGAACACGATGTTTATTTTGAGGGGGTTATATACCTTCTTTGGCGAAGAGAAATAGGAATGTTTGGACTATTTTTTAGGTGTGTAGCAATTATTTCAATAGACGATTTTTTTAATTTTTTGATAGTACACTTTATTAACAATGTTTGTGCAAAATTTCGTGGAAAAATATTAAATAGTTTTTAAGGGGTGGCTGTTTCCCTTAGAGGCCTTTTTTTGATAGAGCCTTGCGGTGATTATTCCCCAGGTCGAACAGGTCAAGTGAAACCATTAAAGTAAACAAATTTCATTAGTTTTGTGTGTTTGAACGATCGTTTTTACGATTTTTTTCTTTTTAGTGCATAGGGGAACGTTTTATGCTATAAATAAACTTTTTGGTCGCTAGAAATTTCACTAAAAAATTCATTGCGGCAAAAAAAAAGGTTGTGCGTAAAAAGTCGATCGTTCAAGCACAGAAAAATGTCATAACGAACATTTCAAATAAATTTGAAAATTTTGAAATCACCGCATAGTCATTTTTCAAAAAAGGTTAGAGTTTCCGTTCGGGTTCTGGGCCACGACGAGGCGCGCGGTTAGGATGGCTGTAACTTTTTTTTTACTGGTCGAATCTCTAACCAAATTTGGGAAAATGTTCTCAAGAAGTTGTTCTTTAGATAAGGCAATAAAAAAATTTTTCAATTTTTTGGAAATAAAAAAGGTATATAACCTCTTAAACATACCCCTTTACCTTTGCTAAGGAGGTAGGGCCATATAGAACCATTACAAAAAAAAAATAGGATATTCCAAAACACATCACTGGCGTAACCACGCTATCACTCGTAAATATTACAGGCCACCAGGAGGTGCTTAGCCATTCCTATCTTAACAGACATGATGCCGATAACATACGATATATTGGAGACCTAGAATTTATACTGATATCTCGGCCTAGCGGCCATAGTAGCTGTGTGCCTAATGGTAAAATTATGCCAGATTAAGAAAAAACGCCCTAAGCAGCAACAGCTAAAGATCGTAGTGAATGGCTTCACTTAAGCGAGGAAGGATTTAACACATCCGGTGAGGATAAATCTGCTTGTCCAGCATTTCCCACGCTATGCAATGCATAATGTCGACAAAGAGCATGGGACAGTAATATTAAACATTGCATATGCTACTAGGTCAGCACTTTTGGTCATGCAAGCACTCCAAAATTGTGTCTTAATATAAATGAATACAATGTGTTTTAAGGATAGAGGAATAAAATTTCTAGTAGGTCTAGGGGGGGGGAGTCTACAGATAGATTTATTTAACTGGTTCAAAAGCTCAGGAGAGTCTATTTCACCTATTAAAAGTTTATGAATAAAGATAGCACCAAGCATTACTCTACGATTAATTAAAGAAGGAAGATTGATTAAAAGAAGCCTACTGGAGTATGATGGCAAATTGACATTGCGATCCCAATTTAGACCGCGAAGAGCAAAAAGCAGAAATTGCTTTTGAACAGATTCAATTTTACTTTGGTGCGTCTCATATTGAGGTGACCATATGCAAGATCCGTACTCTAAGATAGGACGGATTAAAGAAGTATAGAGAATTTTGGTTGTGTACGGATCGTCAAACTCTTTTGACCATCGTTTCACAAACACAAGAACATTCATAGCTTTACTTACTGTAGCAGAAATATGAGGATTAAAAGTTAATTTATGGTCCTTAAGAACACCTAAGTCATTGATAATATCTAACCGCTCTAAGGCAGTGTCGTTAAGATAATAAGTTGCTAAGTATGGAGTGCATCTATAAAAAGACATAACTTTACATTTAGAGCCGTTAAGGTTTAATAGGTTGGTTTCACACCAACTCTGAAGATCATTAAGAACCGATTGAAGTAGGCAAGAAGACGATATGACGATTAAGACGTCTTTAAAACTGAGGTAAAGCTTGACATCATCCGCGTACATAAGCACCCGAGAATATGACACTACCAATGGAAGATCATTTTTAAAAAGAGTGAATATCAATGGACCCAAATGACTACCCTGAGGTACTCCAGAGGTCACTTGGATGGTCTTAGAAAATGAAGACTTAAAGAGGACCTTTTGTGTACGCTTAGAAAGATATTGAAGAATCCAATCTAGCAAAAGGCTGGGGATGCCAAGTGCGTTTAATTTATATAAAAGCAGAGAATGATTAACAGAGTCAAAGGAAGTTATTATAAATGACGTCAGTTTGCACGGCAGTCTTGAACCCTTTGATTGAGTGAGATGTAAATTCTAATAGGTTAGTCGTTGTCGATCTACGTTTTTTAAACCCATGTTGGGATGACGAAATGATTGAGCTACAAAAATGCTGCAATTGAGATGTTATTATTTTCTCAAATGCTTTGGGTATGGCAGACAGTTTAGAAATACCCCTCTGTAATTGGAGGCTTCGGACTTTTCCTTCTTTTTATGAAGAGGAATAATATATGATTCTTTCCAGATAGGCGCGAAGGCGGAAGATGTGACGGACGTAGGGCCTCTGCGCAAAACCTTAATACGCAGCCTGGTATTTCATCAGGGCCAGGGGCATATATTGGTTTGACGGAAATGAGCACGCTAAGAACCGAACTTTCATCGAACACAGGTTGTCACGACCCCCTTTAGCCTATCCTCGGTGATAACGTTGTGCCAAACATTTCCCAAGGACGAAATCAGCTGCAACTTATTATGTGGTTTCTAGTCTGCCATTTCATTTCGTGCCATAGGTGCTCAGGGTTTAAGTTGGGCGAATGTTAACTAAAAATAGAGAAAAATGTTGTAAATATTTATTTTAGTCATTTCGTGTTTGGAAAAGGTGACAGCATCAAATAAAACATTAATTACACATTTGACAGGTGCAGAGTCGTCTTGGAAAATTGCATCCGAACTGTACGACAAATGCTCTTCTATTGCCGGGACCAAAAACTCCTTTAGCACTTGCCCATATTTTTCTCCATTCATGGCTCCGTTTCAAAAGTATAATAGCCCTCGTGTATAGTATTAAAAAAAAAAAAAACATCCGCAGTTCGTCTGGCTCTGTGGAAACTTGACCGTTTTCAGATACAATTTTCCTTGTACCGCTCTCCAGAAAATCGGCGTACGTAAGTTATCGGCTCACTGCAGGTTAAATCGGCTTTCGTTCGACCACAAAACATTTCACCATTGCTCTACTGTCCAATCTTTATGGTGTTTCGCCCATCAAGACGCATTTTCCTCATTTTTGCAGTGAGTATCGGCTTTTTTGCAGGACGTCTTCCCTGCAAATCCACTTCTCGCAATCTGCGACGCACTGTTTCGACACTTTACTTTTCTCCATAATGTGTCTCCAGCTCTGCCCTAATAGTAACTGCAGTTTTAAACCGATCTTTAAGGCTTAACGTCTTTATTAGGCCATCCACTCGATTGGTAGACTTTCGCTTAGAACCAGATCCTTTTTTACGATCTAGGACATCGGAATTATTTTTATTTTTTCACAAAACGCACTACGGTCGAATGAGAGCATCCTATTCTATCAGCAATTTGCCTATAAGGCAGCACTTCCTTCACCAAAGTGTCGGTAATGACTTTCTTTTCACTGCTCAATTGCTTATATTTATACCCTTGCAAAAAGGGTATATTAATTTTGGTCAGAAGTGTGCAACGAATAGAAGGAAGCATTTCCGACCATATAAAGTATATATATTCTTGATCAGCATGACGAGACGAGTTCATATAGCCATGTCCGTCCGTCCGTCCGTCCGTCCGTCCGTCTGTCCGTCTGTCCGTCTGTCCGTCCGTCTGGATCAACGCAAACTCCTTCTAGACCGTTGGAGCTACAGAGCTGAAATTTTGCATGTAGGCTTGTATATACTGCAGGCGTTGTATATCTCGGATTCAGCCGGATCGGATCACTATATCATATAGCTCCCATACAAAAGGCAAAGTCACGAACTGTGACTTTTCTTAATAACTTCGTTGTTTTCTGAGCTATTGTCATGAAATTTAGTATTAGTGAGTTAATTACGATATAATAACGACTATGCCAAATTTGATCAAGATCGGGTGTCTATATCATATAGGTCCCATAGGAACGATCATTCGAAAACAGTGACTTTTGTCAATAACTTCGTCACTTTTGACGCGATTGCTTTCAAATTAAACATTTGTTAGTTTAATATATCTGTTAATGACTGTGCCGAATTTGATAAAGATCGGGTTACTATATCATATAGCTCCCATAGGAACGATCGGTGGAAAACAGTGACTTTGATCAATATCTTAGTTATTTCCTATGCTAACATTGTAGGCCGTTCTTTCGCAAACATTAGCCTTTTTAGCTTGAACGTTTTTCCACTTTGATGGCTATAGGTAAGGAGAGAGTTACCAAAAATGTTGCAAGGGTATACAAACTTTGACGCGGTCGAAGTTAGCCCCGGCCCTCTGGTTTGACACCATTTCGATATTAACTCTCATAAACAACTGTCTTTCCGGTTAATCATTCGCAATTGACGAAATTTCGATGCCAGCATACGACAATACTTCAACGAGGGAAACCCCATTTCTTTAATTGAAAACCCATCATGGAATTTCCATAAATTTCAAATTATTTTGGCAGTGTTGCAAGTGGTGCCGTTTTCATGACCGCCGGTGTATGTTGAGTAAAGTGGATATTAATATACACCACTTAACTGCGATATAGCGGACTTCCAACACTAAAATGTTGGAATGTTACCACAATTGTAAAAAAAAGTCGATTATTTAACGGTACCAAACTATTGATACATAGCTTTGATATTATTTTAAATGAATATATCTAGTCAGAAAGCTCAAAAACGCCCATTTTTAAAGAATTTTTTTGAAAAACTTTTTTTATTTATTATATCCGTGCAGAGGGTTTTATAAAATTGGTTAGATGTTTGTAACGCACAGAAGACGTTTCCGACCCCATAAAGTATATATATTCTTGATCAACATGGGAAGCTGCGTCGATATAGCGATGTTCGTCTATCCTTCTGTCCGCCGGTGCGTGCGTATGCGTTTTACTCAGCCATCTTAAAAGCTATCGGGCTGAAATTTTATTTTCAGTGCTTTTTATTACCTGGCGTTGATCAATTATGAAAATCTTTGGGATCGGACCACTGTAATACGAAAATTAGGTGAAGCAGTTCTAGTATCGCTATGAAATTTGCCCATGTGATAGTATTGGATATAAAACATCAGAATTTTAATCTGATCGGATAAAAAGAACACAAGTTACAAAAGAACAGAGCAGCAGACCACACACACACACAGACGCAACCGCTACTTAAACGCTATGTATTTGTTTGCGTGACGTGGTTGCTTAGAGAATGAGGGGAGAAGAAGAAAACATTGTATTAAAAAGAGTAATAATGTTTTGTTTGTGTATTGATGAATTGAGTTGCAGAGATGAGAATTTTGAATATGTAAATATATTATAGCCAAAGACTGCAAGGGTATATAATCTTCCGCTACTTAAACGCTATGTATTTGTTTGCGTGACGTGGTTGCTCAGAGAATGAGGGGAGAAGAAGAAAACATTGTATTAAAAAGAGTAATAATGTTTTGTTTGTGTATTGATGAATTGAGTTGCAGAGATGAGAATTTTGAATATGTAAATATATTATAGCCAAAGACTGCAAGGGTATATAATCTTCCGCTATGCCGAAGTTAGCTTCTTTGATTTATTTGAATTTTTAATTTGAATTTTTACACCAATTTCAAAAACACTGTTTTGAGAAAAACGCGTTTAAAGTAAAGTGAACAGGCCGTCCGACCGCGCTCGTTAAAAAGCTATGAAACCTAAAATAGTGTCAATATCGTTAAAAAAAATTGAACAGCATAGTCCTAAAAATATCAACATATCAAATTTTGGAAAATTCTAACTAGATTAAACTCTTTGATACACAATGCTTTAAGAATTATTTTCAGTGTTGTAAGTTTCATCTGACACTAAAAATCATCTATTTGTCCTTTGAAAATACAATTTAGCCGAAAAATTCCCATTATGACTTAACTCTGTTCTTTGTGGAAACCATTCTATGTACAAAAATTATTGCTTTCCGAGCAAAATATAAGCGATTTTTACTGTGTGTTTGTATGTATGTTACTTTGTTGTACGTTTGTACGTTAAGTTTATTAATACTTACCAAAAAAAAACGGGTGTTGATACGCTTCTGAACTATTATGAAGGTGATCTTTACACGATTTCCGAAAATAGCTTCGAATTGTGGTATCTCGTATTGACTACATAAATTAAGCTGACCATCTCCAATTCCATCTCTGAAACAAAAAATAAAAAAATGATACAAATTACATAACAGGGTTTTACGTTTTTTATGATTCAAATACTTCTTTCGTGTCTTAATACAATGACACACTTCAAATGAAAACCAGAGGGCCGGGGCTAACTTTGACCACGTCAAAGTTTGTATACCCTTGCAAGTTTTTTGTGTAAAAGGTCTAATATTTGCGAAAGAACGGCTTAGGATATAACGAAGATATTGATCAAAGTCACTGTTCACCACCGATTGTTCCTATGGAAGCTATATGATATAGTCGCCCGATCTTTATCAAATTTGGCACAGGCATTAATAGTTATGCTAAACTGAGAAATATAAATTTTTATGACAATTGCTTCAAAAGTAACGAAGTTATTGACAAAAGTCACTGTTTTCAACCGATCGTTCCTATGGGAGCTATATGATATAGTCACCCGATCTTAATCAAACTTGGCACAGTCGTTAACAAGCGTAATAAACTCTAATATAAACTCTAATATTAAATTTCACGACAATAGCTAAAAAAATAACGAAGTTATTGAGGAAAGTTACTGTTCGTGACTTTGGCATTTGTATGGGAGCTATATGATATAGTTGTCCGATTCGGCTGAATCCGAGATATACAACCCCTGCAGTATATACAAGCGTACATGCAAAATTTCAACTCTAACGGTCTAGGAGGAGTTTGCGTTGATCCAGACGGACGGACAGACGGACAGACGGACGGACAGACGGACATGGCTATATGAACTCGTCTCGTCATGCTGATCAAGAATATATATACTTTATATGGTCGGAAATGCTTCCTTCTATGCGTTGCACACTTCTGACCAAAATTAATATACCCTTTTTGCAAGGGTTTTTTTCTAAATAAAAAAAACGTATGTTTATTTGGCCAATAAATTTCTCAATGTTTAAATAAACATAATTTAAAATCAGAATCAAAGTTTTTTATACAAAATAAAAATTAGAGCCAAACAACATCGTGTGACTTCTTTTGGCCCGGATGACTTCTTTTGCGCCACCTTGTACAAATTCTTCACCTATTTTTCTTGTATAACTATATTATCATATAGTGGTCATGACATGATGACTTCTTTTGCGCCACCTCGTACAAATTCTTCACCTATTTTTCTTGTATAACTATATTATCATATAGTGGTCATATAGTGGTCCGATCCTGACAATTTTCACACTTTATCTGCTCCGGGCTATAAGTAGCTTCAGTGGTTTCATCCCGAAAGCTCTTAAGGCGTGAAGTTGATTTGCACAGACGGACGGACGGACAGACGGACATGGCTATATCAACTCAGCTTCTCATGCTGATCAAGAATATATATACTTTATGGAGTCGAAAACTTCTCCTTCTGTGCGTTACAAACATCTGAACAATTTTATAAGAAGCGATAATTTTGCTTGTTCACGTACCCGCTGAGGTGAAAATGAGCCTCATCGCTCATTTGGATTTTGGTCGAAAAATCGTCCACTTCGGTGTCGAAATTGAGGATAGCTTGGGCATAAGTTACGCGCGTTTGGTGGTGAGCAGGCAGCAGCTGATGTACGGACTGAACTTTGTAGGCGAACATGTTCAAATCTTTCACCAAAATTCGTTGCAGGGACCGCCCCGGCTGATCGATGTTTCGTGGCTCATTTCGACGTCCTCGGCTACAGCGGTGATATTCTCGGCAGAACGGGCGCTCCGGGGCCGGCCACTCCTGGCAACGTCTCGTGTGGTCCCATACTTTTCAAGGTTAGTCGCTCAACGGCGCAGTGTTTGCGCAGTTGGTGTCGGACGGCCGGGAAATCGGCGACGGAATACGCACTGCGCCAACACCACGGACGAATTGTTATGCAAAAAATAGGGTGATTTCTTTTGAACCTGGTTTTTATAACCCTGGCCCTATTTCGGTGCAGCACATTAGGTCTCATTTCATAAGTTGCAGCCAAATCTTCTAACAGTTCACCATCAGTCAGCTTTCTAATTGTTTGTAAAGTGGTCCTGGTCGCGTTGTTCTTCAGCTGGAATCCGATTTTCGAATATGTATTTCCATTAATCATATGTGCTTTTCTATAACTTCATTTCGATTATATTTAAAGCATTCCTTAAAATAAAATACGTCAAACCCAGGATACTGCTTATCATATAGCTTCAGCTCTCTGATGTGACGGTCGAGTTTTTAATAGCTCCTGATTTTTATCAATATTTATTAGTTCGTTTTTGCTTTCACCTGTGTGTTTTTTTTGCTTGACACCCTTGTGTTTTATTTGGTGTATTTTATTTTGTTCTGTTTGTTTTTTTTTTTTGCTTCTGCAGTTGCTCCCCTCTTTGCCCAATCATACTATTAGTGCTAGTGTTTCTTACTTTTTCTTTTGTTCTCTCTTCTTTGTGCTTGTGCTCTGCGTAATCAGGTTTGAAACGCCGCCTGTCGAAGCTTGGCTTATAACTGTTCTTGCACTCTTGTGTGTGCTGTGCGCTCTAGCTTTCTCTTTGCTTTATTTGTAATTATTGTTTTTTCATCGATAATTATCTTAGTGCTGTGTTTTTAAATTTCTATATATTTTTATATACTTTGGTTTCTATTTGTTTTTCAATAGCTTGTAGTCTAACTACCTGCAAGCACTCTGATCGTTTTGATAATCAGTAAGAGAAATATCTTGTTGGTTCTGCGATAATCTAATTCATTTAAAATGTGCTGGCCTTAACGTCAGCGACTATGGAAAGCGACTGTGTCTAAGCCTCAGCTTGACTTAGTGCGCCCGACTTGCCCTTTTTGTGCCAGCCAACAGTTAGATTTTAGCCGTATGTACAGGGATCTTTGTTTAAAGTTTCTTTCTTTAAACAAACTGGCCAAACAGCTGTCCAAAGAGTGTTACTCTAGCGTACATTTATTATCCCAATTCAAATTGTTCCACCTTCTGAGAAGTTGCCCTAGAAGTTTACCCTTGAGTTGCTTCATAAGCAATCGCCAGACCTCTTTATTGCATCTTCTCCCATTTTACTTTCGCCTACACCATCGTCTTGTCCCTCTTTATTCTCTTCTTTTCAGATTGAAGTTGCAGGAGATGTGGGACTCAATTTCTCAAGAACACTGCAAAAATTTGTTAAATTCAATGCCAAAACGGGTCCAATGCGTAATACAAGACAAAGGCGACATTACAAAATTCTAATATTAATTAAATTTATGTATTAAGTACGATAGGCAATCATATTACGCAGCGTTCGAATTAATAGTGGTAATTTTTTTTCTATCTCTTAAGTCTACCGTTTGAATAAACTACTCATATTGTTGTTGTTGTTGGATATAGAACAAATTTTACTTAAAACTTTAAGTAAAAATACAAATCATGCACTAAGAAATAACAAAAATAAAGGTTACATAAAACATTAATTTTAAATGGACAAATACACAATATAGTTTTTAATAATTTACTAAAATAAAATAAACACCTCTAACTTGAAAATCCATTGATAATTTATAAATTTTTAATCACAACAAGAATATGCGAACCACTTGAAAATGACTTTCGCACTGAAAGTGGTTGCGTTTGCTCTGCTTTACGCTAAAAGTGAACACGTGTTCATGCGTTTGGTTCTATTTTTAGAAAGTACCGTTATGATAGCAGAAAAATCCGGTTTGCCATTGTTAAGTTTGAACATTTTTGAGACAATTTGCTTGCAATTTTTTTTTTCTTTGTTATCACTTTTCATGATTTTTGGCCTCTTGCGGAACCACTGTGCATTGGGAAGTTATGCAAGATAAAGGCAACAGATCTCAGTTCAACATTGCTGGAGTCGGTGCGGCACAGGTGCCAACCAGCTATTGCCAATACTTGGGTCAGGACTAAGTATTAAGTCCCAAGAACCAAAGGTGACCTGAATTCGATAGTTTGGAATCGACAGATTTGTATTCTTAGTTGTGACTGCTATTTTAGTGAACAGCTCAAAATGCAGTTTTTTCACTATCTTGCTCGTTTCTGAAAATAAGGGACTTTTTTCAGACCAAAATGGAATTAAATTAATTACATATAAATATAGATTATGAATTTAAATAATATTGGTGCATTTATGGACATTTTAATATGATCAACTTTGAAGACAAAGTTTAAGAGCGCTGCTGTTTTTTTTTAATACAGCATACATGGTACCGACACATTAACTGGACCCAATAACTCAGGCAAGTCAATATCACCATTTAGGAATAATACCATTTAAAAATAAAAATAATAATTAATTAAAAGAAATCTACTAAAATACGAGAGCAAATTGACATTGACATACTCTAAAATATAAAAGGACAAGCGAAGTAAAAAGAACTTTAACTATATTTTAATGCAACAGAGAACACCTATAGCCTGATGGAAATATGTGTGTTAAAAGTTAATTAATGGTCCATGAGTACATCCAAATCATTCATATTATTAAGAAGTTCTAAAGAACTATTGTTTAAAAATAAGTGACTAGTTAATGAGCGTTACGATGACAAGTCATTACCTCACATTTGGTAGTGTTAAGATTTAATAGATTGAACTGGCACCAGGATTGAAAATTTTTAAGACCAGTTTGTAGCCGACTAAATGAATCCATGTCAGTTAAAGACTAAGTTTGACATCGTCAGCATACATAAGCACACGCGAATGAATAATGACTGATGGAAGATCGTTAATGAATAGTGTGAAAAGCAGAGGGCCAAGATTCCTTGACTCCAGGAGTGGAATTGGAATAGGAAGACTTTAAAAAGTACTTTCTGTTCTGCGATTGTATACAGAGCGTAATCTGATGAACGACGTGTTTTTTGAAACTGTTTATACTATCAAATTGAATAACTCGCAAGAGAACCAGGGAAGTTTGTTAAGTCTCTCCTGCCTACCAAGAAGAACGCAATTATAAAAGAGTGAATTCGGAGTATCACAAAAGAACCGAACAGCTGAGTTCATATCTCTCCAATTGTACAGATAAAACCAATTGGTAGTAACAATGTTTTCATTAAGACTGACAAAGTAACTCTTACGAAATCACCTAGTTAGAGGTAACTCATTAGAACCAAGTAATGGTGATAGCGAAGGCAAATTGATTTTTAAATTTAATGTAGGATGAAATTTGTTATCGGGAAGAATAAATGGTTCGATTCTAAAAACATCACAATAAGAAGAATCCAATACAAATATAAGATCTACAATTTCCAATGGAATTTAAGGAGGGTTTCTACCTTGTTGGGCCAAAATGGCGCTTTTTAATTAGTAATTTTTTTTTGAGAAAAGTATAATAGATCAGATCAAGGAATAAAATTTTACACAGTTGTTCGAAAAACTTCAATCCATGTATAAAATTTTTTTTCGTCGATCCGCGAAAAGGGGTAGTGGGGGTAATTTTCCAATGGCATCCCCATTTCGTCTTTATGGAAGTCCTACCGCTCGCAAACAAAGTCTGAATCTGAAAATTAAAATTTTTTCTTAATCTAGACACTTTTTCGCAACTGGTAGTAGAATTGGCAAAAAAGGATGAAAAATTAAAAAATTATGAGCTTTTTTAGAAAAAAATTTATTTGTTGCCTATTTGTTGTTAATAATTAATTTTTTAAATTAACAATTTCCAATATTTTTGGCCAATTCTACTACCAACGCTGAACAATATTCTAAAGAACATGCATAAAAAATTTCATAGCGATTGGTTAATTTTTGCGCCCTGTAGTGCTTCCATGAACTCTAAAAATGTAGTTTTGAGCAAAACGCGTTTGAAAATATGCGCTACGGCACAGCGAGTTTCACACCGCTCCCCTTAACGTCCGACAACTTTCGTAATTTTACAGATTTCAACTTGAATTTTTTTACACAGTATTCTTAAAACATATATCTATCCGAAAATGCAAATATAAAAAAATGAATTTTTTTATATTTTATATTTATAAGGTAGAAACCCTCCTTAAGACAGGATTGACTTGAGATAAAGATAAGCCTAGAAGGCCATCAATAAAGTCATGTGATATGGAGGGCAGCAATATGGTAGATTTATCCTTTGGTGACCATGCTAAAGCAGGTAAAAATTAAAATCGCATTAAAGTAGGAGCTCGTCTTGACTGGAAACTAAAGAGGAGACAAACTGAATTGCCTTTAAATGATTTAAATATACCACCATGTCAGACAATGGTGGAATATAGGAACAAGTAATATAAGCATTAAAAGATTTAAAATTTACTTTAACACCGACAAACTCAATCTCCTGGGTACTAGAAAATTGAATAATTTCTGATGATAAAGCAGCATCAACAGCTATCAGAATGCCACCGCCTATGCGAGAAATCCGGTCACGTCTGAATATAGAAAAGTTTGTGGAAAAAACCAATGCATCAGCAATATCAGGTTTTAGCCACGTCTTTGTAAACGCTAGAATGTTATGCTTAAAAGAAAGACTATCTACATAGAGATTAGGATGTTTAGATTTCAGTCCTCTAACGTTCTGGTAACCCAGGTTAAGGGACGAAGCAAGTTTTTTGACACACCAGTAGATGCTGATGTGGCAGGAATAGAATTAGTTGTTGTTGTTGGCAAGCGAATCGGTTGCCGATTTTTCTTTTTTACAGTATATTCATTAACTATTATACTTTCGGCCAAAAATCTTCTCGACATATAGTGTCGAAGATATTGGCAGAAACACTAATTTTAGAGGACATAATGTCCCGAGAATAAGAAACATAGACTTTTCCATCGCAATATTCGAGACGTTAACTTTCTTCCGAATATAGGCTATTACATCATCAGATGTGACAACAGGGTCTAGCCTAGAAACAAATATATGTTTCTTTGGTGGAGTCCCCCACCGCAGTAAACTCCTCTCGGAGTTTGTTAAAACCTGCCCTTAAACTGTCAAAACTATATCTATTCCGCCTCATAAACGAGCGCATCTCATTTTCGACCTCCCGGCAAGCATCACATCCACATTTTAAGCCACCACCTCACAGTGGTCTGCCCCATAGGCCAAAAAAAAAAAAAAAAAAAAAGTGCCTCTAACGGTTAGACACGATAGAAGTGAAACCTTCCGTAACACAAACTGAGAGAGAATGAGACGAAAGCAGCATTAGGAGCGGGATAATTATGGGTTCATTATAATGTTGCTATAAAGGTCATGTTTTATTTTCTTCATTTTATTATTATTCATCCTCAATGTTTTCAATTTCAACAAATGATACGAGTGGCTTATGATAGCTAAAATATGATACAAATGCTTTGGTTTCGATGTTGTCAACATATCTTTGAAATACCGCGTCAATTGTTGTTTTTGATCGTGTTGTTGATTCAGTGCGATTGTTACACATTTTTTAACTGAATGTTGTATTGAGAAAGTCAATTAAAGGAACCGCTGTGTCCAATGCAAAATTTACGTTAAAATCGCCACTTAAAATCATTGGAACTTTATCGTAATCTTTTCTAAGTATCCGCGATACTTCTGGTGTATACTTTATTAAATTTTCATGAATGAATTCCGTGATGCTATTTATTGATTGATTCGGTGAAATATAAATTGCCACAATTAAAACTGTTTTTCCATTGCTCAATCTGGTTTCGCATGCACATATTTCTCCCACTTTAGAGAGCTGAACAGACAGTGATTCTAGTTGCTGTGCATTCATTCATTATATATTTTGTGATACATTTTTATTTACTTTTTATACCCTTGCAGAGGCTATTGTAAAATTGGTCAGATGTTCGTAACGCACAGAAGGAGGCGTTTACGACCTGAGAAGCTGAGTTGATATAGCCATGTCCATCTGTCCATCTGTCCGTCCGTCTGTGCGTATGCGTTTTACTCAGCCGTCTTAAGAGCTATCGGGATGAAATCTTTTTTTGGGGTTTTTTATTACCCGGGTAAGATAAAGTATGAAAATCTTTAGGATCGGACCACTATATCATATAGGTCTAGAAGAAAACATTTTGCGGACATGGCTATATCAACTCAGCTTCTCATGCTGATCAAGAATTTATATACTTTATGGGGTCGTAAACGCCTCCTTCTGTGCGTTACGAACATCTGACCAATTTTACAATACCCTCTGCAAGGGTATAAAAAGTAAATAAAAAGTAAATAAAAATGTATCACAAAAAAATATATAAATATATAAAAAGCATTATGAATAAAAAGCATTATAAAAAAAACTTCGACCAAGCTGGGCGTCGAACCCCGGCCGCCCGATCGCCAAGCGAGCACACTAATAACAGAGCCACGTCGACACTTTCTAAATTGCCGTGGCGATCGGGCGGCCGGGGTTCGACTCCCAGCTTGGTCGAAGTTTTTCATAATGCTTTTTATTTATAATGCTTTTTATATATTTGCATCTCATTCTCTAGCAGGCTACATACTATAAGAACTATATGTGTCTCTGTTTAGTGTCGCTTTTTCGTTTCATCGAGTCTGAAATCACTCCCAACGATTCTAAAGAAGTTTTCACTTCAAAAGTTCAATTTTTTGCTTAAAATGTGGCAACTCTATTTCAAAATAGATCAAACTTTTTTAATCAGCTGTTTTTTTGACACTGTGCCAGCTGTTCTCTTCAAAAATAACTGTTAAACACAAAGCATGAAATTTTACTCGTTTTGCAGCGTGAGTAGGTACAACAAAGAGAACAGAAAACTTAAAATTAAATAAAGTATTTAAAAAATCGTTTTATAACAATGGAAGTTTTGAATGTTGTTAATAAAGGTATTAGCTATTATTTAAAATTATTTTTATGTTCTCTGCAAGTTACTTTTATTTGTAAATATTAATGTAATATATGTTCAATTTCTTTACTAATTCGTGTGTATACTTAAATTTCACTTAAGCTTTTAGTTATGAAGCTAATCGTAGCTAACAATCAAATTGACTTCAATAAATTTGTCCAAATTTAAAGATTATAATATGTAAAATTTAGCTGCTAGTTTTTGCAAGTTGCCGCGCAATCTTTCCTAGAATTATGCGACTTCGACGTTTTCGGTGTCTTTTTCGTCTGTCTAACTGTGCATTCTTGTGCTGTGTGTTGTGATTATCGTCTTCGTCTCTTTTCTGCGTTATGCTGAATGTTTTTGTGATTGATGTCTGAGTTTCTATTTGTTCTTTTTGTTTGTTTTTATGTTGTATTTTTATTTTAAATTTGTATTATTTTAAATTTTTGTACAGGATATTTTTTTAATGTGAATTGAGTCGTAAGTTCATATTTGATAAGTGGTGTTCCGAGACCGGTACAAATCCAGAGAAGATTCGGCGTATATCTCAATCTTTAAAATTAATGATTGAAAAAGAAGGATACAATATTGGATCTACGTACTTGGAGGAATTACAAAATCGTTACTGTTGCAAACAAATATCAACATTTTGGCGTGAATGCCGTCGAATTAAATCGTTCGTTTTGGAAAAGCAGTCTGATTGGCTTGGAAAAAATGACTCATTTAAATTTAAATGTGAGTTGCATACTCCACCTGGAAGCAATATTGACCGTGGTCGTCCGAAGACAAATTATTCAGACTGCTCAAAGAGAAGACGGATACTGATACTTAGTGAAGACAGCTCAAAGATTATCTGGAAAAATCCACGACCATCATCCACTCGATATTGTCGACCTGTGCGATTCCAGTTGAAAAAAGAATCAAGTGAAGTGAGCATTGAAGAGGAAAAGTACTTTAAGAATCAAATAGAAAAGCTCCTTCCAACAGATATTGTTATTGGAAATAAGACAGTATATGTTCATCATGTGCTGCAATTAACAATGGTTGATGGCAAAATATGTAATGCCTTAACTCAAACTTCATCCTCTAAATGCTATATATGCAACGCGAAGCCCACAGAGATGAACAACATAGAGGAAAGCATGCAAAGGGAAGTTCAGAAGGATCGATATGAGTTCGGATTGTCACCACTTCATGCATACATAAGATTTTTTGAATATTTTATTCATTTGGCTTATAGACTTGATGTCAAAGTCTGGCAAGTTAGATGCATTGAAGGAAAGGAGCAAGTCAATGAGCGAAAAAAAAAATTCAAACAGAATTTCGCTTAAAAATGGGATTGTTAGTCGACAAGCCCAAAGTTGGAGGGTCTGGATCATCGAATGATAGAAACACTGCCAGCAGACACTTTTTTAATAATGCGTGCCTTTCGGCTGAAATAACTGGCCTGGATGTAGACCTTATTGAAAGATGTGGGACAATATTACAAGCCCTCTCTTCTGGTTACCAAATTAATGTAGAAAAATTTAAGGCATTCGCACTTAATATAGCGAATGATCTTACAAGGACATATTCTTGGTACTGTCTGCCACCTACCGTTCAGAAAATTTTAATTCACGGCCCATACATAATAGAAAATGCTTTACTTTCTATTGGAGAGTTGTCAGAAGAAGCTGCTGAGTCAAGGAATAAGGACATTAAAAAATATCGTCTGCAACATACCCGCAAGATTTCTCGTCAGGCAACAAATGAAGATTTATTTAATCGACTATTGCTGACGTCAGATCCTTTTATTACAGAACAGCGAAAGTTACCCAAAAAAAAAATCAATTTTAAATAAATGTGTTTTTGATTTGTTAGAATAGTATTTTATATTTAATCATACTTAGCATAATATATTACAACAAATTTGAAATATATTCAACTTTTTTAAAAATGGGGATTTGGGGCCATGGCCATGGGTGGCATATCGGAAGGGGCTTACTTACGGAAGATTTATATATATTTTAACAATTACTGTATTTTTATAGAATTTCGGGAAAAATTTCAGAATTTTATCTCCACTAGAAGTATTTTTGGCCGCTCGCTCCATACAAGCCCAACCACTGTGCACCTTTAGCAATAGACTCCTTGATTCTGCCTGTGTAACCTGCACACTTAGAGCAGGAGAGCGCGTCAAAAGAGATAAGCAAGTCAACAACACCGCTACTGCAAGTATTGTTGTATGTTTTGATTTATGTATATTTAAACAAAAACACGATTGTAAGAATTCGCGAAATGAAAATAAAATTCGGATGCTGAAATTTTAATTAAACCGATAATGAGTTTAAAAGTTATCGAAAAGTATTTAATCGCGAGTAAAAAATAAAATTTGACAAGCGCAAAAAACACGTCTGTCCTCTGCAGTAAAAATATTTTTTGAGTTAAACCCTCCTATTCGATCTAAGTAACTCAAACCCCTTTGACATCCTAAAACTTCGACTTTCAAGAATGCTAAAATTTATTCAATGGAATTGGATAAAGAAACACATATACACTCACAAAACAATATCCGCATACCACTGAATTACTCGATAATTCAATTAAACACTTCATACAACTCCTACGGTGGAGTAGCTCCCCTTATTCATAATTCTTATTTTGGAGTATATCCCACCCAAAAAAAACTTTGGAATCGACAACCTAAGAAACATGTTGGGGAACTTCGCGCTAGTGACAAGTTTTTTTTGTGTTTTAATACATAAGATATTCTCTTATTTTGTCTCTTCTTTTGCATTTGCATATTGCTGTAAGCTTTCGCTTTGGTTTGTATACGCCTCTCTTAACATATATATATTTCCCTTTTTATTTACATATTGATTTATAATTAGTTTTTGATAAATCAATTACATTAATTATGTCTGTCTGTTGCAAATATAATTGCAATAATCCCAGCAAGACCAGTGAAGACTTTCTTTACTGTTGGCTGTGTGACAATGTAATGCACTTTAAATTATCAAGGTGCGGGATAGTATTGCACAGGGTGGCGGCCCTAAATGAGGCTGTGATTCGTGTCTATCCACGCAACTACAACTTGTAATATCGCCAAAAATTAATTTTCCCACCTTCCCACCCGACCGACCGAGGGGTCCAGCTGTATAACGCACGGCACGAATCGCGCGGACAAATACACAATAGAAAAAACAGACAAACAAATAATACTATAGCTATCTATGAACTAAATAAGAAATGATAGATGTTTTAAGTTTATTAATAGAAAGCTCTGAGCATATTATAGGGAATAAAATGTTGTAATCAAAACAAGGGTTAAAGGTACTCCGTCTACATGGTACCGACAGGTTTACCTGAGTTAATAACTCAGACGAGTCAATATCACCAATTAGGAGCTTGTGCATAAAAATAACACCAAGCATAATTCTACGGCTAATTAAGGAAAAAAGGTTAATCAAAAGAAGTCTACTAGAATACGAAGGAAAATTGACATTGCGATCCCAGCCTAAGCCACCAACAGCAAAAAGCAAGAACTGCTTTTGAACGGACTCAAGCCTAATCTGGTGCGACTCATATTGAGGTGACCAAATGCAAGATCCATAATCTAAAATAAGACGAACAAGCGGAGTAAAAAGAACTTTAGTTGTATAGGGGTCGTCAAATTCGTTTGACCATCTTTTAATGCTTATGGTCCATAAGTACGCCCAAATCATTCATATTATTTAGACGTTCTAAAGGACTACTGTTTAGAAAATAAGTGACTAGTTGAGAATAGTTACGAAAAAAGTTATTACCTTACATTTGGTAGTGTTAAGATTTAATAGATTAAACTGGAACCAGGATTGTAAGTTTTTAAAATCAGCTTGTAGCCGACTAAATGAATCTGTATCTTTAAAAGTAAGACAAAGCTTGACATCGTCAGCATATATAAGCAAATGCGAATGAACAATGACTGATGGAAGATCGTTTATGAATAATGTGAAAAGCAGAGGGCCAAGATGACTACCTTGAGGTATACCAGATGTCACAGGAATGGAATTGGAAAAAGAAGACCTAAAAAGTACCTTCTGTTTTCTATTTGTTAAATACTCTCAAACCCAAGAAAGGAAAAGAGGTTGGAACCCAATGTCGTTAAGTTTAGAAAGTAATAGAGTATGATTAACAAAACCAAAGGCTTTGCTGATGTCAGTGTACATAACATCAGTTTGTTTAGCATTGATAATTATAGAGGTAAATTCTAACAGGTTAGTGGTTGTAGATCTACGTTTCACAATGTTGGGACGGAAATAATAGAGCTGCAAAAATGTTGCAATTGAGAAGTTATAATTTTTCAAAAGCTTTCGGAATAGCGGACAATTCTGAGATACCCCTATAGTTAGAGGCTTTTGACTTTTTGCCATTTTTATGCAAAGGAATGATATACGACTCCTTGGAAAAGAGGAACATTCGACAGACAATAAAAACAATTTTAAAATGGGTTAAATAATGCGTTTGCACAGAACCTGAGTACACATCCAGGTAGACCATCTGGCCCCGGAGAATAAACAGGTTTAACTAATTTAAGTTCGCTAAGAATAGAACTTTCATCAATCACTGGATTGAAAATGCAATTAGCCTTTTTTAAATGATAAGGATACGGACTTGCTCGATATTCCGTTGAGGAATAAGTTGTTTTGAAAAAACTCGCAAACATATCGGCAATTTCTTGATCAGTGCTCGCATTCTTATTTTGAAAGGACAAAAAAGATGGGTGCACAGAGGTTTTTCGTTTAGAATTAACAAAATTATAAATTTGTTATCTCTACAATTGTACAGATAAGACCAATCGGTAGTAGTAATGTTTTCACTAAGGCTGGCAAAGTCAGTCTTACGAAAGCACCTAGTTAGAGATAATTCATTTGAAACAAGTAATGGTGAAAGCAAGGGCAGATCAATTTTTAAATTTAATGTAGGATGAAATTTGTCTTCGGGAAGAACAAATGGATCAATCCTAGAAACATCACAATAAGAAGAATCCAATACAAAAATGAAGTAAGTCGTCTCGCCGACTTGGGTATACCATACACCAGTAAAGCAAATATTTCAACTGTATTAAACAAATGCATTTTCACATGCTTCTTACAATCATATTTTAGTATCTCGCTCACTCAATCATACGAGCAACCTAGTGCCCCCACCAGCCAACGGCCAACTCCGGCCTTATGGAAAAATGTTTATATGCATAACTCGACAGTTTTTTGTCCGATTTTTGGTTTTTTGCTAGATATTAGTATTAAATTTAAATGTGCCAAATTTGATTGCATAAGGTAAAAAAATACGGGAGATAATCAAGTTTTTCAAATTATGGGGGCGAAAAAGGGCGTGGCAAAATTTGTATACATACAAAATGTGTGCATTTACTAAGCGAATATACATACCAAATATGGTGTCTCTAGCTGGAATAGTTTTTGAGATAAACGCTTTTTTTAAATTGCGGGGGCGGAAAGGGGCGAAAATTTGAAATAAACTTGATCACTCTACATACTACACGAGTCTACATACCAAATTTGGTGGCTCTAGCTCTTACAGTCTCCGAGATCTAGGTGTTCATACGGACGGACAGACGGACGGACAGACGGACTGACAGACGGACGGACAGACGGACATGGCTAGATCGACTCGGTTGTTGATCCTGATCAAGAATATATATACTTTGTGGGGTCGGAGATGCTTCCTTCTGCCTGTTACGTACATTTTGGCGACTTTAATATACCATTTCACCCTATGGGTGTATGGTATAATAAGATCTAACGATTTTCCATTAGAATTTAAGACAGGATTGACTTGGGATAAAGATAAGCCTAGAAGGCCATCAATAAAGTCATGTGACATAGAAGGCAGCAACATGGTACATTTATCTGTTGTTGCTAAAGCGGGTAAATTAAAATCACCTACAACTATGAGCATGTCTTGACTGGAAACTAAAGAGGAGACAAGCTAAATTGCCTCTAAATGATTTAAATAGACCACAATGTATGTCAATGGTGGAATTTAGAAACAAGTAATAAAAGCATTATAGGTTTTAAAATTTACTTTAACACCGACAAACTCAATCTCCTGGGTACTAGAAAATTGAATAATTTCTGATGATAAAGCAGCATCAACAGCTATCAGAATGCCACCGCCTATGCGAGAAATCCGGTCACGTCTGAATATAGAAAAGTTTGTGGAAAAAACCAATGCATCAGCAATATCAGGTTTTAGCCACGTCTTTGTAAACGCTAGAATGTTATGCTTAAAAGAAAGACTATCTACATAGAGATTAGGATGTTTAGATTTCAGTCCTCTAACGTTCTGGTAACCCAGGTTAAGGGACGAAGCAAGTTTTTTGACACACCAGTAGATGCTGATGTGGCAGGAATAGAATTAGTTGTTGTTGTTGGCAAGCGAATCGGTTGCCGATTTTTCTTTTTTACAGTATATTCATTAACTATTATACTTTCGGCCAAAAATCTTCTCGACATATAGTGTCGAAGATATTGGCAGAAACACTAATTTTAGAGGACATAATGTCCCGAGAATAAGAAACATAGACTTTTCCATCGCAATATTCGAGACGTTAACTTTCTTCCGAATATAGGCTATTACATCATCAGATGTGACAACAGGGTCTAGCCTAGAAACAAATATATGTTTCTTTGGTGGAGTCCCCCACCGCAGTAAACTCCTCTCGGAGTTTGTTAAAACCTGCCCTTAAACTGTCAAAACTATATCTATTCCGCCTCATAAACGAGCGCATCTCATTTTCGACCTCCCGGCAAGCATCACATCCACATTTTAAGCCACCACCTCACAGTGGTCTGCCCCATAGGCCAAAAAAAAAAAAAAAAAAAAGTGCCTCTAACGGTTAGACACGATAGAAGTGAAACCTTCCGTAACACAAACTGAGAGAGAATGAGACGAAAGCAGCATTAGGAGCGGGATAATTATGGGTTCATTATAATGTTGCTATAAAGGTCATGTTTTATTTTCTTCATTTTATTATTATTCATCCTCAATGTTTTCAATTTCAACAAATGATACGAGTGGCTTATGATAGCTAAAATATGATACAAATGCTTTGGTTTCGATGTTGTCAACATATCTTTGAAATACCGCGTCAATTGTTGTTTTTGATCGTGTTGTTGATTCAGTGCGATTGTTACACATTTTTTAACTGAATGTTGTATTGAGAAAGTCAATTAAAGGAACCGCTGTGTCCAATGCAAAATTTACGTTAAAATCGCCACTTAAAATCATTGGAACTTTATCGTAATCTTTTCTAAGTATCCGCGATACTTCTGGTGTATACTTTATTAAATTTTCATGAATGAATTCCGTGATGCTATTTATTGATTGATTCGGTGAAATATAAATTGCCACAATTAAAACTGTTTTTCCATTGCTCAATCTGGTTTCGCATGCACATATTTCTCCCACTTTAGAGAGCTGAACAGACAGTGATTCTAGTTGCTGTGCATTCATTCATTATATATTTTGTGATACATTTTTATTTACTTTTTATACCCTTGCAGAGGCTATTGTAAAATTGGTCAGATGTTCGTAACGCACAGAAGGAGGCGTTTACGACCTGAGAAGCTGAGTTGATATAGCCATGTCCATCTGTCTATCTGTCCGTCCGTCTGTGCGTATGCGTTTTACTCAGCCGTCTTAAGAGCTATCGGGATGAAATCTTTTTTTGGGGTTTTTTATTACCCGGGTAAGATAAAGTATGAAAATCTTTAGGATCGGACCACTATATCATATAGGTCTAGAAGAAAACATTTTGCGGACATGGCTATATCAACTCAGCTTCTCATGCTGATCAAGAATTTATATACTTTATGGGGTCGTAAACGCCTCCTTCTGTGCGTTACGAACATCTGACCAATTTTACAATACCCTCTGCAAGGGTATAAAAAGTAAATAAAAAGTAAATAAAAATGTATCACAAAAAAATATATAAATATATAAAAAGCATTATGAATAAAAAGCATTATAAAAAAAACTTCGACCAAGCTGGGCGTCGAACCCCGGCCGCCCGATCGCCAAGCGAGCACACTAATAACAGAGCCACGTCGACACTTTCTAAATTGCCGTGGCGATCGGGCGGCCGGGGTTCGACTTCCAGCTTGGTCGAAGTTTTTCATAATGCTTTTTATTTATAATGCTTTTTATATATTTGCATCTCATTCTCTCGCAGGCTACATACTATAAGAACTATATGTGTCTCTGTTTAGTGTCGCTTTTTCGTTTCATCGAGTCTGAAATCACTCCCAACGATTCTAAAGAAGTTTTCACTTCAAAAGTTCAATTTTTTGCTTAAAATGTGGCAACTCTATTTCAAAATAGATCAAACTTTTTTAATCAGCTGTTTTTTTGACACTGTGCCAGCTGTTCTCTTCAAAAATAACTGTTAAACACAAAGCATGAAATTTTACTCGTTTTGCAGCGTGAGTAGGTACAACAAAGAGAACAGAAAACTTAAAATTAAATAAAGTATTTAAAAAATCGTTTTATAACAATGGAAGTTTTGAATGTTGTTAATAAAGGTATTAGCTATTATTTAAAATTATTTTTATGTTCTCTGCAAGTTACTTTTATTTGTAAATATTAATGTAATATATGTTCAATTTCTTTACTAATTCGTGTGTATACTTAAATTTCACTTAAGCTTTTAGTTATGAAGCTAATCGTAGCTAACAATCAAATTGACTTCAATAAATTTGTCCAAATTTAAAGATTATAATATGTAAAATTTAGCTGCTAGTTTTTGCAAGTTGCCGCGCAATCTTTCCTAGAATTATGCGACTTCGACGTTTTCGGTGTCTTTTTCGTCTGTCTAACTGTGCATTCTTGTGCTGTGTGTTGTGATTATCGTCTTCGTCTCTTTTCTGCGTTATGCTGAATGTTTTTGTGATTGATGTCTGAGTTTCTATTTGTTCTTTTTGTTTGTTTTTATGTTGTATTTTTATTTTAAATTTGTATTATTTTAAATTTTTGTACAGGATATTTTTTTAATGTGAATTGAGTCGTAAGTTCATATTTGATAAGTGGTGTTCCGAGACCGGTACAAATCCAGAGAAGATTCGGCGTATATCTCAATCTTTAAAATTAATGATTGAAAAAGAAGGATACAATATTGGATCTACGTACTTGGAGGAATTACAAAATCGTTACTGTTGCAAACAAATATCAACATTTTGGCGTGAATGCCGTCGAATTAAATCGTTCGTTTTGGAAAAGCAGTCTGATTGGCTTGGAAAAAATGACTCATTTAAATTTAAATGTGAGTTGCATACTCCACCTGGAAGCAATATTGACCGTGGTCGTCCGAAGACAAATTATTCAGACTGCTCAAAGAGAAGACGGATACTGATACTTAGTGAAGACAGCTCAAAGATTATCTGGAAAAATCCACGACCATCATCCACTCGATATTGTCGACCTGTGCGATTCCAGTTGAAAAAAGAATCAAGTGAAGTGAGCATTGAAGAGGAAAAGTACTTTAAGAATCAAATAGAAAAGCTCCTTCCAACAGATATTGTTATTGGAAATAAGACAGTATATGTTCATCATGTGCTGCAATTAACAATGGTTGATGGCAAAATATGTAATGCCTTAACTCAAACTTCATCCTCTAAATGCTATATATGCAACGCGAAGCCCACAGAGATGAACAACATAGAGGAAAGCATGCAAAGGGAAGTTCAGAAGGATCGATATGAGTTCGGATTGTCACCACTTCATGCATACATAAGATTTTTTGAATATTTTATTCATTTGGCTTATAGACTTGATGTCAAAGTCTGGCAAGTTAGATGCATTGAAGGAAAGGAGCAAGTCAATGAGCGAAAAAAAAAATTCAAACAGAATTTCGCTTAAAAATGGGATTGTTAGTCGACAAGCCCAAAGTTGGAGGGTCTGGATCATCGAATGATAGAAACACTGCCAGCAGACACTTTTTTAATAAGGCACGCATTTTCGGCTGAAATAACTGGCCTGGATGTAGACCTTATTGAAAGATGTGGGACAATATTACAAGCCCTCTCTTCTGGTTACCAAATTAATGTAGAAAAATTTAAGGCATTCGCACTTAATATAGCGAATGATCTTACAAGGACATATTCTTGGTACTATCTGCCACCTACCGTTCAGAAAATTTTAATTCACGGCCCATACATAATAGAAAATGCTTTACTTTCTATTGGAGAGTTGTCAGAAGAAGCTGCTGAGTCAAGGAATAAGGACATTAAAAAATATAGTCTGCAACATACCCGCAAGATTTCTCGTCAGGCAACAAATGAAGATTTATTTAATCGACTATTGCTGACGTCAGATCCTTTTATTACAGAACAGCGAAAGTTACCCAAAAAAAAAAATCAATTTTAAATAAATGTGTTTTTGATTTGTTAGAATAGTATTTTATATTTAATCATACTTAGCATAATATATTACAACAAAATTGAAATATATTCAACTTTTTTAAAAATGGGGATTTGGGGCCATGGCCATGGGTGGCATATCGGAAGGGGCTTACTTACGGAAGATTTATATATATTTTAACAATTACTGTATTTTTATAGAATTTCGGAAAAAATTTCAGAATTTTATCTCCACTAGAAGTATTTTTGGCCGCTCGCTCCATACAAGCCCAACCACTGTGCACCTTTAGCAATAGACTCCTTGATTCTGCCTGTGTAACCTGCACACTTAGAGCAGGAGAGCGCGTCAAAAGAGATATGCAAGTCAACAACACCGCTACTGCAAGTATTGTTGTATGTTTTGATTTATGTATATTTAAACAAAAACACGATTGTAAGAATTCGCGAAATGAAAATAAAATTCGGATGCTGAAATTTTAATTAGACCGATAATGAGTTTAAAAGTTATAGAAAAGTATTTAATCGCGAGTAAAAAATAAAATTTGACAAGCGCAAAAAACTCAACCCCTTTGACATCCTAAAACTTCGACTTTCAAGAATGCTAAAATTTATTCAATGGAATTGGATAAAGAAACACATATACACTCACAAAACAATATCCGCATACCACTGAATTACTCGATAATTCAATTAAACACTTCATACAACTCCTACGGTGGAGTAGCTCCCCTTATTCATAATTCTTATTTTGGAGTATATCCCACCCAAAAAAAACTTTGGAATCGACAACCTAAGAAACATGTTGGGGAACTTCGCGCTAGTGACAAGTTTTTTTTGTGTTTTAATACATAAGATATTCTCTTATTTTGTCTCTTCTTTTGCATTTGCATATTGCTGTAAGCTTTCGCTTTGGTTTGTATACGCCTCTCTTAACATATATATATTTCCCTTTTTATTTACATATTGATTTATAATTAGTTTTTGATAAATCAATTACATTAATTATGTCTGTCTGTTGCAAATATAATTGCAATAATCCCAGCAAGACCAGTGAAGACTTTCTTTACTGTTGGCTGTGTGACAATGTGATGCACTTTAAATGTTCTGGTTACATAGTCAAGGTGCGGGATAGAATTGCACAGGGTGGCGGCCTTAAATGGGGCTGTGATTCGTGTCGTGGCTTAGAGCTCGAGATGCGCAGTTTTATGAAACGGACTGGGGATGCGTTTAAAACCCTGTCAGCTGGCGTTCATAAGCTCCAAGAAAAGCTTTTGGCGATGGAGGTTCAATTCAGCCGTTCTCAATTTTTGATTGAATCTCCGACGCGAAAGAGGGCCAGGTTTCAGGACGCATCCCTCATTCCGTCGGCACATTGTTCTCTACGGCTTCCGACAATGACCCTATGTCACCAAATGTGCAGGCAGGTGTGGAGTCTCTTCCCATTTCCCCTGGAGACAGTATCCCACCTATTAACACGATATCGGTTGTAGTTTCCGAAACGTCCGGGCAAGTGTTGGTTGCTTTAAAAAATCCGGTAAAGCATGGAACTGAATTAACTATGCTATAAGGATTTTCTTCAGCGATGTAAACTTAGGTTTTCTCGCGATCCTAAGCAATTTTATAAATTTGTCAATGTTAAACGTAAGACATCAGTGCACGCGTCTTACTTGTCTTTCGAAAACAATAAAGCTGACAATAATCAGGCAATTGCCGATATGTTTGCTGATTTTTTCAAAATAACTTATTCCTCTTCGATTTATCAAGCAAATCCTCCTTAGCCTCATCACTTGCAATTGTCTAATTGCATTTTAGACCCTGTGTTTGATGAAAGTTCGGTTCTTAGCGTGCTCAGTTCCAAACCAATATATGCACCTGGCCCTGATGGAATACCAGGCTGCGTATTAAGGTTTTGCGCAGAGGCCCAATGTAAGCCAATACTTAAGTTGTTTACACTGTACGTCACATCTTCCGCCTTCCCGCCGGAGCGCGAGAGTTAGTTAAAACGGTAAAGACACAAAAGCAAAAGAGATAAACAAAACAACACCGCTAATGCAAGTATTGTTGTATGTTTTGATTTTATTTAAATTATAAGAACAGATCCAGTGTTAAACAACAATAAAAATACTTGGAATTCAGTTTAGGATTGGGAAACCAAACCAAGGACGAACCAGTTAATATAATTCATTCAGTTATTGCTATGTAGCAATGTTCACTATTTTTGTTGCCACTGAAACCCTTCGTTAGTACATCCACCGCCATAAACTCCGTAGAAATATACTCCACAGAAATATCACCACTTTTATACATACATCGCTTAAATAAAATGGCACGTCAATGTGTTTTGTGCGAGGGTGGAAACCAAAACCTTTGACCAAATGTTGTGCGAAGAATAAAGACTCGGATGGTTCAACATGTCTAAAAAGACATAATTTTGGACATAATAGTTCCTAATGCAGAAAAAAAAACTGCTAGTGAAGGTTTGCCTCGAGGCGAGGAACGTTAACGTCTTGAAATGGCCGTTCCAATCTCATGATTAAAATTACCGACTCTACCCACTTTGTGGACCGAAATCCAAAAAGCTTGGAACGAAATCCGCAGGAGAGATGCATGACTTTAGTAGAAAGCACGAAGATGCTTACCTGTACTAAAAAATGTAGGATACCCGGCTAAAGATTAGGTAGTACTAGTAGTTGTAACCTACTGCATCTTTTAATTGCTTGCCTGTTGGCGAATGTACTCGCTTTTACCTACTTAGAGGCCTTTTGCATCAAAAGAAAGATAGGGAAACAGCTGGGTTGTTGAAATCACGTCTATCTAATTTTTATCCGATTTTTATGAACAATATTTCATTGGACGGGAAATTTAATTCATTATCTTTCATAGTTCAAGTGTAGTTGTACTTTAAAAATATCAAAGAAGCTAACTTCGGCTGTACAAAAGTTTATATACAAATGCACAGTCCAAATATCATCAATAGCTCAAATATCAAGTTTCACCCTGTTTAAAAATAAACATCGTGTTCATCAGAAACCGCTTCGCCAAATCAGATGTACTAAAGAATATATAATACAACTGTCCTTTTGTCACAAAAAAGCTAACCTAGCATATGAATAGAATTACAAACAGCCACACACGTTGTGAAAAAACATTTATAATTCTAAACTAATTCAAAAGATCACAACGGCTGGATGTCAAGTGGTCGACGCCGTGCCCAAAATAGTAATGATTTTCCAACCACCGAATACGTGGTGGTACTAGAATAAGATCTTTTAAGAACAATTGTTACCTCCTAGAGCCTAAGATTCCCTATATAAACTCCGTACTCCGTACTGTAAATAAAATCAGTTCATATTTTTATAGTGAACTAGTTTTTCAAGAACTTTATGGGTTTGGAAACGTCTTGCGTGTCTCCATTGCAGTAAACTCTACTAGGAGTTTATAAAATCCAGCCCTCAAAGTGTCTTAGCTATCTCTAGTCCGCCTCATAAATGACCGCATTGTCACACAATCAACAAAGAATATAATCATGAGAGACAACCGCATTAGTGGCAACTATGCAATTACATTTAGAGCAGACAGAGACTTTATAAGAAATTTATATATCCGTGTGATTCTGTAATAAATTACATCTTAACGCCTTAAATTGTTCTTTTATGATATTCAGTCGTTTGTCTCCGTTTCTAGCACATTACTCTGTTAAGTCTGTTCTGTTAGATTGTGTACCATCGTTCAAAGATTTAGGCGTGATGTTTGACACAAAACTTTCATTTAATGTTCATATTTCTTCTATTGTTCATTAAACGTTGGGCCAAAGAATTTGATGATCCCTATGTAACAAAGGTTTTATACACTTCGTTAGTTCGCCCTACTCTCAAATATTGCTCGCCAGTGTGGAACCCTCAATATGATGCTCACCAGCGTAGTATTGAATCGGTTCCGAAGCAATTTCTTAAGTTCGCGTTACGCGGTCTTAATTGGGACACAAGTCCTTGCCTACCTTCTTAATCTGACAGACTTCTTTTTATTAATCTTTCTTTACTTTACAACCGTAGGCTTGTTTTTGGCATTCTCTTTCTCCATAAACTAGTCAACGGCGAAGTCATTTCTTCTAATTTACTAGCTACGGTATATTTTTGTGTTCCCTCACGTCGGACTAGAAACTTTTTTCCTATTCAACTCAGTGTGACTAACTACTCTCTTCACTAACCTTTTCGTGTTCTTTGTTAATCTTTTAACAACCTTTCTCATCTTATCTCTGCTCGTCTTTCTGTCGCTTCTCTTCGCGCTACTTGGACTTGGATTGCTTGCAACTCGTCAGTGACCACATTGGCTGTGAATCGGGACGTTGCTGGCCCCTTGTGCAAATAAAACACCTCCACTGGGTCGGGAATGTTTGGTTTTGTATAAAGTTAAGCTACCTTCTTCAATTAATTGTTATCAGTATTTTAGCTTAAACGTTTTCGTCGACTTCTGGTTAGTGTACGTAAATAAATAAAATAAATAAATAAAAATAAAATAACAAAGGAATAAAATTTAAAAGGTAATAAAATATGTGTATAAGAATATACTGACCAGTTCTTACACAAGGGTTAATTTGCAGATTATGCCTTCAAAAGTAAAGAATAAAAAGTACAAGAATACACTTTTGATAAACACAAAAACATGTATCACTGAGTCGCTGGTAGTCAAAAAAAGCGAGCAAACAGAAATAGGAAAGAGCGGAAGAGCGCCTCATATGATAAGATGTAAGAACACAAGAGCAAAAGAAAGAGCCAAAACAACACCAAAAAAAAGAATTACAAAAGGACTTATCCATGAATTGGTCGTTCTATTGAAATGGTATACAGTAAGTTTTGTCAATATAGCTTAAGCCGTTTTTATCTCAGGTGAGTTTTGGTGTAAAGCACAATTTGAAAGCGGCAAAAACAAGCCATATGTATGTATGTATGTATATCCAAAATTAAATAAAAAAGTACAATACACTCTTAAACTCATTGAAAAACAATATTTGTAGGATAAATCGAAGAAAAACTATATACTTAATATTTAAAAAAGCAACAAAAACAGTCCAATAAAGCTTAACTTTGGGAAGTTATCCTTAAAGGCGTGGCGGCAGATCTCAGTTAAACGTTGGTAGATTCGATGCCGCGCAGGTGACAAGTCCATATTGTCAATAAGGGGTTCACGACTAAATGTTTTAAATAATTGGGAATCGAAAGTTTTTTTTACTGCTATTTTTGTGAACAGCACAAAAAATTATTTTTATTTATATTGTGGGCAGAAGGACGCACATTTTCAAAACTTAGGGCTGAACGCAGTTCTCAGGTCTACACATAGAGCGACACATTTTTTGACACTTGCTTTGCGTTGGTTTGTGAAAAGTGCAAAGTTTGATTGCTTAGATAAGAGTGAGCTCAATTTATTATAATAGAAGCTAACAGCACAGAATTGCAATATCAACACTTCCCCTGAATTCAGGGTTCTACTAAAATATCAGCAGTCATTTCCGTTGTTGGACAACGATAATCAAATTATCTTCAAATGAGTTCTTGATGTCCATGATATTGCTAAGCCGCCCCACATGAATGCGTATCCAGTGTAGGACTTTCTATCAGCGCCGGTCGTCTTATACTTTATTGCCATATCTGCCGCCTGGTTCAGACATTTCAGCACTTGTTTCGAGTGCAAAACGGATAGATACTACGTTACATCGATGTGTTTGCATTTAACCTGGAAAATAGCTTCTAGCGGCGTGGATACTACCATTTTAACTTTAGAGCTTTTTCTAATCCTTGTCTGACAGTTCTCAACGAAATATACATGTCTTCTTATTTTAACATCATCAGTTTTCTTATCGTATAAGCAATATGCTTTTGAGGATTCCGAATATATGACCATAATATATTCTCTTCCCTTTACTTGGAATTTTTCCTTGGACCCTTTTGTAGTGTTGGCGATCTATTTCCCACCGATATGAAATTGCATTGCAAGCCTGGTACACAAAAAACGGCTCTAAGCGTTGTTGAGTATCCAAGTTTGCTGTGCACAATCACTGTTCCTCGGCCTTGTGACGTCATGGAAAAATTTCCTGCCAATAATTTCATTATTTTGTTCAAGTTGATTAAATAACTAACGGTGCGCACACCAGTGAAGTGGCGCCACTATTGATAACTCAATCATCGATATCCATCCGATTGTCAGTGGCAACGCCAGCAAAAAATCGTTGTGCCTCTTTATTCTTCCAATATTCGCATCTTTCTCTGTTTTTTCCGCGTGTCACATTGGCGTTGTTTTCATTCTCTTCTTTCATCGCGCATTTTGCCGCGAAATGCCCTGGTTGGCCACATTTAAAGCATTGGCGCTTGTCTGCCGCTGACTTGTTGTCTCGTCGACTGTACAACATCGATCTGAATGTTCGTCTTTCGTCGTTCCTTTTCTTCGGCTAGTTTGCATTTTATGGCACTAAAACTCGGCAACTCATCACGAGCTTCCAAGGCCACGACAAAGTTCTCAAAAGACGTGGGCTAACTTGCAAGCAACAGCATTACGGTAAACTCCTTTGGCAAACTTACATCGATCACCGAAGAATTTTTAACAATGTTTGAAAATTTCTATACCTGTCTTTTTTACGATGTCACCTTCAGCCATTCTCTTGTTTAATAACTTAAACAAGCTTAAACAAGCTTAAACAGGCTACCTTTTTTTAATGGTTGGTCGTTGCACCTTTTCGAGTTCCATATCTCACTAGCTCTTGTGCTTTTTTTTATGGAGTTGCGGCGCACTTATCGACAGAAACAGCACCGCCATGTCTTGTTCGTTTTGACGATTCCATGCTACAAACACTTCATCAGTTTTGGGTTCCACAAGTTCACCTGAAACCACTGACCACAAATCGTGATGTTACAACACGCTTCGCACAAGTACACGCCACGTGTTATAGTTGTTTAGTTGTTTTTAATATTGTACATCGAACTCATTTTTCTTGCAAAGTCTGCTATGCAAAGGAAAAATACACGAATCTTGACCACTCACTACTTTTCCAACATTTTTTAATGAAACCACTTATCAATGAGGCCCATATCCCGTTGATTTGTGAAAAGCGAACTACTACAAAAAAATATTTAAATTTTCGAAAACCAAATGTATGTCTATTTAATTGCACCGCCACTAGCCAACATCCAATTCTGCCCTTATGGACGCCTAATAATATACGTTCATACGCATTGTTTGCATGTTTCTACTCCGAGTTCAATAAATGGTAGTTTGGTAGAACTAAATAAGATTGATTAGTCTGCCGAATTTGATTACTATAGCCACAAAATTCAAAAGGCATATACATACCAAATTCGGTGACTTTAACTTTGTTAGTTTTCGAGACCATCAGTTTTATTTAATTTGCGGGGAGGGGAGGAAGTGGGCGGACCAAAATTTTTAATGTCTATAAGTTTATAAAGCCGGTAGCTGTCATAATTTTTAAGAAAATCTGTTTTATGTAAATTTCGGGAGCGGAAGAGACGTGGCAAAAAGATGATACAATTAGAAAACGAGTATTCATACAGCTGTGTTCAAAAGTATGGTAGCGCATAACCTTACAACATTTTACCTATTTTTCGACATGTTTAAACTAAAAAAATTAAATTTTTATTTCATATTTTTCAAAGAATAGGATATAAAGATAAGAATAGTGATTAGATTCCGATTGTTTTCCATTGGTTTTTATAATTTTTTAATGACTTTTGCGAACTACACCAAAAAGTGCTGTTCATAATTATAGTAGTGGTTACATAAGAGGCAAAACAAAAAAACAGATTAATTTAATTGAAAAGAGATTTTTCTCAAACCAATCTTTCGCGAGCTTCCTGGTATGTTTCGGATCGTTATTCTGTTGAAATGTCCATTTTATAGTCATTTCCCAACTGGCACATGGTAGCATTGTATTTCGTAATATATCTACATAAACATATCTATCCATAATTCCGTTTATCACATGGGCAGGGCCAACGGAGTTGAAGTTTAACATGTCGAAAAATTAATATAAATGTTGTAAGGTGATGCGCTACTATATTTTTAAACACAACTGCATATTAATTTTTATGGCAATGGTTTAAAAAATAACGAAGCTATTGAGAAAAGTCGCAGTTCGGGACTTTTCCATTTATATGCTATTTGATATATGTATTTGTGGATCTCGTTCGATATACTGTGCATTCAAGCACACATGCACACATTCTAACTTTGTAGCTCTTAGAAGAAGTTTGAGCTGATCCATGCGGACGGACGAACGGACGGACTGATGGTCGGACGGATGGTAGGAAATACTGTATGAACTCGTCTCGTCGTGTGGATCAAGAATATATATTTTTTATATGGTAGGAGAAACTTCTTTCTCTGGGTTGCACACTTCTGCTCCTTTTTGCAAGGCTATAAAAACCAACTAATGACTTGCAAATGCAGGGATACAATTTGCAGAACAGCAACCATAAGATTGGTGAACAGTCCAAAATTGTGCAAGTGTCTTGGACAATTCACTTAGCAAAAGCAATTAAGTATTTTGGAGTACTCGTAAATATAAGTGGCGCCTGTAAAGATCCTTGAGCCGAAATTTGTATGGTGCACCACTATAAGGGGTGGCCTATACACGAGGGATGGACGCAACATATCATCTTGGAGTGCTTTGTGTATGCTGTAGCTTTCGCACAATTTCGCACTATGCGTCCGTCTGTCCGTATGAACACGCAGATCTCAGAGACTATAAGAGCTAAACTCACCAAATTTGGTATATATGTATGTAGACTCAACAAATTTGGTATATATGTAGACTCGTGTAGTATTTTTGCCACGCCCCTTTCATCATGACCCGCCATAGAGTCATCATATTTGGTATGTACATTTGCTTAGTAAATGCGGACATTTTGTATGTGTAAAGATCTTGACACGCCCCTTTCCACCACCGTAATTTGAAAAAACTCGATTATCTCCCGTAATTTTCTACCTTCTGCAATCAAATTTTTTTTTTTTTTTAACGTTTAATATTTTTGTTGAATCTACTTTTAAATTCGAGCCTAACAATAAGTTTGTGATATTTTTCTTAGTCTAGTACTTAACATAAATCCTGGGGATATTGCAGGCGGCCCTAATCACTTGTTATTGGGTTGGTCTGTCATTTGTTTTAAGACGAGTTCTATTATTAGTTCGCGTAAGGGAATTGGCAAGAACATTTGGGTGTGCTCCTGTTTCGCAGAATACTTTAGTTGTTGAGTACCTATTTCAGATTTTACGCTAGGTATATTTATATCATTTTGAATGTTGTCGTTCCGTATGTACCACGGAGCCCCCGTGATTGATCTTAAAATCTTCGACTGCGCCCTTTGTATAATGTCGACATTGCTGGTACTTGCATTTCCCCATAGTACGGCTCCGTAAGTCCAGATGGGTTTCAGTAAGGAGTTGTATAGGAGGACTTTATACTCCAGACGTAGAGGGGACCGAGCATTGATGATCCAATGTAAGCTACTTGCTTTCAGTTTAAGCTGTGACTTTTTTGCTTCGATGTGCTTGGGCCAAGTTAGTCTTCTGTCTAGGTGGATGCCAAGGTAAGTGCCATCCACGGCTTGAGGAACTGGTACGTTGTTTAGCATTAGAGCTGGACAGTATCTTCTGTTAAGCGTAAATGAAACATGTTTGCATTTCTGCTCGTTGACCCGGATACGCCAGGTTGCTAACCATTCCTCTACCACCTTGAGGTGTTCCTCTAATTTTGCAGAGGCTTGTATTGGGCATTTGGATCTACTGAGGATTGCCGTGTCATCGGCAAAAGTGGAGTAGGAAGTTGTAAATCCTAAACTCGTTGGTAAGTCTGCAATGTATAGCAGGTAGAGCAAAGTACACTGCCTTGCGGTACACCAGCTTTGATTTCAATGTCAGCCGAGACGAAACCATTACATTTTACAGCGAATTTCCTATTGTAAAGGTAAGATTCCATGAGTTTTGCCGGATTTTGAACATCAGACCCTTCAGCCAAACTCTATAGAAAGCCTGGGCAACGTCGAGAAAGACAGCGGCACAGTATTCTTTTAGTTCGAATGCTGTTCGTATTTCGGATGTTATGTGATTGACTTGTTCAATTGTACCTTGTTTTTTGCGGAAGCCGAACTGGTGTGAAGGGATTGTGTTCTCCGATGCCAGAAATGAGTTTAGTCGGATCTGCAGGACCTTTTCAAAAAGCTTCGAAAGACATGGCAGCAAACTAATTGGCCTATAGGATGATGGCTGTGTTTTGTCCTTTCCCACTTTAGGAATCATGATGTTACCACTAACATCATGATTCACCACCAGATCCACACCTTTTCCATGTCCTTGGGAAGTAGCCAATTCTTATTATAGAGTTGAACTATTTGCAGATGTATTGTATGGCGATGACAGGGAGTTCTAGGATCATTTTCGGTGTGATTAGGTCATGGCCAGGGGCTTTTTTTAGCTGTTTGTGGTTTTTAATAACTGCAGTGATCTCGTCCGATTGGAGTTCCAAGTACTCACTATCCGTTAATGTGCTCGAAGGAGGAAGTACAAATGAGTTTGATGTTGGTTTTGGCTGGAAAACCATTTTAAGATGATGCCCTCTCTTCGTCACTGCGGGCCCATCCAGCGGTTGGACTCCTTATCGGTGAAATTGTCTCTGTTGGAGCGCTTAAAGTTGGGTGGGCTTTCCACAGAGGATGTTTAGTGCTGGTTGGACTGAGCTTTTCTGTGTATTTCCTTTGAGCCCAGCTTTCCTGTTGTCTTAATGCCTTGGAGAGGTTGCGATTGGCATGCCTCATGCGAAGTTTTGCCGCTGGTGAGCGAGTAATCTGCTATTCGCTTCTTAGACGTCGTTTTTCCGTTACTAATTGTTCTATCCGCCGGTTTGTAGGCCTGTCAACAGGTTTAGTGTAAGTAGAGGCATGTGGAGTAGATACTCATGCTGCAACTCCCATCATCGACTCAAGTGCAGCTCCCATCATCGACTCAAGTGCAGAGACGCACATGTCAATGTCCTCTGCAGCATCCAGTTTCAGCGAACAGTCAATGTGGGCACTCATGTACATTTTAAACTTAAGCCAATTTGTTTTGTTGTTTGTAAGCCTAAATGGGCGATAAAGTACTTGAGGTCTTGTTAATAGTGTGAATAGCACTGGAGAGTAATCGGAAGTTAAATCTAGCAGTGTATCCGCAGTGATCCAATTACGCGGAATCCTCTTGGTTACTGCGAAATCAATCAAGCCACTGTGGATCTGTGGGCCAATAAGTAGGCCTACCCGGTGAGACGCAATCCATCTTATTGAGTGGGTTGACTATTGTGTTGTACAACTGCTTGCCTTAAGGATTTACCAGACGAGATCCCCAGTTAAAGAAATCGGTAAATTCCTTTTCAGAGATTGAGAAACGTGGTGGGCAGTACAGGGCAACCAATGTAGTGTTGCCGCATCTGCTTTGGACGGTTATAGCAGTTGCTTGTAGGTGCTGTGTTTCAAATCTGTTGAGGAACGAGTGTTTTATACGGTTTTTGATTAGGATACCAGTCCCGCCATGAGCTTTTCCGTCTGGATGGTTTGTTGCATAGAAGGTAAAATTTGGTATTTGAAAATTATTTTTTTGATGTTAAATGTGTTTTCGATATTAGCATGACGTCGATTTCACTTGAATGTAGGAATAGTAGCAGTTCATTTTTGTGCTTGGAGATGCCGTAAGCATTCCAAAGAAATAGATGTGGGGCCATTATTTATTATCGATAAGCTTCTGGCTAAGCAGGTTTTGATTCCGCATCAGTTCCTGCATACAGTTTATCATGAACGTCATAAAAGAGGTCATGTTTTGATTAAGTGTGATCAATAGGGCGTCTAAACAACTTTGAGTTTGCTGGCCAAGTTCTGGTGCGCTAGGTTGTGAATTCTGTAGATGGTGAAGCGACGGGGTCAGTTTCGCGGGGTCTCTTCGCAGTTTGGAGCACGCTAGCGAAGGATACACTAGGGCTGGTTGTAGCAGACATGTTAGATGATCTAACAACCTTGGCGAAGAATACCCTTGGTGTAGTTTTGGAGGCGTTGTAGGTGACCTTTGGTCCAGCTGGGGGTTTGCGCCCGTTCAGGTGTGATTTAAGATCCTTAAAGACAGGACATCCTCTGTAGTTGGCCGTGCGCAGTGTTTGCATTTGCTGCTACATAGCAGCAATTTCAATAAAAATATTGCTCTGCTCCTGCTACTGCTCTGATTTCGAAGGGCTACGTAGCATAGCAGAGAGCACAAACGGAAAACGATTGCTCTTCTGCTCTGCTCCGTAGCATACATCGTCGGAGCACAGAGCAATAGCGAGAGCAAAAAATTTTCGATACGCTATTTGTAGTTGTAGCAATAGCACAAGCATTAAAAGCGAGATGAGAGCGGAGCAAACAAAATAAATTTTTGTGCTACTGCTACGGAGCATTTCCTTTTCTGTTGCTCTCGTAGCAATTTCGTAGTCGCTCTCGTAGCAACTTCGTAGTCGCTCTCATGGTAGATCTGTACTAGAGGTGGGCATGGGCCGAAATGTTACATCCAACCCAACCCAGCCCATGGGCTAAAAATTTCACCCGCACCCGAAAGCTAAAAAAAATTTGGACATTCAGAGGAAACTGTAATTCCACAAACTAGGAGCACAACAGTGGCATCACTCCAGACTTGATCCTTGGACTTTCACCTTGCGAAATACATTAATGCCTATCGCCAAGCAACTGTGAATGTAGGCGCCAAATCCAAGAATCACAAGCATTGGCTGACTCATGTTACCCAGCGATCGTGGCCACTGCTAATATTGCAGATGCATCCGCTATACCCTCTTGTCCATCTTAACTTGCATGTTGGATTTATCTCTGTTGTGCTCCCATCTGGTTGGAGCTCGAGTTTAAAGAGCGGCTGTGCGACTTTATTCCTGTTGATGATGTTAACAACGGACTTAACCGCAAACCCTTTCTCGGCCAATGCGTCTGCTATTTCTTGGGTTGGCACCGATGGCTCAATCCCCTTTAACACAACCTGAAGCCCTCAACTGCTTTTTAGTTGGTAGGTATAGAAGTTGATATTAGCATTACGGAGTGACTTTTCGATGATGCGTAAATTGTCCTCAGTTTGGGTTTGACATTTAATTTCCTTTATGTTTCCCCTATTGAGAAGGGCGCTGCAGTTGGCTACACGGATGTAGAAAGGGGGTGGTCTAGCCGATTTATCTTTTTCTACAGCGGCGGCTTGGTCGTCTTGCTAATCGGTTAGAATTTTAAAACGATTGCCGCTTAGGCGTGCTACTCGTTTATTTGGTTTGGTTATTTTCGGCGTATTGCCACTTTTTTCTTTTGCGGGGTTAGCTTCCGCTTAGGTATTTTAATATTTCTGTCCATTCCAGTTTGGACAGAAGGCGTGGAGTTTATTGTTAAGGCTGACTCTGGGCGGCTTGGCGTTGCCGGCTTGAGGCAGGTCAATACTTTGGCAGACCTTGCAGTAGTTGCACTCAACGACGCTTTCTTTCTTTCTTTCGTTAAGGGCCCAAAATGTCTCCACCAGTTGAAACGCAGCTCCTACCTCTTAGACAACAACGGAATTAACTGCAATCTAATATTGAAAGTTTAAGAGCTAGAATCCTATCTTGAAAATTTCCCTATTATCTTAAATTGTCAGTCTTAAATTGTTGAGTCGTATTTTAAACAGGCATTTAAAGTTCTAACCAACATTGAGAAGAAGACTCCAATCGGGCAGAGATAAAAAATCGTTTTATCAAAACAAAGGCAATCATATTACGACGCATCGGCGCCAGTAAAAAGGAAAAACCAGAAGAACTTACTTTCCTAAATTCCTCAGCTTGTCATGGTGGACATCATAAGCGGCATCCCTCAAATTACCTAAATTCGACTGCAAATATGGGGAATTCAAAAACTCTATTACGTCATTTTCAACATCGTTGTTGACTCGCCAAGCTCGGCGAGCATTGCTTCCAACAGCAACAGTTCTAATTCAAGACAAACTTGGTGGGTTTTAGCTCGCAAAAGCATTACTTGATTCGTGCTCTGAGCTCACCTCAGCTTCCGTTTTGATACGATCATTATGAGATTTCTGGAATCGGTGAAATACGTGCACATATGAAACATTCCGTATCTACCAAAATTCGTCCAAGAATTTTTCCAGACGAATGGAATATGGAGGTTATCTTGACTAAATCTATATCTTTACGCCAGCCTCAAAAGAGACTAGATTTATCGAATTGGTGTAAAATTCCAATTCCCAAAGAAATTGAGTTAGCCGACCCATTCTTTTATAAGCCCGGAAAAGTAGATTTATTGCTAATCGTAAAGGAATTTTTTGGTTTACTTAAGAAGGGTAAAAAGAGTTTAGTTTAGGTTGGTCTTCCTCTTAGTGGAATTTTCATTAGGATGGATCCTCGGGGGTAAGATTGCTGAACATCAATCAACACTACACTTGTAATTTAACGCAACAGCAAGATCTTAACATATTATTAGAAAGGGTTTGGAAAATGCATGAAATACATGGAATTCAAAATAAATTTATTTTGTTAAGCTCAGATGGACAAGCATGTGAAACTCATTTTCACGTGCACAATTCCTGAATTCAGGGCGCATACAGGTTCGATGCGTTCAAGGAATCGCCTGAACAACTTGGAGACTCGCTGTCCTGTGCAAAAAACGTTCTCGTCAACTCGAAAGACGGCTTGCATCTTAATACCAATTAAAGAAAATGTACATCGAATTTTTAGATGAATATCTTAAAATGAATCACATGGAAACAGCTTCGTTAGACAATCTGCAACCGAGAAATTATTACATTATTCCTCACCATTGTGTCCTTAGAATACAGAGCTCATCAACTAATCTTGGCATAGTATTTGACGCTTCGTCTAAATCATCATAAAAATGTTTCATTAAATGATATACTCATTGTTGGTCCTACTATTCAAAAAGATCTGGTCATTACTCTCCTTTAGTTTGTAAAAGCTTTCGTAAAGCTTTTATCAGAGACGTATAAGGAATTATTTCCAATTGGATCTGCTGTATTAGCTGAGGATATGTATGTCGACGATCTAATTTATGGAGCAGACTCAATCGAAGAACTCAATGCTAAGACGAATGAAGTTACCAAGCTGATTCTGAAGGGAGGCTTAAAATTCACAAAGTGGAATTTTAGCCACCAACAGATTATGAATATAATCTCAATATTGACAATAGTGATGTCACCAAGGCTCTTGGCATGTCCAAGACTTGTGGATCAAGTGCTAAGACTGGGATGACCCAGTGCCAGAGATCTTACAGTCTAGATGGCAACAACTTGAAACTAATGTATGTAATCTTGACATGATTCGCCTAATTCGATTTGTTAACAAAGCGCCAAAAAATAAGTGTGAAATCCATTGGTTTTCGGATGCCTCAAATCGAGCTTGCATATACGCAAGGGTATTGGACAACAGAAAGTTTGTAACTGTATTGATCATTTCGAGATCGAGAGTTGCGAGACAAAGTATACCTCTTTAAGAGCTTTGTACTTCCGTTCTATCAATGCCATTTGAGAGCTGACGTTTGTGTAAATTAATAAACTGATACTTAATGCTGCAATGGAGGAGTATGTTGGAGGAGACGTCATCAAAGAGGAGAAGAGCTTATTTTCTTTATGCATAGGGATCTTCGCGTAAAGTTTCTATCACCAAACAGCTAAGCAGCTGTCTAAAGAGTGTGTCTCTAGCGTACATTTTTTGTCGCAATACAAGTTTGTTTCACCTTCCGAGAAGTTTCCCATGAAGGGTACTCTTGAGTTGCCTCAAATACAATCGACGTCTCAAACTCCTACATCCTCTGCCATTTTACTTTAGCCCACTCCCCCTTTATTCTCTTTTTAAGATTTTTAAAATCTTAATTCAAAAGTTTTGCTTTTCTAGACCTAGACCTCCTTCAAAATTACTGTTCCAGATGCTTATATCTCAGATGAACTAAATCAAACACAAATTAAATTTTCTTGTCCGCAAAACATATTTTTGGAAAGATTCAACTTTCGTTCTTCATTGGGTTAAAATGCACCCATCAACTCTAAAATGCTTTATTGCCATTCGCGTTTCAACCACACAAACTCAATCGAAGGATATCATTTGGAGTCATGTGCCTGGAAAGGATTAAACTGTCGACATTGGCTGCGCAGCCCGTGATTTGATGCAGACAATATGGTTTCATGGACCAAAGTTCATAGCATTTATTGCGCTACATTGGCCGAAATCTGAAGGAAAGACAGAACCCAAAGAGTTAGAATTGCGAAACAATTGTATTCAAATGTAGCAAATGTTTTCAACCGAGTTCCTACTAACCAATATAATACGATAAATGCTACAAGAAGCATTTTAATAAAAGATTTAAAATTGGCTTTTAATTTTATAATCTCTTCTCTTCTTCATTCAGAGCGATATGTTTAGTAAAGAACAAAAGGACTTACTTAGGAAGTTTGAAGCCGGAGCTTCTAAAATTAAATCCATTCATATCAAAATATTCGATCCGTGTTGAAGGCCGTCTTACCATGGCTCACATACCATTGGACGCTAGGATGCCTTTATTGCTTCCAAAAACTTATATTTTCACTTATAAGTATATTGAGGATCTTCACTTGCGAAACCTTCACGCAGGAGCTAAGGTACGATTCTGCGCCTACCAGCGCCCTTTCTTACTTCGTACCGTATTCGAAGCAAAGTTCGCTACAAAACATATTTCGCCATATTTCTTCGCTTTTCCTCAAAAGCTATTCATACAGAACTAATTAGATCTCTATCTCCGTACCCGTACACCTTCCAAAGTCATCTTATTCATTGCCTGTTTCAAAAAACTAATAATGTCTAGTCTGAGCATAGACTACTTACTATGCTCTTGAAATTATACTGGCACAGCCAGACCTTTACGGCTGAAAATAACTTTTTGAACATTTGAAACCTGGATTAACTCTTCCGCATTAGATAGTAAAATCCTTTCGTTTCTTGTAGGCTTTTAATTGCTGTTAACCCGAATCTGTGTTCTGATATTGTACATCGGTACGATTGATTTGCTCTTAGATATTAAGTTAAAGTTAAAATTACTTATACCAACTTTAACTTATATAGCTTAGTAAAATGGGTATAAGGGCAAGCCATTAAAACTTTTTTTTTTATTGGGAAACTTATTACATCTTTTTAATTTTTTTTTCGTTTTTAGTTACATATCAATGCTATCAGAATAAAGAATAAACACCTCTTATATGTTTCTCTTTTAGACAAAAACAAGAATTTTAATTTTTATACGTAGAAAATCGACATCTTTTTGGGGTTGGATAAGTGGGGTTTACCGACTTTGTTTTGGTATGTGAGATCTAAATTATTTTTTAAAATTTGGCACACGTGTTACCGGCTTGCAGCTCATCATATTATCGCTTGCCAACTTTCTCAAATGCCGCGTTGTCCCTTCGTTGACAGATTGTACTGGCCCGTGGAGACGCTCGTAATGTTATTTCTACGCCGAATCAAATTTGAAAAATTTTAAGTCGGCTAGTTGCATACCAGTGAACTGCCCCCGCTCCAGATCGGATAGTTCCGTACCACGAGACATTATAGAAATGTTTTATATTTGACTCGATGTTATTTGTGAACTGCTTTCTATAAATTGTTACGATTTACTGAATCTTTAATCTGAATGTTAACCGTCAGTTAGCACCGGCCACCTGGTTATAAAATTGTTGTGATATGGATTGTGTAATTGATTTTATATACACTGCTCGTAATTCTCTAAGCGAATCTCTAATCGATACATTCGCTCTTTATGTATCTTGTCAGCCGACCTGGTTTGCCGGTATGTTATTTAATCTTATGATAGATAACATCGTAATATTGAATTTACATATTTTAAAAAATGTGCATTCTAAACGGCGCTCAACATTTAGAGTTCTAAAGTTCATACCCCTTGTCTTGTTTTTATACACTTGCAGAGGGTATTATAAAGTTGGTCAGATGTTTGTAACAAAGTATGTATATTCTTGATTAGCATGAGAAGCTGAGTCGATATAGCCATGTCCGTCTGACCGTTTGTCGGTGCGTTTGCGTTTTACTTAACCATCTTAAGAGCTATAGCGATGAAACTTGGTATTGGAGCTACTTATAACCCGAGTAAGATAAAGTATGAAAATCATCATGATCGGACCACTATATCATATAGTTCTAGAAGAAACATATGTGAAGAAATTGGAGTATCCCCATAAAATTTACTAATATGATAGTTTTGTATATAAAACATCAGATCCCGAAATTTTAATCAGATCGGATAAATAGAATGCAAGTTACAGGCAATATAAAGCGGCTCTGCTCAAACGCTGCCGGCAGTGCGGCCAGCAGCCTAATACGTCATTGCTCGAATCAACAGAGCACACGCATACACACACAGTCGCAACGCTTCATAAATTGCGTGCCAATCGCAGCATGCATGTAAAAGCGAATGATTTGAATGATTTGTCTATGCATAGCTTCTTTGATATTTTTTTTTACGTTTGATATATTTGATGAATCTTCTCTTAACTTAGAGCCTAACAACAAGTTTGAGATATTTATGTTAGTCTTTATATAGTAACTGTGTAATGTTCTAAGCCTTCACTGTAAGTTCACTGTGCGGTACACCATAGAGGCATATTCAATTTATCCATAAGTACACACACGTGCAGTGTAGGCCATTAACATAATCATTGCCAGACGACCCCACTACATAAGCTCAGATTGGAATGTAAGCATAACCTTGGCCTATATAAAGGCCAGAACTTATTAATAAAGAATCAATTATCAGCCTGACCATTGGCTAAATAACAAGCATTTGCCTTTATCATTACATGGCGATCCATCCTATAATTGGCAAAACAGATCCTGCCTAATACTGGCAAAGAAATAACTGGAAAATTAATCCTGTCATTCAAAATAGAATAAAAAATCCAATGCCACAGAACCTAGAAGAGGCCCTGCAACACGCACTTAAGGACCGTCCGCAAGACGGACCTAGACCCCTTAGAATTGAGGATTACCGGGCCAGACAACCGGCAGTACGTGTAGAGATTACCCGAAGAAAGGCACAAGAAGACCGTCTCACTGCCATACCACTTGTGCTGAGGCCAAAAAGACGTGGAGGAAACCTGATACGCGTTCGTCGGCAGAGGGGTGAACTCCTAACTCAAGTAAACGGAAAGCCGCCACAACCGTGGGAAGAATCATGCCGAATCTGGCAGAAAATATTTAAATTTGAAAAGGAGCATGAAAAGCAAAAGCAGCGGCAACAACAGCAGCAACGAAGACAACACCAGCAGCAGAGCAACAACAACAACAGCAGCGCCAACAAACAGGAGAGTACAAGTAACAAATAAAACAAATAACAACAAAAAAAAAGTGTTACCTATGCTGCACCTTTTGTAGTAAGCGGTGATATTTGCGCCACTACAATAAATAAAAAGAAAAGAAAAACAGAGGGCCGGGGCTAACTTCGACCGCGTCAAAGTTTGTATACCCTTGCAACTTTTTTGGTAACTCTTTCCTTACCTATAGCGATAAAAGTGGAAAAACGTTTTATCTAAAAAGGATAATGTTTGCGAAAGAACGGCTTACAATCTTACCATAGGAAATAACGAAGATATTGATCAAAGTCACTGTTTTCCACCGATCGTTCCTATGGGAGCTATATGATATAGTTACCCGATACTTACCAAATTCGGCACAGTCGTTTATATGTATAATAAACTCACCAATATTAAATTTCACGACAAGAGCTAAAAAAATAACGAAGTATGGGAGCTATATGATATAGTGGTCCGATCCCCTGCAGTATATACAAGCCTACATGCAAAATTGCAACTCTGTAGCTCAACGGTTTACGAGGAGTTTGCGTTGATGCAGACGGACGGACAGACGGACGGACGGACATGTTTATATGAACTCGCCTCGCCATGCTGATGAAGAACATATATACTTTATATGGTCGGAGATGCTTCCTTCTATGCGTTGCACACAATATTCCCTTTTTGCAAGGGCAAGTGGTAGAGCATAACGTCGCTCGCCCAGGGCTAAATCAGTATATTTATAAACTGTCTGGTGACAGCTCGGCCAATCCTGCATTGGAATCGCCCTCGATTCGAGTATCTTCGACGTCAGATACATCCAATTCAGGAATATTTGAACACCAGTGTTTCATCTTATACGAGCAGTATACAGAACAGTATTTACGTCCTGTAATCTGCATGCCGGGAATATCTTTGATTACATAACGATCGTTTCCAAGGTCTTTGACGACTTCATAAGGACCTCGGTATCGTGGTTCCAGTTTACGTGATTCGCCTGTCGCAGCTGGTTCGTTCTCGACTACTACAAGATTACCTGTGGAATAAACAAAGGGGTTAGCGTGTTTGGCATCAAAACGTTTCTTCCATTTAGCTCTCTCTGATGCGATATTGGCTGAGGTTTGACTTCGATTTACGGTGACGGTTTCGTTGGAATATGGCTTATCCAGGTCTGCGTGTATCGCTGCAGTAAGGTTGTTCTGCACGACATCAAATGCGTTGAAATTAAATACAAGATCAATTAAATCAAGATCATTGAAGGTTTTGAAGAGTCAGATCCCAATCCTTTGGATTTACGTTCATCGTTCGTATATAATTCAGAATTATTTGATTAGCGCATTCCACTTGACCATTTGCGTGTTGGATATGGTTTTGCTTACAGTAATCCTCAAATAATTTTGACGTAAACGCTGTTCCACGGTCTGTTATAATAAAATTTGGCAAGCCAAGGTAACTAGAAATTTCGTTTAGCGTTGATAGAACAGGTAACGTTTTTGTACTTAATTTTTGAATCCTCTCCATGGTTTTATCAAGACCGAAGTGTCCGACATCATCATGGCAACTTTTAACAACGCGCCATCTAACTGCTTTTGGTACAACAAACGCAATAGTGTTTTCCGTTTTTCAAAAAAGGCGGTGATTTTCGATGACATAATCAGCACGTAGTTGCTTCAGTTGATCACTGTGACGCTTTCCCTTCAGTACTGCGATTATTTTGGCAAGTATTTTATCCTGTAGTTGCATTGTTAACAACCAGTCATCGATTTCCGAAATTATGGTCCGAACAAATTCATCTAGTGATCCTTTCGGGGGTAAATTTGGAGCACGGCTCAACGCATCTACATGAGCCATTTTGCTTCCATCTCGATGAACAAATTCACAGCCCAAATTTTCATACATATATATATATGTGTCCAGTACATAAGGCGCCATATTGGTTCGCCCACTTCAAGTTTTTTTTCCTCGCACTTTGGCATATATAGGCCAAGTATATAAGGCGCCATATTTTTATTTGCCTATTTCCAATATATAAATTACAATACTCCAGTCCTGTTAAGGGTGAAGATTAGGTTGAGAGGCAAACTGAGCCTCTTATTGCTGACCTTGGGTTCAAATTATTTTACGGCTAAGTGCCGGAGTGGATATTTATTTAAGCGACTTACTGGAAGAGCGCTGTATTCAAACTGATTTTTTAATACATAGAATATTTCACTTAAGCTAAGCCAAAATTCGCATCACGCCACAATGTCATGGTCGGCAAGCCGACTCAGCAAATCTTCGGCGATAACGGAAACTCTTGCAGTAAAACAAAAGTGTCCGGTTACCGTCGCTGACCATTGCAGCTATAGCGCGCTGATACAATTTATGCAATGTCGCAATTGCGAGGGCTGCTACTTAACTTATGGAGCACGCGATAGCGAGGGTAGATTATGAACTTATAAAATATCCTATGTTAAGTGTTACTTGTTAACTACTCCCCCTTCAAGTGTAAGGCCGTCCTCGGCCGACCCAATCCCGACGACGACTTCTCGTAACTGCATTGCAGACTTCTTTGCACCGATGAGTCGACAAAGAGTGAGGCCAATGCAGATCAAAGCACAGCATATGGCTCCGATGATGAATGCCACACGATAGGCCTGATCAGTTCCGGCGTTTTTTTGGAATTGCTGTATCACCTCCAGATTACGTTCATTCAAACGATGAAGGTAAGGGAGGCTGAGGACATCTTGGGTGGCAGTGATGTTCAGCAAGGGAGAATTGGCAATACCCGGGACTCTATTGCGCACGTTGTTGTGATTGTAAAACAGAGTCCCGTTAATTGCGACTCGCCCTCCGAACGTGATGAGATGCGTGCCTTGTACCTGGATCTCAGTGCCGTTGTCCACCTGAATCCTTGCGGACCCGTCGTTGAGGATTATGATTCCGTCATCTACATGGGTGATTATTTCATGGTGCTCCATGGTTTCATCGCATTCGGCTATGACGTTGTCAAACAATCGCACTATGAAGTTCTTGTGGATAACAGGATAAATCGTGATCTTTCTGCAAGCTCTTTTAATCTTGGGGAATTTAATTATAAAGTGTATCGTGTTAATGGATTGAAGAACTTTTACGGACGCAACGGACATAAGATCTCCTATGGGAGTGTTGGTGGGTTCCTCTAGCCAAATTGATTTCAAATCTGAGTGGTCCAAAATGTTTGGGCTAACAATGTTGGCCTTTGCCAGAGTAATAGCAAGCATTAAATTTTGCAACTCCATCATTAGCATTCTGTTTCTAGACAGTAGTGATTCATATAAATGGCCAGTGTCAACCTGTGAGTCTTTGGCTATCTTGAGAATTTTGTTGACAGTAATTGTTAACTGGTTAAGCTGGTCCTGAACTCTAGTGTTTATTTCTATCTGTCTATTATTGGCGTTTATCAATTGCATTTCAGTGAACCTAGTCTGCTCTAAATCCTCGGCATCGGGTGTACCCGCCAAAACCTTTAGTATGGATCCTAGGAACTCTAAGCTCCTGGCGACTCTATGGTGCGTGCCTAACGCCTCCAATAGGTCTTGTAGATGTGCCGTGTCCACAATTAAAAGTTTTTTCATATGGAACATGTCAATTAATTTGACCGTTTCTTCCACCATTCGCGCGTACTCGGAGAGGTTTGCCGAGTGCCTGGCATAGGCGTATTCTTCCCATACCAAGATTTCGCCGTCGACGATGGGAATGTACTTGGCACGCGAGTAGTCGATGACATGTGCCGAAGCCAGGGATAAGGAGAGGAATAGTATGGATCCAAACCTGTGAAATGAGGTTGTTTTCTTATTTTTTCGCAATTTTTCTGTTTTTCTTTTTACGGCCCACCACCAAGAAAGTTTGTAAAAATTATGCCAAGTGGCTAAAAGTAAGTTGAACAACTATATCTAACTTATACGAGTTTGCCTAGTGGCTTAAAAAAGGTGTACAAAAAAGACAAGGGAGTCACCTTAGGTTGTCCTTGTGGACCACCCTCCCTTTAATGAGGACCTCGGTCCCCAGGTCTGCTTCCACAGCCTTCTCATCACATAAAGGTGTGAGTTTGTTTCCGAGCCTTCGGTTGGACTTGACCAAAACTCTGTCACCAACGTCGAAGACCCTATTCTGCCGATTTGCGTTCTCCCTAGCTCTGAGCATCGTCTGAGCGTTTCTGATCTTTTCTTGTATTTTTCCTTGTGGCTCATCTGGGGGAGCCTGAACCACATCGACTGGTCTCTGGTCGGTGACCGAATGGATCGACTTGTTGTGCTCAGTTGTAGCCAGTAAAATGACTTCTACAGTGTCATTTATGCCTCTATCGATCTTTAGGCATCTGGCCAGCTCTAACAGGGTGCTGTGAAAGCGCTGGTGGTGCATTTGAAATGCTGACCCCATAGTTGTTTGCGAGCATAGTCACTATGGTCTCTGAATTCAATGACGGTTCATTGTCACAGTAAATGGATCTGGCTTTAGGAAAAAAATTCATGATTTGCATTAGAGCTGGCTTCAGATCCACAATGGTTCTTGAGGGGATCGGTTGGACAATAGCAAACTTAGAGAACTTGTCGATGCAAGTTAGAAAGTATTTCTTGTCAGTGGAGAAAATGTCTATGTGTAACATCTCTCCTACATGTGAGGGGATCGGTGTCTCTCCAAGCTCTTGTTTTTTGGGGTGTCTATCATATTTAGCCCTAGCACATGTTTTGCAATTTTGTACTATTTCATTGGCAATTCTTGCCATCTTTGGAAAGTAGTACTCCGAGAGTACCTGCTTAATATTTTCCTGTGCAGACCTATGGGCCCTATTATGCTCGGCTGTGAGGATTTCCCTTCTATCTCCCACCGCAATTACATCCACTACGCGATTTTTGCAATGCCAGAACTTTGTGGCCGGTTATCTACGAACCAATGAATCTTGTATCATTGCAAGTGTGTGTAAATTACAGTGGAGAGCATTTACGCATTTGGGTGAAACTACATCTTCGAGCTCGTCTAGCAGCGATTCGATACAAGTATAGCTGATCAACTAGCGTTTCTTATTTCCAAAAAGAATAAAACTTTGTTTTAAGAGTAAACGCGCCTCTTCTAGCACTATTTGGTTTTGAAAACAATTCAAGGGTTTGTCTGTTGTCTCAATGGTGTTGGTGAGAGATACCTCACTGTGGATCGTTGCTGCGCAGGACTCAATTTCTTGTTCATTCACAGCGTTGAGCTGCTGTCTTGACAAGGCATCCGCAACCAGATTGTCCTTGCCGGGTTTATAGAAGATACGTGCATTAGACTCATCAATGCGCGCTTTCCACCTTTTGATCTTCGCATTTGGATTGGATTCCGAAACTGCGAAGGTCAAGGGTTGATGGTCAGTAAAGATATTAATGTCTTTTACCCCATACAAGTAATGCCTTAACTTGTCAAGTGACCATACGATGGCCAATAACTCTATCTCATTTGTCGCATAGTTTACCTCGCTGTCCTTCAATAATCTTGAAATCATTGTTATAGGACGACCCTCTTGAGCCAAGACTGCACCTATGCCGTAAGCCGAAGCATCGGTCGTTAGATCGAATGGCTTCTTAAAATCAGGGTACCTGAGCATTACGTCTTCAGATGACAAAATGTCGCGCAACTTCTGAAACGCCCTTTGCTGCACTTCAGAGAATTGAACCTTTATATTTCTGGACCTATGCTTACTGACTGTTCCATTTTCACCCTTCAAAATATTTGAGATGGGTTTTGCTATTGCGGCAAAGTTCCTAATGAATTATCTATAATAACTTGCGAGGCCTAGAAATGATCTGACTTCGAACAGTGTTTTAGGTTCTGGATACTCCTGTATTGCCTTAACCTTTTCAGGATCCGTCGTGGTGCCAGTGCTGGTGACTATGAAACCAAGAAAGTTCACGCTTTTCTTAAAAAATCGTGACTTTTCGATGGAGACCCTCATGTTTGCTTCGTGTAAGCTTTTTAGGACCCAATCTACGTGTTTAATGTGGGAGTCCTCATCTTCTGAAAAGATGATTACGTCATCGACATAAACATAGCAAAATTTGCCAATCTGCTCTCGCAGTATGTCGTCGATGGTTCTTTGGAAGATGCTTGCTGCATTCTTTAATCCAAAGGGGAGCCTTTTGAACTCGTATTTCCCCCCGTTTACAGAGAAAGAGGTTTTTTCGCGGTCGCGTTCAGCGAGTATGATCTGGTGATAACCAGACTTGAGGTCTAATGTTGAAAAGAATTTGGCTCTTCCCAAATTCCCCAATATCATTGATATATTTGGCATAGGGTATTTGTCAGACACGGTTCTTTCGTTAAGTTTACGAAAGTCCATTACCAACCTCATTTTCCTATTGCCCGCTTCAGCAGTGCCCTTCTTGTCTACTACCCATATTGGGTTATTGTAGGGAGAGACTGACTTTTGAATTATATCATTTTTTAGCAGATCTTTGATTTTTTTATTAACGAAATCAGCAGCTCCCATTGGATATGGGTAAAGCCTGGCATAGATCGGTTGTTCATCTGTGGTCCTAATGGTGGCCACGACTGATGTGTTATACGGCAACGCCTCGTTTGGGTCTGCAAAGGCCTTTTGTCTGGTCTTTAGCATTTTCAAAAAGGAACTTCTGGCTAATGGGGATGCCTCTGCACAGTCTACATTTGTGAAATTTACATTTTTGCAAGTGTGGAAGGTGATTTGTTCGACCTCCGTGCCCCATTTAAGCTGTCCTGAAGCTAGACAAAGCGAAGCAGCTGCCTGCTTTAGCAGGTCAAGGCCTATAATCCCATCAAAAGTTGACAAGTCTGGCAGAATAAAAAAGGTTGCCTTTAACCCAAACATTGCAACAAAGCATTTGTGTGTAATTTGTGTCTCGCCGTGAATGGAATGAATTTTGAAGGAGGACTCTACAGAGTGGACGCCTTTTAACCCTTCATGTGGCCGAATGAAATTCTTGGCCGCGCCCGTGTCTATGAGGAATCGCATGTGAGTCCCTGCTATTCTTCGTCTGATGACGGGTAGCAGGGATTTACTCCTAAAAAATTGAGGGCATCAGAGTCATAACTAGCATCGTCATTGATTTGTGCCGCTGCGCTAGAGGCCGCATCAGCGTACGCCTCTACTTCCTGTACCGCGTCTTGCGTGACGTGATTCAATCTTTGCTGATTTCTCTGACCACCTGTGCGGTCGGATGCGGGGTTCTTCCTATTCGCGTAAACCGGGGCCTGAGTGGGCTGCAAAACCCTTGAAAAGGAAGGATCGACCTCCATGGGCACCGGTGCACCATTATTATTATGCTGCCTACTGCTTCGGTGATCCGTCTGCACTGGGGCCTTATTTTGCTTGCTAAAGTGTGGATTCTTGGTACCGCTAGCTTGTGTTTCGGCTTGTCGCGAATGCCTCTCCTGTTGGTGACCCTGCGCTTTTGCATGCGGCTTGCGCTCTTTGTCCTCTAGACTTTTTGCGAAATTAGCCGCAAATGTGTACCTATCATGATTTGACTCAACTTCTTGCGCGAGAGCTAGCGCTGAAGGCAAATCTCTGGGCTTTGCTGCAAAGAGCACATCTGTAAGACTGCGCTTGAGACCCGATATGAACACACGCAACGCATCGTCACGGAATTTTTCACATAGGCCCTTTGCTAAAGTTGGCTCATATGACATGTTAAATTTGTTAGTGAGAAGAGTGAGTTTCTTCTCTACCTCGTCGTAATACTGGAGCAGGGACAGGCCACCTTGCCTCAAGGTACCTAATTCCTGTCAATGACGTGAATGGGTCTCTTGTCACTGTATGTGAAATCTAGGCGATTTATTATCGCATCAAAATTCAATACTGTACCAAATGAGGCCAGCACCGCGTCTGCGGGGCCCCTGATCTTGCTTCTTATAATGATAACAGCCTGGTAATGACGAGAACTGCCATTATGTGGTCTAAAGATCTCGTAAGCGGCTAATGCTGCCTGCCTCCAAGATACATAAGCTTCCTGTACTCCTGCAAACTCAGGTAAACATTTGACGGCATCTAGTGGATCGTCACAGCGAATGTCGTTTCTAATTCCTATAGCAGCATATGCTTAATGCTCATTAATTCTTTGGGTCAACGCTCGCTCCCTCTGCTCGTTTGCAGCGGCCTGTTCAGCTAAAGCACTGCTGACAGCCGACCTTATTACTTCCCTAAGCTGATCTGGATCCATTTTACCTAATGGGGGGGAAACTGCAGGGAGAGGTCTTGTAGCCGAGGCTTCGATGCGAATGTCACAGTCGGAATCTGAGTCGCTAAAGTGCTTGCGAGGTGTTCTGTATTGGCTGAACATGCGCAGGCCAGTGGCCGCGAAAAGCAAAACGGGTCGAATTACGTCGTAGCTCTGAGCCACGAGAACTGTATGTATTGATATAGCACAATTTTAGACACAGAAAGTAACACAAAGTAATTTTATAAAATATCCTATGTTAAGTGTTACTTGTTAACTTATATATTTTTTTGTTTTTCGCAATTTCAAAAAATATTAACACATATGTATGTATGTATGAAGTGAATCAAACCTACGAAATTATATATATGCAAGCAGAGTGTGTGAATGTGACAAAAAATTACAAATTTATCCAGTGCTACATTGAATCCCAAAATAAAGGTTTTGTGCAAATACAGTCCACTTCTGGGAAAAGTGTGCGCGCAGTGAAAGGTGGTTCTAACGAAGAGAAGAACATTTTCAATACAACTAATAAAGATTAAAAAAAAAAAAAAAAACGAAAGTGAACCACCCTTTTTCAAAAAAGGCGATGATTTTCGATGACATAATCAGCACGTAGTTGCTTCAGTTGATCACTGTGACGCTTTCCCTTCAGTACTGCGATTATTTTGGCAAGTATTTTATCCTGTAGTTGCATTGTTAACAACCAATCATCGATTTCCGAAATTATGGTCCGAACAAATTCATCTAGTGATCCTTCCGGGGGTAAATTTGGAGCACGGCTCAACGCATCTACATGAGCCATTTTGCTTCCATCTCGATGAACAAATTCACAGTCGTAATCCATTATTTTAATCCACCAGCGCGCCACCTGTGGATTGAGTTCTTTATTCATTTTAACCTTCGCAAAAGCGGAGCAATCGGTCATCGAAAGGTACACTCTGAACCTTTGGAGTTGTTTATGCCCAACCGGGCAACACAAGGGTTAAAGGAGGCGGAAGCTTTCACCTCGCGCCGCTCTCCCGATGATGCCCATCGCTCTTCCCACAAAAGAACTCCCCACACTTCGCTCCAAGCGGGGCTTGGTGCCCTGCTCTTAAGTAAACTAGTTTTAGTTGAATTATATACCTGAATATACATACAAGTGAAGTGAAATTTCTCTGCGTGTCAACAGTTTACTGGGACAAAAGAGGAAAAAGCGAAAATTCATCTAGCTGCCCCAAACCAGAAGAAAGTTCGACCCCCCTACATAAACATTTGGTCCTTCGAGCTGGATACTAAGATCCTCTCGAACCATTAGCATCGGTGGAATTTCATCCATATTTCAAGCTAAGTAATTTTTTCCAAATTATAGGTATATGAGTACATGTACATGCCTCCAGCATCCGTACCCATACTCACATACATATAATTGTTGCCCGTGATTCTCCTAATCCAAGTAAAATTACTTTCGCGCAAATTTTTCCTCCTCAAAGGAGAGAAAATTTTGGTCCCCAAATGTTCATACATATCTATGTGTCCAGTACATAAGGCGCCATATTGGTTCGCCCACTTCAAGTTTTTTTTTTTCTCGCACTTTGGCATATATAGGCCAAGTATATAAGGCGCTATATTTTATTTGCCTATTTCCAATATATATTTTTTCGCAATTTCAAAAAAATATTAACACATATGTATGTATGTATGCAGTGAATCAAACCCACGAAATTAAAAGTGATCTCCTACATATAAAATATATATATGCAAGCAGAGTGTGTGAATGTGACAAAAAATTACAAATTTATCCAGTGCTACATTAAATCCAAAAATAAAGGTTTTGTGCAAATACAGTCCACTTCTGGGAAAAGTGTGCGCGCAGTGAAAGGTGGTCCTAACGAAGAGAAGAAAATTTTCAATACAACTAATAAAGATTAAAAAAAAAAAAAAAACGAAAGTGAACCACCCTCTCACGTATAAAAGCCACACTTAGACATTTTGGTGTCCCGCGACACCCTATAAAGTTGGGGCATATCGGTTAGACACAGCAAAAGAATATAAAAAAAAAAAAAAATTAATTTATATAAAGAAATCCGATCCATTCACACCTCTGCATATCGCCATTCCATATTTTCATATTTAAAAAAAAAAAAAAAATAAAAAAAAAATTTTAAATACATACATACATACATACGTGCATACATAAGTACCGCTTAACTGCAGTATAGCAGCACAGCTGCAAGCTCATGTGCCAAAGACCGGCACAAAGCAAACGACCAAAAGTAGCTGTGCTGTATACCCTAGGTTGGCAGGCACTTTGTGGGGTATATATGTTAAAGGGTCACGTTGAGGAAAAATCGAATAATATTTAATTATTAAAAATTTGTGTTCCGCGCTTTTGTTTATTCAATTCCAAAGCGTTTCAAGTCGTATCTTTGGAGTTATATTTCAATTCCAAAGTATTCCCACGCGTTCCAAGTCGTATCTTAGATTCCAATTCCAAAATGTTTCCACGCGTTTCAATTCGTATCCTTGATTCTATTTCAATTCCAAAGTGTTTGCACCCGTTCCAAGTCGCATCTTTGGAGTTATATTGCAATTCCAAAGTATTCCCACGCGTTCCAATGCGTATCTTTGGAGTTAGATTCCAATTCCAAAGTGTTTCCACGCGTTTCAAGTCGTATCTTAGGTTCTATTTCAATTCCAAAGTGTATCAACCCGTTCCAAGTCGCATCTTTGGAGTTATATTGCAATTCCAAAGTATTCCCACACGTTCCAAGTCGTATCTTTGGAGTTAGATTCCAATTCCAAAGTGTTTCCACTCGTTTCAAGCCGTATCTTTGGTTCTATTTCAATACAAAAGTGTTTCCAAGGTGTTCCAAGCCGCTCCTAGGGTTTTTTTGGCAGTGTTCCAAGTCATTCCAAACGTACCAGCTCGTTTTCTGGATTTTCAATCTATTTCAAGGCGTTTCAAAGCCGTTCTTTAAGTGGTTTGGTAGTGTTCCAAATTTCCCAAACGTTCCAGTTGGTTTTTTTGGCTAATTTTCAAGCCGTGCCAAACCAGCTTACCACTTTATAACCGCCACTCGCTGGGGTTATGAGCACGAGCCCGTCAAAGGACGAGAAAGCAGCTGAGAACACTGCAGCCCCGAGCAAATCCTCAATTGCTGCTCCAGGTCAGCGCCAGAGGAGTACCAGCCCTACTACTCCTCCTTCCCGAGCATTTCAGACCCTCTCTAGTCCATTAACTCTCACGTCCGCACCATCGAGCACGACCTTTCAGCAAGCCACGTCAGAGCCACGACGAGCAAGCCAAAAAGAGGTCAAATCATTGGTACCACTTCCACAGATTTTGGTAACCGCCCCAAGAGTCACTCGGTCCGAAACCAAAAGGGTTTTAGCTGCTTCCACCATGGCTTTGAAGAAGATTGTTTCCATTTGCGATAAACTAATTCAGTTTGAAGTCGACGCCCACGTCACTTCACTGTCCGAGGTCAGCGTATTTACGCTCCAAGTCCGTCGTGATCGAGTTCAAGCGTTGTGGGAGAAGGTCGAGCAGGAATATGAGAAATGCGAGGCACTCACAGATGGTAAAGACGATAACTCTGAAGATTTAGCCAGGCAAGCTATTTAGCTTGATAGACAAATGCTATCAAGTTTACGAGCGATGCACGGCTCGATTAAACGAGCTTATCCATAAAGGGTCTGCTCCTACTCCTCCGAACCGTCATGCGCCTACCTCTGCACCAGCAGAACGATGCTGTCGATTGCCACCCATTGACACAGAAGTCTTTACGGGAGATTACTTAAAATGGCCCACGTTCCGTGACTTGTTTACAGCCATCTACATAAGCGATTCGCGAATTTCCCCCGGTGAAAAGCTGTACCATCTCCTAGCGAAAACGAGGGGAGAAGCCAACCTCATTGTAGCAAAATTCCCGCTTACAAATGATGGTTTTGAAACGGCATGGAATGCACTCAAACAGCGTTTCGAAAATAACCGACTTATCGTGAACAGCCAATTCCGAGCACTTCTTGACCTGCCGCAAATTTCCCATGAGTCCGGAAAAGCATTACAGGATCATCAGAATGCTCTGCAGGCATCCATTCGCGCTTTTGAGCACTGTGGCCTGCCAGTAACCACTTGGGGAGGCATGTTCGTATTTTTCTGTTCCATCAAATTGCCAAAGAATACCCTTTCATTATGGGAACAATCTCTGGGAGACAAGACTGCCATTCCAGAGTGGCAAATGATGGACGATTTCCTCACTGGGCGGTTCCGTACGCTCGAAGCAGTGGAAAATACAACTGCAATGGCTATTTCGGTTCCCACACCGAAACCTCCACGAAATCCGCTTCCAGCCACCCGAAAGGCTAATACATGAAGCCAAGGTGACCACCAAACCAAAATCCTGTGATCTCTGTATGAAGGAGAATCACCCGGTGCGTCGATGTCCCCGCTTCCTTCAGATGACGGTGCCAGAGAGGGTGGCATACATAAAGAAAAAGTCCCTTTGTCTGAACTGTTTCGCAAGAGGACATCAAGTAAAAGATTGTCCGAGTCAGCACAATCGCTTCACGTGCAAGGGGCGTCACAATACGCTCTTGCACAAGGACGCCCGACCGGAGAATAATCCAACGCCGGTCCCAGCTCAGCCCAGTTCGCACAATATTGTCCGGACTTACTTTACCTCTGAGGCAAGGTCCTCACGAGATACGTTGCTAGGTACAGCCATCGTGGACTTTTGGCACAAGGGCACTACTTATGCTTCACGGGCGCTATTAGACCCGGCTTCGGAAGCCAATTTTATATCCCAAAGAATGTTCCGACTCATGAAGTTACCATTCCAAACTGTCAGGGCCGAAGTGACAGGCATTAACGGAAAGGTCAATAGAACCTTGAAGGTCTGTCACATTAGCATTCGGTCATCGCATGGACCTCCAGTCCAGATAGAGATAGAAGCTTTTGTCTTGTCCCAAGTTGCTGATGATTTGCCGTCATGTACGATAGCCCAAGCCACACTGGAAGCAATGCCCAATATTCCTCTAGCCGACCCCTCCTTCAGATTAAAGGCAAGGATCGATCTACTTCTTGGCATTGATGTCATACCAGCGGTGACTCTTTCCGGCATCCAGACCGAAGTGTGCGGATCTTTAATGGCTCAAGAGACGAGATTCGGTTGGGTCATTTCAGGCCCGTCGCAAGGGGTCCCCGTTAGTTCATGTGCCGCGTTCACCACGAGGGTCGCTGTTAGCAGAGAGGAGAGACTTGAAACTCTTCTCACAAGGTTTTGGGAGGTGGAGGATCTACCGGGCAAACCGGTAGAAGATTCTGACTCTGTTTGCGAGGTCAATTTCCAGAAGACCACAAGAAGAGATGTTTCGGGGAGATATACGGTCTCACTTCCGTTTCGAGATCCAACCAACATCAACCTTGGTCATTCCAGACCAGGGGCATTGGCTCAGTTCCTAAAAAACGAAAGCCGGCTCCTTAAAAATATTGCGACAAAAACTGAGTATGACGCCGTCATCCAAGAATATTTGGACTTGGGCCACATGCGTCAGGTTCCATTTGACGGCACTAATAACAATTTTTATTTGCCACAGCACCACAACAAAGGTACGGGTAGTCTTTAACGCCTCTAGCAAGTCCACCAACGGAGTAAGTCTCAACGACATACTTTACCCTGGTCCGGTACTTCAGTCCGATCTCACTACTCAGATTCTCAAGTGGCGTTTTTTCCGAGTAGTTTTCAATGCCGACATCACAAAAATGTACCGCCAAATTATGGTCGATCCAATCCATACGCCATTTCAGAGGATCCTGTTCCGAAACAAAGAGGGACAACTTGGTGATTACGAGCTCAATACCGTCACGTTTGGCATTAACTGTACTCGTTGAGTTTTATTTTGTTATCTCACCCCAAGAGATCAAGTCAGCTTATACTAAGCGAGAAGTCCTCGGGCAGATCGCCAAGTTATTCGATCCCGCTGGCTGGCTGGCTCCCTTTGTGATCCAAGCCAAGGTGTTTATGCAAGAGCTTTGGCTACAAGAGCTAGGGTGGGATGATCAATTGCGCAGTGAACTCCATCACAGGTGGCAGGATTTTACAAAGAGCTAGTCCTTCCTTGACCAGATCAGAATTCCACGATAGGTTCTTCATGACCCAAATTCCGACATCCATTCCATTGTTTTTGCGATGCGTCACAGCGGGCTTATGGTGCCGCAATTTACGTGCGCGTTAGCAATGACCAAGGCATATCATGCTGCCTTCTTGCAGCGAAATCTAGAGTAGCCCCGGTTCAAACGGTTTCATTGCCCCGCCTTGAATTATGCGGAGCCACACTTTTAGCTGAACTGGCAGCTGCAGTTCTTCCGCAACTTCCATTTGATAATGCGGAGGCTTTTTATTGGTCAGATTCCACCGTCGTACTGTCGTGGTTAAATAAGCCACCCTGCACATGGACAACGTTTGTCGCAAATCGGGTAGCAAAAATTGTGACGGCAACAAATGACGCCCCATGGAATCACATTCGTTCAGAGGACAATCCAGCAGATCTCCCTAGCCGCGGCCTGAGTGCGCAGGAACTGGTACACAAGGATTTGTGGTGGCACGGCCCACTATGGCTACGGGAACCACAAGAGTCCTGGCAGCGAGCGACACCACTCCCACTAGACACTACCTTGGAGAAGCGGGTAGTGAAGGTCCACGTCGCGATCGCTAAGCCAGCAAACGAGATACTATCTCGTTTTTCCAATCTGGCACGTGCCTTACGAGTGATAGCATATGTGATCCGTTTCGGCAGAAGGTGTCGTAAACTTCCAAACGATTACTCCGGGGAGGTGACCTCTAGCGAGATCAATCAAGTACTCCAGGCGTTGATCCGAGTCACTCAGCGTGATTACTTTCCAGCAGAAGAAATCTCTGCCCACGTCTAGCACCATTCTCAATTTGAATCCTTTCACTGACGCATCAGGTGTGATCCGAGCATGTGGGCGCATGCAACAAGCAGCGGCTCTTAGTTACGATGAGCGTAACCCCATTCTGTTGCCAGTAGTAAGTCCATTGTCCCGGCTGTTGGTGCTTTTCACGCATCAGATCTCTCTCCATGGGGGCAGCCAACTGGTAGTCCGTCTCATCCGACAGATACTGGATTCCAAGACTGCGGAATCTTGTAAAATCGGTGGTCAATTCATGCAAAGCCTGTGTGATTTACAAGAGAAGGCTGCAATCACAGCTAATGGGCACCCTTCCGGCCCAGCGAACTACTTTCGCACGTCCTTTCACGACCACCAGGATAGATTTTGCAGGTCCTTTCGACATCTAGAGTTTCACCGGCCGCGCTTGCCGCATATCAAAGGGATATGTGTGTCTTTGTTTGCTTTTCCACCAAAGCCATTCACCTTGAAGCAACGTCGGATTTGAGTACCGAAGCATTTCTGGCAGCATTCGCTCGCTTTGTATCGAGGCGAAGGTGTCCCCAGCAAGTGCAGTCCGACAACGGAAAAAACTTCGTAGGTGCATCCAGAGTGCTTGAAAAAGATTTCCAAAGTTCTACCCAGCAGAAAATCTTATCCCACACTACAGCCATCAGAATCTGTCCTGGCATTTCATCCCTCCCGGGGCACCACACATGGGAGGGTTGTGGGAGGCTGGTGTTAAGAGTTTTAAAACTCTGTTCAACAAGGCCACCTCCAACCAAAGGTTTACTTTTGAAGAGTTCTCTACGCTGCTGGCTAAGGTAGAGGCGTGTTTGAACTCGCGGCCGATTTCTCCTATGATCAGGTACCGTCTATCATTAACCGGTGGCAGCGCCTGAAGGCCGTGAGTCAGCATTTCTGCACCCGATGGAAAGACGAGTATCTGAAGGAGCTACATAAGCGCAATAAGTGGCGATTCCCTTATAAAAATCTTGAAGTGGGCGATCTGGTGGTACTCAAATACGACAATCTTCCATTTAATGAATGGCGTCTCGGGCGAATCCACCAAACACACCCTGGCAGTGACGGCAATGTCCGCGTCGTCGAACTGCTTACCGCTCGCGGTATTGTGAAGCGTCCCGTCGCAAAGTTGATCTTTCTTCCTCCAGAAGAAAGAATTCAAACCCATTACGTAAAACTACAGTAGCGTCCAGCACTTGGTCCTTCCTCCCAATTAAGAAGGGCCGAGCTGCCAGTAGTAATATGTGTATTCTATCGTCCTACATTAATCCGCTTTCTTCATTATTTGTCCCGGCAGCTTCGTGATATTCGTCAACCTAGATCCCGTTTCCATGGCTCCGAGACCGCGTTCAGTACAGGCATCGAAAGAGGAGCGCAGATGTTCGCGAGGAACTGAGTCCTTCCGTTGCCGAGTCTGTCGCGGAATCCATCCTCTGAAGCGATGCCGTCGCTTCCTGCGGCTGAACGTGGAGAAGAGGATGAGGGCAGTGCTTGCGAATAAGTACTGCGCCAATTGCCTGGCCCACCAACATTCCGGAGGAAGCTGCTTAAGCGGTGATAAGTGCCGAATATGTGAGGAGGATCACCACACGCTGCTCCACTTCCATGAACAGCCACGTCGACGCACTCCCAGCTCCGTCGTACGCCGAGTCACCCCCGAGTCCTCCAGACGAAGGGTCGCACCAACGCCAGCCTCCGATCCAAAACTGACCTTGACCACACTGCTGCAGCACCGCAATCCGCATCTGATGCCCACGGCGATGGTGCGTCTTGAGACGGGGGGAAAAACCTTCGACGTGAAGGCCCTGGTGGACCCTTGTTCTGCGGTATCGTCGATGGCGACGTCACTGGCCACGGCCTTTAAGTTGACAGCCGTCAATATAGGGGCAGAGAAAGCGGTGGCAGCAGTGATCCGGTCCCAAATCAGTGAAGGATGGCGATTGGAGGCAATCCTGAAGGTGGTCGATGGCTTGTGCTGCCGCACTCCAAGCGCTCCGGTGGACCCGCAGATCGCCAAAAAGTTCGAGGGCATCGTCCTGGCGGATGATACGTTCTACCGACCGTCGTCAGTGTCTTTGGTCCTGGGCGCGGATGTGATCACGGAGGTCATGTTGGAGGGGAGTCTACCCGGGGTTGGCGGGCGGCCAATTGCGATGCGCACAGTCATTGGCTGGACCCTGTCCAGAGCGTGCCATTAGACTGCCTGGGTCTTGCACTCCTGCAAGGGGGGGAGCATGTTTATGCCCAACCGGGCAACACAAGGGTTAAAGGAGGCGGAAGCTTTCACCTCGCGCCGCTCTCCCGATGATGCCCATCGCTCTCCCCACAAAAGAACTCCCCACACTTCGCTCCAAGCGGGGCTTGGTGCCCCGCTCTTAAGTAAGCTAGTTTTAGTTGAATTATATACCTGAATATACATACAAGTGAAGTGAAATTTCTCTGCGTGTCAACACTTTACTGGGAGAAAAGAAGAAAAAGGGAAAATTCATCTAGCTGCCCCAAATCAGAAGGAAGTTCGACCCCCCTACATAAACAACCATCTAATGCAGAAGAGTTAATCCAGGTTTCAAATGTTCAAAAAGTTATTTTGTCAGCCGTAAAGGTCTGGCTGTGCCAGTATAATTTCAAGAGCATAGTAAGTAGTCTATGCTCAGACTAGACATTATTAGTTTTTTGAAACAGGCAATGAATAAGATGACTTTGGAAGGTGTACGGGTACTGGTCGGGAGTGCGGGTCTAGAAAACAAAACCTTTTGAATTGAGAATTGAATTGAATTAGCAATCTGAAAAAAGAGCATACAGGGAAAAGTGGGCTAAAGTAAAATGGAAGAGGATGTTGGAGATAGAGATCTAATTAGTTCTGTATGAATAGCTTTTGAGGAAAAGCGAAGAAATATGGCGAAATATGTTTTGTAGCGAACTTTGCTTCGAATACGGTACGAAGTAAGAAAGGGCGCTGGTAGGCGCAGAATCGTACCTTAGCTCCTGCGTGAAGGTTTCGCAAGTGAAGATCCTCAATATACTTATAAGTGAAAATATAAGTTTTTGGAAGCAATAAAGGCATCCTAGCGTCCAATGGTATGTGAGCCATGGTAAGACGGCCTTCAACACGGATCGAATATTTTGATATGAATGGATTTAATTTTAGAAGCTCCGGCTTCAAACTTCCTAAGTAAGTCCTTTTGTTCTTTACTAAACATATCGCTCTGAATGAAGAAGAGAAGAGATTATAAAATTAAAAGCCAATTTTAAATCTTTTATTAAAATGCTTCTTGTAGCATTTATCGTATTATATTGGTTAGTAGGAACTCGGTTGAAAACATTTGCTACATTTGAATACAATTGTTTCGCAATTCTAACTCTTTGGGTTCTGTCTTTCCTTCAGATTTCGGCCAATGTAGCGCAATAAATGCTATGAACTTTGGTCCATGAAACCATATTGTCTGCATCAAATCACGGGCTGCGCAGCCAATGTCGACAGTTTAATCCTTTCCAGGCACATGACTCCAAATGATATCCTTCGATTGAGTTTGTGTGGTTGAAACGCGAATGGCAATAAAGCATTTTAGAGTTGATGGGTGCATTTTAACCCAATGAAGAACGAAAGTTGAATCTTTCCAAAAATATGTTTTGCGGACAAGAAAATTTAATTTGTGTTTGATTTAGTTCATCTGAGATATAAGCATCTGGAACAGTAATTTTGAAGGAGGTCTAGGTCTAGAAAAGCAAAACTTTTGAATTAAGATTTTAAAAATCTTAAAAAGAGAATAAAGGGGGAGTGGGCTAAAGTAAAATGGCAGAGGATGTAGGAGTTTGAGATGTCGATTGTATTTGAGGCAACTCAAGAGTACCCTTCATGGGAAACTTCTCGGAAGGTGAAACAAACTTGTATTGCGACAAAAAATGTACGCTAGAGACACACTCTTTAGACAGCTGCTTAGCTGTTTGATGATAGAAACTTTACGCGAAGATCCCTATGCATAAAGAAAATAAGCTCTTCTCCTCTTTGATGACGTCTCCTCCAACATACTCCTCCATTGCAGCATTAAGTATCAGTTTATTAATTTACACAAACGTCAGCTCTCAAATGGCATTGATAGAACGGAAGTACAAAGCTCTTAAAGAGGTATACTTTGTCTCGCAACTCTCGATCTCGAAATGATCAATACAGTTACAAACTTTCTGTTGTCCAATACCCTTGCGTATATGCAAGCTCGATTTGAGGCATCCGAAAACCAATGGATTTCACACTTATTTTTTGGCGCTTTGTTAACAAATCGAATTAGGCGAATCATGTCAAGATTACATACATTAGTTTCAAGTTGTTGCCATCTAGACTGTAAGATCTCTGGCACTGGGTCATCCCAGTCTTAGCACTTGATCCACAAGTCTTGGACATGCCAAGAGCCTTGGTGACATCACTATTGTCAATATTGAGATTATATTCATAATCTGTTGGTGGCTAAAATTCCACTTTGTGAATTTTAAGCCTCCCTTCAGAATCAGCTTGGTAACTTCATTCGTCTTAGCATTGAGTTCTTCGATTGAGTCTGCTCCATAAATTAGATCGTCGACATACATATCCTCAGCTAATACAGCAGATCCAATTGGAAATAATTCCTTATACGTCTCTGATAAAAGCTTTACGAAAGCTTTTACAAACTAAAGGAGAGTAATGACCAGATCTTTTTGAATAGTAGGAGTATATCATTTAATGAAACATTTTTATGATGATTTAGACGAAGCGTCAAATACTATGCGAAGATTAGTTGATGAGCTCTGTATTCTAAGGACACAATGGTGAGGAATAATGTAATAATTTCTCGGTTGCAGATTGTCTAACGAAGCTGTTTCCATGTGATTCATTTTAAGATATTCATCTAAAAATTCGATGTACATTTTCTTTAATTGGTATTAAGATGCAAGCCGTCTTTCGAGTTGACGAGAACGTTTTTTGCACAGGACAGCGAGTCTCCAAGTTGTTCAGGCGATTCCTTGAACGCATCGAACCTGTATGCGCCCTGAATTCAGGAATTGTGCACGTGAAAATGAGTTTCACATGCTTGTCCATCTGAGCTTAACGAAATAAATTTATTTTGAATTAACTCAATTTCTTTGGGAATTGGAATTTTACACCAATTCGATAAATCTTGTCTCTTTTGAGGCTGGCGTAAAGATATAGATTTAGTCAAGATAACCTCCATATTCCATTCGTCTGGAAAAATTCTTGGACGAATTTTGGTAGATACGGAATGTTTCATATGTGCACGTATTTCACCGATTCCAGAAATCTCATAATGATCGTATCAAAACGGAAGCTGAGGTGAGCTCAGAGCACGAATCAAGTAATGCTTTTGCGAGCTAAAACCCACCAAGTTTGTCTTGAATTAGAACTGTTGCTGTTGGAAGCAATGCTCGCTCGACCTTGGCGAGTCAACACCGATGTTGGAAATGACGTAATAGAGTTTTTGAATTCCCCATATTTGCAGTCGAATTTAGGTAATTTGAGGGATGCCGGTTATGATGTCCACCATGACAAGCTGAGGAATTTAGGAAAGTAAGTTCTTCTGGTTTTTCCTTTTTACTGGCGCCGATGCGTCGTAATATGATTGCCTTTGTTTTGATAAAACGATTTTTTATCTCTGCCCGATTGGAGTCTTCTTCTCAATGTTGGTTAGAACTTGTAATGCCTGTTTAAAATACGACTCAACAATTTAAGACTGACAATTTAAGATAATAGGGAAATTTTCAAGAGTTAATTCCGTTGTTGTCTAAGAGGTAGGAGCTGCGTTTTAACTGGTGGAGACATTTTGGGCCCTTTACGAAAGCAATGTAGGAAGTTAGAAATGAATTAAACCTGAGCAAAACTAGTTCTAAGTTTTCAGTATCATTATGCTTATGCCACGATGCCTAAGTGTTGTTTGTGAAACATGGAAACAATGCGTATGAACGTATTGTACTAGGCGTCCATAAGGGCAGAACTGGACGTTGGCTTTTGGTTTCACCAAAAAATAGTGGAAAATGAGTGAGTGGTCCAGATTCGCGAATTGTTCCTTTACAATATTAAAAAGTTGCATGACACTAACTATGGCGTGTACTTGTGCGAAGCGTGTTGATACATCAGGAAATGAGGTCAGTGGTTTCAGGTGAACTTATGGAACCCAAAAATGATAAAGCGTTTGTAGCATGGAATCGTCAAAACGAAAAAGACAATTTCAACCGCCGCCGTGTACAGACGTGTTTTTTAATGCACTCCGCAAAATTTAGTGTAAAAAAAGACCAGGTTGCAAAAAATTGTGTAGAGCTCTCAGTCGCCTCAGAGAAGCTTTTTTTAGAATCATTTTGCTATTAGTTTGCTCTAAAAGCAATAAATATTAAGTTGCAACAAGAGACTGCGTAATTTTTGGAAAAGCCATGTCCACCAATTCGGGCTCAAGCTCTCTCGATCCCCACCAGCAACAGCGTCGACTATCGGTCCAACGCAACAACGCGTACTTTTCAGTGGTGTCGCCGACCCCACTGAATGCTACTAACAGCAAAAAAACAACTAAAATGCAAGCCACTCAGCAACCAACAGCAATTTTTTGTGGAGAGAGCAACGTGCTCTTTCATCGTATATAACTGGGTGACTGATTGCACCGACCAGCAGCGTCGTTGAGTGCAACTACTGCAAGGTCTGCCGAAGTATTGACCTGCCTCAAGCCGGCAACGCCAAGCCGCCCAGAGTCAGCCTTAACAATAAACTCCACGCCTTCTGTCCAAGCTGGAATGGACAGATATATTAAAATAACTAAGCGGAAGCTAACCCCGCAAAAGAAAAAAGTGGCAATACGCCGAAAATAACCAAACCAAATAAACGAGTAGCACGCCTAAGCGGCAATCGTTTTAAAATTCTAACCGATTAGCAAGACGACCAAGCCGCCGCTGTAGAAAAAGATAAATCACCCTCTTTCTACATCCGAGTAGCCAACTGCAGCGCCCTTCTCAATAGGGGAAACATAAAGGAAATTAAATGTCAAACCCAAACTGAGGACAATTTACGCATCATCGAAAGGTCCCTCCGTAATGCTAATATCAACTTCTATACCTACCAACTAAAAAGCAGTTGAGGGCTTCAGGTTGTGTTAAAGGGGATTGAGCCATCGGTGCCAACCCAAAAAAGAGCAGACGCATTGGCCTAGAAAGGGTTTGCGGTTAAGTCCGTTGTTAACATCATCAACAGGAATAAAGTCGCACAGCCGCTCTTTAAACTCGAGCTCCAACCAGATGCAAAGCCGCCGCCATCATAAAAAATACCAACCACCGCAGTGTACAAACTTCCAGGAAAACAACCACACCTCTAACAATTTTCTTGGGAATATCATAAAGATGGCATTTGCACCAAGGACAGAAATAACGTCGCATTAAGACTATGCAGTAACTTTGGAGGGAACCGCACGGCCAACTACAGAGGATGTCCTGTCTTCACACCTGAATCACACCTGAACGGGCGCAAACCCCCAGCTGGACCAAAGGTCACCTACAACGCCTCCAAAACTACACCGGGGGTATTCTTCGCCAAGTCTGTTAGATCATCTAACATGCCTGCTACAACCAGCCCTAGTGTATCCTTCGCTAGCGTGCTCCAAACTGCGAAGAGACCCCGCGAAACTGACCCCGTCGCTTCACCATCTACAGAATTCACAACCTAGCGCACCAGAACTTGGCCAGCAAACTCAAAGTTGTTTAGACGCCCTATTGATCACACTTAATCAAAACATAACCTCTTTTATGACGTTCATGATAAACTGTATACAGGAACTGATGCGGAATCAAAAGCTGCTTATCCAGAAGCTTGCCGATAATAAATAATGGCCCCACATCTATTTCTTTGGAATGCTTACGGCATCTCCAAGCACAAAAATGAACTGCAACTATTCCTAGACTCAAGAGAAATCGACGTTTTGCTGATTCCGGAAACACATTTAACATCAAAAAATAATTTTCAAATACCAAAATATACCTTCTACGCAACAAACCATCCAGACGGAAAAGCTCATGGCGGGACCGGTATCCTAATCAAAAACCGTATAAAACACTCGTTCCTCAACAGATTTGAAACACAGCACCTACAAGCAACTGCTATAACCGTCCAAACCAGCTGCGGCAACACTACATTGGTCGCCCTGTACTGCCCACCACGCTTCTCAATCTCTGAAAAGGAATTTACCGATTTCTTTAACACACTCGGAGATCGCTTCATTGCAGCAGGGAACTATAACGCCAAACATACGCACTGGGGATCTCGCCTGGTAAATCCTAAAGGAAAGCAGTTGTACAACACAATAGTCAACCCTCTCAATAAGATGGATTGCGTTTCACCGGGTAGGCCTACTTATTGGCCCACAGATCCACAGAAAGTGCCTGACTTGATTGATTTCGCAGTAACCAAGAGGATTCCACGTAATCGGATCACTGCGGAAACACTGCTAGATTTAACTTCCGATCACTCTCCAGTGCTATTCACATTATTAACAAGACCTCAAGTACTTGATCGCCCATATAGGCTTACAAACAACAAAACAAATTGGCTTAAATTTAAAATGTACATGAGTGCCCACATTGACTGTTCGCCGAAACTGGATGCTGCAGAGGACATTGATATGTGCGTCTCTGCACTTGAGTCGATGATGGGAGCTGCAGCAAGAGTATCTACTCCACATGCCTCTTCTTACACCAAACCTGTTGACAGGCCTACGAACCGGCGGATAGAAAAATTAGTATATATTCTATATATTCTTATATATATATAATTTTTTTGCCTTTCTTTCGGCTTTTCAATGGCTTGTTGTCTACCTAATTGCAAACATTCTGATCGTTTTGATGATCAGTATAGAGCAATATCTTGTTGGCTCTGCGATAATCTTATTCACTTAAAATGTGCTGGCCTCAATGGCCGCGACTACGACAAATTTTCTGGTTTGTCTGTGTCTAAGCCTGAGCTTGGCTTAATGCGATGGACTTGCCCATCTTGTGCCAGCCAGCAGCTTGATTTTAGCCGTATGTATAGGGATCTTCGTTTAAGGTTTCTTTCTTTAAACAAACTGGCCAAACAGCTGTCAAACGAGTGTGACTCTAGCGTTCAATTATTGTCGCAATTCAAATTTGTTCCACCTTCTGAGAAATTGCACAAGCTATGTACCCTTGAGTTGCCTCGTAAGCAGTCGCCAGCTCTCTCTATTACTTCTTCTCCGATTTTACTTTCGCCTACACCATCTTCTTGTCCCTCTTTATGCTCTTCTCTTCAGGTTGAAGTACCCATTACAAGCCCTGGTGTACCTCAATCTATCCCTCACGGGAACTCTGATCAATCACAGGATCATGCCAGCTCTCAATCACTTGCGGATCCCAATGCTCCTCCTCCTCCACTAACTGTAGTGCCCCATCGCAAACAATTATTTATTTCTAGGCTTGCTCCAGATACTTCTGAGTCGTCTGTGGCAGCTTACATTGGTAATATTTGCCCTGCTAAGGTTTTAATTCAAAAGTTTAAGTTTTCTAGGCCTCGCGAAATCTCCTCTTTTAAAATTACAGTACCAAATGAGTACTTCTCAGCTATGGTTGACCCTAATTTTTGGCCAGAGGGCCTAGTTGTACACGAGTTTGCGCCCAATAAGCGCTCTCGTCCGTTGCCTGTCCACCTTCCTACTTTATCTTCTGCTTCAAAAAACTAATAACGTCTAGTCTTTGCATTCATTATCAAAATGTAAGAGGACTTCTTACCAAGCTGTCGAACCTTTTCTGTGATAGCCAAACCTTTTCAGCTGACATATTAGCTTTCTCTGAAACTTGGCTTAACTCCTCTGTTCTAGATAATGAAATTCTTTCTAATAATTTTATTTCTTATAGGCTTGATCGTGTTGGTCGTCGTGGCGGTGGAGTACTCATTGCTGTAAACTCGAATCTGTCTTCAAGTGTGGTGCCGATTGATCTCCCCTTAGGTGTTGAGTTTATTTGCGTTGAAGTTACATGTTCTAACTTTAGCCTATATATCTCTTGTTCTTATATTCCTCCAGCTTCTGATACCATGATCTACGTGCACCATGCTGATGCTTTACGAACTATTTTTGGTCGTCTTAAAGATCGGGATGTTCTTATAGTTTTAGGTGATTTTAACTTGCCTAATATTTCTTGGCTTGTTGATGATAATCTATCTTTCTTAATTCCTTCATCTCAACATTTTTTTCTTGATAGCCTACTTGAATGTCCACTATATCAGTTGAATTCTTTCCTTAACTGTTCTAAAAGAATCCTTGATCTTGTTTTTGTCTCTGATCCCACTGTTAGTGCTGTATCGCAAACACAGCCACTAGTGAAACCTGAAGATCCTTATCATCCTACCATTGAAGTTACTATTTCTTACAATTCCGTTACTAATTTATTTAAAAACATCTCAAATTCTCGTCGTAGATGTTTTCGTAAAACAAATTTCAATCTTCTTAACAGCCTTATTTTCTCTTTTGATTGGTCGTTTCTATTTGAGTGCTGCGATATAGATTGTGCAGTGAAGTTTTTCTATTCTGCTCTTAATTCTCTAATTGATAAATGCGTTCCTTATGTGAATGTCTCTACCGTCTCCAGCTCGCCAGTCTGGTTCACACGTAGGCTCTCTAATCTTCGTAACATTAAATCGAGATATTTTAAAAGATTTAAAAAAACTGGTTCGCGACTTGACTATGCAAATTATTGTATAGCCAAATCTCAATTTTGTCTCTTAAATACTCAATGCTACAACAATTATCTCGTTCGCTGTAAGGCTGAATTTTATAATAACCCCAAAAGATTTTACAACTTTGTCAATTCCAAAAGACGCTCTAATGTCCTACCTTCCACCTTCAGACTTAACGACCAGTCTGCTAATAATGATTTAGATATTGCAGATCTGTTTGCTAAATTTTTTCAGTCGACATATTCTACTACTGTTTCGGATCCCACACCCTATCCCTTTTCAATCCCACATTTAAATTGTATGTTTTTTCCCAGTATTACTGAAGACTGTATTCTCTCTAGCTTGTCATCTATGAAGTCTTCCTTCGTTCCCGGGCCTGATGATATACCTAGTTGCATCCTTAAAATGTGTTCTATTTCCCTATCTAAGCCTTTAGCTCGGTTATTCTTTATATCGAGTGAGACTTGTAGATTTCCTGATATTTGGAAGGAGTCATTTATTATTCCGCTTTTTAAAAAGGGTAGCAAATCGGATGTTTCCAACTACCGTGGCATTGCCAAACTTTCGGCAATACCTAAACTGTTTGAGAAAATTATTACGTCTTCTCTTCAACATCTATCCAGATCCACTATTTCTCCTTGTCAGCATGGTTTCATGAAAGGTCGTTCGTCGCTTACCAACCTTTTAGAATTGACTACCCTTGTACACCATGGCTTCCGTAAAAAGTGTCAAACTGATGTTATTTATACTGACTTCAGTAAGGCTTTTGATACGGTTGATCATTCTTTGCTTCTCGCGAAACTTAACATCATGGGTTTTTCACCAAAATTATTGGGTTGGTTAAAGTCGTATCTTATTGGCAGAACCCAAAAGGTGTCTTTTCGTTCCTCGATATCTAAAACTGTTCGAGTTACGTCAGGTGTACCCCAAGGCAGTCATCTGGGCCCACTATTATTTACATTGTTTATAAATGATTTGCCTTTGGCCTTGGCGCATTCACGCGTGCTCATGTTTGCGGATGACGTCAAGATTTGTTATTCCTATAATGATCCTTCTTTCCAACAGTACTTGCAATCAGATCTCGATGCGTTCTGTGATTGGTGCCACGTTAATAAATTACACCTTAATGCCTCTAAGTGTTCTTTTATGACTTTCAGTCGTTTGTCTCCGCTCCTAGCTCATTACTCTATTAAGTCTGTTCTGTTAGATTGTGTTCCATCATTCAAAGACTTAGGCGTTATGTTTGACCCTAAACTTTCATTTAATGTTCATATTTCTTCAATTGTCAACAGAGCAAGCTGCCTTCTCGGCTTCATTAAACGTTGGGCCAAAGAATTTGATGATCCCTATGTAACAAAGGTTTTATACACTTCGTTAGTTCGCCCTACTCTAGAATATTGCTCGCCAGTGTGGAACCCGCAATATGATGTTCACCAGCGTAGTATTGAATCGGTACAGAAGCAATTCCTAAAGTTTGCGCTACGCGGTCTAAATTGGGACCCGGGTCTTCGCCTACCTTCTTATTCTGATAGACTTCTTCTTATTAATCTTCCTTCACTTTATAACCGTAGGCTTGTTTTTGGCATTCTCTTTCTCCATAAACTAGTCAACGGCGAAGTCATTTCTACCAATTTACTAGATACGCTGTATTTTTGTGTTCCCTCACGTCGGACCAGAAACTTTTTTCCTATTCACCTTAGTAGATGTCTGACTAACTACTCTCTTCACGAACCTCTTCGTGTTCTTTGCCAATCTTTTAACAACCTTTCTCACCTTATCTCTCCTCATCTTTCTGTCACTTCTCTTCGCGCTATACTTTTTAATCATCTACAGCGAAACCAATGAAAATATTCTGGACTTGGATTGGCTGCAACTCATCCCTGGCCACATTGGCTGTGAATCGGGGCATAGCTGGCACCTTGTGCAAATAAAACACCTCCACCGGGCCGGGGATGTTTAGTTGTGTATAAAGCTAAGCTACCTTCTTTATTTAATTACTATCTGTCTTTAGCTTAAGCTTTTTCGTCGACTGCTGTGTTAGTTGACGTAAATAAATAAATAAATAAATAAAAATAAATAGTAACGGAAAAACGACGTCTAAGAAGAGAATGGCAGATTACTCGATCACCAGCAGCAAAACTTCGCCTAAGGCAAGCTCATCGCAACCTCTCCAAGGCGTTAAGACAAGAGGAAAGCGGGGCTCAAAGGAAATACATAGAAAAGCTCAGTCCAACCAGCACTAAACATCCTCTGTGGAAAGCCCACCCAACTTAAAGCGCTCCTACAGAGACAATTTCACCGATAAGGAGTCCAACCGGTGGATGGGCCCGCAGTGACGAAGAGAGGGCATCCGTATTTGCCACACATCTTAAAATGGTTTTCCAGCCAAATCCAACATCAAACTCATCTGTACTTCCCCCTTCGAACACATTAACGGATAGTGAGTACTCGGAACTCCAATCGGACGAGATCACTGCAGTTATTAAAAACCACATAAAGCCGAAAAAAGCCCCTGGCCATGACCTAATCACACCGAAAATGATCCTAGAACTCCCTGTCATCGCCATACAATACATCTGCAAACTGTTCAACTCTATAATAAGAATTGGCTACTTCCAAAGAGCATGGAAAAAGTCCACTATCATCATGATTCCTAAAGTGGGAAAGGACAAAACACAGCCATCATCCTATAGGCCAATTAGTTTGCTGCCATGTCTTTCGAAGCTTTTTGAAAAGGTCCTGCAGATCCGACTAAACTCATTTCTGGCATCGGAGAACACAATCCCTTCACACCAGTTCAGCTTCCGCAAAAAACAAGGTACAATTGAACAAGTCAATCACATAACATCCGAAATACGAACAGCATTCGAACTAAAAGAATACTGTGCCGCTGTCTTTCTCGACGTTGCCCAGGCTTTCTATAGAGTTTGGCTGAAGGGTCTGATGTTCAAAATCCGGCAAAACTCATGGAATCTTACGTTTACAATAAGAAATTCGCTGTAAAATGTAATGGTTTCGTCTCGGCTGACTTTGAAATCAAAGCTGGTGTACCGCAAGGCAGTGTACTTTGCTCTACCTGCTATACATTGCAGACTTACCAACGAGTTTAGGATTTACAACTTCCTACTCCACTTTTGCCGATGACACGGCAATCCTCAGTAGATCCAAATGCCCAATACAAGCCTCTGCAAAATTAGAGGAACACCTCAAGGTGGTAGAGGAATGGTTAGCAACCTGGCGTATCCGGGTCAACGAGCAGAAATGCAAACATGTTACATTTACGCTTAACAGAAGATACTGTCCAGCTCTAATGCTAAACAACGTACCAGTTCCTCAAGCCGTGGATGGCACTTACCTTGGCATCCACCTAGACAGAAGACTAACTTGGCCCAAGCACATCGAAGCAAAAAAGTCACAGCTTAAACTGAAAGCAAGTAGCTTACATTGGATCATCAATGCTCGGTCCCCTCTACGTCTGGAGTATAAAGTCCTCCTATACAACTCCTTACTGAAACCCATCTGGACTTACGGAGCCGTACTATGGGGAAATGCAAGTACCAGCAATGTCGACATTATACAAAGGGCGCAGTCGAAGATTTTAAGATCAATCACGGGGGCTCCGTGGTACATACGGAACGACAACATTCAAAATGATATAAATATACCTAGCGTAAAATCTGAAATAGGTACTCAACAACTAAAGTATTCTGCGAAACAGGAGCACACCCAAATGTTCTTGCCAATTCCCTTACGCGAACTAATAATAGAACTCGTCTTAAAACAAATGACAGACCAACCCAATAACAAGTGATTAGGGCCGCCTGCAATATCCCCAGGATTTATGTTAAGTACTAGACTAAGAAAAATATCTCAAACTTATTGTTAGGCTCTAATTTAAAAGTAGATTCAACAAAAATATTAAACGTTAAAAAAAAAAAAAAAAAATTTGATTGCAGAAGGTAGAAAATTACGGGAGATAATCGAATTTTTTGAAATTTCGGGGGTGGAAAGGGGCGTGTCAAGATCTTTACACATACAAAATGTGCGCATTTACTAAGCAAATGTACATACCAAATATGATGACTCTTGCTAGAATAGAAAAAAAAACACTTTATTTAAATTACGGGGGCGGAAAGGGGCGTGGCAAAAAATTGAAATAAACTTTACATACTAGACGAGTCTACATACATATATACCAAATTTGGTGAGTTTAGGTCTTATAGTCTCTGAGATCTGCGTGTTCATACGGAGAGACGGACGGATGGACGGACATGGCTAGATCGACTAGACTGTTGATACTGATCAAAAATATAAATACTTTATGGGGTCGGAAATGCTTCCTTTTGTCTGTTACCTTCTCTTGTTTAAACTTAATGTACAGATTTCATCAAGTAGAATTAGGGAAAAACTCTTAGGATATAACATCATTTTAAACTGAAAGACTCACTCATTCAGACTTAAACGATTACCTTATGTTATAAAAATAGAACCAAACTTGTATTCGCCGGTTTAATACCATCTCAAACATTCTTATATATGGATGATCTAATTGTCATTGGATGCTCCGAAAGTCATATGATCAGAAATTTAGGAAATGTCATTGAAATCTGTCGAAAGTATAATTTAAAGTTGCATCTGCACATATGTTCATTCTTTATACTTGAAAAGCTAAACATGAACTTAGCTAAACATTAAACATTAAAATAAAGGATGAAAATAAAAAATAAAATAAATATGAAAGCAAGTTTAGCTTATGGGCCGTTTGCAGGCCAACATAACTGGCCGTCTTGCAATGAATATGTTAATGGCCTACACTGCGTGTGTGTGTACTTATGGATAAATATAGTAGGATATTCATTAAATGTTCTATGATTTCCTTTGATGGTTCCTAAAGTTTGATGGTGATATGCTGTGGAAGTGATGTGGTCAATTCCAAGAAGCTTATATAGTTCTGAAGCTACCTGATTTTTATATTCTGTGCCTAAATCAGTAATTATTTTCTCGATAGGGCCATACGTCAAGATTACTTTTTCAAAAATTGATTTGGCTATGTCTTTGGCACTTTTAGTTTGTACAGGAATGCTTACTAAGTACTTTGTTAAGTCGCAGATGGCTGTGACCGCATATTCGTACACGTCTTCCGATTTTGGAAGTGGTCCTACTGTGTCAAGTAACACTACATACATCAAAAGCATTTTAAGGTGTTGGTGTTATAACCATAGGTTGCTTTGTGTGTCGTTGTGAATTATTTGGCTGTCAATGTTTGCAATTTTTTACATATTGAACAATATCTTTGCGCATATTTTTCTAGCGGACATGATTTTGTAATTTTGCTAAGAATCGCGACATTCCTGGGTGGCCGCCCCAGTTGGGATCATCGTGATATTTACGCATTATTGCAAGCTTTTCTTTTATTAATGATAATGATTGGTTTTCAATCTGGAAGTGAGGGCTATACTTTAATTTTTTATTTTGGATCCTTCAATTTTAAAGTCTGTAATACTGCAGCTGTTAAATAAATTGTCGTCTAGCGACACTTGGTATCTTCTCAGACCAGTGCTGCTGAAATGCAAAAGCACATTCATCAGTCCAAATGAATTCGACAATCTTTTTACATATTGGGCAAAGTTTGGTACAAAACGGGTATAATGGTTACAAAATGCAACAAATCTCTTTACTTCATTTGGATCTTTTAAAGTTGGATAGTCTTGGAAAATTTTGAACTTGCTATCGTCGGGAAGAATACCTTTGTCTGTACACCTGTGATCTAAGTATGTTGCTTCATGGCTGAAAAATGTACATTTGTCTGGATGTAGTTCTAGATTATATTTTCGGCATCTAGCTTCTGTAATCTACCAGTAAAGGCCATCTTCTATCATTTGTTCCCGGAAGAGTTTTCTTTGGTACTAAAAATTTGTATACCCTTGCAGAGGGTATTATAAAATTGGTCAGATGTTTGTAACGCACATAAGAAGATGTTTCCGACCCCATAAGGTATATATATTCTTGATCAGCTTGAGACGCTGAGTTGAATTAAACATGTCCGTCTGTCTGCCTTTTTGTCTGCCCATCACCGTCTCCTTCATTGTATTGGTGCGTAGAATCCTCACTATTATCCAGGGCCCCCTCTGCTCTGGACGCGCTTCGACTTGTTGTGAAATAAGATTATAGAGTTGCCGCATAAAGCGCCACTGATCAGCTGTGCGACCAGTGTTGCATAACGAAGAAAGGTTTTGGGCGGTGACCAGGGCTGCATCCGCCAGGAGACGCTCAAGTGTCTTTCTTGCTTGGCCGTTAGATTTTAAATCCAAACCGGATTACTACCAGCGGCTGAATAAATGGACAATATTGCACCGTCTATGGATTAAGGACGCTGGTACTGTGCATCTAGTGATCCAGTAGGCGGGGAAACAATTTTTTGTAAGTCCAACAGGATGAGGCGGTTACCTGTGTCGTCGCCGGCTGGGCAACCGTTGCAGGTACCTCACAGCCAAAACAGAAAAAAGGAGCTGGACGATCTTGGCAACCTCCTCTGCCTCTGCGGATGTTAGAGCTGCAAATAGACATCTGTCACAAAGTACTCGGTGACATTCCCCAAGCAGTATATAAAGTTAACATGGCCACGCACACTTTGCCGGTCACCGTCAAAGCCCAGTGCATTGGAGCCACAATTTCCTACGCTGACAACCCAAAGCGGCATAGAATAGATGCAGTGGCGCAGAGGAATACTCCGCCAAAAAAGCAGCGTGCAGACGTATGCATCCAAATTAAGAAGTGGCGCATCTCGGCCAAACACAGTGAGGAATCATGTCGCAGAGACTGCGATAACACCAGTGGAAGAATCTGCAGGAAAAGATGACTCTGGCCCAGAATGGCAAATGGTAGGCGCAAAGCGCAAGCCAACTATGCGCAGAGGCAGGCCTAATTAGATAATAATTAAGGCGGATGAGGGGACTTCATATGCGGTTATGCTTAGGATGACCAGCAGGCGCGAAGATGGGCGGCTAAGTTACGTTAAAGATAGCGTTGCAAGGGCCAGAAAGACTCAGAATGGCGAACATCAAGCTACAAGAAGAACTGAACAGTGTACTGGGAAAAAGCAACAAAATCTCATACAGTCTCTGATGTAAAACATGTCGAGATTCGCAAACTGGACTCCCTGGTAACAAAAGCAGATATTATTGCTGCTATAACCAAGGCAACTGGCACCGGCTCAAGCCAAATAATGGTGGAGGCGTTGAGACCTACATGCAACGAAACCGAGATGGCCATTGTTTGCCACAGAATAGTGCGTCAATTCTCCTGAGGATGAAGGACTTCGTCGTTGGCCTGTTTAAATGTCAAGATAAACAGAGAGCAGCCACACAAAGGTGTTATTAATGCCTCAATTTTGGACACGTTGCCGCTTTATGTAACAGCAGCAGAAATCGGACAAACAGGCCATAAGTCTGTAAGAAATCATATTGCTGGTAGCAAATAGTGCCCCCTGGGCAAAACAGGAGAGCAACCAACCTGTCAAGTACATGCAGTTGAACCTTAACCATTGTGGAGCTGCGCAAAACTTGCTCGCGTAAACGGTGAGAAAAATTGGATGTAGACGTCGCTATTCTTAGTGCGCCATACAGGGTAGGGTTAGCAGCTTGATACAACTGTCAAAGCGGCTATTTGGACCTGTGGCAAAAACCCACTGCTCATCCAGTCTGTGCAACGAAACAACTGCTTTGTGCGGGCAAAAATTGATGAAGTATGGCTCTACATTTGCTATGTCACCTACCCTAAACATACGTGAATTTGAGACTGTGCTCGATCAACATTCTGCAGACGTGCGTGGAAAGACCAAAGTAGATGCTGCCGGCGTTTTTAACGATTGGTCTGAGCAATGAGGCAGCAGCTCAACAAACGCAAAAGGCCGCACGGTACTTGAGGCATTCGCCACCTTAGATCTGGTAGTGTTGGCTACGGCTCTGTCATCGACGTGACTTTCATCAGCAGGCAAATTAGAAATAACACAGCTAAGTGAGAGCTATGCAGACATTATACAGCCAGCGATCATACGGAAATCATTTGCACTATTGGCGACAGTCCAGCATCATTTGCAGTTACACCAGACAAACCAAAAATGTATAGGGTTGATACACTTAAACCGGACACACTTGCATCGACATTATGCTTTCCGACTGTGGTAGAAGATGCTAATGATCTTTCTAAAAAACTAATGGCCGCCATCACTGCAGCATACGAAGGCAGCATGACTGTACGCTGGAGCCATACAAGCCGCTCGAAGATCCGTATTGAATTACAACACACGGAATGGCATACGCTCTCATGAAATCAGGGAAGGCGTACTGTTTAACGCCATGCATGATGGCATACTGCGCATACATCTGCCCCCAGAATGCCACATCGTAGGATTTGCTGCGATAGTGGTTGTGGCAAAACATCTACGTGAGGCTGAGGAGACAACGGTGGTGTCCATGGGCGCAGCAAAACAGTGGCTTTTTCATGCAGGACTGACCCTAGCGGATCATTAATCCGAGGCTGTCCTTGTAAGCAGCCGCAAGACGGTGGAAGTTGCCAAAATCGAGCTGGAAACATGTACTGTTTCACAAGCTGATACCCGATATCAATGTGTGGCTAAATAGGCGTCATGGCAAAGTCACCTATGAGCCTACCCAGTTCCAGTGATGAATGCACATGGTGCCAAGAAGATGTGGCGGAATCTCCAAAGCACGTCATATTCGAGTGCCCGAAGGCACTGTCCAGGAAGAGCGACGGAATCGTGTGGTGGAAATTGGAGAGACGCCCACAGTCGCCAATTTGACAAAATGCATGATGACAACACAACGGTCATGGTCAGCAGTGTGCAACTACGCATTCGAGACGATGAGCAAGCTGAGGCTCCTTGAGCGAGAACGTCGCGATGCCCGCCATTTTACCTGCGACGCAATACCGCAAGGCAGTTCCGCCCGCAGGATTTGTATATCAACAATAAACTTTCTTTCCTTTCCATTTCCGTTTTTTTTTTTTTTTTACAGATGTAGCCTATGTTAATGCCTGTTTTATTTATTGTTAAACTTTATTACCTACTATACTTCCGTGCTTATCATATTTGATAAGCAAATGATGATAAGCAAATGAGCTTTCTGCTCTCTGACGTGACGGTCGTGTTTTTGCATAGCTCCTGAGTTTTTATTAATATTTATTGTTTTTTCTCAATTTTTAATTGTGCTTAATTTGTTTACACTTCCGCTGGTGTTGTTCGCTTGACTCCCTTGTGTTTTATTTCCATAATTCGCCAAATTAATCAGTTTAAACAGTTTTTTCTTTTTCGTGATTAGTGTTTGGTGCAATTACATATTTTTTTTTTCTTTTTTTTTTTCTCTTTCGTCATTGCTTCTGCAGTTGCTCCCCTCATCGCCCCCATCATACCATCAGTGCTAGTGGCTTTGTTGTTCTCTCTGCTTTGTGCTTGTGCTTAGCTTCTCTCCCGCGTAATCACTTTTGTAAGGCCGCCTCTCAAAGCTCGGCTTATAACTGTTCTTGCACTCTCTGTTGTGCTGTGCACTCTAGCTGTCTCTTTGTTTTATTTGTAATTGTTGATTATTTATCAATAATTATCTTTGTGCTGTGAATTTAATTTTTCTATATATTCTTATATATATATAATTTTTTTGCCTTTCTTTCGGCTTTTCAATGGCTTGTTGTCTACCTAATTGCAAACATTCTGATCGTTTTGATGATCAGTATAGAGCAATATCTTGTTGGCTCTGCGATAATCTTATTCACTTAAAATGTGCTGGCCTCAATGGCCGCGACTACGACAAATTTTCTGGTTTGTCTGTGTCTAAGCCTGAGCTTGGCTTAATGCGATGGACTTGCCCATCTTGTGCCAGCCAGCAGCTTGATTTTAGCCGTATGTATAGGGATCTTCGTTTAAGGTTTCTTTCTTTAAACAAACTGGCCAAACAGCTGTCAAACGAGTGTGACTCTAGCGTTCAATTATTGTCGCAATTCAAATTTGTTCCACCTTCTGAGAAATTGCACAAGATATGTACCCTTGAGTTGCCTCGTAAGCAGTCGCCAGCTCTCTCTATTACTTCTTCTCCGATTTTACTTTCGCCTACACCATCTTCTTGTCCCTCTTTATGCTCTTCTTTTCAGATTGAAGTACCCATTACAAGCCCTGGTGTACCTCAATCTATCCCTCACGGGAACTCTGATCAATCACAGGATCATGCCGGCTCTCAATCACTTGCGGATCCCAATGCTCCTCCTCCTCCACTAACTGTAGTGCCCCATCGCAAAAAATTATTTATTTCTAGGCTTGCTCCAGATACTTCTGAGTCGTCTGTGGCAGCTTACATTGGTAATATTTGCCCTGCTAAGGTTTTAATTCAAAAGTTTAAGTTTTATAGGCCTCGCGAAATCTCCTCTTTTAAAATTACAGTACCAAATGAGTACTTCTCAGCTATGGTTGACCCTAATTTTTGGCCAGAGGGCCTAGTTGTACACGAGTTTGCGCCCAATAAGCGCTCTCGTCCGTTGCCCGTCCACCTTCCTACTTTATCTTCTGCTTCAAAAAACTAATAACATCTAGTCTTTGCATTCATTATCAAAATGTAAGAGGACTTCTTACCAAGCTGTCGAACCTTTTCTGTGATAGCCAAACCTTTTCAGCTGACATATTAGCTTTCTCTGAAACTTGGCTTAACTCCTCTGTTCTAGATAATGAAATTCTTTCTAATAATTTTATTTCTTATAGGCTTGATCGTGTTGGTCGTCGTGGCGGTGGAGTACTCATTGCTGTAAACTCGAATCTGTCTTCAAGTGTGGTGCCGATTGATCTCCCCTTAGGTGTTGAGTTTATTTGCGTCGAAGTTACATGTTCTAACTTTAGCCTATATATCTCTTGTTCTTATATTCCTCCAGCTTCTGATACCATGATCTACGTGCACCATGCTGATGCTTTACGAACTATTTTTGGTCGTCTTAAAGATCGGGATGTTCTTATAGTTTTAGGTGATTTTAACTTGCCTAATATTTCTTGGCTTGTTGATGATAATCTATCTTTCTTAATTCCTTCATCTCAACATGTTTTTCTTGATAGCCTACTTGAATGTCCACTATATCAGTTGAATTCTTTCCTTAACTGTTCTAAAAGAATCCTTGATCTTGTTTTTGTCTCTGATCCCACTGTTAGTGCTGTATCGCAAACACAGCCACTAGTGAAACCTGAAGATCCTTATCATCCTACCATTGAAGTTACTATTTCTTACAATTCCGTTACTAATTTATTTAAAAACATCTCAAATTCTCGTCGTAGATGTTTTCGTAAAACAAATTTCAATCTTCTTAACAGCCTTATTTTCTCTTTTGATTGGTCGTTTCTATTTGAGTGCTGCGATATAGATTGTGCAGTGAAGTTTTTCTATTCTGCTCTTAATTCTCTAATTGATAAATGCGTTCCTTATGTGAATGTCTCTACCGTCTCCAGCTCGCCAGTCTGGTTCACACGTAGGCTCTCTAATCTTCGTAACATTAAATCGAGATATTTTAAAAGATTTAAAAAAACTGGTTCGCGACTTGACTATGCAAATTATTGTATAGCCAAATCTCAATTTTGTCTCTTAAATACTCAATGCTACAACAATTATCTCGTTCGCTGTAAGGCTGAATTTTATAATAACCCCAAAAGATTTTACAACTTTGTCAATTCCAAAAGACGCTCTAATGTCCTACCTTCCACCTTCAGACTTAATGACCAGTCTGCTAATAATGATTTAGATATTGCAGATCTGTTTGCTAAATTTTTTCAGTCGACATATTCTACTACTGTTTCGGATCCCACACCCTATCCCTTTTCAATCCCACATTTAAATTGTATGTTTTTTCCCAGTATTACTGAAGACTGTATTCTCTCTAGCTTGTCATCTATGAAGTCTTCCTTCGTTCCCGGGCCTGATGATATACCTAGTTGCATCCTTAAAATGTGTTCTATTTCCCTATCTAAGCCTTTAGCTCGGTTATTCTTTATATCGAGTGAGACTTGTAGATTTCCTGATATTTGGAAGGAGTCATTTATTATTCCGCTTTTTAAAAAGGGTAGCAAATCGGATGTTTCCAACTACCGTGGCATTGCCAAACTTTCGGCAATACCTAAACTGTTTGAGAAAATTATTACGTCTTCTCTTCAACATCTATCCAGATCCACTATTTCTCCTTGTCAGCATGGTTTCATGAAAGGTCGTTCGTCGCTTACCAACCTTTTAGAATTGACTACCCTTGTACACCATGGCTTCCGTAAAAAGTGTCAAACTGATGTTATTTATACTGACTTCAGTAAGGCTTTTGATACGGTTGATCATTCTTTGCTTCTCGCGAAACTTAACATCATGGGTTTTTCACCAAAATTATTGGGTTGGTTAAAGTCGTATCTTATTGGCAGAACCCAAAAGGTGTCTTTTCGTTCCTCGATATCTAAAACTGTTCGAGTTACGTCAGGTGTACCCCAAGGCAGTCATCTGGGCCCACTATTATTTACATTGTTTATAAATGATTTGCCTTTGGCCTTGGCGCATTCACGCGTGCTCATGTTTGCGGATGACGTCAAGATTTGTTATTCCTATAATGATCCTTCTTTCCAACAGTACTTGCAATCAGATCTCGATGCGTTCTGTGATTGGTGCCACGTTAATAAATTACACCTTAATGCCTCTAAGTGTTCTTTTATGACTTTCAGTCGTTTGTCTCCGCTCCTAGCTCATTACTCTATTAAGTCTGTTCTGTTAGATTGTGTTCCATCATTCAAAGACTTAGGCGTTATGTTTGACCCTAAACTTTCATTTAATGTTCATATTTCTTCAATTGTCAACAGAGCAAGCTGCCTTCTCGGCTTCATTAAACGTTGGGCCAAAGAATTTGATGATCCCTATGTAACAAAGGTTTTATACACTTCGTTAGTTCGCCCTACTCTAGAATATTGCTCGCCAGTGTGGAACCCGCAATATGATGTTCACCAGCGTAGTATTGAATCGGTACAGAAGCAATTCCTAAAGTTTGCGCTACGCGGTCTAAATTGGGACCCGGGTCTTCGCCTACCTTCTTATTCTGATAGACTTCTTCTTATTAATCTTCCTTCACTTTATAACCGTAGGCTTGTTTTTGGCATTCTCTTTCTCCATAAACTAGTCAACGGCGAAGTCATTTCTACCAATTTACTAGATACGCTGTATTTTTGTGTTCCCTCACGTCGGACCAGAAACTTTTTTCCTATTCACCTTAGTAGATGTCTGACTAACTACTCTCTTCACGAACCTCTTTGTGTTCTTTGCCAATCTTTTAACAACCTTTCTCACCTTATCTCTCCTCATCTTTCTGTCACTTCTCTTCGCGCTATACTTTTTAATCATCTACAGCGAAACCAATGAAAATATTCTGGACTTGGATTGGCTGCAACTCATCCCTGGCCACATTGGCTGTGAATCGGGGCATAGCTGGCACCTTGTGCAAATAAAACACCTCCACCGGGCCGGGGATGTTTAGTTGTGTATAAAGCTAAGCTACCTTCTTTATTTAATTACTATCTGTCTTTAGCTTAAGCTTTTTCGTCGACTGCTGTGTTAGTTGACGTAAATAAATAAATAAATAAATAAATAAATAAATAAATAAATAAATAAATATTTATAACCCACAAAGCAGCTTAAATTTTGAACCAATTTTAACAAAATTTTTAAGGTTTTTCAAAAATAAATTTTACTGTACTATGTTGACAGAAGCATGTTCAGTAGAATTTAGCGCAATTTTATTAATAGAAAACAAAGAAAGAACTGTTAACTTTAGCTCTGCGCTCGCATCTTTTCTTGCATTTTGGTGTATCATAATTATAGCCCACAGTAGCAAATTTGACTTTATTAAGTGCGGAGAAGACTTTTGGATTTACAGACATTGTAATTAAGTATATTTTAATAATTTTAAAGAAATTCTAATTGTAAAACAATTATCTGATTATAAAAAGGATCGTATTTTCTCACTTTTCGAGTTAGGAGAGTCTATTTCGAGTATTTCACGAAATTTTAAAAGAAGTCGACGTGTAATTAAAAATTTTTTGGACAATCCCGAAGAATATGGATCAAAAAAACGAACTGGGCAAAAACCGTTGCTAAGTGCGCGGTACGCAAAATTATTAACAAAGCCAGCAACGGATCAACCTCTTGTAGAGTTTTAGCCTCACATGTGGGTGGATATGCATCAGCGATGACTCTTTGGCGAGTACTTTATAACTCAGGAATCATAAAGAGGTCTAAGCTGACCAAAGCACCCATGTTGCTAAGTCGCCACAAGGTTGCTCGACTCGACATTGCCGAAAGACATACTGTGATTGATGGGACAGAAGCCGTTTGAATAATCCTCGTCTTGCTTACAGCATATTTATAAATTTTTACCTTAACAGGTCATATTTTCTGATGAGAAGAAGTTTATGGATGCTCCTGATGGGTTTAATTCTTATTGGCATGATTTGAGAAAGGATCCTATGTTTTTTTCAAGTAGAAACTTTTTAAGTGGCTCTGTCATGATTTGGGGAGCATTTTGTTTATTTGGTAACTTGGAATTGAAGTTTGTAACGAGCCCAATATACAGTGACGAGTATATTCAGGCTCTGCATAGTCTCATTCCATTTTCAAGCGAACTTCATGAAAAACCAATGGATTTCCAACAAGATAACGTCAGAATCCATTTGACTTTTAAAATTGTTCTAAATCTAGAAGCAACTTTTGAACCTTTTGTAAGAAATAACACCAAAGAGCCAAGTGCAGAAAATTACTCAGAAGACATTCAAGATACATATATATACATATACCCATATTTCAGCTTCCAAGCTGATTCAAGAGCACGACTTCTTGTAACTAATTAATGAGTAGCGTGCATAAGCAAGTTTATTTATGTCAGAAATAGAAAACCTAACTAAATCTCTAAAACGCGCCTTCATAACAGACAATGTAAGCCCAGAAACAGGCAATTTTCGTAATGCTAGTTATGATAACCATACATGAACCACAACAATTATTATAATAATTGTAATCGTATAAATTAGAGAAATAATAATACACGAACTAATTCTACTTAAACACAACAAAATAATAATGTGTACTGACCGGGGGTTCCAATTGTTTAAGTAATATCAATACAGACACGTCAGTGTCGCTTGCTTATGGTTTTAGAATTGTCTTTATACTCAATAGTATTGTTTCGCTCATATGCACATACATACATTTATGAACACACTTAGATGTACATACATATAGTAATAAATCCGATTTTCCCAATAACGAAAAAAAAGATTTGTTTTGTGAGTTAAAAGCAACGTACTTTATTATTTGAATAAAAACTTAGAACTGGTTACAGAAATGTCTTATGGTTATATTTATAAGCTAAATTTGGGAGCCCTTTGGTGGCGTGATTATTATTTCAAGTGTTTAACTGTTTATGTTAATTTTATGGATTAGCGTTTATACGCTTTGGTTTTGAGGGGAACAATTGTTTATAAAAACGGATGTTTACTTTAACGTTATGAATTTTAGGGGGTCAAGTTATGTGGGTGATTGGAGTGGGAAATTGAGTGGTGTGAGTGGATGGAGTGGCGGATATATTACTCCTCCAACACTTAGAAAATAGCCTGTGCTCAGGCGGGGAATACAGGGTATAGAGTTGGATGTACTTGCTGTGTTGCAAGTGAAATTTCTTTGGATGGGGACAATTCATGTAAAACGAGATTGTCAAGAGCTGAGTCACTTGATTGTACAAAAGTTTCATTCTTAATTTGTGTAATAATTATTTTTTTTTAAATTGACTTAAATTTTTAGATAAGATATAAGGTTAAACTTATTAGTGTAATTATAAGTGTTGTAGTAGTTATGATATTAAATATTTTGTTATACGCAGTTTTTTCGGAAATGATTTGTTTAGCTTGGATATAAGAGATTGGTTCTAGTTTTGTTACATTGTTGGTTACATAAATATTCTGGGTATAATCCTGCAATGTATTTCTTATTGATATCTCATTCAACTGCATAGCACAGTCGTATATTTTTATACCCTTGCAAAAAGGGTATATTAATTTTGGTCAGAAGTGTGCAACGCATAGAAGGAAGCATTTCCGACTATATAAAGTATATATATTCTTGATCAGCACGACGAGACGAGTTCATATAGCCATGTCCGTCCGTCCGTCCGTCTGTCCGTCTGTCCGTCCGTCTGGATCAACGCAAACTCCTCCTAGACCGTAAGAGCTACAGAGCTGAAATTTGCATGTAGGCTTGTATATACTGCAGGCGTTGTATATCTCGGATTCAGCCGAATCGGATCACTATATCATATAGCTCCCATACAAATGGCAAAGTCACGAACAGTGACTTTTCTCAATAACTTCGTTATTTTCTGAGCTGTTGTCATGAAATTTAATATTGGTGAGTTAATTACACATATAAACGACTGTGCCAAATTTGATCAAGATCTGGTGACTATATCATATAGCTCCCATAGGAACGATTGGTTAAAAACAGTGACTTTGATCAATATCTTAGTTTATTCCTATGCTAAGATTGTTTTCGCAAACATTAGCCTTTTAAGCTTGAACGTTTTTTCACTTTGATGGCTATAGGTAAGGAAAGAGTTTCATAAAAGTTGCAAGGGCATTCAAACTTTGACGCGGTCGAAGTTAGCCCCGGCCCTCTGGTTATTATATTATTTCCTTCTATGAATATTTTATTTTGGTTACAATTTTGTTTTAAGTTTGTTTTGGGCAAGTTCCAAGTTACGATAATATTGGGTTCTACATAACTAATTGAATTGGTTTTGAACATCTTTGTGTATTTGCATTCTGCTGGTTTTTGTGTAATAATACCAACTATACACTCATTTATTTCTTGTTTTTTGGTTGATTTTGCATAAATTTTATTATTTTGAATATAGCAAGTTTCTTGAATGTTTTCTGTTAAAATGTTATTATTTTCATCTGGGTAGGATATAATTTTGAATAGCGATGTTTTAGATATTTGTCTAGGTATATGCGAAATTATTAATATTTCATTTGTGTCTGATTTTAACCAAGTAGATGTTTTTATGTTTAAGAGTTTTTCTGTATTTATATTAAATATTTCTTGATGGTTTAAAAGTTTTGGATTAAATATTCCTAGTCTTGTCAACTGCATTCCTAACACTATGTCTTCTATGTATTCTGTAAAATGCTCTAAGTTGAACACTAGTATATTTAATTTTTTGTCTGCATCCTGTTGAATAGTAAGATTATTTAGGAGTTCTATATTTTTGTTGACTGCTTCAATGATATGATTAAGTTCATTATTTTGGGCGCTATTTGCTGATAGATTATCAATTTTTTGTTCAAGCTCTTCTTTATCGTATTGGTCTAAGGTGTCGAAAAGATATTTATGTGCTGTGCCTATTATGTTAATAAGTCCTCGCTTATTTCTTTTTATTATTTTTATGCCGTTCATTTCGCGATTTAATTTTTCGACTAAATACTGAATGTGGACTATGTTCTTATATGGTTCTGACTGCTCAACCAAGTTGTTATAAGTGGTTTGTATGTTGGTTAAATTTACAGTTAAATAATGATATTCGAAATCTGAGGGTAAATCCATGGTTCCTGTTTTGAATACAAGATATCCATTAGGTACCTTTATGGGATTAATTTCAATGCTTTGATTATGCGCCGAGTGTACCATTGATAAGAGTAGAAATAGTAATGTTGGTATCTCTGAAATTAATTAGTATATTTACTTTGATGAGTTTTCTTTTTCTTTTTGAATTTCGATTTGTAGTGTGTTGTTTGTCTACCTCGGTTTGTTTCAATATAATGTTTGTCGTCAACTTGGGTAATTTCACCTGTTTTCTTAAAGGGTGTTGTCGTTTTCGATCTAACTAATGGGGCTTGTTTATACTGTGTATTTATTTCAAAATCGTTCCTATTTTCATTTAATTTATCAATTTGTTTTGCTTTGTTAGCTTGTGTATTATAAAAAGGTGTGCCTGCGTAAATAAAGATATCTGCTGGTGTTCTGTTTGTCGTTAGATGTTTAGTTTTATGGTTATATGTGTAAAGGATAGTTTCAAATTTAGTTTGTTTGTCTTCTACACTAGATTCTGCATTAATAACTCTTAGCTTTTCGTTTACAGTCCTGTGGAATCTTTCCACGTCTGAAACACCATTTTTGCTCGATGTTATACTTATATTAACGTTTTCTGATTGTGGCCAATTTTGAAGTGCTATGCAAATGAAAGCTGAGTCTTTATCTGCTTTGATTTCTAACGGTTTACCCATATCGTTAAAGATTTTTGTGATTGCCCTTTTTGTTTCAAGCCAATCTCGACTTTTAACTTCGACTAAAGTTGCGTACTTTGAATAAATATCTATACAAGATAAAAATTGTTGATTGTCGATTAAATAGAAATCCATCACGTATTTTTCTCTAGCGTTAAATATCTCTGGGGTGGTTTCAAAAGATAATTTGATATTTCGGTTTTCTGATTTTGATAAATTGCAAATATGACATTCATTAATGAAGAAGAATTAATTTTTGATAGTCTGGATAATAGTATTTATCTTTAAACCAGTTTTGAGTTTTAGTGATACCTGGATGAAGTAGTGATTTATTCTGCATAAGCGGAAATGTCTTTTAATTTGTATGTGGTTCTCAATGTTTTTGTTTGGCTGTCTGGACTATTTATTTCAAGATAAGCTTCTTGAAGTATTTGAAAATCTATGTCGTTTTGAATATAAAGTGCGTTATTTTTTGACCATAAATATTCCTTAATAATTTCTTTAGCAAACTGATTGGTCATTTCTACATTTGATATTTCTATTTTCGTTTTGTGAAAATAGTGAGTAACGTTGACTTTATTTTCGTTGCATTTATTAAATTCTGAATTTCTGAAATGGCTATTAGGTTTTCGTTATCTTCTTGAGCACTATGTACTGTAGCTCTAGAACTACATATTTCTTCACCTAAAAGATTTTCATCTAATTTTATTCTGGAAAGGGCGTCTGCCACATAATTCTCTTTTCCTGGTAAGTATTTTATTTTGTAATCGAATTCGTTCAATTTTATTTTCCATCTTTGTAATTTCATGTTAGGTTCTTTGATATTGTCCAACCAGACAAGGGGTTTATGATTACTTAGGATTTCAAAATGTCTACCGAAGAGGTATGGCCTAAAATATTTGGTTGCCCATACGATAGATAGTAGTTCCTTTTCTATTGCTGAATAATTAAGTTCATGTTCATGTTTAATGTTCTACTACCATAATAAATAGGTCTATGGTCCTGTGAGAGGAAAGCACCTAAAGCTATATTGCTAGCATCAGCGGTTAGAAAAAATGGTTTTTTAAAATCGGGATATGCAAGTATGGGATCGTTCATAAGGAGGCATTTTAACTTTTCAAAGGATGAAATATAATGTGGGTCGTTTATGTTAATCTTAGCTCCTTTCTTTAATCCAAGGGTTAAAGGCTTTGCAATGTGTGCAAAATTTGGAATGAATTTACGGAAGAATCCGCATAAGCCTAAGAATGATTTTATTTCTTTCGGGGTTTTTGGGATTGGAAATTTTAGAATAGCTTTGACTTTGTCTGGGTTTGGTTTGATTCCTTCTGTAGTTATGACGTGACCTAAAAATTCGGTTTCCTTTTTCAAGAACTCGCATTTATCTAATTGTAGTTTTAGATTAGCATTGCGCAATTTAGCAAAGACCTTTTTTAGTGATGCCAAATGTTCTTCTAATGATGTGGAATAAACAATAATATCGTCTAAGTAGACTAAACAATCTTTATAGATTAAATCTTCTAATAAATTGTTCATACATCTTTGGAATGTTGCTGGTGCATATTTTAGTCCAAATGTTTAGTTGAAAATGCGGTTTTTTCGATTGATTTAGGGTCCATTTGGATTTGATGGAATCCCTTGGCGAGGTCAATGGTTGTAAAATATTGACATTTTCCAAGTTTGTCTAATATTTCATCCATTACTGGTATTGGGAACTTGTCATCGACAGTAATCTCATTTAGACAACGATAGTCGATTACTAGGCGGAACTTTTGTTCCTTGGATGCGTCCTCTTTTTTAGGTACGATCCAGATTGGTGAACAATAGGGCGATTTCGATTTCCGAATGATTCCCTGTTCTATCATTTCATTAATTTGTTTATTGACTTCTTCGTCAAAGATTTGTGGGTATTTGTATGGGTGTTTGTAAATTGGGTCTTCGTGTTTAGTTCTGATGTTGTGTTTTATTGTACTGGTAAAGGTCAAATTTTCACCTTTCCTATACTGGATATCGCTAAATTCATGCAATATTTTCTTTAACTTTTCTATTTCTTCTGAATTTAAATGATCAAGTCTAAATTCGTTTCTTTCCTCGATACCGTTATTTATTTCATGTGCGAATGCTTCATATTCGAACTCTGGGGGAGGATAAGGTATTGATTCTTCTTTTTCTTCTTTATTGGTGTATTTGAAATAGAATTTGTGATTTGATAATGTTACACTATTTTCTTCGTAATTAATAACGGCCTGACATGCTTTGAGATATTTTCTACCTAATAGTATGTCATATGTTGATGAAAATTTATGGCAATAAAATTTTTGATGGTTGGGGCAAAGTTAGCTTGGTGCAAAAGATACGCTTTTGTTAAGCTCAATTATTCCTTTTATTGTTTGAACATTTAAATTTTCTGATGTTTCTGGAAAGTTGAAATAATTTTCGTTGATAATATTTATTGAAGAGCCTGTATCTATAACGCACTTTAAAGGAATGTTATTGATTTTTAGTTGGACATAAGGATTTGATTGGAGGTATTCGGTTGATCTATTTGATCCAACTGTTCTGTCTGAGCTATCTGATCCGAGGCTGATTGATGAAAATTTTCGGACCATTCCATTTTACTCTGACCACTGGTACTCTCTCTTTGCCTTTTAGTGGGTTGATTTACCACAGGGTTTTGATTCTGAGGTTGATTCTGAATCTGATAATTAAGGGGATTTTCTTGTCTGCCCTGATTAAGATTTTGTTGAAATTCTTCTCGAAGCTGTTGGTTATTTTGGGGATTGGTATGATTTGAATTATTGTATTGGTGGTTTTGCTTATAATAGTTCTGCCCTGAATTGTTTTGGTTTGATTTGTAATTAGAATTTCCTGAATTACTTTGATTGTTAGTTTTGGGTTTCTCTGTGGAGCTGTTTTCATATTGACCCTCTCTCTGGGCTACTTGTTTCAAATTAGACACTGTTGAAATATCAAACTTCGCTAATGTCATATAAAGCTTGTCTGGTAATCTTTTAATAATGACTTCTTTGATTGTGTTGTTCATGGCATTTCTGTATAAAATGGTATTGGCGGCATCGCCTTCTAATTCTAACTTATTAATTATAATAAAAGACTTATGTTCTAAATCTTCAATAAACTTACGAAGGTTTCCACCAAAGGAAGTATGGTATAGCCGTCGTAGTAATTCTTCATAAGGCGTTTGCACCTTATATTCGCTGATGAGGGCGGCCCGCAACTCGTTCCAATTGTTGGCGTGCGCTAGTTGTGATATCCGTTGTGAATCTCCAGTGAGCTGCATCTCTATAGTACCATACATCAAACTATGTTGACGGATGTCCCTCGTCGGGTAGAGTTGTAGAATGTAGTCAACTCTCCGTATGAACGTGCTCAGGGTCAAAGCGTTACCATCGAAATTGGGCAACTGTCTAAGCATGGTAAGTGCCTGGTTCAGATGTGTTTCTGATAGTTCTAGTGTCATCTTGGATTAGAATATATTTAGAACTTCAAGATTCGATGTCGTGCTTTTGACTGCACGAAAGGTTCTTTTGCGGATAAAACGAAAAACAAAATTTTTTCGAGGGCTTTGGGCTTTAGTTGCTTACAGCTCCTTTACTTGTTTTAAGCACAAAAAGTCTTGATCACGGGCCAACCTTGATATCTGTAGCGGTGGCTTGACACAAGTCTCGCACAATTATTTATTTAATGATACAAAAAAGGTTTTGCTTATTACGCAACCTTAGATTCGATATGCGTAACGGTCGCTTATACACAAAGTTTTGCACGCACTAAATTATTTCGTTTTATCCTACCGACTGCGCCAGTAATAAATCCGATTTTCCCAATAAGGAAAAAAAAGATTTGTTTTGTGAGTTAAAAGCAACGTACTTTATTATTTGAATGAAAACTTAGAACTGGTTACAGAAATGTCTTATGGTTATATTTATAAGCTAAATTTGGGAGCCCTTTGGTGGCGTGATTGACATTTGGATGATTTGATTGGTCCGAATTTAATTGCTGAGTTAGCGTTCTCACGCTTTTGGTTGTTAGGGGGACAATTATTATTTCAAGTGTTTAATTGTTTATGTTAATTTTATGGATTAGCGTTCATACGCTTTGGTTTTTGAGGGGGAAAATTGTTTATAAAAACGGATGTTTACTTTAACGTTATGAATTTTAGGGGGTCAAGTTATGTGGGTGATTGGAGTGGGAAATTGAGTGGTGTGAGTGGATGGAGTGGCGGATATATTACTATATATTATATACATGTGAATATGTTTATGTGCATACATAAATGTATCTACTCTTTGTAATAAATTATTTGGGTATGAATATACAACACCTCCCCTTTTTAGAAAAATAACGCAATTATTTATTATTTTTTGTTATTTTTTGATTACTGGTTGATGATAATATATGTATGTATGTATCTATGTTAGAAAAATGGTTTTGTTTGTGTCTCGCCAGACAAATTTTCCTTTTTTACACCATACACCCATAGGGTGAAATGGTATATTAAAGTCGCCAATATGTATGTAACAGGCAGAAGGAAGCTTTTCCGACCCCATAAAGTTGGAAATATATTCTGGATCATCAACAGCCGAGACGATCTAGCCATGTAGGTCCGTCCGTATGAACACCTAGATCTCTGAGACTATAAGAACTACAACAACCAAAATTGGTATTTCGTCTCGTGTAGTATGAACAGTTATCGAGTTTTTTTTTTTCAAATTTTTGCCACGCCTCTACCGCCCCCGAAAATTAAAAAAAACTGATTTTCTCGAACACTATACTGCCTAGAGATACCAAATTTGGTATGAACTTGCTTACATGCAAGCATATTTTGTATGTGTAAAGATTTTGACATGCCGCTTTCCACCCCGTAATTTAAAAAAGCACGATTATCTCCCGCATTTTTCTACCTTATGCAACCAAATTTGGCACTCTTAAATTTGATACTAATATCCCGCAAAGTACTAAACTTGATCAAAATCGGACAAAAAATAGTCGAGTTATTCATATAAAAGTTTTTCCATAAGGCCGGAGTTGGCCGTTGGCTGGTGGGGGCGCTAGGGTGCTCGTATGCTTGGGTGAGCGAGATACTAAGATAGGTATGCTTGTAAAAAGCATGTGAAAATGCATTTGTTTAATAAATTTGAAATAATTGCTTTATTGATGTATGGTATACCCAAGTCGGCGAGACGACTTACTTACTTCATTATACCCTTGCAAAAAGGGTATATTAATTTTGGTCAAAAGTGTGCAACGCATAGAAGGAAGCATCTCCGACCATATAAAGTATATATATTCTTGATCAGCACGACGAGACGAGTTCAAATAGCCATGTCCGTCCGTCCGTCCGTCTGGATCAACGCAAACTCCTCCTAGACCGTAAGAGCTACAGAGCTGAAATGAGCATGAGCATGTAGGCTTGTATATACTGCAGGCGTTGTATATCTCGGATTCAGCCGGATCGGACCACTATATCATATAGCTCCCATACAAACGCCAAAGTTACTTTTGACGTGATTGCTTTCAAATTAAATATTTAAATATCGGTGGAAAACAGTGACTTTGATCAATATCTTCGTTATTTCCTATGCTAAGATTGTTGGCCATTCTTTCGCAAACATTAGCCTTTTTAGATAAAACGTTTTTCCACTTTGAAAAGGAAACTGTTTAAGATTAAACAACGGTTTCATTTGAAATGGCTTCACCAAATCAGATGCAACAAGAAATATACACACAAAAATAAGTCATAAAGATTCACATGACAATTATTGCTTGAAAACCATACAAAACATGCATCCACACTCTGTGGAAAACACTTAAGATTACAACAGCGGCGCGTTATCAAGTGGCCAACGCTGAGCATGAAATATAAACAATTTTCAACCCCCGAAAAACGTGGGTCATTAGAATAAGTATTTTTAAGAACAATTGTCGCCTCCTAGTGTTTAAGAGTTCATGTACACACAATACTTTTGTAAATAAAATCAGTTCATATTTTGAATTCAACGAATGAAGATTGGGTTATTTTCCTTCTCTCCGGGAATCCCTATTCATTTTGGTCCTTCGAGCCGGATGGATCATTTTGGTCCTTCGAGAAAAAGGAACTCTGTAGTTTTCCCCCACCAGTGGTAAGAGACTCAGAGAATGAATCAGCTCCTTAAGGTCTGAATTCTTACGATAAGATCAGATAAAGGTAGCAAAATAAAAAACTCTTGTTTTCCCCCACCAGTGGTAAGAGACAGAGTATAATATAAAAGCAAAATATTGCTTAATAAATAAAAAAGTGCGTGCGACCGAATATATAAAGGCAGTTTGGCTAGTCGAGCAACTGCAATAATTTCGGCGGCGGTAAAAAAAAACGAAATAAAGTTGGTGTGTGGCTAATTCGAAGCCCACATATATATATAAAGTGAAAAAAAAATATAAAGTTGGTGTGTGGCTAAGTCGAAGCCCACATATATATATAAAGTGAAAAAAAATATAAAGTTGGTGTGTGGCGTATTCGAAGCCCTAATATCGAAAAAAGTGAACTATATGTAGTTGCAAATTGCCAACTACCAAAAGCAGCAGAGCAACAAGATAGTTGCAAAGGAGAGGCCGCTGGAGAATATACATTGCCAATAGAAGAAAGTCTGGTGCGATGACCGGCACCGGTACCGCCTGAGCCCATAGGCCCTGGACAACAGCAGCTGATCGAGATAGAAAACAAAAAAGGCGAGCAAACTTTCGCTACGCAGCGGCAGACAAGCAGCGGCAGGTAACTCTACTTGGCGGACAACAGTGGCGAACGGTGTCTACAACAGGATCATCAGATAAGATAAATTAAAATAGTTTATATTATATTATATTATTAATATTATATTATTATATATACTTATACTCTTATACCAATATCCTAATATTTGAATAAGACAAAAATGTTCCCCACAAAAACTGAAAAACTATTAGCGAAGCAACACGAGTTGCATAAAAGATTAAAAAAGCTAGAAGAGTTAGATGCTAGTAAGTTTACTAGCAAGATTATTAACGAAGTAAATGAGATACAGAAGCTATGGATTAGTTACCATAGCCAAATGCTAGAGAGTGGTGTAACTCAACACTACTATTTCACAGATGGGAAGTATGAGGAAGGTTTAGATATGGCAGCCAAATTACTAGCCAAAGGAGAGTCTAGCAGGCAGAGCACTGTTGTTTCTGAAACCATTGAAGCGGATGCAACAATGTCAGAAAATGTTGAGGGCAGCAACGGAGAGTCGCGGGGAAACGCGACCTCCAGTATTGAGAACCAGGAAAAGTTTGAAGAAAAGGTTCGTCATCTCCAGCAATATTTGGAGATGGTGAGCAAAGATTTACGTACGATAGACAATAGAACAGGCGAAATGTATATTAAGAAAATAAAATTCTTGTTCAGGAAGGTACAGGTGTGCCAAGCTTATACACATGAACTATACAGAGATAATGAAACATTTAAAGAGGTCATAGAAGAATTGGAGTTCGACCTTCAGAATACCTTGGTAGCATTAGAAGAGAAAATAAAGGATCAGAAAAATTTGAAAGTTGAGAATGTTACCGTGAGAGGCGAACTACCGGTGTTGCCAAAAATACAGGTACCCACATTTTCTGGAGAACCTAGAGAATGGGACCTGTTTGTGGAACTATTTGCGGAATTAATTGAAAAAAGAGAGGATTTAAGTCTGGCTCTTAAGTTCAATTATTTAAAATCCGCGTTAATGGGCGAAGCAAGGAGCATGGTAGCTCATTTACTGTCAGGTTCAGCTGACAATTATAGTGCCGCTTGGGAACTGTTAACCAAGCGGTACGAGAATAATCGGAGGGTATTTTCCGAGCAACTAAGTCGGATCGTTGATTTACCGATGATCAACAATGAATCCGCGAAAAATGTTAGGGATGTGATTGACATAATTAATGAGTCAGTGCACCTGATCAAAATAAAAGCAAATTTGTCCGATGAAGTTGACGTAATATTCGCTCAACTGCTGCTAAGGAAATTTGACAGAGAGGCTCTGCAATTGTATGAGAGCCAAATTAGAAAAACAAAGGAAATTCAAAAGCTATCTGATGTCATGGAATACTTGGAGCAAAGATATTGCTCATTAAGTGCCATGAGCAAAGAAGAGAAAAAACCGCTACAAACTGTTTTAAATTATGCGGAAATCGAAGCTAAATGTCCGATTTGCAAAATTGCCGGGCATAAAGCGTATAAGTGCTATAAGTTTCTAGGTTTAACACCTACTGAAAGGTTTGAAATGGCCAAAAAAGTACAGCTTTGTACAAGATGCTTGAACCATTCAAGCAATAAAGTGTGCACTAATGAAATGGTCTGTTCATTGTGCAGTAAGGGACACCATACCTTACTCCATTTTGAAGAAAAACATGAGAGTATTAATACTTGTGTAACGGCACAACCAACACTGTTGGCCACAGCCGTAATACAAGTAAAAAATGCAAATGGAGGTTATAAGACTCTAAGAGCCCTTATGGATTGTGGTTCACAGAGCACCATTTTGTCCGAAGAGGCCGCTCAAATATTAAAATTACCTAAAATTGAACAAAATACAGAAATAAGTGGAGTGTCCTCAATAAAAGCCAAAAAATCAAAATATAAGGTAAAAATAGATGTAAAGACGCGAAATCCCTGGAAAAAACATCTTAAGGTAGAGGCAATTGTGTTACCAAAGTTAATGGAAGCTCTTCCATTAAAAATAGCAAACGTGGATATGTCAAAATGGCAAACTTACGTGCTAGCTGACCCTACCTTTAATAAACCGGGTAAGGTTGATTTAATAATGGGGGTAAGCGTATATACGCAAATCTTAAAAGGGGGAATTACAAAAATTGATGGCCTGCTAGGTCAAAACACTCAATTTGGTTGGATCGTCTCGGGATGCACCAAATCAAATCAGAATAAATCTGTAGTGGCAACGACAATAGATGTCACAGGTTTTAAAGAACGTTGGGAGAACAAAAAAGGTAAATGTCAAAATAAAAAAAATACAATGCCAAACAAACGCAACAACAAAACTCAAAAAATAAGTTTATGGCCCCCGGCAGGACCTCACATTGGAGGTAAAGTAAAAACTGGGGAAGAAAAATTATATATCCCAGAGCCAATACAAAAAAGGAATGTTCCAATGGCAATGGTAGAAATAGATAAAGATAATTTAAAAAATAATGTCAAAAAAGATACCGTTAAAAAATTGTCTAAGTCTGTATTAGAAAAAGGGCAGGTATTCCAAAATAAAGGGACAACATTTGAACAGAATAACCGCTCAAATTTCAGGTATTACCGAAATATGAAAACAGTAGAGCAAAAGCCACATTGGTTTAAACCGAAAAGCAGGTGTAGTTGGTCTTTAAAGTTTTCACCATATAAGAAGGCTAGAAGTCAACACAGTAATACACATCAGGAGTATGTAGATATCCCGAAACAGAAATTGTTAAGCATTGGGCGATATTAGTAATTTGCCAAATATAATATAAAATTCAGTAGAAGCCAATTTAGTAAACCATACGACAGAATACAAAAGAACAGTTATAATCGTTAAAGCAACATAATATTGGTTTGCGAGATTTAAACTTCCATTATGTAGCTGGTCTTGCTTCTTTAATAATAATTATTTTACTAATGATAATAATAGTTTGTTTAAGACAACTTAATAAAAATAAACGAATCCCAATCGCCCCATTTGGCGGCCCCTCGCAGAATGTTTAAGATTAAACAACGGTTTCATTTGAAATGGCTTCACCAAATCAGATGCAACAAGAAATATACACACAAAAATAAGTCATAAAGATTCACATGACAATTATTGCTTGAAAACCATACAAAACATGCATCCACACTCTGTGGAAAACACTTAAGATTACAACAGCGGCGCGTTATCAAGTGGCCAACGCTGAGCATGAAATATAAACAATTTTCAACCCCCGAAAAACGTGGGTCATTAGAATAAGTATTTTTAAGAACAATTGTCGCCTCCTAGTGTTTAAGAGTTCATGTACACACAATACTTTTGTAAATAAAATCAGTTCATATTTTGAATTCAACGAATGAAGATTGGGTTATTTTCCTTCTCTCCGGGAATCCCTATTCAAAACAGTTACCAAAAAACTTGCAAGGGTATACAAACTTTGACGCGGTCAAAGTTAGCCCCGTCCCTCTGGTTTTTTTATTCTTTTAAACGAAATAGTTTTTAATTGTATGTTGATATTTTTAACTAATGGGTGGGAATGGTTTTGCAATGTTTTTTTTATTTTTTTTATTTTTTTTTTTTTTAGGGGGGTTTCTACCTTGTTGGGCCGAAAAGGCGCTTTTTAGTAAGAATTTTTTTTTGAGGAAAGTATAATAGATCAAGGAATGAAATTTTCCACAGTTGTTGGGAAAACTTTATTCTATACATGATCATTTTTTTCGGCTATCCGTGAAAAGGGGGAGGGGTGAGGAATTTTCCAATGGCATCCCCATTTTGTCCTTATGGAAGTCCTACCGTTCGCAAATGAAGTCCGAACCCAAAAATGAAAATTTGTTCTTAATCTAGACACTTTTCCGCAACGCTGGTAGGAGAATTGGGAAAAAAAAGATGTAAAATTAAAAAGTTATGAGCTTTTTTCGAAAAAATTTATTTTTTGCCTTTGCCTTACTAATTCATTTTTTAAATAACAAATTTTAAATATTTTTCGCCAATTCTACTACCAGCGCTGAACAATATCCTAACATGTGTAAAAAATTTCATGGCGATTGGGTAATTTTTGCGCCTTGTAGGACTTCCATGAGCTCCAAAAATGTAGTTTTGAAAAAAACGCGTTTGAAAATATGCGCTACGGCACAGCGCGCTTGACACCACTTGAAATATATATCTATCCGAAAAAGCCAAAAAATAAAAATCGATTTTTTTTATAACACAAGGTAGAAACCCCCCTTAATCTTTTTTGTGTGAAAGTTGGAAGTAAATCTGAGTGAAACAGACAAAGATATAGCGCTTCAACAAAAAATATCACAGGCTATATGGGGGAGGATTTAATTATACTTTAACTAAATTTTAATGGTTTTTGACTTCAGATAATTTCCGACCGAGATACAGAGATATGAGCTCGTTAGCAAACTGAAGTGGATCTGAACCTCATTGGTAAAATGTTTGATGAGCGGTTGCAGCTGATTACATCCCACGTTGCATCTTGTGAGGAGAATATACACTTGCCACGGACAAGTTTTCACAGAGCCAGATGATCTGGGGATGTTTAAACTAAAGGAGTTTTTGGTACCGGCAATAAAAGAGCATTTGTAGTAGAATAAGGATGCAATTTTCCAAGTCGACTCTGCACCATGCCATCGAGCCAAACGTGCAAGTATTGTTTTTATTTGATGCTGTCACCTTTTACAAACACGAAACTACTAAAAAAAAAAATTTTAAAAATTTTTGTCTTTTATAGTTAACAAAACCTTAGCCTGGGTTACCAGAACGTTAGAGGACTGAAATCTAAACTTCCTAATCTCTATGTAGATAGTCTTTCTTTTGTGCATAACATTCTAGCTTTCACAGAGACGTGGCTAAAACCTGATATTGCTGATGCATCGGTTTTTTCCACAAACTTTTCTATTTTCAGACGTGACCGGATTTCTCGCATAGGTGGTGGCGTTCTGATAGCTGTTGATGCTGCTTTATCATCTGAAATGATTCAATTTTATAGTACCCAGGAGATTGAGTTTGTCGGTGTTAAAGTAAATTTTAAATCTTTTAATGCTTTATTACTTGTTCCTATATTCCACCATTTTCAGACATGGTGGTATATTTAAATCATTTAGAGGCAATTCAGTTTGTCTCCTCTTTAGTGTCGAGTCAAGACATGCTCATAGTTGTAGGTGATTTTAATTTACCCGCTTTAGCATGGTCACTAACAGATGAATCTACCACGTTGTTGCCCTCTTTGTCACATGACTTTATTGATGGCCTTCTAGGCTTATCTTTATCCCAAGTCAATCCTGTCTTAAATTCTAATGGAAAATCGTTAGATCTTATTTTTGTATTGGATTCTTCTTGTTGTGAGGTTTCTAGGATCGAACCATTTGTTCTTCCAGAAGACAAATTTCATCCTACATTAAATTTAAAAATTGATTTGCCCTTGCTTTCACCATTACTTGGTTCAAATGAGTTACCTCTAACTAGGTGCTTTCGTAAGACTGACTTTGCCAGCCTTAATGAAAACATTGCCACTACCGATTGGTCTTATCTGTACAATTGTAGTGATATGAACTCGGCTGTTCGTTTTTTCTATGATACTCTGAATTCACTCTTTGATATTTGTGTGCCTCTTGGTAGGCTGGAGCGGCTTAACAAACCTCCCTGGTTCTCTCGCGAGCTATCCAATTTGAAAAATGTGAAGACACGATATTATAAGAAGTTTCAAAAAACACGTCGTTCATCAGGTTATGCTCTGTATACAGTCGCTCGTTCAAAATTCATGATGCTTAATACACAATGCTATAAGAATTATCTTCAGCGGTGTAAGCTTCAGTTTTCTTCTGACCCTAAACAATTTTATAATTTTGTTAATTCTAAACGTAAGACCTCTGTGCACCCATCTTTTTTGTCTTTTCAAAATAAAAAAGCGAGCACTGATCAGGCAATTGCCGATATGTTTGCGAGTTTTTTCAAAACAACATATTCCTCAACGGAATATCGAGCAAGTCCGTATCCTTATCATTTAAAAAAGGCTAATTGCATTTTCAATCCAGTGATTGATGAAAGTTCTATTCTTAGCGAACTTAAATTAGTTAAACCTGTTTATTCTCCGGGGCCAGACGGTATTCCTGGATGTGTACTCAGGTTCTGTGCAAACGCATTATGTAAACCCATTTTAAAATTGTTTCTATTGTCTGTAGAATCTTCCTCTTTTCCATCTATTTGGAAGGAGTCGTATATTATTCCTCTGCATAAAAATGGCAAAAAGTCCGAAGCCTCTAACTATAGGGGTATCTCAAAATTGTCCGCTATTCCGAAAGCTTTTGAGAAAATTATAACTTCTCAATTGCAACATTTTTGCAGCTCTATTATTTCGCCATCCCAACATGGGTTTGTGAAACGTAGATCTACAACCACTAACCTTTTAGAATTTACATTAATAATTATCAAGGGGTTCAAAAATGGTAAACAAACTGATGTCATATACACTGACTTCAGCAAAGCCTTTGATTCCGTTAATCATACCCTATTACTTTCTAAGCTGAGCGACTTTGTGTTTCCACCCCTTTTCCTATCTTGGGTTCGAAAATATTTAACAAATAGAAAACAGAAGGTACTTTTTAAGTCTTCTTTTTCCGTTTCCATTTCTGTGACTTCTGGTGTACCTCAAGGTAGTCATCTTGGCCCTCTGCTCTTCACACTATTTATTAACGATCTTCCATCAGTCATTGTTCATTCGCGTGTGCTTATGTATGCTGACGATGTCAAGCTTTGTCTTACTTATAAAGATACAGATTCATTTAGTCGGCTACAAGCTGATCTTAAAAACTTTCAATCCTGGTGCCAGTTTAATCTATTAAATCTTAACACTACCAAATGTAAGGTAATGACTTTTTTTCGTAACTCTCCTCAACTGGTCACTTATTTTCTAAACAACAGCCCTTTAGAACGTCTAAATAATATGAATGATTTGGGCGAACTTATGGACCATAAGTTAAATTTTAACACCCATATTTCCACCACGGTCGCAAAGGCCATGAGTGTCCTAGGTTTCATTAAAAGATGGTCAAAAGAATTTGATGACCCCTATACAACTAAAGTTCTTTTTACTTCGCTTGTCCGTCCTATTTTAGAGTATGGATCTTGCATTTGGTCACCTCAATATGAGTCGCACCAGATTAGACTAGAATCCGTTCAAAAGCAGTTCTTGCTATTTGCTCTTCGTGGCTTAATCTGGGATCGCAATGTCAATTTGCCTTCGTATTCTAGTAGACTTCTCTTGATTAACCTTCCGTCCCTAAATAACCGTAGAATTATGCTTGGTGTCATTTTTATGCACAAGCTCCTAATTGGTGATATCGACTCGCCTGAGTTATTAGCTCAGGTGAATCTGTCGGTACCATGTAGACGGAGTAGACATCGTTTAATACCTTTATCCCTTAGTCGTTGTTCTTCTAACTATGCTATGCATGAACCTTTTAGGGTCCTCTGCTCTGATTACAATCTTCTATCCCCTGTAATCGGCTCAGAGTTTTCTATTAATATGCTTAAAACATCTATCCTATCCCATTTAGTTAATAGATAGCTATAGTATTATGTGTTTGTCTGTCTTTTCTATTGTTTATTTTGTCCACGCGATTCGTGCCGTGCGTTATACGGCTGCACCCCTCGGTCGGTCGGGTGGGAGGTGGGCAGTAATCTGCTTGGGCTCGCGCGTAACAGGCTTTGTCCTGGTGTCGTAGGGGCCACTTGAACGTACTGCGCATAGTATCGTCAACGTCCGCTAAAAAAAGTATTTAAGGACATAGGAATTTTACGCTTGACTTGGCGGGAAAATTCGTCCGACTTAAACCTTATTGGGCACTTATGGCACGAAATGAAATGAAAAGTGGCAGACCAGAAACCAAAAAAATAAGTTGCACCTGATTTCGTCCTTGGAAAATGTTTGGCACAACGTTATTACCGAGGATACTCTGCCGGTCCTTGTTGATTCAATGCCGTTCCGAATAATGGCAGTTGTACAGGCTAAAGGGGGCGTGACACAACCTATTAGAATTTTTTTTATTTTCATTTAACATTACTTTTTAAAAAATGAAATAAGTTATAAAACTTACATCGGAGTTGAGCTCACAAAAAATTTTTTCCGCTAACCATTGAATTTTTGTCAATTTTGCTGTTTTTTTGTTTGGGGCAAAAATCAAGGATATCAATAGTATTTTTATCTGAACGATTCCAAAAAAACATGAAATTTTCAAGTCGTGCGGTTTTTATGACCGCCAGTGTATGTTAGTGGTCTATGATCTGTTTTGACTCTGAAGTGTTTGCCATGTATATATTGGCGGCAGTGTTCTTGTTCAGTAGTGATTTTATTACTTTCACCTTTAGTGAATGAAGTTTCAGCTTTGAGTCAAAGCTGCTCCACATGCATATTTGCTAGCATCTGATCTGTTATTATACAAAATTCTTTGCTAAAATCTGTATACTGCAGCAGTGTGGGTTTTTGGTAGTCACAAGGGTAGTTCTGTAGTAGTTACCAAAAGCTACCAATCTTCTAGCACTATCAGCATATGTTAGTACTGGGTATTTTTCATTGACATCGTATTTGGCAATATTCCTTTGTCAGTACATTTGTGACCCAAGAATGTCACTTGGTCAATGAAGAATGAACACTTTTCTGGATGCAGTTTTAGGTTATGATTTCTGCATATAACAAAAATATCCTTTAGATTTTGGAGCATGTGTTTCTCAGAACAGCCAATGACTATTAAGCCATCCATGTAAAGGAATGCTTGTGGCGGATTGAATCCAGAGAAAGCAATTGTCATCATTCTTTGAAAGGAATTTGGTGCTATTTTCAGACCATATGGTAGTCTAGTAAACTCATAAGATCCGTTGCTATTTTTCTTCTAATTCTATTTGGTGGAAACCGGACGTTAAGTCTAGACATGAAAAATATTTGGCTCTGCCTAGTTGATCGAGAATATCGTCAACTCTTGGTAATGGGAATTTATCGGACAATAGTTTTTTGTTTATTTGACGATAGTCTATTACTAATCGCCATCGTTTTTTTTCTGATCCTGGAGCCTTTTTTCGGCAGCAATAGTAACGGACTATTATACTCGGATACTGGATGGTTATCATTCAATCTTAGTTCTTGCTTGTAGAAATTATTTGTTGTAATTGATTATCTAGATCTAGACCGATTATATCTGAGTATTTTGTGCAGATCTTTTCTAGTGAATCTTTGAACATAGGTGTTAATTTTGGCTTCAGTTTTTGCATTACTAATTAACTTCTTTGGTTTTTTTATTCTGCACTATTTTATAATTTTGTAATGATTCATATTTGAAGTTGTGTGGAATTAGAAATTTATTGTGCCCCTAACCACATTGGAAGGACATTGGAAGTAACTGAACCTTGACCGATTCCTGATATTTCAATTGTGTTTAAAGTAAATACATATAAGTTCAAATTTATCTGCGTTGTCCTTTATTATTGATATGTCTGCACCAGTATCCAAAAAGAAAGTTAACATGTTACCTGTATTTTCATTTTTAATTTTGATGAAAATACTAGGGCTCAGATTGAAGGTGTATACATTTACAGTTTCACCTGAATATCTGTAGGGACTTACTGGTTTTCCGAATTACTTTGGGTAATTCGTCCATTATCATTTCCATTATTTGACTTACCTCGGTTGAAATTAACTCTGAAACTATCTCAATTGGAATTATTCCTTCCTCGGTTATTGCATCGTGAGTTTCCACGATATCCGCTTGTATTATTGTTAGTCCTATAACCGTTATTTTGGTAATTACCTCTACTGCGGTAATGTTTCCGATGTGCAACTGTCTACGAACTTTGTTGTTAGTTCGTTCATGTGATGTCATGCTTTTATTATGTTTCGAACTTGATTGTTTATACAATTCTTTGTTAAAGCCTGGGTAGCGATTGAAAGTGTATACTTTTTTGCTACTTCGACCATTGTACCATCGTGTATAAGGGCTCCTTCCAGAGATTCAGTAAGTTTTTCAACCTCTTGAGATGTCGTCGGCGCCTGTTAAAAGGTCGTCCACATAAAGATCGGTCCGCAAGGTAGCGACACCAATGGGATATTCAGATTTGTACTGGTCAGCGATATGTTGAACACTCCGTATGGCAAGGAACGGAGCGGCTGACATTCCATAAGTAATTGTGTTCAGTTAATATGTTCTCAGCTCGTGTGAAGGGTTGGTTCGCCAAAAAATCAATTGGCAGCACCGATTCCTTTCGGCTACTGTTAATTGCCGATACATCTTTGATAGTTTTGTGTTTGTGCAAACTTATATATATATGGTTTATTAATAGATAATTGTACAGTAGAAATCTGGGATATGTAGTAGTGGTAGTAGTAGAAGTAGAAGTCCAGTAGTAGAAGTCCCTAGTAGTTGTGGTAGTAGTCCCTCGTAGCTGTAGTAGTAGTTGCAGTATTAGAAGTCCCTCGTAGCTGTAGTAGTAGTCCCACGTAGTTGTAGCAGGGGAGTCCGATGTTGTTCCGAAGTAATTAGTAGAACGACTGATTGTGAGAAGTACAGCTGTTAACAGACCTTTTTAACAGTGCGACGATAACAGCTTTTTAGAGATGGGTCACATACATAACAGACAGTGTCAGTGCAAAATAAGTTCATATTTAAGTAATCGAAATGATAAAAATGTGGTAGTTAAAAGTCATTAAGGGATGTACGGAATTTGAATTTTTTATTGAAAGACACTTTATCATGAATGTACTTATATACGTATTTGCAAAAATACGTTTTTTCATGATCGCGTTAGGCAAAAATTATATATGCAATCGATAGGAAATACTTCAGAGATTATGAATCCGAAAAATTTTTGAAATCGGTTGAGATTCATGGGTGCTAGAGACGCCCAAAGTTGAGACATTTTTAGTGAAATAAAAAAAATGATAATTTAAAAAAAAAAAAAAGGAGAATTTAAAACTGAATATTGGGCTATTTCAACAATCTTCGATCTTGGGTGTTGTTTCATAAATTTTAATAATTACTTAAATAGTTATTGAACTAGAAGCGTTTAAGAAATGTACTAAATATTGGCATTTTTTGAACTTTGATGGAATAAAACTAGCAAGACTCAACGAGTATCAATACCGGACTACATATACTAGGTGTGTGAAATATTTGCCTATCAGATGTATATAGTCCCAATATGCGGAGACCTGCGACAGCGATGCGTAAGCCATACAACTAAGGCGACCTCGCCTAAAAAATGCGAAAAAGAAGAGCGCATGCGTATTGGCCTGTAGCTTCTTTGTATTTGAATGATAACATTGCGTAATGCTGTTTTGCAAATACTAACTGTTTACATATATGCCTTTCTACAATGATAAATTGCTAATTACCTGCTTTGGAAAAAATGACAAGACAGGTAAATGTTATTTAAGGGGGGTTTCTACCTTGTGTTATAAAAAATTTCGATTTTATTGCCTTTTTGGATAGGTAAATGTTTCAAGAATACTGTGTAAAAATTTCAAGTTGAAATCTGTAAAATTACGAAAGTTGTCGGCCGTTAAGTTGAGTGGTGTCAAGCGCTCTGTGCCGGAGCGCAAATTTTCAAACGTATTTTTCTCAAAACTACATTTTTGGATCTCATGGAAGTCCTACAGGGCACAAAAATTAACCAATCGCTATGAAATTTTTTACACATGTTCTTTAGAATATTGTTCACTGGTAGTAGAATTGGCCAAAAATATTGGAAATTGTTAAATTAAAAAATTAATTAGTAACGAAAAATAGGCAAAAAAAAAATGTTTTTCTAAAAAAGCTCATAGCTTTTTCATTTTTGATCCTTTTATTCCAATTCTACTACCAGCGCTGCGGAAAAATGTCTAGATTAAGAAAAAAATTTTATTTTCGGGTTCAGACTTCATTTGCGAACGGTAGGACTTCCATAAGGACGAAATGGGGATGCCTTTTGAAAATTCCCCCCACCTCCCCCTTTTCACGGATCGCCGAAAAAAAATTTAATACATAGTATAAAATTTTCTCAACAACTATGGAAAATTTCATTCCTTGATCTATTATACTTATCTCAAAAAAAAATTACCTAATTAATACAAAAAGGGTAATACCGATTTTTCGTTCTACCTAGTTAATTCAAAAAATATAACATAAAGAGCTACTTATTCCTCTCGTTTGGAAACACCTTAAATCAGGACTGAATAGTATTTGTCAATATAATTCAAGACAGTTTTATTTAATTGTGCAAAAATGTTGTTAAAGAATGAAAGGATTTTGAAAGTTTTCAAAGAGAGGATTTTGAAAGTCTTAAATGATTTTGAAATAGGATTGCTAAAGGAGATGAGCGTTTCATTCGAAAACGCTAGTCCGAAGTTGACTGAATTGTATCCGCAAAAAAAACTTACCCCAACGGTACATAGGATTTTGGCTCACGGAAAGGATTTAATAGAATATCAGTGTTTACCACTTGGAGAGATATCCGAAGAAGCACAGATTGTAAAAACAAGGACTACAAAAGGTTCAGATACACTAATACTTTAAAAACTTCTCGTGTTAGACAAAATGAAGACCTTTTTAACATGCTAGCAGCCTCTTCGGATCCACTTATTGCATCACTGAGACACATGCGATCACGAAAGGATTTGGCAAATAGCAACTATGGTCCCGAAATGTTGAGTTTATTAGATACTGATGTAAATATTGAAAATTATTTTGAAGAAAATCAACCATCAATAGCAAATTTTCAAAATTAACCTAAAAAAAAATTAAAAAAATTTTTTTTTCTTTTTGTAATTATGTATAAAAATCAAATTAAAACATTAAAAAATGTTACATAGTCGTCTAAAACAATGAAAAATTCCATTTGTGATTGAAAAAACCGGGTTTCGATCCATTTTTAAAAAAAAAAACATGCTTGGAAATATTTTCTGACTTTGACCTTGACCTGTAATCAGCACCACGAACACCCAGCACTTTTGACAAACATTCATTTTGAAGCTTAAGGTATTCTTTATCATATGCTTTTTAAATTTTTCAAATCGGTTTATTGGTTTTGACGCTATGATTTTTGCAATGCTAAATGCCAGAAGGCCCCACTGTGCGACGTTCCGCTTGAATATCCTGATCGTCACTCTAATATTGCTGGCGTGAGACCGTGTGAAGAGTATGATTTCTTATTAGCAATGCATTCATCAAGCATATTCTTTTATTGATTTGATGCTGTCTAGGAATGAAATGCTGTCCAAAACATATGTAGATATTTGTTAGTCAAACGAAATCAAATAGAACATACTAATTATACATATGTTAAACTTTGACACTGGATCACAGTTCGACGTTAATAGACGCATTTTTCTGGATTGTGTGTGTTGTTTTATGCCGCATGTTTTGAATTGTGTTTATTTTGGGCGTGTCAACATAAGTCGCGATGTTAATTCCAAATAGTGTGAAAACAATTTGTTTTCTAACATTAATGTTAAATATGTTTCTTCTATAAATTTAGACCTAAATTATGAGTAATAATTCACAAAATTCATTTGGTATACAGCTTAAGATTTATTCTTAAAGCATTTTAAAAATAATGCAATATATTACTTAAAATACTGCTTTAAAATAGGTCTTAAAATTTTTCGTAACAAAAAAAATATCGAAGAAGATAACTTCGGCTATTCCGATGTTTATATACCCTTGCAGTCCCTGGCAATAATTTTATTACTTGTAAAAAACTTTTTATCTGTAAATCAATTATCAACAAAACATTTAAGGTAGCACTCTGTCCCTTTTTAGCTCGCTAAACCGGACGCATTTTTTTAATTCGTTTTTTGGAAATTTGTAATTTCTTTCCCTGCAACTCAATTCATCAATACACAAACAAAACCTACAAATTATTACTCTTTTTACTACAATTTTTTCTTCATCTTCCATCATTCCCTTAGCATAGCACGGCACGCATACACAAATAGTTCATGTAGCGTTGCGTCTGTGTGTATATGCGTGTGCTCTGTTGATTTGATGATGACGTAGTAGGCAGCAAGTAGCGTTGCCGGCAGCGCTTGATCCGATTTATATTGACAGTAACTTGTGTTCTATTTATCCGATCAGATTAAAATTTTGGGATCTGAGGTTTTATATCTAGTACTAATATGATAATATTAGTAAATTTCATGGGGATACTCCAATTTTTCCACCTATGTTTCTTCTAGAACTATATGATACAGTGGTGCGATCCTGATGATTTAATAAGTAGCTCAAAAATCAAGTTTTATCCCAGAGCGCACATTACCGGCCGGGCAATCGTCTCCAAATGCGGGCACATGATGCAACCAGGGAAGGCAGAATGTCTCTCAAGCAACAGAAAATTGATCATTTGGAAGCCGAATCCATCGCAGTGAACACCTGCCATCGGCCACGGAATAGACTATGATTTGTAAGTACAACGCACAGTGGCCCAACAGCGCTGCTAGCAGAATTTAATTGATAACTCTCTTAAAGGAAAAATATTTAAATGAAACTTTAAACTTAAGATATTGAACTATATCATAACGCGTCCTCCAAATTTCAGCTCTCTAGATCCACGATATTTTATAGCTCCCATACAGTTAAATAAAATAAATTTTTTACTTGCTAACATTTTAATTTTTATAAAGAATGAGAAAAGAAATTAATCAGAATCTGATGAATCGGAATCATTAAATGCATTACAAATAAAGAGCAACCCATCTAGTTTAATAAAATTCTTCTAAAAATTCTTGATGTTTTTGACAAAGATATTATAAGGGGATCAGATGAAACAAATAGACCGTTCATAACATCTCCCATGTTATTTATTTCTTCTATTACTTATTTCTTCTATTACTTATTTCTTCTATTACTTTTACGTGTATGGTGTTGTCGAATATACACAGCAGACGCGGCATGTAAAGCCAAGGGTATTTATTTACAAATATCTCAGCAGTTTCCATGGCATATAAACGAAACGCGTCGGTATTAATATCATATCCGCTAGCCATCACACGAAAATTACACTAAACTTGTATATTACTGTTTCGGAACTCCTGTTATTTGAGCAACCAACTCACGGGTTTTAAAAAACCTTCTGGCAGTATTGCCATTGTTAGTGTTACCAGCTACTCGTATGACCACTAGTATACCCATGTGCTTCCTAAGTTTCAGTTGAATTTCTGATTTTCTATTTTCAACCTCCAACTTGTCTGCCTTGCGAACTTGCCATTTTTTAATTAACAGACTGTAGGATATATGTATGATGCATTCAAAGAATCCAATCCAAGCATGGAGTGTTTTTAAAAACCGTATTGATAAAGTTTAATATCAACTGCAAAAGTTTTTACCAAATTTAAATTGTTCATATCTTTTAGTAGTGCTCTGCAGATTCCACACATCTGTGTAGATGGATGCTTCTGCTAGGACGCTAAAAATGCGACATCAAGCATGGTACAATAAAACTCATGAGATATTGTATACGACATATAAATTGTTGGCTTAATTGTAAATATTTGATGTTTTATATTATCAGTCTCTTTACGAACTCAGTCCTTTCTTTTTGACTTATTCATTTATGGGCCGAAAATAGCGAGTTGAGGAAGGCCTATTGTTTTTCCACAAGGTAGTCGATTTCAATTAAACTTGCAAGGGAACAAGGCAAACTGCAAATAGGTGTTGAACGACCATACTATGTAGTCTCACCATCTTCGAACTTTTGATGGTAGTGATAAGTGTCCACTGCTTCCATCACAATCCTATTTGTGTATTGCAGTTACAGTATGCTCAAGCTTTTGTTGTTTGTTGTAAGTTTATCATCAAACTCTTTCAAATGTGCTTGCATAATACGACTTACAGTATTATCTACTAAGCTCTGAAGTGTTGTTTCAGCAGAATAGTGTAGTATACTTTTAGGCATAGGAGTAGGCCACATACTTTTAGGGATAGATTATAAGTAATTAGAACTTAAGCATAATGTCTAGCTTTAAGTACCGTTAAGGACACTAGCCATAAGACCAATGTAAATGCTCCCCTATAAATACCGGGCTTGAGGCCCCAATAAATTACTTCAAGTCAAACCTTGCCTTCGCCTACTTCATGGCGATCCTGCCTACCATTGGCAACAATTAAAAAGGCAAAAGAAAAAACATATATAAAAATAAAAAGTCCTTGCCATTGAAAATAAGGCAAATACCGATGCCCAGGACCATTCCCCAAATAAAGCGGCGAGGTGGCCTTCTCGTTAGTCTTAGGAGGCAGCGAGCGGCCCTGCTGGCCCAAATAAACAGCGACCCACCACCACCATGGGCGGAGGCATGCCAAATTTGGATTAGAATATGACGACTTGAAGAACAACAGTAACAACAATAAGAGGCAAAGCAGCAGAACCAACAGCAGCAGAACCAACAGACAACAACCAACAAATTAATACAAATTAAAAAAGAGTGCTAAATGCAAGAGGCGATCTTTGCGCTGCCATTATAAATTAATTTGAATACATACTAATTAAAAATAACAAAAAGAAAAAAAAATAAGATGAAAAAATTTTAATACATTGTCTACCAAATTTTTTTGAATAAGTCTATCATTGCCAAAATACCCTCGAAAAAAAAAGAAAATATATACAAAAGAAAAGAAAAACATATATACATACAATAATTAAATAATAAATTCAAACCAGCCTAACAAACACAAAAAAAAAAACATATATTCCAATCGGCCTTATATACCCCAACATACCCTAACGAAGAGCACATGTCAAACATGTGCACTTAAAATTGCACAAACAACATAAGCCCACTTGTAAAGCTTTCCGCGATCAAAGCAAGCTTTTGAAAAAGTTCAATAAAAAAGCTTAAGTAAATTTCACAAAGCTTGCAAGCACACATAAAGCTTTCTGATCGCAGCAAGCTCCACAAGATCAAATTGCCCAATAACGAAGTCTAAATACCCTATAAGAAAAATTACAAAAATATTTTTTTTGGAGACAACTAAATAATAGAATCTTAAACAAATTACAAAAAAAAAAACAAAAATAAAAGAAACACAAATTTTTTTTATATTACAATATAAAGAAGAAAAAAAAATGAAATACTAAGAGAACAAAATTAATTTGAGGGAATTATATATGCCATAAAGATAAAACCAAAAGTAACAGAATTTCAAATGGACCAGAACATAGAAGTATTTAAAGAAAAGTTTCAGAAAGCGTACAAGTGCATAAATAAGACAATTTATATACACGCTCAGACCATTAATAAGCACCTTGAAATTATTTTTAAGAGTTACAATAAAATAAAGAATAACAAAACAGAAATATGCAATGAATCAAGTAGTAAAATCTTCACTGAGCTAATATACAGCTTAAACAAACAACTAATAAGCATAGCAACAAAACATAATATAAAATTCACAATACCAGCAGATTCGAATCCAGAAGCAACTTTTGAACCTCTAGTAGCAAAAGACACGGAAGAGCAAGGTGTAGAAGATAACCCAGAAGACATTCTAGATATTAATACAAAACCAAAGATGGTGCAAACAAAGATTGAATTTCTTAATACAGCTTCTAAGCTGACTCAAGAGTATGATGGTGGAGTAGAAACACAGAACATGAAGAAACAGCTATTAAAGTCATAAAAACAAAACTAAAAGGGGACGTTAGACTACTAGTAACAAATGAAAACACTATAAATGGTATAATCCAAACATTAAAAAAAGAAATTAAGGGTGAAACAGTTCAGGTAGCAGAGGCAAGATTAATGAATTTAAAACAAAATGGTAAGAACGCAAGTCTATTTAAGTTAGAAATTGAAAATCTCACTAAATCATTAAAACGCGCGTTCATAACAGACAACGTAAATCCTGAAACAGCAAAAAAATATGCAACTCAGATAGCACTGAAATCAATTATAAAGAACTGCGAAAATGAAAAGGTCAGAACAATAATAGAAGCAGGCAATTTTACTGAAATGAATGATGTTGTAGCTAAATTTGTAAATACATCTACAAATATTGAACAGGATCACAGCGTGTTTTATACTAAAAGAAACAATTACACAAATATGAACTCGTACAATAATAATAGAAATTATAATAATAATTACCAAAATAAAACCCAAATGATAATACTAACTATAACAATACTAGGAATTACAATAACTATAGTAATAATTATAATCGAAGAAATTATAACAATAGAAATACAAAAACTTATTATCCTCATAAAACACAACAAAATAATAATGTTAGACTTACAAACGTAGAAGAAAATTCGGAAAACTCCGAAAGTCCTCTGATGTAAAAAATCGAACAAATAAAATATATAGTTTAAATTGCAACCTTAATAGATACATAACTTTAAACTTTGACGATGTAGGGACAATAAAATTACTATTAGACACAGGAGCTGATGTATCACTAATAGCGGACGTTGACGATAATATGCGCAGTACGTTCAAGTGTCCCCTACGACACCAGGACAAAGCCATTACGCGCGAGCCCAAGCAGATAACTGCCCACCTCCCACCCGACCCACCGAGGGGTGCAGCCGTATAACGCACGGCACGAATCGCGTGGACAAAATACACAATAGAAAAGACAGACAAACACATAATACTATAGCTATCTATTAACTAAATGGGATAGGATAGATGTTTTAAGCATATTAATAGAAAACTCTGAGCCGATTACAGGGGATAGAAGATTGTAATCAGAGCAGAGGACCCTAAAAGGTTCATGCATAGCATAGTTAGAAGAACAACGACTAAGGGATAAAGGTATTAAAGGATGTCTACTCTATCTACATGGTACCGACAGATTTACCTGAGCTAATAACTCAGGCGAGTCGATATCACCAATTAGGAGCTTGTGCATAAAAATAAAACCAAGCATAATTCTACGGTTAGTTAGGGACGGAAGGTTAATCAAGAGAAGTCTACTAGAATGCGAAGGCAAATTGACATTGCGATCCCAGCTTAAGCCACGAAGAGCAAATAGCAAGAACTGCTTTTGAACGGATTCTAGTCTAATCTGGTGCGACTCATATTGAGGTGACCAAATGCAAGATCCATACTCTAAAATAGGACGAACAAGCGAAGTAAAAAGAACTTTAGTTGTATAGGGGTCATCAAATTCTTTTGACCATCTTTTAATGAAACCCAGGACACTCATGGCCTTTGCGACCGTGGTGGAAATATGGGTGTTAAAATTTAACTTATGGTCCATAAGTACGCCCAAATCATTCATATTATTTAGACGTTCTAAAGGGCTGTTGTTTAGAAAATAAGTGACCAGTTGAGGAGAGTTACGAAAAAAAGTCATTACCTTACATTTGGTAGTGTTAAGATTTAGTAGATTAAACTGACACCAGGATTGAAAGTTTTTAAGATCAGCTTGTAGCCGACTAAATGAATCTGTATCTTTATAAGTAAGTCAAAGCTTGACATCGTCAGCATACATAAGCACACGCGAATGAACAATGACTGATGGAAGATCGTTAATAAATAGTGTGAAGAGCAGAGGGCCAAGATGACTACCTTGAGGTACACCAGAAGTCACAGAAATGGAAACGGAAAAAGAAGACTTAAAAAGTACCTTCTGTTTTCTATTTGTTAAATATTTTCGAACCCAAGATAGGAAAAGGGGTGGAAACACAAAGTCGTTCAGCTTAGAAAGTAATAGGGTATGATTAACGGAATCAAAGGCTTTGCTGAAGTCAGTGTATATGACATCAGTTTGTTTACCATTTTTGATCCCCTTGATAATTATTAATGTAAATTCTAAAAGGTTAGTGGTTGTAGATCTACGTTTCACAAACCCATGTTGGGATGGCGAAATAATAGAGCTGCAAAAATGTTGCAATTGAGAAGTTATAATTTTCTCAAAAGCTTTCGGAATAGCGGACAATTTTGAGATACCCCTATAGTTAGAGGCTTCGGACTTTTTGCCATTTTTATGCAGAGGAATAATATACGACTCCTTCCAAATAGATGGAAAAGAGGAAGATTCTACAGACAATAGAAACAATTTTAAAATGGTTTACATAATGCGTTTGCACAGAACCTGAGTACACATCCAGGAATACAGTCTGGCCCCAGAGAATAAACAGGTTTAACTAATTTAAGTTCGCTAAGAATAGAACTTTCATCAATCACTGGATTGAAAATGCAATTAGCCTTTTTTAAATGATAAGGATACGGACTTGCTCGATATTCCGTTGAGGAATATGTTGTTTTGAAAAAACTCGCAAACATATCGGCAATTGCCTGATCAGTGCTCGCTTTTTTATTTTGAAAAGACAAAAAAGATGGGTGCACAGAGGTCTTACGTTTAGAATTAACAAAATTATAAAATTGTTTAGGGTCAGAAGAAAACTGAAGCTTACACCGCTGAAGATAATTCTTATAGCATTGTGTATTAAGCATCATGAATTTTGAACGAGCGACTGTCTACAGAGCATAATCTGATGAACGACGTGTTTTTTGAAACTTCTTATAATATCGTGTCTTCACATTTTTCAAATTGGATAGCTCGCGAGAGAACCAGGGAGGTTTGTTAAGCCGCTCCAGCCTACCAAGAGGCACACAAATATCAAAGAGTGAATTCAGAGTATCATAGAAAAAACGGACAGCCGAGTTCATATCACTACAATTGTACAGATAAGACCAATCGGTAGTAGCAATGTTTTCATTAAGGCTGGCAAAGTCAGTCTTACGAAAGCACCTAGTTAGTGGTAACTCATTTGAACCAAGTAATGGTGAAAGCAAGGGCAAATCAATTTTTAAATTTAATGTAGGATGAAATTTGTCTTCTGGAAGAACAAATGGTTCGATCCTAGAAACCTCACAATAAGAAGAATCCAATACAAAAATAAGATCTAACGATTTTCCATTAGAATTTAAGACAGGACTGACTTGGGATAAAGATAAGCCTAGAAGGCCATCAATAAAGTCATGTGACAACGAGGGCAACAACGTGGTAGATTCATCTGTTAGTGACCATGCTAAAGCGGGTAAATTAAAATCACTAACCCAGGTTAAGGGACGAAGCTAGTTTTTTGACACACCACCAGATGCTGATGTGGCAGGAATAGTATTAGTTGTTGTTGTAGGCAAGCGAATCGGTTGCCGATTTTTCTTTTTTACAGTATATTCCTTAACTATTATATGTTTAGGCCAAAAATCTTCTCGAAATATAGTGTCGAAGATATTGGCAGAAACACTAATTTTAAAGGACGAAATGTCCCGAGAATAAGAAAATTTAAACTTCTCCACCGCAATATTCGAGACGTTAACTTTCTTCCGAATATAGGCTATTACATCATCAGATGTGACAACAGGGTCTAGCCTAGAAACAAATATATGTTTCTTTGGTGGTATGCCAACGAGAGGCCGCGGTCCCGAAGCGTCAGCCGCAGCAGTAACATTGGACAAGTCACCCACTGCAGCAGTCAACTTGTTTACGGGGCCCTCTATACTTTTAGAACTATCAGCAATTTCCATTTGAATGGGTAATGGCCCGGACACATCGACCACTACAAAAGGCATCGTTTTTAAGAGATCATTCCCAGGTGATACCGGTAATTCATTACTAATAGCATTCACAATCGGGCTCTTAAACGATATCAATTGCTGTACATTAGGAGTGGACGGTGCATGAGACCGGTCGGGGACGATAAGAGACGCTGGCGGATCTACAGATACAGAAACACCCCAAGGACTGGTCCTTTTACGTTTCGGAGACTCATTCATAAGCGATAAACTTCTGAACTGAGTCTCCACCGCAGTAAACTCCGCTTGGAGTTTATTAAAACCTGCCCTTAAAGTGTCAAAACTATCTCTAGTCCGCCTCATGAAAGAGCGCATCTCATTCTCGACCTCCCGGCAAGCATCACATCCATATTTTAAGCCACCACCTTTAGCAATAGACTTCTTGATTCTGCCTGTGTAACCTGCACACTTAACGTGAACCGCATTGTCACACAACCAACAAAGAATATAATCATGGGAGTCAACCGCATTAGTGGCAACTATGCAATTATTTTTTGAGCAGACAACCATTTATCAAAAGTTTAATTTAATTACAAAAGGAAATACAAAAAAATAAAAAAATAAAAAAATAAAAATTCTAAAGGTAAAAAATCTGCGTATAAGAATATACTGACCAGTTCTGATACAAGGGTTAATGTGCAGAGTAAGCCTTCACAACTAAAGAATAAAAAGAAATTAAAACACAAAAACAAAAACACGTATCACAGAGTCGCGGGTAGGCAAAAGACGAGAGCGCAAATCAATCAAGAATAGGAAAGAGCGGGAGAGCGCGTCAAATTGAACACATGCAACAACAATTTGTACGCAAGAGCGCGAGAGTTAGTTAAAACTGTAAGGACACAAAAGCAAATGAGATAAACAAAACAACAACACCGCTAATGCAAGTATTGTTGTAAGTTTTGATTTTATTTAAATTTAAACAAAAACAACAGCAAGAATTCGCGAAATGAAAATAAAATTCGGATGTTGTAATTATTATTAATTAAACCGATAATTTAAGAGTTATGTAAAAGTATTTAATCGCGAGAAAAAATAAAAGTTGATAAGCGCAAAAAAAAACACGTCCGTCCTCTGCAACGAGTGAAAGTTTTTTTTGATAAAACAAAAAATATTAAGAAAAGACAATACAGTCGATATACACAAACGGACAAAACTTAGTGGAATAGATAAAGACGTTCTATTTACAATAGGCGAAACCAGACTCAAGGTCAGCAATCTCTTAACGGTACACACCTTCCAAGTAATAGAAAATGATTTTCCCATCCCATGTGACGGAATTCTGGGGATTGATTTTATAAAACAATTCAATTGCACACTCAATTATTCCACCAACAAATTAGTAATAAATCAAGATATAAAATTATAATTAACATAGGAATCAGTCAAAACACTCATTTGTTCTATATTCCATCCAGAACAGAAAAATGTACGCATTGCAATACCCTCAACCCATAACAACACCTTTATCTCTAATCAAGAATTGCACCCAGGGGTATTCGTTGTGAACACAATTACCTCTAAGACTAACCCATATGTCCGCATATTAAATACTAACAACACAGAGGTGCAAATTACAAATATAAACCTATTAAATGAAAACCTGTCCGATTATGAAATCTTAAAAATAGACAAACAACATGATTCAAAACCTAAAACTACAATAATGAACAAACTAGCACCCCATTTTCCCGACTTCGTGAAAGAGCCTCTACATAAATTATGCTCAGAATTTGATGATGTATTCGCAATAGAATCTGAACAAATATCCTCCAACAATTTCTATAAACAAAGACTCAAAGACACAACACCAGTCTACACCAAAAACTACAGGATAGCACACAGCCAAAAAAACGAAATCAATAAACAAGTAGACAAATTGATCAATGATGATATTTTATTATATTTATTATTATTGAACCATCAATGTCTGAGTTCAATAGTCCAATCTTATTGGTTCCTAAAAAGTCGCTACCTGGCAGCAATGAAAAACGGTGGAGATTGGTAGTTGATTATAGCAAAATTAACAAAAAACTAGTAGCGGATACATTCCCACTACCCAGAATGGACGATATCCTCGACCAACTAGGACGCGCTAAATACTTCTCTTGTTTAGACTTAATGTCAGGGTTTTATCAAGTAGAATTAGAAGAAAACTCTCTGGACATAACATAATTTTCCACAGATAAAGTCTCATTCAGATTCAAGCGATTACCATATGGATTAAAAATTGCACCAAATTCGTTTTTTAAAGAATGATGTCCCTTGCATTCACGGGTCTAGCACCATCCCAAACATTCCTTTATGTGGATGATCTAATTGTAATTGGGTGCTCTGAAAGTCACATGATTAGGAACTTAAGGAATGTATTTGAAACCTATCGAAGGTATAACTTAAAGTTGCACCCTGACAAATGCTCTTTCTTTAGACATAAGGTTACTTTTCTAGGACACAAATGCACAAATAAAGGAATTTTACCAGACGAAAGCAAGTTCAAAACGATTCAAGAATACCCGACTCCCAAGAATGGCGACGAAGCCAAAAGATTTGTAGCATTCTGTAATTACTACCGCAGATTCATTCCAAACTTTGCATACCATGCACAATTTATCAATAAATTATCAAGAAAAAATGTAGAATTTAACTGGAATGCAAACTGTCAATCAGCTTTCGAATACTTAAAAAACAATTATTAAGTCCACAAATACTCCAATACCCTGACTTCAATAAACAATTTTGTATTACAACTGATGCGAGCAAGATCGCATGCGTAGCCGTCCTAATCCAAGAATATGATGGACTCCAATTACCCATATCATACGCATCTAAAGCATTTACAAAAGGCGAAAGCAAAAGGTGAACAATAGAGCAGGAATTAACAGCAATAGATTGTGCGATTCAATATTTCAAACCATACATATATGGAAAAAAAATTCCTAATTAGAACTGACCATCAGCCATTAACACATCTATTTTCTCTAAAAAAAACTCCTCGTCAAAGCTTACTAGAATAAGGTTAGATTTAGAAGAGTTCGATTTTACTACAAAACACAATAGAGGACAAAAAAAATTCGCAGCAGATGCTCTCTCCAGAATTGAATTTCAAAATATAAATATCAAAGAAGCTAACTTCGGCTATGCCGAAGTTTATATACCCTTGCAGTATACTTGGCAATAATATTTTTCCTTTTTGAAATTTCTTTCCCTGCAACTCAATTCATCAATACACAAACAAAATATTATTTCTCTTTTTACCACAAGTTTTTCTTCTTCCATCAATTTCTAAGCAAAGCACGGCACGCATACACATACAGTTCATGTAGCGTTGCGTCTGTGTGTGTATGCGTGTGCTCTGTTGATTTGATGATGGCAGTAGTAGGCAGCAAGCAGCGCTGCCGGCAGCGTTTGAACCGATTTATATTGACTGTAACTTGTGTTCTATTTATCGGATCAGATTCAAATTTTGGGATCTGAGATTTTATATCTATTACTATCATATTGGTAAATTTCATGGGGATACTCCAATTTTTGCAAAAATGTTTCTTCTAGAGCTATATGATATAGTGGTCCGATCCCAAAGATTTTCATACTTTATTTCACCCGGGTAAAAAAAAGCTCCCAAAAAAAATTTCATCCCGATAGCTCTTAAGATGGCTGAGTAAAACGCGTACGCACCGACGGACAGACGGACAGACGGTCAGACGGACAGACGGACATGGCTATATCGACTTAGCTTCTCATGCTGATCAAGAATATATATACTTTATGGGGTCGGAAACGTCTCCTTCTGTGCGTTACAAACATCTGACCAATTTTATAATACCCTCTGCAAGGGTATAAAAAACATAGAAACTAATAAAATACTTAAAGTAGCAACAAGATCAGAAACAAAAACAATAACACATAAGGAAGACAACATTAACAATAACAGAATAGAAATACCAAGAAAATATGAAATAATAAATCCTAACGAAGCCAAAAAATATGCCCAACTTAGAGTCAAAAAATACAAATATTTTATTACCAAAGATAAAGAAAAGTTACTCTCCTTCAACATAGGCGATTTGATCATTAATGGAAGAATAGATCTAGATCGATTCCTTAAAAGGCTTGAAAAAGAATCCGGTGCTCAAAGAATCTATAAACTGAAGATAGACAAGTCAGAAAAACTATTCATGTCACTTACACTTAATAAACTAAAACAAAGAGGAAAAAAATTTAGAAATAGCAGTTCTACCTCAAGTAAAAGTAATAACAAATAAAGAAGAAATAAGAAATACATTAAATAAATATCATAATAACCCAATAGAGGGAGGTCACTGCGGGGTAAACAGAACGCTAGGAAAAATAAAAAGAGATTTTTTTTGGAAAAATATGTCACGAGATATTGCAACATACATCAAAAAATGCGAAAAGTGCAAACTAGCCAAAGTAACCAGACACAACCACTCCCCATTGATCATAACACCAACCCCTGCAACCACTTTTGACACAATAATAATATATACAAAAACAATGAATGGTAATGAATACGCAGTTACTATTATCTGCGATCTGTCCAAATATCTCATATCAATACCAATACCAAACAAAAGTGCAAAAGCGGTTGCAAAGGCAATATTTGAAAAATTCATTTTAATTTACGGCTGAATGAAAATAATTCTAACAGACATGGGAACAGAATATATGAATTCAATACTAATAGAACTTTGCAAAAATTTTAATATAACTAAAATTAACTCCACGGCGCACCATCATCAAACTCTTGGAACAGTAGAAAGGTGCCGTAGAACTTTCAATGAGTACATCAGGTCATATATATCCATTAAAAAAGCCGATTGGGATGAATATCTAGCATACTTCACATAATGCTTTAACACCACTCCATCCATCGTACATGGTTTTTCACCTTTTGAACTAGTCTTTGCGAAACATCCTAAAACTGTCCCTTTTTCATCAGAAATAAAATTTAAACTACAAATAGCACAAAATAGAGCAAAACTGCTTATCGAAAAATTTAAAGCGTTGCAAACAGAAACATATGATAAAAACACAAAAAAAGTATCGCTAACTGAAGGACAAGAAATACTTTTAAAAAATGATACAAGACATAAATTAGAAAACAAATGCACAGGCAAATACAGAGCATAGGTCCTAAAAATAATATAGTAATAACTGATGATAAAAACAAAAAGCAAACAGTACATTTAGATAGAATAAAAATAATATAAGAAAGGTGAAAAATATTTATATTTTTCTTTTTGAAAAAAAGGAGGTGTAGTATACTTTTAGGGATAGGATTAAGCCACATACTTTTAGGGATAGATTATAAGTAACATAATAAGCACATAATTTTCGCACCCATTTCCGACCCATTTGCCCGTTTGTGTAGGATATTAATATTCTTGAAAACATTGCCAAATAAGAATTCCTCAACAACTAAAACTTTTCTGCTGGAGACTCGTTCGTCACGCCATATGCAATACTGTGAGCGCTTGATGACCGACAATTTACAGTTTTAATATATGGTCGTATATGGTTCTCATTTTAAAAAATATTTTTACCACAAGGACTTGCACTATATATAAATATCAAAATTATACTGAATCCGTTTGAATCGCGTTTGTTATAGACCATACAAATTGATATAACCTCAAAAACTACATTTCTGGTCACACTCATACAATATTACGTAGTACATACCTTATATAAATTATTTAAATAGGTATTGACACAAAAAACATTAAAACATTAATTGAATGGATTCAAAAATGCCACAAAATGCAGTGAAATTTTCTCAGGCCACGTGCTAAACAGCTGTTTACTTTGAAAGCTTGAAGCTGATCAGTAGTGTAACTAAAAGCTCTCACGAAAGCTTTTTAAGCTTTGTCAAGTGTTGCCAAATGAGTTTTAAATAAGTTAAAATTGACTTATATCCCACTAGATTGCTCAGTTGGCCCACTGTGCAACGGGTGAAATTCTCATGTTTGGCGCTTTTTTATAGATATTTTATGGATATATTGTTGTTCTAAGAAATTGGTCAACTATTTTCCAAACTTACTTTTTCCCATACATTACAAATCTGCAGTCACTTTGAAAAATTATGAAATTTCATAATTTGTTTAAATAATTTTGCAAAAGTAATGGCGAATTCGTAATCAGCGACCCCGAAAACTCCCGAGTGTAAATTTTCAAGCCATTTTCTGAACTACTATAATAATTATGGTCAAATGAAAATTTAATAAAACAAAAGAGCTTTTAACGCGATTATCTCGGAATTATGTTTTTCAAAAAGTTTTTAGCTGATTTCAAAAAATTGTTTTTAATTGTTCGTAATTGAGTTGGTGTGTACTTGGACAAAGAATTGCTGCGTATGATTTTTTTATATTAATATTACAAATTTTTTAATACATTTTATAAGACGAAAAAAGTGGACTTTTTAAAAACATCAATCCCGTTTGCAAAAAAAAAAAAATATTCGAAATGTTGATCGTTCAAATACATCACAATACACTTTACTAATAAAATTGTTGTGTTTTTTTGCTTTTAGGTGAGCTGCTGGACTGGCATCGTGGTCACGGGAAGCCTCGGAAAAAAAGCCTTTTGCGGAACTTGTTGTAACTTTTATAATTATTAAATTAACATTTTTTCATTTTGTCAATCTGGTTTTTAAGTTCAGACATTGCACTACGCAAAACGTGTAAAAAATTTTTAATAAAAATGTCTTCATGCCTTTACAAAAATACAAACTTTTACCCATTTTCCCGCTCCACAACATAGCCCCTCCCTTAAGACACCTTAGCTCTTCCTTCTTGTGAAAGCACGTTGATGGGCGACAAAAGCATGATGCTGCTGACGACAGATTGCATGGCATCAACGGTGGACCTAGCTCTGTGGAAACCATATTGCATAGGTGAGAAGTCACTAGCCGCTTGAATTTCTGCCTCTATTTTGATGCTGAGAACCCTCTCAAATAGCGGCATTAAGAAGACAAATTGTCCTATGTGCCGAGGGGTCATCTATAGGTGTGTTTGGTTTTGGAATCAGCACCAGACTCTGCCCTTTCCTTCTGTCCACCGTTGGTGGCTAGTTTTAGGACCTTGTTAGGGATGGTATCCGGGCCAGGCGCCTTATCATTTTGTAACCTCGCTGCTGCTATTAACACCTCTTCTCCATTGATGGGCCAATCCACTGCAAAGATGTATGCTTCATCTCCTTTGCGCCCATTGATGAGGGCAGGGTAGCAGCTATACGACCCCTTATCTCCGATTTTGGCTCAAACGTAGCCGTGAGACGAGTAAATTGACTGCATAGCCGGCACGTTTTGTCCACATTTCCAAGTGTCAGCTTTGGTTCTCAAGTGCACTGTCCATAGAATGACATCGCCTGTTTTGTATCACAATATCGGCGTCTACTTCTCGTCCTGTTTATGCCAACAGATCCTGTGATGCTATACAATGGGTTGAGATTTCGTTGTATAAACTTCGATTTCCCGATTTATTAGTTGATTGAGCCGGATCTTGCCAGCGGCAATTTTTCCTGCCGACAAAATGCTTTATGTCACCGTGGTTTGATTTAGAGCAGCTGGATTTTTCTTCTCGGTTTTCTCTGTCGCCCTCTTTGCTTTAAAGCTCCAAAACTAGTTCGCCGTTTTGAGTCTTCCTGGCCCATGCAACTTCAGCTTTAATGCAAACGACTTAAATCTTCTCATCTAGTGAGAAGCATTTGTGCGTACGATATGCCCGCTTCCGCCTTTATTAGAATGGCATCTGGCCGATCTCTGCAAGTCTTGCGCCTCGCCGTAACCACTTGCTAGTCTGGGGATGGCAACTGAATCGCTACAGGCTCACCCTTAGTGGGCTTAGTGAGCTGCCCGCTGCCTCGCTTACTTTTAAGCGGTTTTTTCTCAGGACGCTTTGGGCTGTCAAAATTTGCGACAGAGGCTTCAACAAGCTCTACTTTGTTCGCAGACGGTAGGATCTGCGTGCCTATTTCCACTTTGGTTTTTGCATTGCTTATATTTTATTTTGCTACAACAAGTAAAAGCGCCTCCAAAGAGTAGAGGGTCTTGGATAACAGAGAGGATTCTACGCACCAACACCATAAAGAAGTCGACGATGGGCGGACAAAAAAGTCGAATTGTTTCCTCCTATTCATAGCTCGCAAATAACAAGTGAGTGTTTTTATTTTTAAGCTCGACGTCTGAACATAAGCGAAAAAATACCAAAAATTTGCTCTCATTCTGAGCAAGAGGCTGTTTTCTATTTAGCTTGAGACTCAGTAAGTGAGTGAATGACTGAATAAGTTAACTCAAAAAGTCTTGCAAACACTCTTTATGGAATTTTTTTTAAAAATAATAACTTCATTTTTATTTTCAAATGTATCAAATTGCGTCATCGGCGCAAACAAAACAAAAAAGATGAATACAATAAATACTTCTTAAAACTACATTAATCTCGGCTAATTATTTAGCTTAATTAATAATAAACTGTTAAGATTTTCTGCTCTTATTGAACTTCGACGTTCACCAAGTAAATATGAAAACACCCGTTCCACTGAAACTTGCTTAAAGACGTTTTGCTTAATTTCACTCAAGCAAATATTCGCGGTGTAACTGAGACGAAAAAGAAGAGAAAAACGATTGTTGTCCGAGTGCGGGTGAGCTAAGCGAAGAGCTGATCAATACGCCGCTGGCAGTTATTTTTTGCATATACTCAGTAAAAAGACACTCAATTGTTATTTGCGAACTATGCTCCAATTTCAACCAATAATCTCTTGCTGATACAGAGCTTGCAATTAGAGACAATTGTGATGTACTGACAGCTAATGTTGATTGCGCAACTTTGTGCAATGAAGGCGATACAGTTATTAGCGTAAACGTAATTTTTTGAAAACTTTTTTATTTTAAATGTTTTGGGAAATATAACATTAACGAAATGGATGGCACAACAACACATCTACAATAAATGAGGTTTATTCAGAAGGAGGTGATATGTGCATTCCCGGAAAAAGGTGAACCACAAAACCCAACTAAAGATATGGCTGTTATTCATTATATTTTAATAATTAGTGTTCCAATTTTACATTTTTGGGTAGAAATAGTGAAAAAAAGTTTGCATCTACAAAATATTTGTAAGAGAAGTGAATAGGTATTCCAGGGAGAAGCAAAATAACCCAATCTTCATTCGTTGAATTCAAAATATGAACTGATTTTATTTACAAAAGTGTTGTGTATATATGTATGTATGTAAAATCTTAACATCTAGGAGGCGACAATTATTCTTAAAAATACATATTGAAATGACACATGTTTTATAGTGTTGAAAATATTTATATTTTATGCTCATCGTTGGCTATTTGATATCGCGTCGTTGCTATAATGATAAGTGTGTTGCACAGAGTGTGGATGCATGTTTTGTTTGTTTTTAAGCAATACTTGACATATTAATCTTTATGACTAATTTTTGTTTTATGTTTTTTAGTATTTAAATTTTTTTTTTCTGAATTTATTCTATTTTTTTTCTGAACACACAACATCTCAATACTGTGTTAAAATTAGATTGATCCACATAAAACTTCTAAAGTTATGGGCAGTTGAATGCAGGTCGGCCGACCGTTTTATATTAGATTTTTGGGTGTCGAAGCCTTAAAACGCTCTCCTAAAAAGTTGCCAATTTTTTTAACTTTCAAGTGTCTTTAAAAATCGAAAATAGAATTAAATATCAAAGAAGCTAACTTTGTGTCAATGTTTATATACCTTGCAGTCCTAAGCCATAATATTTTTACATGTTTCAAACTCTTTTTCTGTATCATCAATTCATCAATAATTCAAATTCAAATAGAAATATCATTTCCATTTCTTTTTCTTCTTCTTCCCCATGCTGCATGCTGCGATTGGCACGCATACACATACAGTGTACGTAGCGTTGCGTCTGTGTGTGTATGCGTGTGCTCAGCAGCTCCGTGGATTTTAAGCAATGTAGTAGTAGAGCCGATTTATATTGACTGTAACTTGTGCGATCTGATTGAAATTTCGGGATCTGATGTTTTGTATCCAATACTATCACATTAGTAAATTTCATGGGAATACTCCAATTTTTATGAAAATGTTTCCTCTAGAGCTATATGATATAGTGGTCCGATCCTGACAATTTTCATACTTTATCTGCTCCGGGCTATAAGTAGCTCAAATATTAAGTTTCATCCCGATAGCTCTTAAGATGGCGGCGTGAAGTTGATTTGCACAGACGGACGCACGGGCAGACGGACATGGCTATATCGACTCAGCTTCTCATGCTGATCAACAATGTATATACTTTATGGGGTCGGAAATGTATCCTTCTGTGCGTTACAAACATCTGACCAATTTTATAATACCCTCTGCAAGGAATTAAAAATAAAAACTCGACAGCGTTACCTGGGGAATTTTGTCCTTCAACAAATGCAATTTGATTTTTTCATTTCTGATGATTCTGTGACGAGTTACGATGTTCACCGCAAACCACCTTTTTATCGAGGTCCCGTTGGAGATTGCCTCTATCTCACTCAATTTTCAATATTTTTGGTTGAAAATTTTCAGACATATTGTTTTAATATTGTATTATCACACAGGCAAACAAAAATTAAACTGAGACTATCCATATCGCCAATCGAAATTCTGACAGATTTTTGGATGAATTAACTATACCTCCCATTAAACAAGAAGTTAACTTTTTGTATACAGTGAACTTGCTACGTTCATAAGAGATTACTTTATAAAATATTTATGACATTAGGAATTCTCTTACAGTGAAGGTTCTGCCTTAAGTTGTAGTTAAATAGGTGCACTAACTGTAAAAAATACAAAGAGAATATAAACAAAAAAAGGTAAAATAAAATTACGGGAAAAAAGGCGGATAATTCATTTGAATAGCTTAAGTAAATATTAATGCACTAACTAAAATCGTATTTGTCTTTATAAATGCTTCAAAGCATTGGCTAGATCGCTCACTCTTACCAACACACGAGCCTTCTAGCGCCGCCACTATCCTACGACCAACTCGTCCTTATGGAGCGCCTAAAAAAACACGCTCATACGTTATATTTTCCATGTTTCTTCTCCGATTTTAATCACCCTATGTGTGCATGGTATAAAAATCCTAAGCAAAAAATTTTCTAAGTTCATAATTCTTACACAATTTGCAAAGTTTGCTGATTATTAGCAATGTTTTACTAATTGTCTACTCAGACGGATTGCATAACAGATAACCAGCAATCGAAACACAAAATAAAAGTTAATAGCTGAAGAAAAGATCTGAGTAGTTTTAAACGCTGAGCAAGACTTTGGATAGTCGCCATCGGTTAATGGGTATGGGGTAACTACTCAGTCTCAACCAGGAGATTGAATTTATCAATGAAAAAAATGCTTCTAAAAGCTACTAGAACCGCTGGTAAAGGCAATGCGTTCTTTAAATTTTTGTTAATTTTTTTCGCAAAATTTTAAAGTCTAAATTACGTTTTTCGGACAGATAATATATTACTAAAAATATCAAAGAAGCTAACTTCGGCTATGCCGAAGTTTATATACCCTTGCAGTATACTTGGCAATAATATTTTTCCTTTTTGAAATTTCTTTCCCTGCAACTCAATTCATCAATACACAAACAAAATATTATTTCTCTTTTTACCACAAGTTTTTCTTCTTCCATCATTTTCTAAGCAAAGCACGGCACGCATACACATACAGTTCATGTAGCGTTGCGTCTGTGTGTGTATGCGTGTGCTCTGTTGATTTGATGATGGCAGTAGTAGGCAGCAAGCAGCGCTGCCGGCAGCGTTTGAACCGATTTATATTGACTGTAACTTGTGTTCTATTTATCGGATCAGATTCAAATTTTGGGATCTGAGATTTTATATCTATTACTATCATATTGGTAAATTTCATGGGGATACTCCAATTTTTGCAAAAATGTTTCTTCTAGAGCTATATGATATAGTGGTCCGATCCCAAAGATTTTCATACTTTATCTCACCCGGGTAAAAAAAAGCTCCCAAAAAAAATTGCATCCCGATAGCTCTTAAGATGGCTGAGTAAAACGCGTACGCACCGACGGACAGACGGACAGACGGTCAGACGGACATGGCTATATCGACTTAGCTTCTCATGCTGATCAAGAATATATATACTTTATGGGGTCGGAAACGTCTCCTTCTGTGCGTTACAAACATCTGACCAATTTTATAATACCCTCTGCAAGGGTATAAAAAAGAACAGGAAAAACGCTTCGCCACGACCTGCTGAATTATGTGTAGAATTTTTGTAAAAAATTCGAAAACGATCGGTCAAATAATTTAGATTTAAAGCTTTTTACACTTAACATCTTTACTTAAGGCCGATGAGTGGAATCACTATTTCCGTCCTCCAACACAACATTTATGAAGTGTTAAAAATTAAAAATAAAAATTAATATTTTCCTCTTTGCTTTTAAATTGTATTTCCTTTGTTTTCCTAATATTTCACTTGCTGCGCTCATTGAGACCGAAATTGCATGCACAAAATTAAATGATTTCGAATTAGCTCACATTTAATGCAAATTATTATGTCAAGAAATGATCAATAACATAATAATCCATAATGACATTAATTATTAATGTACATATGGGCTTTTTTTTACATGCAAGGTAATACCGATAATTATTGTCATAAAATCAAGTATATTCACGGTTTTTAATTACACTTAAATCTAAAAGCAGTCACAAATTGGACAAGTATTGTAAGAGTATTTTAATTTATACTTAAAAACAAAAAAAAATTTTTTACGATGCAGTTCAGCCTGCCAAATACACTGAACTTAGCACTTAGAACGGTAGTAATTCGCACATACCGTGTTGAACGGACAAACGTAAAAATTTTTTAAAAATTCAATAAACAATTTAAGCGCGTTTTGGGCCCGAGTGATCGCACGGATTGATAGAAAAATTGGTGGAGAGTAAGCCCAGGCTCATTAATAGCGTGATTAAAGCCAAATACCTTGGACTAAGAATTGAATAAATTCCTTAATCTATAAGTTTTGTTACACGAGCAAAACTTGATATTTGCTCATTTTTAGGATTTTTCTGGATAATGTTTTTATTTTTAAAAATTTGGATTCGATTAAAGCACTTTCCTGGGTTTTAGAGCCACTCAAATTTGCTCGACACTGTATGAAAATATTGGCCAATATGTAGAAAATTTGACTATAACCGTTAAGCTGTAGAACACAACCTCTGTGATCAAAACGCTGTATGTACATATATAGAATGACATCTGCAAATGACCAAGGTGCTAAATTGCAATCTATTATTCTTATTCTCCAATTCGAATTAGAAAGGTCTGAAAACAATAAATATTTAGGGATTCAAAGAATTTTTTGTTAGTTAATTTTTAAGAATTTCTGTAATCTCTTGCATCTAACAAGTTGTTTTAAGGGGTTACACCACCCCTGAGGTCCAAAAAACAGGTGAAAAAATGAATTATTGCTGTGCGGCCAGTATACAATTTAGGAAAAAACTTTTATTATACACAGATTGAGGGTACTTTAAAGAATATTTATTGAAAAAAAAAATTTTTTTTTTAACAAAATGGCGGAGATATGGCCGGCAAGTGCCACCATGATTTGTAAATCGTTGCAGTTGGGTGTCAAATTTCTCGGCTAAACATCACCCGAAAAATCCAAAAAAAAAATCTTGTTATTCAGGAAGGCTATGGCTATCCGCCCACGTAGGATTTTTTTTTTTAAATTTTTTTTTGGCAAAATGGCGGCTGTTTGAACAAAAAACGCTCTTTTTCGGAGAACATTTTTGGCTAAAAAAATTCATAACTTCCAAACAGGACCTTAAATCAAAAAAATACGTGGGCGGATACCCAACACTGTAAAGAATATATGGTAAAAATTTAAGCCAAATCGGTCCAGTAGATTCGGAGATATTTGACACCCCGGTTCAAAAAAAAAGTAGTTTCGAGAAAAACGCAAAAGAAAAAAATGTACCGCGTCGGGGCCGACTCGGCCGCGCTCACTTCTAAACGCTGTAACTTCGGAACTAATTCGAATACCGATATGATGTAAAGTGTAAAAGATTCTTAAAACTATAAAACTATATTTGTTCTCTAAAATCAAGATATAATGTAAACTCAACAATATTTTCGTTTGTTAAGAATAGTGCGAACAAAAGTTTCAAAAAGCCCGGGTATTCGAGTATCCGAAATTTGGCATCTGGCAACAATATCTCAAAATTTGACAGCTTCTTTTAGCCGGAAATAGCTACTTTTAGCTATAATCCCACTAAAAACTCAATTCATTTTTCGGCCCGAGTAACTTAAGTAAATATTTGCCACAATAATTAGCTATCATCGCGTTTAAAATTTAATTTTTTTTTTGTCAATTACAAATAATTTGCGAAATAAATCTACGAGGTAAATAGTAGAGAATTTGGTCTCTTTGTTTGATACCAAATTTATGTAGCGGGTTTTGGGCGTTTTACGAAATATTTATTGAAAAAAAAAAACGGATTTCATACAATTTTTAAAGGAAAAACAGGCTTGGAAATATGTTCTCACTTTGACGGACACCCAACCCAGCACTCTTGACAAACATTAATTTTGAAGCTTGATGAATTCTTTATTAAATGCTTTTAAATTTAATTTTATTAAATGCTTTTAAATTTAATTTTATTAAATGCTTTTTATATTTAATTTTTTTAAATCGCTTTATCGGTTTAGAAGCTATGATTTTTGCAATGTAAAATGACAAAAGGCACCACCATGCAACGTCTTCTTCTTTGCGTTACAAACATTTGACCAATTTAAATTGGTATACAATTTGGAAATAGACATAAAGAGTAACATTTGTATGTGAAATATTAAATTAATTACCTGTAAATTATAACACTTTGTGGAAGTTTACCATTATGTTTTACATATACTTTAAGAGCTGCTTCAAAAGATGATGTTAGTCCACTTACAATTTCTTCTCGCTTAGTTTGAACAACTGCCCTACTGTACCAATGTGTATAGGATGAATTAAGTGACGCTACAAGTGCTGAAATAAGACAAAGACATGTGTAAGGCAGTTTTAAATAAAATAAAAGTGTAGTGAGAGCGTAAACAAAAAACCAGAGGGCCGGGGCTAACATTGACCGCGTCAAAGTTTGTATACCCTTGCAAGTTTTTTGTGTAAAAGGTCTAATATTTGCGAAAGAACGGCTTAGGAAATAACGAAGATATTGATCAAAGTCACTGTTCACCACCGATTGTTCCTATGGAAGCTATATGATATAGTCGCCCGATCTCAATCAAATTTGGCACAGTCATTAGTAGTTATGCTAAATATAAATTTTTATGACAATTTCTTCAAAAGTAACGAAGTTATTGACAAAAGTCACTGTTTTTAACCGATCGTTCCTATGGGACCTATATGATATAGTCACCCGATCTTGATCAAACTTGGCACAAGCGTAATAAACTCTCTAATATTAAATAGCTAAAAAAATAACGAAGTTATTGAGAAAAGTCACTGTTCGTGACTTTGGCATTTGTATGGGAGCTATATGATAAAGTGGTCCGATCCGGCTGAATCCGAGATATACAACGCCTGCAGTATAACAAGCCTACATGCAAAATTTCAACTCTGTAGCTCTAACGGTCTAGGAGGAGTTTGCATTGATTCAGACGGCCGGACAGACGGACGGACGGACCGGCATGGCTATTTGAACTCGACTCCTCGTACTGATCAAGAATATATACACTTTATATGGTCGGAGATGAACAAGAGACAGATGCCTTCCCATCAAAGCCAAAAATAAATTGCAAGCTTTAAAAGTACTTAAGCTTACACAAACAACCAGAGTCAATTAAAATTGGCGATGAAGCTGTTGGCGTTCGACCTTACGTCCCACTGCCACTTCAATGCGACATCCATTTCCAAAAATACTAATGAAACGTGCAAAAATTGTTCAGAAGAAAATCGCATCCTCGACGGAGGACTTTTCCGAAACACACCGAACAGTATAACCTTCAGGAACAAACACGATCAATGACCAATATAGCCCGCTCCATCGCGACTGTCTAATTTTTCTCTAGCAGCCGCAACAACGAACGTCGTATGTACAAAAACTATCTAAAACACTATTAGCCACCACACGATCGTCAAACCCAGCACCCATACCACAACTATTAAATTCATTTTATATGATCCTTAGCATATGTTATCCCGCTCACAACGAGCACTCTAGCGCCGCCACTCGGCTATATACACTGGCGGTCATGAAAACCGCACCACTGGCAACACTGCCAAATAATTTGAAATTAATAGGAATCTCATGATGGGTATTGTTTGTTTATGTGCTGGCGTCGAAATTTCGTCATTTGCGAGTGATTACACGGGAAGACAGTTGTTTCTGAGAGTCAATAGCAAAATGGTGTCAAAATATAAGCAATTGAGCAGTGAAAAGAAAGTCGTTATTGACTCTGTTGTGTATGCAGCCCTGTCATGTGTAATCCATATGCAGCCCTGTCATGTGTAATCCGCAGCAAACACGCGTTTTAAGGGGGGAGCCTGCTTTAGGAGGCCTAAAAAAGTCAGTTTTTCGTGTTTTTTTTAGGATAGAAAAAAAACAAGCAAATGTACTGAAATTTTTACATCATTTTATTACATACTAAAACTTTCAAAAAACATTTTTTAAAATTGAAAATATCGAAATACAGCCCACTTTTATCTACTATTGTGCACCACCGCGCAATTGAAGTGTCCAATTGGCGGGCAAAATGTAGGTCGCAATTTTTGTCGAAAACAAATAAATCGAATGGATAATTAATTTTCATTAGTCCTTCTTCTATGTGAACCTGTGTAAACCCAAAAAAACGCGAAAATCAAAGTTTTTTTTAGATTTGAAAAAAAAGTTGAATTTTTTCACCAAAAAACCTAACTTCAATTTACTAAAAAAATAGTTTTCAAGAACTTTTTAGGTTCACAGAGGAGGTAATAAGATACTGAATCTAAAAAGCTTTGGTTTTTTACGATTGGTTGAATACTTTTTTTTGTAATTTTCTCCGCCAATTTTGGAAAATCCCAAAAATGAAAACTCGAGAGAACGCGCTTTAAAGTTTACGGTTTACTCGTATACCTGCTCGGCGCCCGACTGCTTTTAGTGCTGAATCTTCGAAAATAATTCGAATTGTCTTTCCAAAATTGACAGACATATTCTTAGATATATTAGGAACAGATTTAATCAATAAAAAAAAAAAATCGGAAAAGGATCTGGTCCCAATCAAAAGTCTACCAATAGATTGGATTGCCTATTAAAGATGTTCAACCTTTAAGATCGGTTCAAAAGTGAACTTACTATTTGGGCAGAGTTTTAAGCACATTATGGAGAAAAAATAAGTGTCGAAACAATGCGTCGCAGATAGCGAGAAATGGTTTTGCACGGAAGAAGTTCTGCAAAAATGCCAATGCTTACTGCAAAAATGAGGAAAATGCGTCTTGAATGGAATAAACATAATAAAGATTGGACAGTAGAGCAATGGCGAAATGTTTCGTGGTCGGACGAAGTGCAGTGCGCCGATAACTTGCCTTACGTACTCCGATTTTCTGGAAAGCGGTATAAGGAAAATTGTATCATGAAAACAATCAAGTTTCCACAGAGCCAGATGAACTGGGGATGTTTTTTTTTTGTTACTATATACGAGGCCCATTATACTTTTTAAACGGAACCATGAATGGAGAAAAATATGGGCAAGCGCTAAAGGAGTTTTTGGTCCCGGCAATAGAAGAGCATTTGTAGTAGAGTTCGCATGCCATTTTCCAAGACGACTCTGCACCATGCAATCAAGCCAAATGTGTAAGTAATGTTTTATTTGATGCTGTCACCTTTTCCAAACACGAAATTACTAAAAGAAATATTTACAAAATTTTTCTCTTTTTTTAGTTAATATTAGTGTTTAAGGACATATTTCACGCCTGACTTGGCCGGGAAATTCGCCCAACTTAAACTCTATTGAGCACATATGGCACGAAATGAAACAAAAAATAAGTAGCAGACAAGAAACAGCAAAATTAGTTGCAGCAAATTTCGTCCATGGAAAATGTTTGGCACAACGATATCACCGAGGATACTCTACGGGTCCTTGTTGATTCAAAGCCGTCGAGAATAATGGCAGTTATACAGGGTAGAGGGGTCGTGACAACCTATTAGAATTTTTTTTTATTTTCATTTAACATTACTTTTCAAAAAATGAAATAAGTTATAAAAAAAATCGTATTCTCTTATTTCTATCTGAACGATTCCAAAAAAAACATGAAATTTTCAAGTGGTGCGATTTTTATGACCGCCAGTCTACATACAATATACATACATACTTTATGGCGTCAGAAAAGCATCCTCATGTCTGTGATATACATTTTGGCTACTTTAACACACCATTATGTAATGTATACAACCCGGAATGAGTCCAGATCATGTACATCCCCTCTTTGTCAAAGAATCTTCATTGATTTAATCTCTCTCGCAATCCCTGTTCATCAGATGTCACGGGCAAGAACACCACATATAATGCCAAAGTCAACATAGACGGGCCACATGTATCGAGAAGTTTGTTTCTCAATATTACTGTGAGGAACATATATTCCACAATAATGTTCCACACAACAACATGGAAATAAGCAAAAAGAGCGCAATGTAAAACCAAGGATGCATGATGCCCGGCAACATGTTGCCAAAGATCACGCTTCGCAACATGTTGCTGCGATTAAAACACGCAACATTACGATACGATACAACAAGTTCGATCGGACCACATACGACCAACCCAGCAATTTCGTCACAGCGGGAAGATGCGTGGGAGGCAGAGAACGAATAAATCAACGGCTGGAGAGCATACGCACAAGAGAGAGGGTTGCTGTGCTCCAATCACAAGAGGGCTCAGACCGATTAAGAGAGAGTATGCATGAACATTTGAGAATCCAGCAATACAGGCGCAGCACACCGACACTATGAGGGACAAAAAAGCCAAAGTGAGAGCGAAGCATGTCTAACGGGGGGTAGTGGGGGTTGTGTGCATACCAAGTAAAGCCAATATCGTCGATCAAGTTCGATGGGCAAAGGGGGGTATGGGCAAGCCGAAGAAAGGGGGAATTCGGTATTGGGGAAGCCCTGTCTACGAGGCGAATAACGTATTGATGACGTGGGCAAATGATTGTAGTTAATGTTGAAGTAAATTAACTAAAACCAAATAAACGAAAATCAATATGTATCAATATGTAAGTAAATGGCCGTACAGAAAAGCAACAATGCCCAAGAACTGAGAGAACGAGCCAAAAGAAGAAGGACATGCGACCAGAGCAGAGAAATAAACTAGAAAAGGATGGAAGCCCGCATAGCAACAGAGGCGCTATTTAGGCAGAGCAGAGAAACAAGGACTGGAATTCAATGGGCGCACAGCAGGCCAGAAAGTAGATGCGGTTGCGCCAAGGACTTGTACGGGACTTTCACCACGCATAGCAACAGCGTGGATGAAAGCGACGGGCCGATGGAAATTCACCGGCTGTATAGCGGTATCACACCAAGTGATTCTGGAGGCCCAGGATGCCTATATAAGGCGAGCAGCTAGTCAGGACATTATCAAGTCGTCGAGTCAAGATCAAGCAATCAAGTCATCGAGTCCTGACCAACAACAACCGAAGCAACAAATCTCTTTTGGCCTTACGAGTAACCTTAAGAATATTTGGCGCCTAGCAATCGAGTGCGAGCAAGTCATCGAGTTATAAGGCCTTACGAGTAACCTTATAGACTCATTAAACAACAACAAAATCTGAATATGAATACAACAAGTACACAGCCAATACAAACATCAACCCGAATCAGTGTAAAATCGTATCTAAACATTTAATCAAAAATCTAAAGCAGTTATATACATGAATTATTGTGTCGTGATTTATATAAACATTTAACCAAAAACCCAAAACATACAAATTAACTCCAACATACATTTATATATACATAAATTATTGTGTCGTGATTTCACTGGGGCACAAAATAAAATTTGTTGTGCCGAACATCGCCCTAAAGATTGAAATTATCCTGAAGGACGAAAAAGGATCGTTACACTACATAAGATAAAACAACTCCCACGCAATACAGTCGGATTGGGGAACTCTTTATACGCAATGACGAAACTTTCTCTGCCCGTATCCATATCAGAAATATCATTTGCACATTTTCGGAATTCAATTATAAAATTCCTTGAATTGAAAATTCCCTCCAAAAGAACTAATTAGTCACTTCCAAAGATTCAAATATCGACAAAAACAAAGAAACTTACAATAATATTCACAAAACGCTAAAATAATTGTTGTCCTAGATGCTCCAGAATAGGATTGAGTCAATGGTTTGGCTCGATGGCCGAGAAAAATTTAGATTTCCATTTTCATATTTTTTTTCTGAAGGAGCAGCGTGGATTGTAGTCTGGAATCACAATTTTAATTTGCATTTTTATGCCAGTCGACTTCCCAACTTGTTTTTCCCTCGACAGTATAGTATTTCTGAATATTGAAATTTAAAACAATTATAATGTTTCTTACCTGTGACAGAATTTCCTTTATGATTGTGATCATGATACGAATCTATACCACAAACCATAACATTTTTAAAGGGAATTTTAACGGTCCATAATGACCCGCCCATTTTGCAGTTCATTTGCAAAATGATTTTTTGAACAATCGATCTATTTTTAGCTTCATTAAACAAAGTTCTGGCATTTATAACCTGTAATAAGACAAAAAAATTGGTTTAGTTAAAAAATCCATACTTACATACAAAATCCCATTAACAATTATTATAGTGTGAAAGAATTTTTAATGAAGACATGACTTTGAATTTAGAGCCCTTATCCATATTTGTTTTACATGTTCCAGACTCTTTCTGTGTCTCAATGCATTTAGACCGCCTAGTAAATATGTATACTTTGTTTATACGTATATATTGCGTGTTTCTAGTCTGATCTTACAAATTTGTTAGTCAAATTTGGTAGGTAGAAATGAATAAGACTAACACGTTTTCCAAATTTGATTACGATAGTCAAAAAATTGCGAGAGGGAATCGGGTTTTTCAAAATTATGGAGGCGGAAGTCAGCGTGGCAAAAGTTTTAAATAATTGTAATCTGCTCACATACTTAACAAGTCTAGGTATCAAATTTGCATACTTTTGCTTTGTTAGTTTGCGAGAAAATCAGTTTTATTCAATTTTCAGGGGCGGAAGTGAGTGTGGCAAAATGTCTATAAAAATACATGTTGATTTTTGCGTCCTTTTGATTGTTAGTGGTATGATTTGCCGGCTCGAGGTCAATTTGTTGGGTAAATAAAAACAAATATAAAAAACAGTTTGTTCTAATTTCTTTTCGGATATATTTCAACCACTCATCAGTCGTCGTCTTCAGGGCATCTATAAAAACATTTAATTGTGATTATCATAAGATTAATTTGACAACAAAAAACACCTACTTATTTTTACAGGTCCGCACACTGCGACGTGGAGTTACACAATGATTTGTCCCAAATATGCAAATAATATGCACAGATGTGTGTATCTACCTTATAATGAAGTCCTATATTTGTCGGGGTATTTATTATATGGAGCAATGTTGTAATGTTGTTCTTGGTCTACTATGTTTGCTGCGTCAAAATTTGGTGAATGTCCACTGGCGGCACAGTGGGCCGTGTCGTTTTTTACACTTTGTTCGTCTAGTTTTTAGCCTCGATTTGGTTGTCCCTATATACATATCACAGTTTTCTTCATTGGTCCCGTACAAGGTATTTTATAAACTAAGTTGCTCTTGTTCATTGTATCAATCTTGCTTTTTGTCCTGTTGAAAATACTCCGTAACGTGTTGTTGGGTTTATGTGCTATCTGTATTTGTTCTGTGTCATAGCAATCCGAGTTTGATAATCTTTCCGACAGTTGTGGGACATATGTGACGTACATAAAGCGTTTTGTCGAAACCTCTTTATTGGTTTTCTTATTGTAAGTTTTTAGTAATGTCCTTATGGTGTGGTTTGGAAAGTCATTATCCTTTAAAATTCGTCGTATTTCTGCCTTCGTTTCTTTATAAAAAATTGGGACCGATATGTTAAGCATACCGTTGTATACAACCTTTTGCTGTATTCATTATCATCGATTTCGGATGTTTGGAGTTGAAGTTGATGATTCGTCCTGATGTTTTTATGAGTCTAGATATGTCAATTTGTTCTCATTTTCCAACTGTCTTGTAAACTTTATGTTTCTGTCAAATGAATTTAGGTTGTCAAGTGTGTTTTGGATCTCATCTTCTTTAATTATGGGTAAAAGGTCATCTACATATTTCGTCATAATTCTAGATAGTCGTGGTAGTGTTTTCATCATTCTGTCTAAGAGTTCTTCCATAATTATGTCGGCTATTATTGGTAACGATGGTGATTCCATAGGCATTACTTTAACCGATAAATTTATTCTCCACCTAGTAGGTAGAGTTTCCCCCTGATGAAGCAATTCTAAAAGGTAGTTCCGTCGGGGATAAAGGAAACGATTGTGGATAACGAATAATTTTTTTTTCCAGGGTATTGAAATTTTGTGGACGTAACAGATGCATCAGCAATGTCAGGTTTTAGCCACGTCTGCGTAAAAGCTAGAATGTTGTGTTTAAAAGAAAAACTATCTGTATAGAGATTAGGAAGTTTTGATTTCAGTTCTCTAACGTTCTTGTAACCCAGGTTAAGGGACGAAACTAGTTTTTAGTCACACCAGCAGATGCTGCAGGACTAATGTTAGTTGTTGTTGTTGTCAGGCGAATCGTTTATTATTGCTTCGGCCAACAATTTTTTCAAAATATAATGTCAAAGATATTGGCAGAAACACTAATTTTAAAGAACGAAATGTCCCGAGAATAAGAAAATTTAAACTTTTTCACCGTAATATTCGAGACGTTAACTTTCTTCCGAATATAGGCTATTACATCCCCAGATGTGACAACAGGGTCTAGCCTAGAAACAAATATATGTTTCTTTGGTGGTATGCCAACGAGTTGCCGCAGACCGGATTCGCCACCGGGCTCTTAAACGATATCAATTGCTGCAAATTGGGTGTAGATGGTGCATGAGACGTGAGAAGAGACGCTGGCGGATCAAGAGATACATACCGAAGGTCCGGTCGTTTTGCACTTTAGAGACTCATTCATAAGCGATAAGCTTCTAAATTGAGTCTCCACCGCAGTAAACTCCGCTTTGAGTTTGTAAAAAACTGCCCTCAAAGTGTCAAAGCTATCTCTAGTCCACCTCATAAATGTCGGCATTTCATTCTTAACCTCACGGCAAGCATCACATCCATACTTTAAGCTACTGATTCTACCTGTGTAACCTGCACACTTAATGTGAACCGCAGTGTCACAGAGCCAACAAAGAATATAATAATGGGAGCCAACCGCATTAGTGGCAGCTATGCAATTACTTTTAGAGCAGACAACCATTTGTATACCCTTGCAGAGGGTATTATAAAATTGGTCAGAGACGTTTCCGACCCCATGAAGTATATATATTCTTGATCGGCATGTGAAGCTGAGTCGATATACCAAGTGCGTCCGTCAGTACGTATGCGTTTTACTCAGCCATCTTAAAAGCTATTGGGATGAATGTTGGGATTTGACCTACTTATACCCCGGGCAAGATAAAGTATGAAAACCATCAGGATCGGACCACGATATCAAATAGCTCTAGAAGAAACATAGGTGAAGAAATTGGAGTATCCCCATGAAATTTACCAATATGATAGTATTGGATATAAAACCTCAAGTCCCACAATCGGATCAAGCTTGCTGCCTACTACGTCATCATCAAATCAACAGAGCACATGCTTACACATACAGACGAAACGCTACATGAAGTGTATGTGTATGCGTAAGAATGATGGAAGAAGAAGATAAAATTGTAGTAAAAAGAGCAAGAATGTTTTGTTTGTGCATTGATGAATTGAGTTGCAGAAAAAAAATTTTGAGCATGTAAAAATATTATTGCCAAGGACTGCAAGGATATATAAACTTCGGCATTGCCGAAGTTATCTTCTTTGACATTTTTTTGTTTATGTTGCTGCTGCTATTATAGCGATTTTCTTCTGTTTCCTGACAATCATTGTTTAAACCAGAGGGCCGGGGCTAACTTCAACCGCGTCAAAGTTTGTATACCCTTTCAACTTTTTTAGTAAATGTTTCCTTACCTATAGCCATCAAAGTGGTAAAACGATTTATCTAAAAATGCTTATATTTGCGCAAGAACGGCCTACAATCTTAGTATAGGAAATAACGAAGAAAGTGACAAAAGTCCCTGGTTCGACCGATCGTTCCTATGGGGGGAGCTTTATGATATAGTTACCCGATCTTTTTCAAATTTGGCACAGTCATTGACAAATATATTAAACTAACGAATGTTTAATTTGAAAGCAATCGCGCTAAAAGTAACGAAGTAATTGACAAAAGTCACTGTTTTCGACCGATCGTTCCTATGGGATATGATAAAGTCACCCGATCTTGATCAAATTTCATTTAACATTGCAAAGTGTGACTTCCTTTAGACTACGGTGCAGTAACTGCGGTATCAGGTGCGGGTTGCAGAATTGAGATTCATACCAGACTATGAAACCAATGTACATGCTAACTTCAAGCAAAACCGTCTTTATTTGGGATGGCACCATTTGTAAAGAATTAGGAAGAAAATCATTTCTATTCTCACAAATGATCCAGTAATGAAAATATTACAGGTGCTATGTTATGGTGCTATGTTAATTCACAGGATCAATGACAATTCTCGATTAAGACAATATCTCCTGCAGAGTCCTGATATCACTCTTATGAGTTGGAGGCAGTGACAGTAGTTGAGTCGGTAAGGCATTGTCGACAGTTCGTTGAATTCGTTGTGTATACAGTTTGTAATTCCCTAAAAGCATCAAGAACAAAGATCGATCTAGCGCCAAGGGTGCAATAGAGAATATAGAGTACGGAACGGAAAACGCGTTTATTGGTAGTTACTAGTTTAATCAATATTATTATTACGCAAAATTATTCATTTTAATATAGTAATATGAAAAATAACTATGATAGCGCTGCTCTCATCTCGCTCTAGGTTTTACACTACGGCTAGGTATGAAAATTCGTTTCATGTTTTGCTATTGCTATTGCTATAGCTTTTTTAAGCGGTAGTACGAGCATAGCAAAATGTTCATTGCTCTTACTACAACAGAGAAGTTTTTGCAAACCCTGGTTTAAACGAGAGTTGGATAGGTGGATTCCATTCCATTATCCAATTTCGATCCATCTGCATTTTCATTTTAGAACAGATGTATGTACCAATTCAGCGTGTTACTTCCTGCATTGCAGTTTTTGGTGTTGTTTGTGTTCGGTTTGCAAGGTTGCGTTCCACCATTTTGGCTTTTTCCGCCTTATTTGTTTGGTAAGTCTGCATGCTTGGTGATACACCGCTAGTAGTTGCTGAGTGAGGATTGAGATACTGCATTCCACCACCGCCTACGTTTGAACACTAGAAAATTTACCCAACTGGCACAGTGGTTGGGATCGTATGAACGAGCGCCCGAAAACGCTCATAGTGAAGATAAAAATATATACAAATTATCTAAATGCACAAAAAATAAATAAATACAAAATCTACAAAAAAAATTTCAAAATTTTTGGCCCTCCTAAACTTACACTCTAAATCACCATATCAAAATTTTAAGACAGAATGTTGATTTTATTCGTAGCTATAACAAGTAAGTACTTATTATACAATATATTATTCTGAAAGATGAAAAACCAAAAAAGTGACTTATTGTTTGGTGATAATTTTCGTTGTCCGGTTATGAAAGGATCAAATGAAAGTAGTAAACGATTAATTAGGTCTTCATTTTTTGCTACTCGAGAAATTTTTCTTGTATAGTGCAGAGGAAATTTTTTGATGGCTTTATATGTCGACTCAGCAGCTTCCTCAGACAACTCTCCAATCGATACCAAAGCATATTTAATTATGGATGGTCGATGAATTGAAATTTTATGAATAATACTATAATACCATGAATATCTCCTTGTCAAATCAATGGCTATTTTGAGTGCAAATCATAAATTTTTCAATATTAATTTTTTTATCCTGAACAAAGTGCTTGCAATATTGTAGCATACCATTTATTGAGGTCTTTATTTAGGGTTGTAATTTCCGCTGAAAACCCAGGATTACTGAAGAATTTTCTAGCAGTGTTTCCAACATTTGATGCTCGAAATATTATGTAAATTTCATAGCGATACTCCAATTTTATTATAATGGTTATAGTGGTCCGATTCTGATAAGTTTCATACTTGATCTGCTCCAGATAATAAAAAGCACAGAAAAAATTTCAGCCCGATATCTCTTACGCCGGCTGAGTAAAACGAATACGCACAGACGGACGGACATGGCTATATCGACTCAGCTTCTGATGCTGATCCAGAATATATATACTTTATGGGGTCGGAAACGTCTCCTTCTGTGCGTTACAAATATCTGACCAATTTTATAATACCATCTGCAAGGGTATAAAAATAAACATACAAATCGAGCAGTGTTGGGCTCCGCAAGGCCGCAGCCGTTAGCCAACACAAAAAAAAAAATAAACAAATGAACTTAAATGACAATCACAAAACAACACAACAAGACGAATACCAGCCCGATACTAACAAAAGACTTTACAAAAGCTATAGTTACACATACGAAAAAATGGCACGAAAAATTCTTTCAAGGTCACGCAGGGCTAGCAAACACTCGCAAATATTCGTTAATATTAGAAAATAAGTTTTATCCTTAACTTACCTTAACTTCATAAATAAAAGTTAAAGTAAACTTTAGGCTTACATATATATTCGCTATTATAATTAAACAAATATTAGGTAAATATTTACTTAAGTTACTCGGGTCCAAAACGGGCTTCAACTACATAACGCACGACCTCGGCCTGGCGATTTATTATGTAGTTTTTCTGTAATTAGCAAAGGAATAATAATAAGAAAAAGGTAGCTAATAGAAGCTTTCAAATTTTTGAGATAGTGTTGCCAGATGCCAAATTTCGGATACTCGAATACGCGGGCTTTTTGAAACTTTTGCTCGCACTATTCCCAAGAAACGAAAACATTGTTGAGTTTATATTATTTCTTGATTTTATACAACAAATATAGTTCACAATACAATATTCGGCTGCCAGAGCAGCGGAATATTCCTTAATTTTATAATTCAGAGTAAAATATTTGGCTGCCAGGGCGGTCAAACAACAAAAAATAGCATAGAATTAATTTGCTTAATACTTTTAATACTACTACTGTTTCTATAACAGTGGGTTAATATTTTTGTTGCTATTTCTTTTCTAAATGTGTTTTTGGGACCTTTTTAAAAAAATTTGTTTAAAAACGGAAAGAGCTATCAAGATAATGTTTTTTATTGAATTGAGAATAAATTAAAATGAAATATTTTTAGTAGTCGTTTCAGTTTAGGGTTAATTGGAAATTTGGCCACGACCCTTTCTTTACGCCCCCAGAATTTACAAAAAAAAAGATTTTCTTAAAAACAATAACAGCTTGAGACATGTAATTTGGTATGTACATATACTAGCTTAATAGACGCAAATATATTGACTGTTTAAATATTTTGCCACGCCCTCTTCCGCCTCCATAATTTAGAAAAACCCGATTGCCCTTTGCAATTTTTTGACGATCGTAATCAAATTCGGCAGACTAATTAATCTTATTTATTTCTACCGAACTAACAAATTTGATTGAAATCGAACTAAAAACATGCAAAATATTTCTATAAACAAATTTTACTACGCGGTCCTTCAGGGCGGAATTGTCCGTTGGTTAGTAGCTGCGTTTGTAGTAGCTGTGTTTGTTTGTAGAGTGATCGAGATAGTGTATGCTACTAGTACATGCGAGATAGTAGCATATACTATCTCGATCAATCTGAAGTATGTAAAAACAATTTAGTAAACATACATTTGGTTTTCGAAATATGCAATATTTCTTTCACTTGGTGCATGGTATACCCAAGTCCGCAAGACGACTTATTTTCTTCTTTTTGTTTATTTTTAACAGTTTTTAGAATATATTGATTAAAACAATTTGTTAGATGCAAGAGATTACAAAAAATTCTTAAAAATTAACTAACAAAAAATTCTTTGAATCTCTAAATATTTATTGTTTTCAGACCTTTCTAATTCGAATTGGAGAATAAGAATAATAGATTGCAATTTAGCACCTTGGTCATTTGCAGATGTCATTTGTAACCTTCCTATTCGGTTTCTCGTTGCGCGCCATGAATTTTATAAAATCGGTTCTCCTATCACAGCGACGATAAAGCTATCGATAACCAAAAAGAAGGCGGTAGGTGAATTGCAGCAGATCGAGATCCTCTGGTTCCGTAGCTCTTGCGGGGTGGGGGGGTTGTTTGCTGAATCTCTACCTTTAATTATAAAATTTAATTTTATTAGGATCTCTACTGAAACTAACTTTAAATGAAAATAGAATGACTGACAGAAAATACTTACGAAAACCGCAAGGAATTCACGTTAATAAAAAAGGCGAAAGAAATGAAGGTGTATCCTTTTGTTCACAAGCTAGCGGTTACTGAGGTCAAGATGTAGATGGACCTTATCAGTTCTATACCCTCCCAACCATGAATCTTTATTGACATTTGTAAAGATTCCCAAAAAAAACTGATAGATATCAACTCATGTACCCATATCACTAGGAAAATTAATTATAAAGCTTAAGCAATCATATTCAAATTCATTATAATTTCAGATAGAAGCATTTCTTGTTGTACACAATAATTTTTTAAAGAAATATTTACCGACTAATTTTAAACAGCTGGTCTAGTATGACTCAACATTTTGAGATTCTGAACTTTCAGACTTGCCAAAACAATGGAACTCAAAGTTAATTAAACTATTGAATAAGAGGGACTAAAACTAGCAGTATAAAAGAGAGCTTACTAGTTATACATTATTAATTATTGTAGAAGATTATAGAATAAAAAAAAATATAGAAGGAATATTAAAGGAATTCAGTTAATATTTTTTTTTGTTGTAATTATTCATCTTTTTCAAGTTTTCTTTTATCTTTTTTTTTTTTTTTTGTTTTAAATTCTTTAAAGTTATGTTAAATTTTCAAGTCGCACAAATTCACTCATTGCTTTTGATTGCTCTTCAAGTCAAACATTATTTACGGAAATCAATTTTTTTTTTTAATTTAACTATCTGGTTGATCACAAAACGCTGAAACAGAAATTACATCAACAAGTCAGAGTATCAATTGACTACCATCCTCCATAGTTCGCAAAAACTTGGTTGAAAGTCGCCGAATTGAGACTACTTAATACACTAGGCACTTACCCCATAGTTTATTCGCTGAAAGGCCTTCCATCGTTGCACTGTGGGAGGGTGTTTATATGATGATTTCTCCTTCGCGCTTTATGACCACCATTAAACTCCGTTCACTCACTTTGCTTTTACATTTACTCTATTTTACGTTACTCTCGACTTGAATTATTTAATATAACCTTAACGAGACTTTAATTGATTCAATATTTCACTTATTTACATTCTCTTTCTTTTTTTTCTTTGTTTAACTTGATTAGGAATTAAAATTTTAAAAATAAGATCAGAAATGAAAATATCGGGACTTAAAGATTCCGTTCAAAACGAGGTTAATTTAAAAAAAAATTTGTAGGAGCTTTCGAGGTGGTCACATAGAATGCGCTAAATAGGGCAACAGCAAGCAGTATCCAGAATTTGGCTAAAAGACAAACTTTGTCTGGGTCAGCAACATCAGAAGGTTAGGTAGGCCACTGCCTTTAAAACCTTGCCATACAAAAATCCGGTTCACCGAAGGTTAGGACACCTTTCGGGAAATGAGACACTTTGGCCGCACCGTAAGCCTTAACTTAGAAACGTTGTGGCACTGCCGGTGTTTAGTTGGCGGTGTCTTTTCAAAGTCCGAATGCCAATTCCAGAAGACAACGGCAACCGAAAATTCGGATGCACGTGCTCCGGCACCAGAAATGGGTATTTGAAAACTCGTCGGTTTTCCAGAAAATAATCTTCCCAAACGAAAGCTATCACGAATATTGGCCAGAAAAAGTAAGGTTTCCAATCTAGGATATAGAGTAAGATGCAGATGGCGGCGAGGTAAAAATTTTAGTTAACCTACATACCTGCTATGATTTATAACCAAAGATTTGGACTACAGCTTTTTCCTTTTTACACACTTTTCTCCTCAGAATTAAAAATGAAAATGAAGCCTAACAAAAAATATGAAGCGCGTTGCCACCTCAAGAAAAACGATAGATTATTTATCGCTATCCCCATATTATGCGTTTATCGATCGAGCGATACCAATATTTTTATTTATTGATTTATCGCTATGGGCAAAGTGGCGCGTAAAGACGTTAAGTTTAAAAATTTGAAAGTTTAAACTAGCGCACGCTACACCACCCGATAATATGCAACGTTAGGCAGCATATTAGTGGGAATTAGTTCCGTATATCCTTGGCGTGAAATGTTCCTACTTCTCTACCTTGCATATTTTCTAACAAATAAAAGCAGTTTCCGAGCTTCTTTTTGATTCGACATTTTATGAATTTAGGGGCTAATTTAGCATTGAAGTTTTGAGAGAATTTGCTTAACGCGAAATTTCTGCGAAAAACTTCTTGGCCTTCTTTAAAAGAGACAGACTTACTGCGAAGATTATACTGTGCTACATTTCGATCATATGCTTTCTTAATGTTTTCTCTTATATCCTGTCGCAAAAGGTTTAACTGGTCAGTCTGATTGAGCGGTGTTATGGGCTCTTGTAACAACTTTAATTCCTTTAAAAGTTTATAATCTGATCCATGAGTAACCATGTCCAGTCCGAACAAAGCTTTAAAGGGTGAGCAACCTAAAGATTGATGCAACGAGGATCGCAATGCGCAAGATATACTCGTTAAATGTTGATCCCAAAGCGTTTGATCCTGATTTTTTAAATACGAACGGATCGCAGCTAACAGAGAACGATTAACACGCTCAGCTGCGTTGCTTTGCGGAGAATATAAAGCGGTATACTGATGTTTTATGCCTAGTTCAGTAAGAAAAGAATTGAACGAATTTGCCTTAAATTGAACACCATTATCACTAACGATGATTTCCGGTACTCCAAAACAATGAAATATCTGTTTTAACAAAAATTCTTGTATATCCTCCGTGCGAAACTTTTTCAGAGGTTGTAACCAATGATATTTACTGAAATGGTCAAGAACAATTAATAAACCGACAAATCCATTTTTGCTACGAGGGTAAGGACCAAGTAAATCGATATACAGACGTTGAAAAGGTCTACAAGTTGGAATATGCTGTCCCATAGGTGGTCTGAGCGTATAATTTGGTGCTTTGGACTCCTTACAAGTGTCACATTGACGAATATGGTCCCGCACATCCTTTACCATACCAGGCCAAAAAAGAGTTCTACGTATCTTGTCAACAGTTTTCTGCATACCTGAATGTGAAGAGGTGTGGCTATCGTGAGCTTGTTTTAGAACATCAACTCTGAGTTTATCCGGTACCCATAGTTTCCAAGAAAGCTTCTCTTGATAAGAATCTCCATTGGCATGTTCGGTTCGAATATACAAATGTTTATTTACAATTTTGATATCTGGGAATTTGTCTGGATTTTCAGTGATTTTCTTCTTCAGATACATATAACTATCGTCCAAAAATGCTTCAGAGTCCAGATCTATAATCGGACCCATTTCTATCGCCTCTATCGAAAGGTTGGGCAATCTTGATAACGCGTCAGGAATCAAGTGTTCTTTTCCTTTTCTATGCGACATATTAAACTTAAATTGTTGTAAGCGAAAAATCCATCGAGCTAATCTCCCAGAAACATTTTGTTGACGCATTAGCCACAATAAACTGGAGTGATCAGTAACTACTTCAAATTCTTGCAATTCCAAATAACACCTAAATTTTTCTATAGCCAGTATAACGGCTAAACATTCGCGTTCAGTAACACTATAATTGCGTTGGGCACGACTTAACTTTTTAGACATGAAAGCAATAGGCTTCTCTTCCTCTGCGTCTGATAATTGGACAAGTACAGCGCCAATACCATAATCGCTGGCATCACAATGTAAGAAAAATTTCTTATTAAAGTCCGGGTTTTGTAGAATAGGGGCAGAAGTTAATAGATCCTTCAACTTATTCATAGAAGCTTGAGCTTCCGGAGTCCAAACAAAATTTCTTTTTGTTGACAACAGTTCCGTTATAGGATAAGTGAGATCGGCAAAATTCGGTATAAAACGGCGATACCAACCGCAAACTCCAAGAAATCCTCTAGTTTGTTTCAAATTCCTAGGTGGTGGCCAATTTTTAATACATTCAATCTTTGACGGATCGTTGCAGATACCTTTACTGTCTATTACATATCCTAAATAACTAATGCTTGCGACACAAAACTGACTTTTCTCTATGTTAATGGACAGATTAGCTTTCCGAAATTGCTCCGCAATTCTTGCTAACACCGAAAGATGAGATGAGGAATCCTCTGAAATTATACACAGATCATCTAAATAGCAAAATACACAATGGCGAAGGTCAGCAGGGACTACTTCATCCATTAGACGACTCATAGTAGATGTGGCATTACAAAGGCCGAAAGGCATTACTGTGAATTGATATAACGGTCTTCCTGGTACTGTAAATGCAGTAAGAGGTTTGGATGCTTCCGTTAATTCTATTTGCCAATAGGCATCCTTTAAATCGATTTTGGAAATAATATTTGCCTTGGGTAATCTTGAAAAAATACTGTCAATGCTGGGCAAAGGATAAGCATCCTTAATTGTGACTGCATTTAACTTGCGAGCGTCTAAGCACAGTCGCACTTTATTGGGCTTTATCACTGGTCGAATAGGAGAGCACCAGGCGCTAACAGCTGGTTCGATAACTCCTAGTTGAATCATACGATCAATTTCTGTGTATACTAATTTCTCAACAGCGGGACTAATAGCGTAAAAACGTTGTTTTACCGGTTTGGCTTCGCCAATCTCGATATGATGTTTTATTAAAGACGTACGTCCGAGATGATGACTTACGTTGGGAAACATTTGCTTGACGGCTTCAAGCTGTCTAATTTGGGAATACGTGAGAGAATAAGAACTAGGGTCAGTCTCTAACTTTTTTTCAGAACCAATCTCGATCGAACTAATTATAGACGGGGCAAGTTCGAAAATTCTCCAAAAATCATGACCTAATATTAATCTTTTCTTCAACGTAGGAATTACAAATAATTTCAACATTCTTTCCAATCTACCGTACCGTACTATTACTTCTAACATACCAATCACATTTTGGCCGTTTCCGTCCGCTATGCGCACTTGACCTTTAGTTTTTACAAATTGGGGAAAATGTGAAAAATCTGTTTGTGCTAAATCCGAGCCTATACAACTAATGCTGGCACCGGTATCCAATAAACCTAATTCTGTGAAAGTAAGAAATGAGACTTCTGCATAGCTCCTATTATCGTTGTCGTTTCTAAAAATTGTTGCAACAAAAAGTTTCTTGGTTTGTCTTGCGTGATCATAATATTTCCTTAGTCTTAACGTGCGTTTAGACAAGGGTTGGTCAGATCTGAAAATTCTGTCTTTAACAGTAAGATAATGTTGTAAACGCTCGGGATATGACAAAAATCTTAGTGGGAGTTTTTGAGACTTTCGTACGTTTACTTTGTGATTCACAATGTTGATACTTTGTTGAGCGTTTTCCGAGTTTGATGTAACTATTGCGGGAGCATCTGACGTTGTCTGGATGCACCCTTCGGTCGGTTTTCCGCTAGCCTTTTTATACAATCTTGACATTGAGGCTTGTAAACATTGGCCGTGCCGCAACCGTAACAAAAAATTGTGCGTTCCTCTAGACAGTTTTGCCAGGTGTGACCGGCTTCGCGACAATTCCAACAAACGAACTTCCCTTGCACAGCGGCAACTTCATATTCCTCGTCTGGGTCTGGAACTATTTTATAATCTTCGGTTTCCCCTTCTTGAATCTCAAAAATTTGTCTGCGTCCATTCGCTTTGGTGTTAGAACTTACTTTTACTTGAGGGCTGAGCTCTTGTGTTAGATTTTCTTGCATCTGTACTAATCTACGAAGGTGACCTATTGATGCGATGGATTGATATAGTAACTTTTGTCGTATCTCTGGCAACAGGTTATTTTGTAAAATTTCCATCAGCTCCTCTTCCTCAAACTTTATACCGAACTTGTCAATCAAAGCTACCTCATCGTAAAAACAAACAAAAGATTCTCCAGCTTTTTGCTTTCTAGCACGAATCATTTCTTTGCTCATAAAATCTGATCGATAGTCTTTATATTGCTGACGAATAGCTGCACAAAACTCGCTCCATACTATTCGAGGGACTTGCTTATGATATCTCCAATACCACTCGCGGGCTTTTCCTCCAAATAATATTTGAATATGTTTACACACCCCAATAAAATCACTATCAAGAGTTTCCTCCGTTAGGGCTTTTACTCTATAAATAAATTCTTCTACTCCTAGACCTTCCGTAGATCCGTCAAAACGTAAATTCCATTTCTGCATTACATTTGCAATTTTTGCATTTTGCACAGTTGTAGGGCAGGGCGAACTTATCAAAGATCGGGTTTGGACCGTATCTAATGGGACTTCTCGCTGGCCTAAATTCATAGGTAACGACGATACTACACGAGAAACTGTTTGTTCTATCATATTTTGTATGACCGTATAATCGATCTCTCGATTAGGACGAGTATTATTACCACGATTTGGTCTTGCTCTTCGCTGATTAGGCATGGTTCTAGGTAGTTGCGGTTCTGGTTGATTACTACTGTGACTGGCATCTAAGCATGATGCTGGTGCTTCGCTAACTGATATAGCTGGTTCGTTGAGCTGTTCTGCTCTGTCTCTTGGGACTTGACTTAGCTGTTTTGTAAAATTACGAGTCCATGCTCGAGAAGTGCTGGGTGCCAATGACAAATGTTTTTCCTTCGCTTTTGGTGAACAGTTGCCTACTACGAGCTTTATACTAGACACATTTATCTCACTCTCACAAATTGGGCAATGCTTTTCCTTTTCTAGTAGAGCTTCCAAACAGGATTTATGAAAAATGTGTTTACAGGCAGTACAGAAACATGTTTGCGTGTTGTCCAAAACCAAGGAACAAATTTTGCATATGTCTTCTGCTGGAGTGTCCGTATTTGGGGGACTATGTTGAACTAGAGCCATTCTTTTTTTAAAATTATCTTCCTAAGCGTGACATGACTGGGTACATGATTTGAAATCATAACTAGCTAAATGAACCTAAAGAATATTGGTAACTTTATTATTTTTGTTTTGGGCTATTGCATCTACAAAATTGTTTCTTTTAGTCAGGCTCTGGCCTTTTAAATCTTCTGATCGGCAAGGCTATACTATCTGTATTACCAAGATCCAGACACCAGATTATTAAATCATCCGAGTCTTACTATAAAACAATTTGTTCGTGTTCTCTTCGATTTCTTTAGACGTTCAGCTGTCGTAACATGATCTTAAATCCAATCAGTACTGATATCGAAACATCCAATATACAATAATCTAAATTGCTAAGAATAGTTTGAACGACTTTACTAAACGAGTGCTAAATTATCGAGGACCTTAATTAAACGAGCAATTTGTGATACAGGGTATTGAAATTCTTGTTTACATTCATTCTTGCTTTTAACTTTGCGGCTGAATATTCCTAACAGAAACATCGGCTTCGCCAAGCAGACTTAAACCGTGCAGGTTCATTTATCATGTTTTGATCTTAAGACTTTCCTGATATACTTGAACTCAACACTTTATATCACTTAGGGTAGAACTACATACTTCTAAGGTGGTCTGCTGTCAACATAACCACATGCCGTAACTTAAATAAACTTCTTGTCTATATCTAATATTGTCAAGGAGTTGAGTATGCTTTTATCCTGCCCCACGTGTTGGGCGCCAAAAATTTTTATGTAACCTTCCTATTCGGTTTCTCGTTGCGCGCCATGAATTTTATAAAATCGGTTCTCCTATCACAGCGACGATAAAGCTATCGATAACCAAAAAGAAGGCGGTAGGTGAATTGCAGCAGATCGAGATCCTCTGGTTCCGTAGCTCTTGCGGGGTGGGGGGGTTGTTTGCTGAATCTCTATCTTTAATTATAAAATTTAATTTTATTAGGATCTCTACTGAAACTAACTTTAAATGAAAATAGAATGACTGACAGAAAATACTTACGAAAACCGCAAGGAATTCATGTTGATAAAAAAGGCGAAAAAAATGAAGGTGTTTCCTTTTGTTCACAAGCTAGCGGTTACTGAGGTCAAGATGTAGATGGACCTTATCAGTTCTATACCCTCCCAACCATGAATCTTTATTGACATTTGTAAAGATTCCCAAAAAAAACTGATAGATATCAACTCATGTACCCATATCACTAGGAAAATTAATTATAAAGCTTAAGCAATCATATTCAAATTCATTATAATTTCAGATAGAAGCATTTCTTGTTGTACACAATAATTTTTTAAAGAAATATTTACCGACTAATTTTAAACAGCTGGTCTAGTATGACTCAACATTTTGAGATTCTGAACTTTCAGACTTGCCAAAACAATGGAACTCAAAGTTAATTAAACTATTGAATAAGAGGGACTAAAACTAGCAGTATAAAAGAGAGCTTACTAGTTATACATTATTAATTATTGTAGAAGATTATAGAATAAAAAAAAATATAGAAGGAATATTAAAGGAATTCAGTTAATATTTTTTTTTGTTGTAATTATTCATCTTTTTCAAGTTTTCTTTTATCTTTTTTTTTTTTTTTTGTTTTAAATTCTTTAAAGTTATGTTAAATTTTCAAGTCGCACAAATTCACTCATTGCTTTTGATTGCTCTTCAAGTCAAACATTATTTACGGAAATCAATTTTTTTTTTTAATTTAACTATCTGGTTGATCACAAAACGCTGAAACAGAAATTACATCAACAAGTCAGAGTATCAATTGACTACCATCCTCCATAGTTCGCAAAAACTTGGTTGAAAGTCGCCGAATTGAGACTACTTAATACACTAGGCACTTACCCCATAGTTTATTCGCTGAAAGGCCTTCCATCGTTGCACTGTGGGAGGGTGTTTATATGATGATTTCTCCTTCGCGCTTTATGACCACCATTAAACTCCGCTCACTCACTTTGCTTTTACATTTACTCTATTTTACGTTACTCTCGACTTGAATTATTTAATATAACCTTAACGAGACTTTAATTGATTCAATATTTCACTTATTTACATTCTCTTTCTTTTTTTTTCTTTGTTTAACTTGATTAGGAATTAAAATTTTAAAAATAAGATCAGAAATGAAAATATCGGGACTTAAAGATTCCGTTCAAAACGAGGTTAATTTAAAAAAAATTTGTAGGAGCTTTCGAGGTGGTCACATAGAATGCGCTAAATAGGGCAACAGCAAGCAGTATCCAGAATTTGGCTAAAAGACAAACTTTGTCTGGGTCAGCAACATCAGAAGGTTAGGTAGGCCACTGCCTTTAAAACCTTGCCATACAAAAATCCGGTTCACCGAAGGTTAGGACACCTTTCGGGAAATGAGACACTTTGGCCGCACCGTAAGCCTTAACTTAGAAACGTTGTGGCACTGCCGGTGTTTAGTTGGCGGTGTCTTTTCAAAGTCCGAATGCCAATTCCAGAAGACAACGACAACCGAAAATTCGGATGCACGTGCTCCGGCACCAGAAATGGGTATTTGAAAACTCGTCGGTTTTCCAGAAAATAATCTTTCCAAACGAAAGCTATCACGAATATTGGCCAGAAAAAGTAAGGTTTCCAATCTAGGATATAGAGTAAGATGCAGATGGCGGCGAGGTAAAAATTTTAGTTAACCTACATACCTGCTATGATTTATAACCAAAGATTTGGACTACAGCTTTTTCCTTTTTACACACTTTTCTCCTCAGAATTAAAAATGAAAATGAAGCCTAACAAAAAATATGAAGCGCGTTGCCACCTTAAGAAAAACGATAGATTATTTATCGCTATCCCCATATTATGCGTTTATCGATCGAGCGATACCAATATTTTTATTTATTGATTTATCGCTATGGGCAAAGTGGCGCGTAAAGACGTTAAGTTTAAAAATTTGAAAGTTTAAACTAGCGCACGCTACACATTCTATATATGTACATACAGCGTTTTGATCACAGAGGTTGTGTTCTACAGCTTAACGGGTATAGTCTAATTTTCTACATATTGGCCAATATTTTCATACAGTGGCGAGCAAATTTGAGTGGCTCTAAAACCCAGGAAAGTGCTTTAATCGAATCCAAATTTTTAACAAAAATCTCTTAATAATATATAAAACGAAAAATAAAAACATTATCCAGCAAAATCCTAAAAATGAGCAAATATCAAGTTTTGCTCGTGTAACAAAACTTATAGATTAAGGAATTTATTCAATTCTTAGTCCAAGGTATTTGGCTTTAATCACGCTATTAATGAGCCTGGGCTTACTCTCCACCAATTTTTCTATCAATTCGTGCGATCACTCCACTTTGGGACAACCAAATCGAGGCTAAAAACTAGACTATCACAACATAGATCTGACAACAAACTTCGTCAACCCTCTAATATACAAAAAACGGCACTTATGGCCCACTGTGCCGCCAGTGGACATTCACCAAATTTTGACGCAGTAAACATAATAGACCAACAACAACATTACAACAAACGTTATACTTTGGAGTTGCTGCACATAATAAATACCCCGACAAATATACAACTCAAATCATACCACTTTTGGCAAATATTTACTAAAGCTACTCGGGCCCAAAACGCGCTTAAATTGTTTATTAAATTTTTAAAAAAATTTTGCGTTTGTCCGTTCAACACGGTATGTGCGAATTACTACCGTTCTAAGTGCTAAGTTCAGTGTATTTGGCAGGCTGAACTGCATCGTTTTTAAGTAAAAATTAAAATACTCTTACAATACTTGTCCAATTTGTGACTGCTTTTAGATTTAAGTGTAATTAAAAACCGTGAATATACTTGATGACAATAATTATTGGTATTACCTTGCATGTAAAAAAATGGCCCATATGTACATTAATAATTAATGTCATTATGGATTATTATGTTATTGATAATTTCTTGACATAATAATTTGCATTAAATGTGAGCTAATTCGAAATCATTTAATTTTGTGCATGCAATTTCGGTCTCAATGAGCGCAGCAAGTGAAATATTAGGAAAACAAAGGAAATACAATTTAAAAGCAAAGAGGAAAATATTAATTTTTATTTTTAATTTTTAACACTTGATAAATGTTGTGTTGGAGGACGGAAATAGTGATTCTACTCATCGGCCTTAAGTAAAGATGTTAAGTGTAAAAAGCTTTAAATCTAAATTATTTGACCGATCGTTTTCGTATTTTTTACAAAAATTCTACACATAATTCAGCAGGTCTTTGAGGCAGAATTTGATGAAGTTTCATTTTGCTTAGTGTAAAGCAACATACGCACACAAGCAAGTACGCACATACAACTAAACTTTTTTAGCGCTCTCTTTGTGCCGGGCCCTGGTGTAGATGTGGTGTAGGTGTATGCTCTCCACATATTGCTCCATAGGCCACTCGCATGCTAGACTAGTGCATGCATTTCTCTTATCGCGTCTCCCACTCTGCGCTCTTGGGTTTCATTATTAGGCCAATGCCCTTTTTCGTTCGTAATTATGCACTCAAGATTCGTCTCACTCACGCTTTCGTTTGGGTGCAGCCGATTACCTATGTTACGCCTCCCACGCATCTTCCCGCATGGACGAAATCGCCGGCGGTTTAGTGTGGTTCGACTGGCCATACTTGTATTCGATAGTAGATTGTATACTTTGGTTTGTGGTTCCACCAGTCCCAAGTATGCTTGAGTGAAAAATATTTTCATCTGGCTATATAAATTAGTGCATTTTAATCTGCCTTTTAATAATTGGCACAATAATTTGCACGCTCACGATTAGTGTGGCCAGATGTGATATATGATATAGTTGTCCGATCCTACAGATTTGCATACTTGATCTGCCCCAGGTAATAAAAAGCGCAGGAAAAACATTTCTCGACAGCTTTTAAGATGGCTGAGTAAAACGCATACGCATCAGACAGACGGATGCCGAAGTTTATGTACCCTTGCAGTCCTTGGCAATAATATTTTACGTGTTGAAAATTTATTTCCTGCAACTTAATTCATCAATACTCAAACAAAACATTCAAATTATTACTCTTTTTACTAAAATTTTTCTTGTTCTACCCTTATTGCCTAAGCAAAGCACGGCACGCATACACATACAGTTCATGTAGCGTTGCGTCTGTGTGTATGCGTGTGCTCTGTTGCTTTGATGATGACGTAGTAGGTAGCAAGCGGCGCTGCCGGCAGCGCTTGAGCCGATTTATATTGACTGTAACTTGTGTTCTATTTATACGATCAAATTTTGGGATCTGAGGTTTTATATCCAATACTGTCTAATTGGTATTTTTTATGAAAATGTTTCTTCTAGAGCTATATGATATAGAGGTCTGATCCTGACAATTTTCAAACTTTCCCGGGTTATAAGTAGCTCAAATCCCAAGTTTTATCCCAAAAGCTCTTCAGATGGCTGAGTAAAACGCATACGCACAGACGGACGGACAGACGGACATGGCTATATCAACTCAGCTTCTCATGCTGATCAAGAATATATATACTTTATGGAGTCGAAAACTTCTCCTTCTGTGCGTTACAAACATCTGAACAATTTTATAAGAAGCGATAATTTTGCTTGTTCACGTACCCGCTGAGGTGAAAATGAGCCTCATCGCTCATTTTGATTTTGGTCGAAAAATCGTCCACTTCGGTGTCGAAATTGAGGATAGCTTGGGCATAAGTTACGCGCGTTTGGTGGTGAGCAGGCAGCAGCTGATGTACGGACTGAACTTTGTAGGGGAACATGTTCAAATCTTTCACCAAAATTCGTTGCAGGGACCGCCCCGGCTGATCGATGTTTCGTGGCTCATTTCGACGTCCTCGGCTACAGCGGTGATATTCTCGGCAGAACGGGCGCTCCGGGGCCGGCCACTCCTGGCAACGTCTCGTGTGGTCCCATACTTTTCAAGGTTAGTCGCTCAACGGCGCAGTGTTTGCGCAGTCGGTGTCGGACGGCCGGGAAATCGGCGACGGAATACGCACTGCGCCAACACCACGGACGAATTGTTACGCAAAAAATAGGGTGATTTCTTTTGAACCTGGTTTTTATGGCCCTGGCCCTATTTCGGTGCAGCACATTAGGTCTCATTTCATAAGTTGCAGCCAAATCTTCTAACAGTTCACCATCAGTCAGCTTTCTAATTGTTTGTAAAGTGGTCCTGGACGCGTTGTTCTTCAGCTGGAATCCGATTTTCGAATATGTATTTCCATTAATCATATGTGCTTTTCTATAACTTCATTTCGATTATATTTAAAGCATTCCTTAAAATAAAATACGTCAAACCCAGGATACTGCTTATCATATAGCTTCAGCTCTCTGATGTGACGGTCGAGTTTTTAATAGCTCCTGATTTTTATCAATATTTATTAGTTCGTTTTTGCTTTCACCTGTGTGTTTTTTTTTGCTTGACACCCTTGTGTTTTATTTGGTGTATTTTATTTTGTTCTGTTTGTTTTTTTTTTTTGCTTCTGCAGTTGCTCCCCTCTTTGCCCAATCATACTATTAGTGCTAGTGTTTCTTACTTTTTCTTTTGTTCTCTCTTCTTTGTGCTTGTGCTCCGCGTAATCAGGTTTGAAACGCCGCCTGTCGAAGCTTGGCTTATAACTGTTCTTGCACTCTTGTGTGTGCTGTGCGCTCTAGCTTTCTCTTTGCTTTATTTGTAATTATTGTTTTTTCATCGATAATTATCTTAGTGCTGTGTTTTTAAATTTCTATATATTTTTATATACTTTGGTTTCTATTTGTTTTTCAATAGCTTGTAGTCTAACTACCTGCAAGCACTCTGATCGTTTTGATAATCAGTAAGAGAAATATCTTGTTGGTTCTGCGATAATCTAATTCATTTAAAATGTGCTGGCCTTAACGGCAGCGACTATGGAAAGCGACTGTGTCTAAGCCTCAGCTTGACTTAGTGCGCCCGACTTGCCCTTTTTGTGCCAGCCAACAGTTAGATTTTAGCCGTATGTACAGGGATCTTTGTTTAAAGTTTCTTTCTTTAAACAAACTGGCCAAACAGCTGTCCAAAGAGTGTTACTCTAGCGTACATTTATTATCCCAATTCAAATTGTTCCACCTTCTGAGAAGTTGCCCCAGAAGTTTACCCTTGAGTTGCTTCATAAGCAATCGCCAGACCTCTTTATTGCATCTTCTCCCATTTTACTTTCGCCTACACCATCGTCTTGTCCCTCTTTATTCTCTTCTTTTCAGATTGAAGTACCTAGTACAAGCCCTGGTGTACCTCAATCTGTCCCTCACGTTAACTCTGATCAATTACAGGATCATGCTGGCTCTCAATCACTCGTGGATTCCAATGCTCCTCCGCCTCGACTAACTGTAGTCCCTCAACGCAAACAAATATTTATCTCTAGGCTTGCTCCAGATACTTCTCAGATGTCTGTGGCAGCTTACATTGGTAATATATGCCCTGCTACGCTCTTAATAAAGTATTTCTCAGCTATGGTAGACCGTTTGGCCAGAAGGCTTAATTGTACACGAGGTTGCGCCCAATAAGCGGTCGGCAACTTCCTGATTTATCTTTTTCCTTATCTGCTTCAAAAAACTATTAACGTCTAATTATTGCATGCTTTATTAAAATGTAAGAGGATTTCTTACCAAGCTCTCGAAACTGTTCTGAGAAAGCCAAATCTTTTCGGCTGACATATTAGCTTCTTCTGAAACTTGGCTCAACTGCTCTATTTTGGATAATTATTATTCTTTCTAATAACTTCTTATTTCTTATAGCCTTTCTGTCAACTCGAATCTGTATTCAGATGTTGTGCCATTAAAGATGTTATTTGCGTTAAGGTTAATTCTCAATCCCACATTTAAATTGTATGTTTTTTCCTAGTACTACTCAAGACTGTATTATCACTAGCTTATCTTCTAAGACGTCTTTCCTTTCTTACCTAGTTGCATCCTTAAAATGTGTTCGATTGCCTATCTAAGCCTTTATCCTGTTTATTCTTCATATCAAGTAATATTTGTCGTTTTCTTGATGTTTAGAAGGAAGTTTTATTATTCTTTTTTGTTATTATTCTTTTTTGACGAGAAGAGTTCAAATCAGGGACCGTAAATAATGATTTTTTTTTTTTTAAATGAAAAAATCATTTACTTATAGAGGACTTAGAAAAGAATAGATTACACCAATATATTTAATGCGATACCATCTATGCATTTTTGGAAAGATTTTAAAAAATTCAATTTTTTCAATTTTCTTCAAAAAAGATTATTAATTTTGAGTAATTTATACAAAATTATCCATAAAAATCTTTTTTGATAAAAAAAAATAAAAATCAAAAATAATGATTAAAAATGATTTTTATTTTTTTCGCTCAAACTAAAACTCACTTTTGAAAAACGGCAAATAAATTTTTTTAGTTTACACCTTTTGTGATGGAAAGTTTAAGCAAAATAGACAAACTTTTAGTTTACACCTTTTGTGATGCAAAGTTTAAGCAAAATAGACAAACTGTTGTCATATAGACGGATTTTAATAAGGCGAACGATTCCGTAAATCAAGGGTTACATGATTACATTAAAGTATTCCGGAGGTTCTGCTTGATTGCTTTTTACAATTTCTAAACCATAGCAGGCATAAAGTTATTTTCCGATCTTTTTATATCCTTACAAATAGGGTAAATTAATTTTGGTCAGAAGTGTGCAACGCATAGATTTAAAGTAAATATATTCTTAATCAGCACGACGAAGCGAGTTTATTAAGCTATGCCCGTCCGTCCGTCTGGACTCGCAAACTCCCTAGGAGGAGTCTAGGGACCGTAAGAGCTACAGAGCTGAAATTTTGCATGTAGGCTTATATTTACCGCACAGGTTGTATATTTCGGATTCAGCCGGATCGGACCACTATATCATATAACTTTTCTAAGCTATTGTAATAAAATTTTATATGTGTCAATATTACAAATGACTGTGCCACATTAAAAATTAACAGATTTACTTCAGCTTGTCTTGATTACCTTTTTTGCTCTTTCCTGCACATTAACCTTTCAGGAAAGTTTGCTGTCTATAATCATTCCAAGATATTTTATCTACTACTTTCGCATAACCCAGGAGGAGTAGTTCGTTCGAAGACTAAGTGTTATCTGCAAAGGCAGTACTTGTTGAGCAGGTGGTTCACAACGATTTTCTTAGTATCCTTGATACCATGCGCCACTTTTATGTACTTTGGTACCCATACAGCAAGCGCCTTCTTTTTATTACACTAGTCTACAAAAAAATGACATTGAGTGTCCTCCAAATTAATGACATATTTACTTTAACCTGAAGTTGATGGTAAAATCATTTTTTTTTCTTAAGCACCGTTTTCGAGATATTAAAGAAAAGCATAGCAAATCGTTTATATAAGTCTCATGAATCGAAAGGTGTAAATATAATAATGTGTAATAATGTGTAAATCATGTGCAAACTTTATAAACTGCATGCGATCAAAATCGATCTAAATTAGTGAAATGAGGTGAAAGTTATTGTGTTGACAAGTGAATTGATGTTTACATCAACATTGAATAAGTAGTGTAGGCGTTATAAAAATAAAATAGTTCAAACAATATAATTGAAATATTAAAGGACACCATGATTGCTACTTTTGGTCGAAAAAATGTTGTTTGAATTCTACGTTTCTCCTACTTTGACAAATTTGGTCTAAAACACAATGACACAATTGTGACTGTCTGACTCAGACTTTAACGTATTACGTATAGAATGTCAAGGAGAATTTTCGCAAATTTTAAAACAATTTTCTAAGTCACTTGGCATTAGTGGTACCTCACCTTTGAACTATATCATAGGAGTATGATTTTAGTACCTTGGATCAAGTTTTGCACAATCTTTTCACAGGAAGTCTTGTTCGGTTGCACAATTTAGGTTGTTTCAGTATTTGCAATTAATACGTTCATATATTAATACCACAGAGCCGACCGTGAGCTGTAACATATTTGGTGATTATCCTGGCAAATCCAATGAATATAGAAACTCAATTGGTTAATTTACTACTTGAAATGGACCAATAATTGATTCCATTGACTTGAATGAATACTTTTGCCCATCAATTTGACTATGAATTTAATTTGTATATTTAAATCATCTACGTCCCTATTATTTCCTGCTTAAATGACTCGCTCTATCCATTATCTGCAAATTGGCAGTTGGAACGCAGAGTAAGCAGTTCGTCCACCTTCAAACAAAGTAGCAGCGAATCAAGATAATGCGAGTGCCAGTTATATTTTACTTTGCACGAATTGCATCTAAAATTAAAGAAATTAAGAATGTATTACCAGTTCGTCCCGTTGACACGCTTTTCGATATGTTGGGAGTGGAATGGATGGAGTTGATTCACAAACATTAACTAATAACAAACTCAAGTAGAAACATTTGTCATTGCTGGGTTGGGGAAAATCATTCAATCTTACCACCGATGTTTTTTCCGCATCTGGGTTAAGTGCTGTTTTGTAACAAGAAGGAAGGGTAAATATTTACTTACGTTACTCGGGCCCAAAACGCGCTTAAACTACATAAATTTGGTATCAAACGAAAGAGAAAAATTCCACGAGCACCTCAGGTGCGCCTTGGCGATTTATTATGTAGTTTTTGTGTAATTAACATAAGAAAAACTATGTTTTTAGCGGGATTATAGCTAAAAGAAGCTGTCAAATTTTGAGATAGTGTTGCCAGATGCCAAATGTCGGATACTCGAATACACGCGCTTTTTGAAACTTTTGTTCGCACTATTCTCAACAATCGAAAATATTGCTGAGTTTACATTATTTCTTGATTTAAGAGAACAAATATAGTTTAGAATAAAATATTCGGCTGCCAGAGCAGCGGAATATTCCTTAATTTTATAATTTAGAGTAAAATATTTAGCTGCCAGGGCGGTCAAACAACGCGCCAAATAAAAATAGCATTGCCAACACTGAAATCTAGCTTTAGCCGATTTTTTCACTTTTCAACACAGAAATCTCGAATAGCTTAAGTAAATATTTACCGAAGGAAGATTCATCAAAATAATTTCTGGGCTTCTCAGAGGGGCAGAGGGTTTATTATGTCACAAACGAAAGGGAATTGTTGTTGGTGTCTTAATATTAATAGTGACCACCAACCACTCACGTTCTGAAAAGAACTCAAACGCGAGAATAAAACGATGGAAGTACTATGTATATTGAGGCAAGGTACAACAATTTTTTATTCCCATTGCCAATTATGCAGCTGAATGCATTGGCAATGACAGTGAACTATCATTGACAAATACCATTAAGACTTTGGATAAACCGGTCAACGTTTACAGAAACCTAATAATTATTGAACACACACATGTTTTGTCCTGTCGTTGTTTCATTTTATATTGTGAAAAAACTCGATATTTTATAGTGTTTCATGACTGGACAGTTCTTTTACAAACTTAAAGGGTAAAAATGAATCCCAAACTTGTAAATGGGATTAAATAAAATTTGAATATCGTGGAAAAAAACAGCATCAATTTTTTGAAGAATTCCCATCGCCAAAATTTCAATTTCTTTGTATGTCCTGAAGAAATTTTACATGTCGATATTTTCTTTACTCTTGGAAAACATTTTCTGCCTTGTATCGACAAATTTTTAAAGCTTAATTAATATTTTCACGTCAATACTCAGCACATGTTTTCTACTGCGACAATAAAAGGTCAGAAACGGTAAGAAACCTTTTCGAAAATAATTTTGGAATCTCTATTGTAAATGCGACCAGTCTGCACAGCAGTAAGCTCTAACCGCCAAGTGAAACGATTTCATAGCACCCTTATTGCAATCGCTAAGTTAAAGTTGGGTAGAAAACTAGAGGATAAATCAAGTTAATGCTTAAGTCTACAATTCATACGGAATGTATGTATGTACAAATATGCCACCAAAATTCGTTAAAAAACACAAAATGATTTGCTTAAATATCATAACAAAACAGGCTTTCGGTTTTTCTAGTAGTATCAACTGAATTCTTAGATGATGAAGTAATTTTAGGAGAAGACCTTTGAAAGCAGGCTGAAAAAAATTAATCGTAATGGCGTAGAAATCGGAAAATATTCTGATGATTCGAAAATAAGATCGGTAGTGAGAATTTAGGTCGAAAACGGTGGAATTGACATTGACTTAAATGCATCACAAACGGCAAAGGGCGAAGTGAATGAACTTATCAAAAACTATAAGCCGGAAAGGAAAAACTAAAATCGACAAATGTTGAAATGGGAATTGTATTAAAAGAAGATAGTCTAATTTATTGGAGACCACGATTCGCTTTCTCTGAACGGTGAAATAATAAAACAATCCGAGTCTGAATTCAGCAGTCCGGTCGTATTAGTAAAAAAAAACGCGATGGCACTCCCCGGCTGTGCATTGACTACAGAAGAATAAACAAGGTAATAGTAAAAGACCATTTTCCATTACCACTGATTGAAGATCTGTTGGATCGGCTGCAAGGAGCAACAGTTTTCAGTACCATCGATTTAAAGACTGGATTTTTCCATGTAGATGTTGAAAATGAGAGTCGAAGATTCACCTATCTCGTTACACACAGCGGACAGTACCAGTTTTTAAAAGTTCCTTTGATTGACGAACTCTCTTGGGGTATTTCAGAGACACGTTAAAGGGGGTTTCTACCCTATGTTATAAAAATATTCAATTTTTTTTTTTACATTTTCGGATAGATATATGTTTTAGGAATACTGTGTAAAAATTTCTTTCGGCTGTTATGTGGAGCGGTGTCAAGCGCGCTGTGCCGTAGCGCATATTTTCAAACCTGTTTTTCTCAAAACTACATTTTTGGAGCTCATGGAAGTCCTACAGGGCGCAAAAACTAACCAATCGCTATGAAATTTTTTACACATATTCTTTAGGATATTGTTCAGCGTTGGTAGTAGAATTGACGAAAAATATTAAAAATTGTTATTTTAAAAAATTAATTATTAACAACGAATAGGCAAAAAATACATTTTTTTCTAAAAAAAAGCTCATAACTTTTTCATTTTTCATCCTTTTTCCCAATTACACTACCAGTGTCTAGATTAAGAAAAAATTTTAATTTTTGTATTCAGACTTCACTTGCGAACGGGACTTCCATAAGGACGAAATCGGAATGCCATTGGAAAATTCCCCCACTTCCCCATTTCACGGATCTCCGAAAAAAAATTTTTATACATAGAATTTAGTTTTCCCAACAACTGTTTTATTCCTTGAACCTTCATAATGCCGTTCTTAACCCGTTATGATACGGCTATCCCATATGTCGACGACATTATAAACCCTGGTAAAACTGAAGAAGAAGTTATCCCCAATCTAAGAAATGTTTTGAAGCGTTGTGAAGATTATGGTTTAGTCATCAATTTAAAGACATGTTGCTTTTTAAAGTGTGAAATTGAATTTTTGGGGCATACTATAAAGAATCAGACGATAAGTATCTCAGGCGCAAAGACCAAAAAAAAATCGGGTGACTACATCATATTGTTCCCATAGGAACGATCGGTGGATAACAGTGACTTTGGTCAATATCTTGGCTATGCTAGGATTGTAGGCCGTTCTTTCGCAAATATTAGCCTTTTTAGATAAAACGTTTTTCCACTTTAATGGCTATGGGTAAGAAAACAGTTAGCAAAACAGTTGCAAGGGTATACAAACGTTGACGCGGTCGAAGTTAGCCCCGGCCCTCTGGTTCGATTATAGTCAAGACTTTTACAGATTTGTTAAAGAACGATGCAAAATTTATATTCAACGAGAGTCAGATAAAATTTTTAATTTGCTCAAACAGTTGATTACATCTACAATGGAATTAATCACAATACTACAACAACAAAGCTCAGTTTTTGGAAATCCAGCTCAAATTGTTTCTGACACAGGCTCTACGTTTACCTTTGATGAGTTTAAGAAGTATTGCAAGGCAGAAAATATCGAATTTCACGCAGTTACGACTGGTCTTCCACAAGCCAACGGACAAGTGCAACGCCTTAACGCAGTTATTATATCCGTGTTGTCTAAGATATCAATAGCAAATGGTATAAGTTTGTCGGCAAAGTGCAACAAACGCTTAACTCCACGTACAGCATAAGCACACATTCATCGACGTTGGAACTTCTGATTGGTATAAAGATCCACGCAGAAGACGATCTTAAGCTGAAAGAAATAATTCACGATGAGATGATTTAGATTTTTAACGACAACAGAGATAAGCTCTGCAATCTAGCGAAGCAACAGATTCATCGTATGCAAGAAGAAGACCTGCAACTTACGTCGCAGACCTGCTTCTACATATAAAGTCGGTGATCTGGTAGCTGTTAAAGAAATCCAACTTGGAAGAGGTTTGAAGCTGAAGCCCAAATACTTAGGTTCGTACCGCATTACCATGGTAAAGGCCAGATATATAGAACATGGTCAAAGATACATTGTTCAACGAGGGTCCTAAGCGAACTACGATTTGCGATGCCTATAAGAAGCCGTAGGGCGAATTTAGCGAAAGGCAAGGCAGTCGAACCGAAGAGACGAGCGAGTACGGTTGCAATAAAGATGAAAAGACAACTAATTGCTAAATATTCAAATAACTAGTTTTACATTAAATAAACTAAAATACTACAAACAAATATATTAAATAAAACAAATTCCCACAATAATTATCCCCTCGTCAATCCTTGTAATGGGTCCCAGTTGACTGGGCTGCGTACGGCACATAGCTGTGATTGCCCTGAGTGTAGTCTGCGAGCTCATATGTAATGCTTAACCAGATTGCAAAATGTTACGTGATTGTTTTTAACGCATTCGTTGACCGCCTTCACTCCGCTGCTACGTTATCATGCATCTGTATCTGTACCACGGGGAAAATTATGACATTAAACTGACTATGGAGACTGTTGTGAACTGTTCGGTAAAAATAGATTTCAAATCTGCTTCATCGACAATATATGGGTTTATTATGTTTGATTTGGCAAGCGTAATAGTAAGCGTAACGTCTTGAATTTCTGTAATTAGCATTCTATTTGTTGCTAGTAACGTTTCGTAAATGTGTGGGATATCGGTAATTTCACCACTTCTGGATTGTATTATTTTATTAACTATATCTGTAAGTAAATCGATTTACTGTTGAGTTTCTGTTTTAATTATTATTTGTCTATTGTTAGATTGAATTAACTGTGCTTCTGTTATTTTAATTTTTTCCAAATCTGCCGCATCAGGCGTTCCTGCCACAACCTTTAGTGCAGTGCCCAAAAATTCTAAACTTTTTGCTATCCTGTGGTGTATCATTAAAACGGATAAAAGATTTTGAACATGTTTTATGTTTACTTCTATAAATTTTCGCATGTGCGTCAAGGGGAATAACTCAGCCAGTTTTATGGTATCGTCTATGATTTTCGCGAATTCGGTCAGGTTAGTCGAGTGTCTTACATTGCTGCGTTGCTCCCATATTAAAACATTGCCGTCTAGAACGGGAATGAAATTTGCATTGGGGCAGTCGGTAATGCGTGCCCCTGCTGCGGGAAAGGTAAACAAGGACTTTAGTAACTGTGTGGTTTGATGTAGCAAATAAAGAACTTAATCAAAATTGCTTTAAATTGTCCTTATGGACCACCCTCCCCTTAATAAGTACAGACTTTCCCAGGTCTGCTTGTACGCGTCCCTCAGAACGCAATGGGGATAGTTTGTTTCCCAATCTTTTATTATCTTTAATGAATACCTTGTCACCTACGTCAAATATCCTATCTCCTATCCTATTGCCTATCTGGGTTGCATCTGTTGAGTTTATCTTGCTGGGCTTTGTTTATTCTTTCTTTAATATTTTTCCGCAAGTCAGTGTCTTCTGCATAAAAAACGTAAATTGGCTTTTCTTCTGTAACCGAATGAACATTGTTGAATTGAACTGAATTGTCACAATTAATTGTCTTTATTTTAGGAAAAATATGGAGATATGGAATATGGGGATGGTATTATCCGTTATTGGTTGGGATAATAAGGTTTGTACAACAGCAAATTGGGAAAACTTGTCCACTCACGTCAGAAATAGCTTGTCAGTGAAGCATATATCAATATGCAGCTTTTGGCCGGAATAAAGCGGTATGCGCGTTTCCCCAAGCTTTTGTTTTTTTGGGTGACGGTCGTACTTAGCAGTAGTGCAGACTTTACAGCTTAAGACAATTTCATTGGTTAATTTGGCCATTTTTGGAAAGTAATACTCCCGAAGTATTTGTTTGATATTATCTCTATGTGGTCGATTATGTTCGGTATTAACTGTTTGAATTTGATCATCTTTGTTGGTGTTATCGGTTACCATATTCGTGCACTGTTAAAACTTTGTTGTGGGGAAAAGTCGCGAGTTAAAACCAAAATATTAGACGGTTTCTTTAAAAAATGTTGTCCTTTCTTTCGACACTCTCATGTTTGGCGTTGCAAAGCAGTTGGAGCACGGTGTCAATGTGTTTGACATGCTCGGCTTCATTTCCAGAAAATACTAGCACGTCATCTGTAGATGACGTCTACGTATAGACGTATGCTTCCTGCACTTTTCAAACCAAAGGGTAAGCGACAGAATTCGTATTTGTCGCCGTTTACTGAGTTCGCCGTTTTTCGCGCGATCCTTTTCAGCTAGATAAATTTGGTGGTACCTAAATTTTAAATCCAATGTCGCAAAAAATTACCTTTCCAAGATTCGCTAGAATTATTGGAATGTTTGGCATTGGGTACCGGTCGGCAATGGTCCGCTCGTTTAACTTTCGAAAGTCAATGACGAGTCGTTTTTGTTACCGTTTAAGTTAGCCTTTTTCGTCAACAACCCCTGCAGGATTGTTGTACAAAGACCAAAATGGTCTTATAATGCCGTTATTCAACAGCTGAGCGATTTCATTGTTAACGAAATCGTCTACACGCATAGGATATGGGTAAAGCTTGGAGTACACTTCTTGGTTGTCTATAGTGTAATTTGTGGCAATGACTGAAGTGTTATATGGCAATGCCTTGTTAAAGGTTGAAAATGCGCCGATCCTGTTCAGTATTAACTTTTTAATTTCCTCTATTACGCTATCAGGAACTACTATGTCACCAATGCGTGTCGTATTGCCATATGTAATACTACCGATGTGTAAGTTTAGGGTTACTCCTGCCTGCGTTAGCAGATCGAAGCCTATTATAGTATCAAATGTATCAAAGGTACCTAAAATAAAAAACGGAGCATTCTCTCCGATAATTCCCATGAAGCATTTTTATACCCTTGCAGAGGGTATTATAAAATTGGTCAGATGTTTGAAACGCACGGAGGGAGACGTTTCCGACCACACAAAGTATATATATTCTTGATCAGCACGCAAAGCTGAGTAAAAATTTAATTACATTTGCTTGTTTTTTTCTATCCTAAAAAAAAACACGAAAAACTGCCATTTTTAGGCCTCCTAAAGCAGGCTCACCCCTTAAGTAACAATGGAATGAAATCAGAATTTAAGGTCAAAAAAAAATGTACTCAAATTTTTTGCCGCCACTGTATAAGGCATTTCATTGATGATGTGTTGCTTATGGCGTTGCAACCTTTTCCATCCACAATAGTTAGTTGAAGTGAATGATTAATGGAAAATTTTGTTTCTGGAATTCCAAATTCGGTTGGCTTTAGGTCATTTATTTAGCCCTAAAGTACTGCTCTTCTTCAAGGGATAGTGTGGTGGTCTGCTTTTAAAATTGCAGTCTGATCGGTCTACAATAGCGAGTAGACGATGGCCTAGGATTTTTATTATTTTAGAGTCTGTTTTAGTTACAAGCTAAAGTGGGACGTACGATGTTAAAAATAGGCTTATATCGTCGTCAATACGGTTAGTTTGTTTGTATTCACTGTGGCCTATGCTGCCTCCTCCTTTGCCAATTAATGTTAAATTATTCTCCGTTTCATCAATACCATTTTCAATTGAGCTCTTTTAAAGCTGTAAACTGCTCGAAGCTGTGTTGTCGAGAAGACTTTGCAGTTCGACTTTTGCATATGGGCATTTCCGCCGAAGTGTCAACCAAGAGCAAAAAACTAAACCATCTTCGACATTTTCTTTATTATCTATCTTTTGTGATAAGCTTTTACACGATAAAAAGTTTACCAAAATATGTTTATCACATTACAATCAATTAAAAAAAAAATCGGAATTATAATGTAACCCGCATTGTTTGCAGATTATCGGGTTTTCTTTGCCCACTTTTATAGGTTCCGTTCGACACCGACAAAGAGGATTAGTTTACATTGTGCAAAAAATTAGGAGACTCAGAGATCAAGAGAAGTTAAAAAGTAGGGAGCAAATATAGTATTCAACTATGAATAATGAAATTTTCTAAGTATGTTCGTTTGACACGGTATGTGCGAATTACTACCTTTCTACAAAAAACACCTACTTATTTTTACAGGTCCGCACACTGCGACGTGCGTGAAGCTACACAATGATTTGTCTCTAATATGCAAATAATATGTACAGATGTGTGTATCTACCTTATAATGAAGTCCTATATTTGTCGGTGTATTGATTGTATGGAGCATGTTGTAATGTTGTTCTTGGTCTACTATGTTTGCTGCGTCAAAATTTGGTGAATGTCCACTAGCGGCACAGTGGGCCGTGTCGTTTTTTACACTTTGTTCGTCTAGTTTTTAGCCTCGATTTGGTTGTCCCTATATACATATCACAGTTTTCTTCATTGGTCCCGTACAAGGTATTTTATAAACTAAGTTGCTCTTGTTCATTGTATCAATCTTGCTTTTTGTCCTGTTGAATTTACTCCATAACGTGTTGTTGGGTTTGTGTGCTATCTGTAGTTGTTCTGTGTCATAGCAATCCGAGTTTAATAATCTTTCCGAGAGTTGTCGGTCATATGTGACGGACATGAAGCGTTTTGTCGTGGTTGCTCTATTGGTTTTCTTCTTGTGATATTTTAGTAATGGACATCCTTATGGTGTGGTTTGAAAAGTTAATATCTTTTAAAATTCGTCTAATTTCTTTCTTCGTTTCTTCATGAAAAATTGGGTACGATATGTTAAGCATACCGTTGTATACAACCTCTTCCTGTATTCATTATCATCGACTTCGGTTGTTTGGAGTTGAAGTTGATGATCCGTCCTGATGCTGTTGGTTTTTTGTACTATTTTAATTTTAGTTTTTTTTTAGTTTTCTCGTCTGTGTATTGATGCGTCTAGATAAGTCAGTTTGTTGTCATTTTCTACCTCTATTGTAAACGTTATGTGAATCTCGTCTTCTTTAATTATGGCAAGAAGGTCATCTACATATTTCGTCACAACTCTAGGTGGTCGCTGTAGTGTTTTCATCATTTTGTCTAAGTGTTCTTCCATAATTATGTAGGCTATTATTGGTGACGCAGGTGATCCCAAAGGCATTCCTTTAGTTGCGTGTATGTATATGTTGTCCTTGTATCCTATAGACTATGCAAGTACATAATCAACATATTAAAAAATCTAACGGCAGACTCAACATACAACATAAAGAACGCCTCAGAATTTAACCCATTTTGAACCACTGTTCGACTTTTCGAACAGTAAATTTGGTATATTTTTGAAAAATTCTCTTAAATTTTTGTTTTTATTTAGGTCAAAGGAATGAATGCAGTTAGTTAGTTAGATTTGTTGTCTTTTAAGATAAAATAAGGATTTTTGTTTACGATTATTTCTTTGGAGCCATTTTGGGGTTTTAAAATAAGCTTAATTTTAGACCATATTTCTGTAAACAATAATATGTAATATGAAAATATTTTTAAATAAAATATTAGTTTTATTAATTGCAAATACTTCAAACTATTTGCATATAATTTAAAATTTTAAAATTATTAAGTATAGTACTAAAAAAAAATATCAAAGAAGCTAACATCGGCTATGCCGAAGTTTATATACCCTTGCAGTCCTTGGTAATAATAATTTTACATGTTCAAAAAAATCAATATATGTAGAAACAAAACAATTTTACTCTCTATTTTACAATTTCGTTCTTCTTCTTCCCTCATTCCCAAAGCAAAGCAACGGACGCATACACATACAGTTCATGTAGCGTTGCGTCTGTGTGTGTATGCATGTACTCTGTTGATGACGAAAGACGTAGTAGACAGCAAGCAGCGCTGCCGGCAGAGCTGGGAGCAGAGCCGATTATTATATTGACTGTAACTTGTGTTATATTATTATATTTATCCGATCACATTCAAATTTTGGGATCTGGGGTTTTATATCCAATATTATCACATATGTAAATTTCATAGCATACTCCGATTTTAATGAAAATGTTTCTTCTAGTTCTTCAGGAGCTATATGATATAGTGGTCCGATCCTGATGGTTTTCATACTTTATTTTTCCCGGGTAATAAAAAACCCCGAAAAAAATTTTCAGCCCGATAGCTCTTAAGACGGCTGAGTAAAACGCATACGCACAGACGGACGGACAGACGGACAGACGGATATGGCTATATCAACTCAGCTTCTCATGGTGATCAAGAATATATATACTTTATGGGGTCGGAAACGTCTCCTTCTGTGCGTTACAAACATCTGACCAATTTTATAATACCCTCTGCAAGGGTATAAAAAGCCCTAAAACGTCTGTTCGAAAACTCGAACATTGGCCATTCACCACGAATTTACGCTCAGTACAAATTTGAAAAAAAACGATCTCGGCACGCCTGTTATACATTTACGGTAAATGTCGCCGTATTTGTTTTAATTCATTTTTCGATCAGCTGTGGAATTAAAACGTGTATGCATTAAGTTCTATTGTGAAATTCTGAAGCATAAATATCATAAATATAAAATTGAAATTTGTGATCATTTTGTGTTCAATCGAGTAATAAAATAAAATTTTGGTAAACATATAGTAAATTTCTGTTTATGTGAATATAAATTCATGTATTTAGCCAGGAATGGACACTAGCTTGGACAAATCCAATCCCAGCGGGAGCACCGTGTACCAACGACGAATTGCACTTTGCATTGAAGATGTTTTACAAGAACTTGAAGACAGTGTTGATGATGAGATTGAATTTGTTACTGCTCTGCCACCAGCTGTAGTTGATACGATAACTGATGAGGAAGATATTGATGATGATTTATAACGAAGAATCTTTGGAAAAAGACATCGCTGGATGTTTCGAAATAGAAACTCGCAAAGACCGCCAAGGCTTGTCTAACATAATTGATGACAATTCTGTAAAAACAGGAGAAGTCGGTAACTCAAAATATAAGTTGCCAACTGAATTTGATGCTCCAAAATGGAGAAACGTATATGAAAAAAAACCTCTTAAGTTCGCATATCTGAATAACCCAGAACCACTTAATGACACTAAACTCGCAATTCAACACAAATTGCCATCGGATATATTTTTTAGTTTTTTTGATAGTGAGATGTGCGATCTCATTGTCACTCAATCAAAATTATACGCTACGCAACACAATGATTTCCAATTTGCACAATCCTTTGATACGGTTCTTTTGAAACGATTTATTGGCATTCTAATATTGTCTGGATATAATAACAAATAAACAACTACTGGTCCACAAATATAACACTAGGATCCCCGGTCGTAAAGCAGACCATGTCGCGAACGATGTTTAAAAAAATAAAACAAAACCTACACTTTGCAGATAATAACAATCTAAACAAACACAATAGATTCAGCAAAGTACAACCTCTTTTTCAGCTAATGAATGAAAAATTTCTCCAATTCGGAGTATTTGAGGAACATTTATCCATCGATGAGCAAATGCATCCATATTTTGGTCGTCACAGCTGTAAGATATACATGAAGAATAAGCCAATTAAATTTGGATTTAAAACAATTATTTACAAATATTTCTATCATAACTTTAGGTGACATGGATGCAAAATTTGATAATGTCAATAATATTGTCTGTTGTCGCTGGCAGGACAAACGAGAGGTCACGTTGCTTTCCAATTTCTCTAATGTATACCCGCTAATTTCTACATCGCGCAGGAAACGTCAGCTTGATGGACAACCCAGCCAATGTGTTGTCCACCAACCTAATCTTATTAAAAACTACAATGCCTATATGGGTGGAGTAGATTTGCATGACAATGCAGTGTCTAACTACCGCATTTCGATTAGATCGAAAAAATGGTGGTGGCCACTTTGGTTGGCCATTTTGGAGTCTGCCGTTGTCAATGCATGGAAGCTCCAATGTCTTACAGAGAAAATGCTTGCAAAAATATGCCACAATTGGAATTTCGGGTTGAGCTTGCAACAAATTTGCTACTTACCGAAGATAACATCGATAAGGAAGACGTTCCAGTGGAATCTGAAGATGAAGATGAATATGTCCCCATTTCTAATATTCCAAGAGTCTCTGGAAAACACTTGCTGGTTACGGAGCACAACAAAAAGGCACGTCGTTGCAAGGTTTGCACCCAAAAACCCACTATGCGACTATGTGAAAGATGTCAAGTGCATTTGCATATAAATAACTGTTTTGCTGTGTACCATAAAGATAAATAATTAACCATAACATAGAATGCTTAACTAACTAAGAACCGCCTTTTATTTTATAAATTTTAACAACTTTTCGAAATTCAAAATTAGAAGCAATTCTGAAAATGTTATAGTGGGAAACAGCCATTGCTAAATAGGTAGATTTTTTTAACCACAGATTTGGATTCCTTGTATGCTAATTACCCTAAAAAAGTCATTTTGCTCCTTAAGATCAAACATTTTTTTGGCTTGGACCGAAATGGGTTAAGACAAGGATTAATGACACATACATTTGCGACGTCATTTGACGTAGTCTCACTTTTTCCATTAATAGAATTGGCACTTGACACTATCAGGAAAAAAAAATAAAATAAATGATAATAATACATACCTTCTGTATAAAAAGTACCGGGAATTGTTTAAAAAACACAGAATTTTTTATTTATTCCTCAAAATCTATTTTGTCGTCTTCAAAGTAATCCCCATTGTTGGTAATGCACATGTGAAAACGGCGAAACCAATCTTTCATGCACTTCTGGTACGCCGATTCTGGTATGGCCTTTAGGACCTGCTGCGAATTCCGTTTGATGTCATCAATTGACGAAAAATGAGTACCACGGAGTGGCAATTTCAGTTTCGGGAAAAGAAAGAAGTCGCACGGTGCCAAATCAGGCGAATACGGAGGATGGTCGACAGTTTTGACCGAGTTTTTGGCTTTGTAATCGGCCACAATCGTGGCTCTGTGCGCTGGCGCATTGTCGTCGTGTAAAATCCACGAATTGTCTCGCCACAATTCGGGCGTTTTTCGCCGGATATTTTCCCTTAAACGCCTCAAGACACTCAAATAATAGTCTTTATTGACTGTTTGGCCCTCGGGGAGAAATTCCGAGTGAACGACACCCCAGAAATCGAAGAACACAGTCAGCAAAGCCTTCAATTTCGAGCGGATTCGGTGCGCTTTTTTGGGATTTGTCTCGTTTTCCATTCGCCATTCAGACGATTGCTGGCTTGTTAAGGTGTCGAACTCATAGACCCATGTCTCGTCACCAGTAATAATGCGATTCAAGAAGTCTGGACCACGCGAAATCATGTCTTCGGCCACCTGTTTTCGATACTCTTTTTCAAAGAAATTCAGGTCTTTCGGGACCAGTCGAGCGGCGACACGTTTCTTGCCCAAAACATTGGCCATGAACGATCATTTTATCAATGTTTACTTCACGGGCTATTTCTCTCACACTTAAACGACGATTTTCCAACACTGAATCTTTGATTTTTTCGATGTTATCGTCAGTGGTAGACGTGGATGGCCGCACTAAACCTCTTTAAACGCACTAAACCACTCGTACGCCCGGGTTTTCGACAATGTTGAGTCACCATAGGCTTTCCTTAACATTTTCAGTGCATGAGCACACGAAATTTCGTTTGAAACACAAAATTTGAGGCACACTCTTTGTTCGACTATTTTTTCCATGTTGAAATTCGCAGAGCAACAATGAGGTAGACTTGTTTGGACAGCTGCCATAAACAAACTAGTTGACAGATAGAGTTTAGACTCCGGTTAGTAATGAAGGAAAGTAGTGCCAAAATAAGAAAAAAAAAATTTTACCGCTACCTATTACGCGGTTCATTTAAATGACAATTTCCCGGTACTTTTTATACAGAAGGTAGATCTGACTATAAACTTCGTGAACACTCCAATGTACAAAAAACGGCACTTATGGCCCACTGTGCCGCCAGTGCACATTCACATAATAGACCAACAACAACATTACAACAAACGTTATACTTTGGAAATGCTGCACATAATAAATACTACGACAAATATAAGACTTACGTGCGGACGTGTAAAAACAAGTAGGTGTTTCTAGTTGCTGTTGTTTATTTTTGTTTTTATTTATTCAACAAATTGACCTCGAGCCGGTTTAGAAAAACGAATTCAACGCGCGTTCTAAGCTAGCAATTTAATCTCTTTAGTTAGCATCAGTGTTTGCATTTGCTGCTACATAGCAGCAATTTCAATAAAAATATTGTTCTGCTCCTGCTACTGCTCTGATTTCAAAGGGCTAGGTAGCATAGCAGAGCACAAACGGAAAACGATTGCTCTTCTGCTCTGCTCCGCATACATCGTCGGAGCATACAGTACCACAAAAATTTATTTTGTTTACTCCGCTCTCATCTCGCTTTTAATGCTTGTGCTATTGCTACAACTACAAATAGCGTATCGAAAATTTTTTGCTCTTGCTATTGCTCTGTGCTTCGACGATGTATGCTACGGAGCAGAGCAAAAGAGCAATCGTTTTCCGTTTGTGCTCTCTGCTATGCTACGTAGCCCTTCGAAATCAGAGCAGTAGCGGGAGCAAACAAAAAAAACTCCGACGTAGCATAGCATTTTCAATCCCTGGTTAGCATATTCTTTCAGCAAATCGATTTTAATTAATTTGCGGAGGCGGAAGTGGACGTGGCAAAAATTTAAAACAAACTTGATCACTGTTCTTATCAGTCGAGTCTACAAACCAAAAACTCTTATAGTCTCCTACGGACGGAGCGATGGACGGACGGACGGGCATGGCTAGATCAACTCGGCTGTTGATGCTGACTAAGAATATATATACTTTATAAATTTTGGGGATTTTAATATACCATTTTATTCTGTGGGTGCATGGTATAATGAGCTAATGCAATTTGTTATTTCTCGTCTAAAAGAGAAGAGAACAAAAGATAAGGGATAAAACTTGATCTCGTCACGTTGTCATTTTCGCTTATGCGTGCATTTCAATAACATGTGCGTTTGTAAGTGAGCTTTTTTATAGGCCAAGAGAAGTTGCAACGAATGATCTTGACTTGCCAAGTGAGGGCCCGTTTAGCCAACAGCCGTTTTCTGTTGACCTGAGGAGAACACAGAAATAAATTGGATTGGAATGGCGATGGGAATGGCGAATGGCCTCTTCACCCGGAGAGTCCGAGCCTTAAGATTACCGCCAGTTGACATGGCCTTGGTTGTGATGCAAGCTGCCATACAAACGGAAAAGTCACACACAGTGACTTTTCCCAATAACTTCGTTTTTTTTATGCGATTTCATAATGGTACTAAATATTTTACATTTGATTTTAACTATTGATGACTGTTCTAGATTTCAAGATCGGTTGAAAACAGTGACTTAAATCAATAACTTTATTACTTTTTACACCATTAGAAAAAAAATTCTGTTGATGTGGATCCAAAAGATACATACATACAGCTGCGAGCAAAAAAATAGTAGTGGCATCACCTATTTTATAAATATCACAGAAAGTTATGTTATCGGGGCAAGCCTGCGACTTCTTGGCATGCAAATTCGGCCTTTTATTAATTATATTATAAACAAAAAAAACCATTTTTGTTTGTGAATGGTATCTTACAATATTTTAAGAGTTTAGACTATAAACTAGGCCTTTCTACTTAGGTGTTTATTTACATATTTACATGACATATGGCGTATGCGATGACATAACTAAGTATTAGGGGAAAAAAGACAAAGAAGTAGAAAAACCCCAAGGAAATTTATTACAAGCTAAATTAAATACGAAGACTAAACCTAAATGGCTATGCCAGATTATTTATATGCGTATATGTTGAATCATGACACTTGGTTATGAAATTTTGCGTTAATCGCAATAATCTAAAATCTACCAATTCAGCATTGGCTCGACAATGTAGGTCAATCGTAGAATGATGCCACGGGAGATTTAAGATAAGCTTCAAGACTTTATTCTGGCTGATTTGCAATTGGCTTATGTGACATTTGGCTATATCTTACCATACTGGAGCACCGTAAAAAGTTACTGCTTGGAAAATTGACCTAAACAAAAACATTTTATTTTCTATATTAAGTCTCGAGTTTCTATTTATGAACGGACTATACGGACTATATGTTTGAGTTTTTTGTTTGTATTGGATATATGGTCCTTGAAGGTAAGTCTTTTGTTTTAAAATAATGAACAAGTTAATATCAGACTATTAATAATTAGTGACATGCCTATTGTTCCACAGTACGGCTGCGCTGCGACGCGGCATCGAACCTTTCACTTTCTGACACCTTTCTGGTGTTAGGGCTTTTATGTACACTCTATAACAGTCTAAGGACCTCTTTTGGCTTTGCAGCAGTCTAAGGACCTCTTTTAGTGGTTGGCTTTGGCTACTGCCTCTTAAAGTCGCACTACAAATTTTCGATCGGGTTCAGATCGGGCGACTGTGCGGGCTACTCCATTACATCTACTCTAGCATTATCGATACGAGCTTTTGCCACTTTCCTTGTGTGTTTCGGGTCATAGTCTTGTTGAAAGACCTAACAAAGTCATATCTTCATGTGAAAACTTTACTTCCTCAATAATTTTAACGTACACATGTTTGTCAATGATGCCTTCTATGCAGCATATAGGACCAACACCGTATTAGGACAGCCCGACATCAACACACTTTATCTGACATGTTTAATAGCCTTGGTGGTGTACTGTGCACAGTACACCGTGTTTTTCTGTATGTTGAGACATTTCTCCACAGGCCATTTTATGGCCTTTTGAGCATTTAATCCGTTCTTTTATGTTCTTCTGTGGGAGAAGCGGAACTTTTCGAGGCTGCGAGCGTTCAAGTTATTTTGAAGTAACTCTCACCGCACTGTCCATGAAGAAATTTTACTGTTTTTAATTCTGAGTGCTACAATAATTATTTACAACGCTTTGTTGGAACGTTCAAACTTTCAAGGCTGCAAGTCTCTGATACTCCCAAGGAATTCTGTAATTTCGTAAACTCAAAGCGAAATTCTATTTTGCTTCTGTCGTGAGTATTTTTTTACCACACCCATGAATGAAATGGTTTATTAAAGTCGCCAAATTGTATGTAACAGGCAGTAGGAAGCTTTTCCGACCCCATAAAGTATATACACTGGCGGTCACGGATTTTTTAACGTGTTTTTTTTTTTTTTTTTAGTTCTAATTTTCTCGGCTCCCAAATAACTTAATCGAATAATTTTTTCTGTAATTGGTTATTGTGTTCAGATTATGAACCGTAAAAATGGTCTTCATAGTTTAATCCGTTTTTTTCACAGGTGCATTTGAACAAATAGAAGTCCTTTTTTTGGGGGGCATTTATTTAAGACGTTTTTTCCAAAATCTTAAATATTGAAGATAGACGTTTGAAATCTTCGAAGATGTTGAAGATCTAGCAAAACTAAGATAAACTGCATACCACTAATTTTGGATTTAGCCCCAACTTTCAATTTGGGGCCAATTGAAAATCTGAATTTTGTATGAAAATTTTTGGTCCTTTGGTCGAGTCCATTTTACGACACTAATTCATACTAAAGTACTTTTTTTCTTGAACTACGAAAGAAAGTAAATTGAATTTCCCGTCGAATGACATATTTTTCATTAAAATCGAATAAAAATTAGATAGTTTTTTTTGCCTATCAATATGAGACATTTTATGCAAAACTGCCCTTTTATTCTCCGTCTCTTTCTTTTTATGGGTATGACCCTTCCGAAGGACGCTGTTTAGATTGACGGCTGAAATTTACAGGTACTAGCCACATACGCCCACAAGCAGGCAATTAGTGTAACGCGAATTTTTTCGCTTCTAAGCCACTAACAATTCACAAACAGTTAACGTTAAGAATAGGGTTATAAGGAATTACAATCCTGGATTCCATAGCGAAGTCTACCGTTGTAACAACCTGCTGCAATTACTGAACTGCCTTTTGTTACGGTGCCTACCTTTGATGTGCTGCCTACCTTTGATGTGCTGCCTACTTCTGATGTGCTGCCTACTTTTGATGTATTGCCTACTTCATGCTAAATAAAAATGTATCACAAAATATATAAAAAGCATTATGAAAAACTTCGACCAAGCTGGGAGTCAAACCCCGGCCGCCCGATCGCCAAGCGAGCACACTAACAACAGAGACACGTCGACACTTTTGCCGTCGAGTTCTGTAGTTAAGCACGCATCTCATTTTCGCATCTATATCAACTATAAGATCTATGTATATGGATGGCTCTTTTTAGTGTCGCTTTTTCGTTTCATCGAGTCTCAAATCACTCCCAACGAAGTGAAGTTTTCACTTCAAAAACAAAAAAAAAAAAAAAAAAAAAAACACAAATTTTTTTATATTACAATATAAAGAAGAAAAAAAAATGAAATACTAAGAGAACAAAATTAATTTGAGGGAATTATATATGCCATAAAGATAAAACCAAAAGTAATAGAATTTCAAATGGACCAGAACATAGAAGTATTTAAAGAAAAGTTTCAGAAAGCGTACAAGTGCATAAATAAGACAATTTATATACACGCTCACAGACCATTAATAAGCACCTTGAAATTATCTTTAAGAGTTACAATAAAATAAAGAATAACAAAACAGAAATATGCAATGAATCAAGTAGTAAAATCTTCACCGAGCTAATATACAGCTTAAACAAACAACTAATAAGCATAGCATCAAAACATAATATAAAATTCACAATACCAGCAGATTCGAATCCAGAAGCAACTTTTGAACCTCTAGTAGGAAAAGACACGGAAGAGCAAGGTGTAGTAGACAACCCAGAAGACATTCAAGATATTAATACAAAACCAAAGATAATGCAAACAAAGATTGAATTTCTTAATACAGCTTCTAAGCTGATTCAAGAGTATGATGGTGGAGTAGAAACACTTCAAAGTTTCATAGATTCACTGGAATTAACCAATGAAATAAAAGCAGAACATGAAGAAACAGCTATTAAAGTCATAAAAACAAAACTAAAAGGGGACGTTAGACTACTAGTAACAAATGAAAACACTATAAATGGTATAATCCAAACATTAAAAAAAGAAATTAAGGGTGAAACAGTTCAGGTAGCAGAGGCAAGATTAATGAATTTAAAACAAAATGGTAAGAACGCAAGTCTATTTAAGCTAGAAATTGAAAATCTCACTAAATCATTAAAACGCGCGTTCATAACAGACAACGTAAATCCTGAAACAGCAAAAAAATATGCAACTCAGATAGCACTGAAATCAATTATAAAGAACTGCGAAAATGAAAAGGTTAGAACAATAATAGAAGCAGGCAATTTTACTGAAATGAATGATGTTGTAGCTAAATTTGTAAATACATCTACAAATATTGAACAGGATCACAGCGTGTTTTATACTAAAAGAAACAATTACACAAATATGAACTCGTACAATAATAATAGAAATTATAATAATAATTACCAAAATAAAACCCAAATGATAATACTAACTATAACAATACTAGGAATTACAATAACTATAGTAATAATTATAATCGAAGAAATTATAACAATAGAAATACAAAAATTAATTATCCTCATAAAACACAACAAAATAATAATGTTAGACTTACAAACGTAGAAGAAAATTCGGAAAACTCCGAAAGTCCTCTGATGTAAAAAATCATAGTTTAAATTGCAACCTTAATAGCTACATAACTTTAAACTTTGACGATGTAGGGACAATAAAATTACTATTAGACACAGGAGCTGATGTATCACTAATAAAACAAAAAATATTAAGAAAAGACAATACAGTCGATATATACAAACGGACAAAACTTAGTGGAATAGATAAAGACGTTCTATTTACAATAGGCGAAACCAGACTCAAGGTCAGCAATCTCTCAACGGTACACACCTTCCAAGTAATAGAAAATGATTTTCCCATCCCATGTGACGGAATTCTGGGGCTTAATTTTATAAAACAATTCAATTGCACACTCAATTATTCCACCAACAAATTAGTAATAAATCAAGATATAAAATTATAATTAACATAGGAATCAGTCAAAACACTCATTTGTTCTATATTCCATCCAGAACAGAAAAATGTACGCATTGCAATACCCTCAACCCATAACAACACCTTTATCTCTAATCAAGAATTGCACCCAGGGGTATTCGTTGTGAACACAATTACCTCTAAGACTAACCCATATGTCCGCATATTAAATACTAACAACACAGAGGTGCAAATTACAAATATAAACCTATTAAATGAAAACCTGTCCGATTATGAAATCTTAAAAATAGACAAACAACATGATTCAAAACCTAAAACTACAATAATGAACAAACTAGCACCCCATTTTCCCGACTTCGTGAAAGAGCCTCTACATAAATTATGCTCAGAATTTGATGATGTATTCGCAATAGAATCTGAACAAATATCCTCCAACAATTTCTATAAACAAAGACTCAAAGACACAACACCAGTCTACACCAAAAACTACAGGATAGCACACAGCCAAAAAAACGAAATCAATAAACAAGTAGACAAATTGATCAATGATGATATTTTATTATATTTATTATTATTGAACCATCAATGTCTGAGTTCAATAGTCCAATCTTATTGGTTCTTAAAAAGTCGCTACCTGGCAGCAATGAAAAACGGTGGAGATTGGTAGTTGATTATAGCAAAATTAACAAAAAACTAGTAGCGGATACATTCCCACTACCCAGAATGGACGATATCCTCGACCAACTAGGACGCGCTAAATACTTCTCTTGTTTAGACTTAATGTCAGGGTTTTATCAAGTAGAATTAGAAGAAAACTCTCGGGACATAACATAATTTTCCACAGATAAAGTCTCATTCAGATTCAAGCGATTACCATATGGATTAAAAATTGCACCAAATTCGTTTTTTAAAGAATGATGTCCCTTGCATTCACGGGTCTAGCACCATCCCAAACATTCCTTTATGTGGATGATCTAATTGTAATTGGGTGCTCTGAAAGTCACATGATTAGGAACTTAAGGAATGTATTTGAAACCTATCGAAGGTATAACTTAAAGTTGCACCCTGACAAATGCTCTTTCTTTAGACATGAAGTTACTTTTCTAGGACACAAATGCACAAATAAAGGAATTTTACCAGACGAAAGCAAGTTCAAAACGATTCAAGAATACCCGACTCCCAAGAATGGCGACGAAGCCAAAAGATTTGTAGCATTCTGTAATTACTACCGCAGATTCATTCCAAACTTTGCATACCATGCACAATTTATCAATAAATTATCAAGAAAAAATGTAGAATTTAACTGGAATGCAAACTGTCAATCAGCTTTCGAATACTTAGAAAACAATTATTAAGTCCACAAATACTCCAATACCCTGACTTCAATAAACAATTTTGTATTACAACTGATGCGAGCAAGATCGCATGCGTAGCCTTCCTAATCCAAGAATATGATGGACTCCAATTACCCATATCATACGCATCTAAAGCATTTACAAAAGGCGAAAGCAAAAGGTGAACAATAGAGCAGGAATTAACAGCAATAGATTGTGCGATTCAATATTTCAAACCATACATATATGGAAAAAAAATTCCTAATTAGAACTGACCATCAGCCATTAACACATCTATTTTCTCTAAAAAAAACTCCTCGTCAAAGCTTACTAGAATGAGGTTAGATTTAGAAGAGTTCGATTTTACTACAAAACACAATAGAGGACAAAAAAATTTCGCAGCAGATGCTCTCTCCAGAATTGAATTTCAAAATATAAAAAACATAGAAACTAATAAAATACTTAAAGTAGCAACAAGATCAGAAACAAAAACAATAACACATAAGGAAGACAACATTAACAATAACAGAATAGAAATACCAAGAAAATATGAAATAATAAATCCTAACGAAGCCAAAAAATATGCCCAACTTAGAGTCAAAAAATACAAATATTTTATTACCAAAGATAAAGAAAAGTTACTCTCCTTCAACATAGGCGATTTGATCATTAATGGAAGAATAGATCTAGATCGATTCCTTAAAAGGCTTGAAAAAGAATCCGGTGCTCAAAGAATCTATAAACTGAAGATAGACAAGTCAGAAAAACTATTCATGTCACTTACACTTAATAAACTAAAACAAAGAGGAAAAAAATTTAGAAATAGCAGTTCTACCTCAAGTAAAAGTAATAACAAATAAAGAAGAAATAAGAAATACATTAAATAAATATCATAATAACCCAATAGAGGGAGGTCACTGCGGGGTAAACAGAACGCTAGGAAAAATAAAAAGAGATTTTTTTTGGAAAAATATGTCACGAGATATTGCAACATACATCAAAAAATGCGAAAAGTGCAAACTAGCCAAAGTAACCAGACACAACCACTCCCCATTGATCATAACACCAACCCCTGCAACCACTTTTGACACAATAATAATATATACATACAAAAACAATGAATGGTAATGAATACGCAGTTACTATTATCTGCGATCTGTCCAAATATCTCATATCAATACCAATACCAAACAAAAGTGCAAAAGCGGTTGCAAAGGCAATATTTGAAAAATTCATTTTAATTTACGGCTGAATGAAAATAATTCTAACAGACATGGGAACAGAATATATGAATTCAATACTAATAGAACTTTGCAAAAATTTTAATATAACTAAAATTAACTCCACGGCGCACCATCATCAAACTCTTGGAACAGTAGAAAGGTGCCGTAGAACTTTCAATGAGTACATCAGGTCATATATATCCATTAAAAAAGCCGATTGGGATGAATATCTAGCATACTTCACATAATGCTTTAACACCACTCCATCCATCGTACATGGTTTTTCACCTTTTGAACTAGTCTTTGCGAAACATCCTAAAACTGTCCCTTTTTCATCAGAAATAAAATTTAAACTACAAATAGCACAAAATAGAGCAAAACTGCTTATCGAAAAATTTAAAGCGTTGCAAACAGAAACATATGATAAAAACACAAAAAAAGTATCGCTAACTGAAGGACAAGAAATACTTTTAAAAAATGATACAAGACATAAATTAGAAAACAAATGCACAGGCAAATACAGAGCATAGGTCCTAAAAATAATATAGTAATAACTGATGATAAAAACAAAAAGCAAACAGTACATTTAGATAGAATAAAAATAATATAAGAAAGGTGAAAAATATTTATATTTTTCTTTTTGAAAAAAAGGAGGTGTAGTATACTTTTAGGGATAGGATTAAGCCACATACTTTTAGGGATAGATTATAAGTAACATAATAAGCACATAATTTTCGCACCCATTTCCGACCCATTTGCCCGTTTGTGTAGGATATTAATATTCTTGAAAACATTGCCAAATAAGAATTCCTCAACAACTAAAACTTTTCTGCTGGAGACTCGTTCGTCACGCCATATGCAATACTGTGAGCGCTTGATGACCGACAATTTACAGTTTTAATATATGGTCGTACATATATGGTTCTCATTTTAAAAAATATTTTTACCACAAGGACTTGCACTATATATAAATATCAAAATTATACTGAATCCGTTTGAATCGCGTTTGTTATAGACCATACAAATTGGTATAACCTCAAAAACTACATTTCTGGTCACACACATACAATATTACGTAGTACATACCTTATATAAATTATTTAAATAGGTATTGACACAAAAAACATTAATATATTTATTAATTGAATGGATTCAAAAATGCCACAAAATGCAGTGAAATTTTCTCAGGCCACGTGCTAAACAGCTGTTTACTTTGAAAGCTTGAAGCTGATCAGTAGTGTAACTAAAAGCTCTCACGAAAGCTTTTTAAGCTTTGTCAAGTGTTGCCAAATGAGTTTTAAATAAGTTAAAATTGACTTATATCCCACTAGATTGCTCAGTTGGCCCACTGTGCAACGGGTGAAATTCTCATGTTTGGCGCTTTTTTATAGATATTTTATGGATATATTGTTGTTCTAAGAAATTGGTCAACTATTTTCCAAACTTACTTTTTCCCATACATTACAAATCTGCAGTCACTTTGAAAAATTATGAAATTTCATAATTTGTTTAAATAATTTTGCAAAAGTAATGGCGAATTCGTAATCAGCGACCCCGAAAACTCCCGAGTGTAAATTTTCAAGCCATTTTCTGAACTACTATAATAATTATGGTCAAATGAAAATTTAATAAAACAAAAGAGCTTTTAACGCGATTATCTCGGAATTATGTTTTTCAAAAAGTTTTTAGCTGATTTCAAAAAATTGTTTTTAATTGTTCGTAATTGAGTTGGTGTGTACTTGGACAAAGAATTGCTGCGTATGATTTTTTTATATTAATATTACAAATTTTTTAATACATTTTATAAGACGAAAAAAGTGGACTTTTTAAAAACATCAATCCCGTTTGCAAAAAAAAAAAAAATATTCGAAATGTTGATCGTTCAAATACATCACAATACACTTTACTAATAAAATTGTTGTGTTTTTTTGCTTTTAGGTGAGCTGCTGGACTGGCATCGTGGTCACGGGAAGCCTCGGAAAAAAAGCCTTTTGCGGAACTTGTTGTAACTTTTATAATTATTAAATTAACATTTTTTTTATTTTGTCAATCTGGTTTTTAAGTTCAGACATTGCACTACGCAAAACGTGTAAAAAATTTTTAATAAAAATGTCTTCATGCCTTTACAAAAATACAAACTTTTACCCATTTTCCCGCTCCACAACATAGCCCCTCCCTTAAGACACCTTAGCTCTTCCTTCTTGTGAAAGCACGTTGATGGGCGACAAAAGCATGATGCTGCTGACGACAGATTGCATGGCATCAACGGTGGACCTAGCTCTGTGGAAACCATATTGCATAGGTGAGAAGTCACTAGCCGCTTGAATTTCTGCCTCTATTTTGATGCTGAGAACCCTCTCAAATAGCGGCATTAAGAAGACAAATTGTCCTATGTGCCGAGGGGTCATCTATAGGTGTGTTTGGTTTTGGAATCAGCACCAGACTCTGCCCTTTCCTTCTGTCCACCGTTGGTGGCTAGTTTTAGGACCTTGTTAGGGATGGTATCCGGGCCAGGCGCCTTATCATTTTGTAACCTCGCTGCTGCTATTAACACCTCTTCTCCATTGATGGGCCAATCCACTGCAAAGATGTATGCTTCATCTCCTTTTGCGCCCATTGATGAGGGCAGGGTAGCAGCTATACGACCCCTTATCTCCGATTTTGGCTCAAACGTAGCCGTGAGACGAGTAAATTGACTGCATAGCCGGCACGTTTTGCCCACATTTCCAAGTGTCAGCTTTGGTTCTCAAGTGCACTGTCCATAGAATGACATCGCCTGTTTTGTATCACAATATCGGCGTCTACTTCTCGTCCTGTTTATGCCAACAGATCCTGTGATGCTATACAATGGGTTGAGATTTCGTTGTATAAACTTCGATTTCCCGATTTATTAGTTGATTGAGCCGGATCTTGCCAGCGGCAATTTTTCCTGCCGACAAAATGCTTTCTGTCACCGTGGTTTGATTTAGAGCAGCTGGATTTTTCTTCTCGGTTTTCTCTGTCGCCCTCTTTGCTTTAAAGCTCCAAAACTAGTTCGACGTTTTGAGTCTTCCTGGCCCATGCAACTTCAGCTTTAATGCAAACGACTTAAATCTTCTCATCTAGTGAGAAGCATTTGTGCGTACGATATGCCCGCTTCCGCCTTTATTAGAATGGCATCTGGCCGATCTCTGCAAGTCTTGCGCCTCGCCGTAACCACTTGCTAGTCTGGGGATGGCAACTGAATCGCTACAGGCTCACCCTTAGTGGGCTTAGTGAGCTGCCCGCTGCCTCGCTTACTTTTAAGCGGTTTTTTCTCAGGACGCTTTGGGCTGTCAAAATTTGCGACAGAGGCTTGAACAAGCTCTACTTTGTTCGCAGACGGTAGGATCTGCGTGCCTATTTCCACTTTGGTTTTTGCATTGCTTATATTTTATTTTGCTACAACAAGTAAAAGCGCCTCCAAAGAGTAGAGGGTCTTGGATAACAGAGAGGATTCTACGCACCAACACCATAAAGAAGTCGACGATGGGCGGACAAAAAAGTCGAATTGTTTCCTCCTATTCATAGCTCGCAAATAACAAGTGAGTGTTTTTATTTTTAAGCTCGACATCTGAACATAAGCGAAAAAATACCAAAAATTTGCTCTCATTCTGAGCAAGAGGCTGTTTTCTATTTAGCTTGAGACTCAGTAAGTGAGTGAATGACTGAATAAGTTAACTCAAAAAGTCTTGCAAACACTCTTTATGGAATTTTTTTTAAAAATAATAACTTCATTTTTATTTTCAAATGTATCAAATTGCGTCATCGGCGCAAACAAAACAAAAAAGATGAATACAATAAATACTTCTTAAAACTACATTAATCTCGACTAATTATTTAGCTTAATTAATAATAAACTGTTAAGATTTTCTGCTCTTATTGAACTTCGACGTTCACCAAGTAAATATGAAAACACCCGTTCCACTGAAACTTGCTTAAAGACGTTTTGCTTAATTTCACTCAAGCAAATATTCGCGGTGTAACTGAGACGAAAAAGAAGAGAAAAACGATTGTTGTCCGAGTGCGGGTGAGCTAAGCGAAGAGCTGATCAATACGCCGCTGGCAGTTATTTTTTGCATATACTCAGTAAAAAGACACTCAATTGTTATTTGCGAACTATGCTCCAATTTCAACCAATAATCTCTTGCTGATACAGAGCTTGCAATTAGAGACAATTGTGATGTACTGACAGCTAATGTTGATTGCGCAACTTTGTGCAATGAAGGCGATACAGTTATTAGCGTAAACGTAATTTTTTGAAAACTTTTTTTTTTTAAATGTTTTGGGAAATATAACATTAACGAAATGGATGGCACAACAACACATCTACAATAAATGAGGTTTATTCAGAAGGAGGTTTTTGTGTTTGTGCAAACTTATGTATATATAGTTTATTAATAGATAATTGTACAGTAGAAATCTGGGATATGTAGTAGTTGTAGTTATAGTAGTAGAAGTAGAAGTCCAGTAGTAGAAGTCCCTCGTAGCTGTAGTAGTAGTCGCAGTAGTAGAAGTCCCTCGTAGTTGTAGCAGGGGAGTCCGATGTTGTTCCGAAGCAATTAGTAGAACGACTGAGAAGTGCAGCTGTTAACAGACCTTTTAACAGTCCGACGATAACAGCTTCTTAGAGATGGGTCACATACATAACACCCCTTAACACCCAGATGGGTTAAAGAATTCCGGGGGTTGTCTTTTCCGACTCGATCTGCGAGGAGTCACTGGAGCTGGGGACAATGGTGCCGGTTCAGACAATTCAGGACAGTCGGGTATATCATCAGATATCGAGACTGCATCCTCAGCAGGTAGTTCGATTGATTCCGTGTCTTGAGTACTTTCGACAGGCGGAACCCGATGGCGAAGTTGGTCGAAGTGACGTTTAATAATGCGGCGATCATGTAAACGAACGTTGTATGAAATGGGGCCTGTCTGGTCCATAATTTCGCCTTCTATCCACTTTGGACCGGGGGCGTAGTTACGGACCCAAACCGGAGCACCAATAGAAAACTGCTTATCATTTGTTAGGTCGCAGACCTTTCCGTATGTTATTTCCTTGGGTTGAATTTTGTCGAAATATGACTTAAGCTCTCGATTACATAGTAGTTCTGCAGGGCTACGATTTGTCGTGGAGTGAGGGGTAGTATGTTGGCTAAACAGATACCGCGCCAGTGCGAGATCTATGTTAAGATTTCTATCAAACTTTTTCAGGTAATTCTTGGTACTTTGTACCATGCGCTCGGCTTGCCCATTTGTGGCAGGATGAAATGGAGCCGACCGAATGTGTCGAATCACGTTGTTTTTCATAAAGATCCTGAATTCTTCAGACGTGAATGCAGTGCCATTATCTGACACTATTTCGTCCGGTAATCCGTGCGTTGCAAAAAGCTGTCTCAAGAATTTAATAGCAGCAGCAGATGATGTAGATTTCACAACAGAGACTTCTAGCCATTTCGAAAATGAATCCTCCACGACTAGTAAAAAGGTATTCCCATTAAAGGGGCCAGCGAAATCTATATGAAGGCGTGACCAAGGTTGTCTGGCAGATTCCCAATGATGTGTAGTTGTATGAGGCTGTTCGTTTCGGTTTTGCTGACAGGGATTGCAACGTTTCACAAGTAGCTCTATTTCAGCATCAATATTAGGCCACCAAAAGTAGCTTCGAGCCATGGCTTTCATTTTTACAATCCCCGGGTGCGAAGCATGCAACGCTTGAAGTAAAGCCGGTCTAGATGGTTCGGGAATCACAGACCGGTTGCCCCATACAAGAATTCCTTTGTTTGCTGAAAGCTCATGTCGGCGAGAAAAATACGAGTAGAGCTGATCTGAACGATCAACTTTTCCATTGGGCCATCCCCTTAACACCCAGTTCAGAACCTTTGATAAATGCGCGTCCTTCTTAGTCTGTAATGCTAGAGATTGAGCGCTGACAAGTGGTGTTCCAGCCCATTCAATCATTAACACTTCTTCTGTAGTGTTGCCTTCGCCTTGTTGTGGTAATGGGCATAGGCTTAAGAAGTCGGCGTTGCCCATTTTTGATCCCGGTCTATGAATTAGTGTAAAGTCATAGGCATTCAAGAATATTGCTCTTCGAAGCATCTGTGTGGAAATTACATTTGGAGTTGCCTTGGCCGTTGTAAATATTCCGAGCAATGGGCGATGATCTGTGACGAGAGTAAAAGAACGGCCATATAGATAATTGTGAAATTTTTTAACGCCTGATATAAGCCCAACGGCTTCTCTGTCGATTTGCGAGTAGTTTCTTTCTGTCTTGGAGAGAGTTCTAGAATAAAAGGCAATAGGCTTCTCTGATCCATCCTGAAGTTTGTGGCTCAGCACCGCTCCGATTCCGTACGGAGATGCATCGCACGTTAACAATACTGGCAATTTGCCATCGAAATGCATTAGCACATTTTGTGAAGTTACAAGATTTTTTAGATTCATGAAGGCATCTTGGTGTTTATGGGCCCACACCCATGGCGCATTTTTATCCAGTAGACGGTGAAGCGGTTCTGCAACGGTTGCCTTATGTGGCAGGAATGCGTGGTAAAAATTGATGAGTCCCAAGAATGCTTGTAATTGTTTCTTATCTTTTGGAGCCGGAGCGCACTTGATAGCTTCGACCTTACTGGCACACGGTCTTATACCCAGTGCATCGATTTTAAATCCCAAAAATTCTACTGACGGAACTCCAAATTGACACTTGTCTCTGCGTAGGCGTAGTCCGGCCTTATCAAATCTTGAAAGCACCTCATTAAGACGCACCGCTAGCTCTTCCTCTGATTTTCCCATAACAATTATGTCATCGAAGTAGGGTAAAACACCAGAAACGTTCTGCAATATACGTTCGATGCAGCTCTGAAATATGCCCGGGGCTGAAGAAATTCCAAATTGTAGTCTGGTTACTTTGAAATAACCTTTGTGTGTACATATGGTTTGCATCAATGCAGACTGCTCATCTACCACTAGTTGTTGGTACGCCTGAGCCAAGTCGATTTTCGCAAATATGGATCCTCCTTCAACTGATGCTAATAATGAATTCATTGGAGGAATTTGATAGCCGTGTTGCTTAATCACTTTATTAATTGTAGACTTGTAGTCGCCACATATGCGAATAGTACCATCCTTTTTAATTACTGGCACTGTAGGAGTCGCCCAGTCGGAGTATTCAATGGGTACTAGGATTCCTTGGGAGCACAGACGGTCTAATTCTTCTTCATATAATTCTTGAATTGCAAATGGAATGCGTCTTGCTGGCAGTCGGACTGGTGTTGCATCAGTATTGATTTGTAATGACACAGGTGGCCCCCGAAAACGGCCTAATTCAGACGAAAACAGATCCTTATACTTCGCCAGAGTTGCCTCGATGCTAAGTTTAGCGTTAATGGCATGTATTCCTTCTATGCTGATGCCTAAGGGCATAAACCAGTTGCGTCCAAGTAAATTCGATCCACCGCTTGATGTAACAACCAGTGGAAGATTCGGAATGTATTTATTATCGTACTGGACAGATGTATCCACGATGCCAATAACTGGAATTCGGTTTTTCTGGTAATCCGTAAACTCTAGAGCACAATCTTGGATATTCGGTCTATCCGTTGGCCAGATATAACGAAACGTAGCTTCGTCTATCATTGTGATCGCAGACCCCGAATCCACTTCGAATTGGCATTTTCGTTTATTTATAATTATTGTAACGATTTCCTTTGGGCAAATCAACGGTAGTATGCTGTGGACACTGTATTCTTCATTCGGCTTTTGCTTGTGTGGTCCTCGGTAGGAGTCATGGCCACTCGATGTGTTGAATGCTTTACGACCCGGGTCTCTTACAGCCCTGCAGACTCGTTGAAGATGGCCTGCTCGGTGACAGGCATGGCACACAGTGTTCCGATGTGGGCACAGTTTCCGCAAGTGAGCACCCCCGCAACCATCGCATGGCTGGTGGTGCTGATTGGGTCGGCTTGGACGGATCGCGTTAGCCTGCACTTCGTGAATCGACTCAGTGCTCTCAGCTGTATTTCGCATGGCCCAAGCGCTGTGAGCAGCGGCCTCACTAGATGTGGAGCGTTCCATCGCGCGTTGAATCGTTAAATCTGCCACTGCTAGAAGACTTTTCTGAAGACCCTCATCCTTCATTCCACATACGAAGCGATCGCGCAACATGCGATCCAACGCAGCTCCGAATTTGCAGTCGACAGCGAGAGTCCTAAGTGCAGCCATGTAGTTCGCAACCGATTCATCAATTAGTTGGTCTCGCTTGTGAAATTGGTAGTAGGCCGCAATTTCCGATTGACATGGAGACAAATGTTGGTTGAGTATTTCATATATTTCCGATAAACTCAAATCACTCACCTGAGTAGGGGATGCCAATGACGTTAGAAGCTCGAACAGTGGAGCGCCAGCCAGCGTAAGCAATGCAGCCTTCTTCCGTGCTTCCTCCGTAACGTCATTGGCCAGAAGATACAGCTCAAAACGCTGCTTGTAAGTTGTCCATTTGTTTGGGTGATTTAAATCAAATGGTTCTAACTGACCCACTCCTGACATTATCACTGATTTATTTGTTGTTTTGCGTTCTGTAGCAATATTCACTTTGGTGGGCTTTTCCTCATGTGATTCCAAATCAGACATTAGTAGTTGAATTCGATCGTATGTGTGTGTGTTTGAGCATCAATTCAAATTGCAGTAGTCGTAGCGCGTCTGTCTGCAAATGCGCGCGTTGGAAAAGTACCGTTTCTTTATTCCAATAAACTTGGCGCCAGTACGCATGCGGTTTTTGCGTCTCTTTGTTCGCTTTCGCTTGGTCGATTGTAACTGTACAAGACATATACATATATACGTTTGACGAATTATCCCATCCTCGTCGCCAATTTTGTGTTTGTGCAAACTTATGTATATATAGTTTATTAATAGATAATTGTACAGTAGAAATCTGGGATATGTAGTAGTTGTAGTTATAGTAGTAGAAGTAGAAGTCCAGTAGTAGAAGTCCCTCGTAGCTGTAGTAGTAGTCGCAGTAGTAGAAGTCCCTCGTAGTTGTAGCAGGGGAGTCCGATGTTGTTCCGAAGCAATTAGTAGAACGACTGAGAAGTGCAGCTGTTAACAGACCTTTTAACAGTCCGACGATAACAGCTTCTTAGAGATGGGTCACATACATAACAGAGGTGATATGTGCATTCCCGGAAAAAGGTGAACCACAAAACCCAACTAAAGATATGGCTGTTATTCATTATATTTTAATAATTAGTGTTCCAATTTTACATTTTTGGGTAGAAATAGTGAAAAAAAGTTTGCATCTACAAAATATTTGTAAGAGAAGTGAATAGGTATTCCAGGGAGAAGCAAAATAACCCAATCTTCATTCGTTGAATTCAAAATATGAACTGATTTTATTTACAAAAGTGTTGTGTATATATGTATGTATGTAAAATCTTAACATCTAGGAGGCGACAATTATTCTTAAAAATACATATTGAAATGACACATGTTTTATAGTGTTGAAAATATTTATATTTTATGCTCATCGTTGGCTATTTGATATCGCGTCGTTGCTATAATGATAAGTGTGTTGCACAGAGTGTGGATGCATGTTTTGTTTGTTTTTAAGCAATACTTGACATATTAATCTTTATGACTAATTTTTGTTTTATGTTTTTTAGTATTTAAATTTTTTTTTTTCTGAATTTATTCTATTTTTTTTCTGAACACACAACATCTCAATACTGTGTTAAAATTAGATTGATCCACATAAAACTTCTAAAGTTATGGGCAGTTGAATGCAGGTCGGCCGACCGTTTTATATTAGATTTTTGGGTGTCGAAGCCTTAAAACGCTCTCCTAAAAAGTTGCCAATTTTTTTAACTTTCAAGTGTCTTTAAAAATCGAAAATAGAATTAAATATCAAAGAAGCTAACTTTGTGTCAATGTTTATATACCTTGCAGTCCTAAGCCATAATATTTTTACATGTTTCAAACTCTTTTTCTGTATCATCAATTCATCAATAATTCAAATTCAAATAGAAATATCATTTCCATTTCTTTTTCTTCTTCTTCCCCATGCTGCATGCTGCGATTGGCACGCATACACATACAGTGTACGTAGCGTTGCGTCTGTGTGTGTATGCGTGTGCTCAGCAGCTCCGTGGATTTTAAGCAATGTAGTAGTAGAGCCGATTTATATTGACTGTAACTTGTGCGATCTGATTGAAATTTCGGGATCTGATGTTTTGTATCCAATACTATCACATTAGTAAATTTCATGGGAATACTCCAATTTTTATGAAAATGTTTCCTCTAGAGCTATATGATATAGTGGTCCGATCCTGACAATTTTCATACTTTATCTGCTCCGGGCTATAAGTAGCTCAAATATTAAGTTTCATCCCGATAGCTCTTAAGATGGCGGCGTGAAGTTGATTTGCACAGACGGACGCACGGGCAGACGGACATGGCTATATCGACTCAGCTTCTCATGCTGATCAACAATGTATATACTTTATGGGGTCGGAAATGTATCCTTCTGTGCGTTACAAACATCTGACCAATTTTATAATACCCTCTGCAAGGAATTAAAAATAAAAACTCGACAGCGTTACCTGGGGAATTTTGTCCTTCAACAAATGCAATTTGATTTTTTCATTTCTGATGATTCTGTGACGAGTTACGATGTTCACCGCAAACCACCTTTTTATCGAGGTCCCGTTGGAGATTGCCTCTATCTCACTCAATTTTCAATATTTTTGGTTGAAAATTTTCAGACATATTGTTTTAATATTGTATTATCACACAGGCAAACAAAAATTAAACTGAGACTATCCATATCGCCAATCGAAATTCTGACAGATTTTTGGATGAATTAACTATACCTCCCATTAAACAAGAAGTTAACTTTTTGTATACAGTGAACTTGCTACGTTCATAAGAGATTACTTTATAAAATATTTATGACATTAGGAATTCTCTTACAGTGAAGGTTCTGCCTTAAGTTGTAGTTAAATAGGTGCACTAACTGTAAAAAATACAAAGAGAATATAAACAAAAAAAGGTAAAATAAAATTATGGGAAAAAAGGCGGATAATTCATTTGAATAGCTTAAGTAAATATTAATGCACTAACTAAAATCGTATTTGTCTTTATAAATGCTTCAAAGCATTGGCTAGATCGCTCACTCTTACCAACACACGAGCCTTCTAGCGCCGCCACTATCCTACGACCAACTCCGTCCTTATGGAGCGCCTAAAAAAACACGCTCATACGTTGTATTTTCCATGTTTCTTCTCCGATTTTAATCACCCTATGTGTGCATGGTATAAAAATCCCAAGCAAAAAATTTTCTAAGTTCATAATTCTTACACAATTTGCAAAGTTTGCTGATTATTAGCAATGTTTTACTAATTGTCTACTCAGACGGATTGCATAACAGATAACCAGCAATCGAAACACAAAATAAAAGTTAATAGCTGAAGAAAAGATCTGAGTAGTTTTAAACGCTGAGCAAGACTTTGGATAGTCGCCATCGGTTAATGGGTATGGGGTAACTACTCAGTCTCAACCAGGAGATTGAATTTATCAATGAAAAAAATGCTTCTAAAAGCTACTAGAACCGCTGGTAAAGGCAATGCGTTCTTTAAATTTTTGTTAATTTTTTTCGCAAAATTTTAAAGTCTAAATTACGTTTTTCGGACAGATAATATATTACTAAAAATATCAAAGAAGCTAACTTCGGCTATGCCGAAGTTTATATACCCTTGCAGTATACTTGGCAATAATATTTTTCCTTTTTGAAATTTCTTTCCCTGCAACTCAATTCATCAATACACAAACAAAATATTATTTCTCTTTTTACCACAAGTTTTTCTTCTTCCATCATTTTCTAAGCAAAGCACGGCACGCATACACATACAGTTCATGTAGCGTTGCGTCTGTGTGTGTATGCGTGTGCTCTGTTGATTTGATGATGGCAGTAGTAGGCAGCAAGCAGCGCTGCCGGCAGCGTTTGAACCGATTTATATTGACTGTAACTTGTGTTCTATTTATCGGATCAGATTCAAATTTTGGGATCTGAGATTTTATATCTATTACTATCATATTGGTAAATTTCATGGGGATACTCCAATTTTTGCAAAAATGTTTCTTCTAGAGCTATATGATATAGTGGTCCGATCCCAAAGATTTTCATACTTTATCTCACCCGGGTAAAAAAAAGCTCCCAAAAAAAATTGCATCCCGATAGCTCTTAAGATGGCTGAGTAAAACGCGTACGCACCGACGGACAGACGGACAGACGGTCAGACGGACATGGCTATATCGACTTAGCTTCTCATGCTGATCAAGAATATATATACTTTATGGGGTCGGAAACGTCTCCTTCTGTGCGTTACAAACATCTGACCAATTTTATAATACCCTCTGCAAGGGTATAAAAAAGAACAGGAAAAACGCTTCGCCACGACCTGCTGAATTATGTGTAGAATTTTTGTAAAAAATTCGAAAACGATCGGTCAAATAATTTAGATTTAAAGCTTTTTACACTTAACATCTTTACTTAAGGCCGATGAGTGGAATCACTATTTCCGTCCTCCAACACAACATTTATGAAGTGTTAAAAATTAAAAATAAAAATTTATATTTTCCTCTTTGCTTTTAAATTGTATTTCCTTTGTTTTCCTAATATTTCACTTGCTGCGCTCATTGAGACCGAAATTGCATGCACAAAATTAAATGATTTCGAATTAGCTCACATTTAATGCAAATTATTATGTCAAGAAATTATCAATAACATAATAATCCATAATGACATTAATTATTAATGTACATATGGGCTTTTTTTTACATGCAAGGTAATACCGATAATTATTGTCATAAAATCAAGTATATTCACGGTTTTTAATTACACTTAAATCTAAAAGCAGTCACAAATTGGACAAGTATTGTAAGAGTATTTTAATTTATACTTAAAAACAAAAAAAAATTTTTTACGATGCAGTTCAGCCTGCCAAATACACTGAACTTAGCACTTAGAACGGTAGTAATTCGCACATACCGTGTTGAACGGACAAACGTAAAAATTTTTTAAAAATTCAATAAACAATTTAAGCGCGTTTTGGGCCCGAGTGATCGCACGGATTGATAGAAAAATTGGTGGAGAGTAAGCCCAGGCTCATTAATAGCGTGATTAAAGCCAAATAGCTTGGACTAAGAATTGAATAAATTCCTTAATCTATAAGTTTTGTTACACGAGCAAAACTTGATATTTGCTCATTTTTAGGATTTTTCTGGATAATGTTTTTATTTTTCGTTTTATATATTATTAAGAGATTTTTGTTAAAAATTTGGATTCGATTAAAGCACTTTCCTGGGTTTTAGAGCCACTCAATTTGCTCGCCACTGTATGAAAATATTGGCCAATATGTAGAAAATTTGACTATAACCGTTAAGCTGTAGAACACAACCTCTGTGATCAAAACGCTGCATGTACATATATAGAATGACATCTGCAAATGACCAAGGTGCTAAATTGCAATCTATTATTCTTATTCTCCAATTCGAATTAGAAAGGTCTGAAAACAATAAATATTCAGGGATTCAAAGAATTTTTTGTTAGTTAATTTTTAAGAATTTCTGTAATCTCTTGCATCTAACAAATTGTTTTAATCAATATATGTAACACTGTTAAAAAAAAAACTGTTAAAAATAAACAAAAAGAAGAAAATAAGTCGTCTTGCTGACTTGGGTAGTGATATGGGTACATGAGTTGATATCTATCAGTTTTTTTTTTGAATCTTTACAAATGTCAATAAAGATTCATGGTTGGGAGGGTATAGAACTGATAAGGTCCATCTACATCTTGACCTCAGTAACCGCTAGCTTGTGAACAAAAGGATACACCTTCATTTCTTTCGCCTTTTTTATCAACATGAATTCCTTGCGGTTTTCGTAAGTATTTTCTGTCAGTCATTCTATTTTCATTTAAAGTTAGTTTCAGTAGAGATCCTAATAAAATTAAATTTTATAATTAAAGGTAGAGATTCAGCAAACAACCCCCCCACCCCGCCAGAGCTACGGAACCAGAGGATCTCGATCTGCTGCAATTCACCTACCGCCTTCTTTTTGGTTATCGATAGCTTTATCGTCGCTGTGATAGGAGAACCGATTTTATAAAATTCATGGCGCGCAACGAGAAACCGAATAGGAAGGTTACATAAAAATTTTTGGCGCCCAACACGTGGGGCAGGATAAAAGCATACTCAACTCCTTGACAATATTAGATATAGACAAGAAGTTTATTTAAGTTACGGCATGTGGTTATGTTGACAGCAGACCACCTTAGAAGTATGTAGTTCTACCCTAAGTGATATAAAGTGTTGAGTTCAAGTATATCAGGAAAGTCTTAAGATCAAAACATGATAAATGAACCTGCACGGTTTAAGTCTGCTTGGCGAAGCCGATGTTTCTGTTAGGAATATTCAGCCGCAAAGTTAAAAGCAAGAATGAATGTAAACAAGAATTTCAATACCCTGTATCACAAATTGCTCGTTTAATTAAGGTCCTCGATAATTTAGCACTCGTTTAGTAAAGTCGTTCAAACTATTCTTAGCAATTTAGATTATTGTATATTGGATGTTTCGATATCAGTACTGATTGGATTTAAGATCATGTTACGACAGCTGAACGTCTAAAGAAATCGAAGAGAACACGAACAAATTGTTTTATAGTAAGACTCGGATGATTTAATAATCTGGTGTCTGGATCTTGGTAATACAGATAGTATAGCCTTGCCGATCAGAAGATTTAAAAGGCCAGAGCCTGACTAAAAGAAACAATTTTGTAGATGCAATAGCCCAAAACAAAAATAATAAAGTTACCAATATTCTTTAGGTTCATTTAGCTAGTTATGATTTCAAATCATGTACCCAGTCATGTCACGCTTAGGAAGATAATTTTAAAAAAAGAATGGCTCTAGTTCAACATAGTCCCCCAAATACGGACACTCCAGCAGAAGACATATGCAAAATTTGTTCCTTGGTTTTGGACAACACGCAAACATGTTTCTGTACTGCCTGTAAACACATTTTTCATAAATCCTGTTTGGAAGCTCTACTAGAAAAGGAAAAGCATTGCCCAATTTGTGAGAGTGAGATAAATGTGTCTAGTATAAAGCTCGTAGTAGGCAACTGTTCACCAAAAGCGAAGGAAAAACATTTGTCATTGGCACCCAGCACTTCTCGAGCATGGACTCGTAATTTTACAAAACAGCTAAGTCAAGTCCCAAGAGACAGAGCAGAACAGCTCAACGAACCAGCTATATCAGTTAGCGAAGCACCAGCATCATGCTTAGATGCCAGTCACAGTAGTAATCAACCAGAACCGCAACTACCTAGAACCATGCCTAATCAGCGAAGAGCAAGACCAAATCGTGGTAATAATACTCGTCCTAATCGAGAGATCGATTATACGGTCATACAAAATATGATAGAACAAACAGTTTCTCGTGTAGTATCGTCGTTACCTATGAATTTAGGCCAGCGAGAAGTCCCATTAGATACGGTCCAAACCCGATCTTTGATAAGTTCGCACTGCCCTACAACTGTGCAAAATGCAAAAATTGCAAATGTAATGCAGAAATGGAATTTACGTTTTGACGGATCTACGGAAGGTCTAGGAGTAGAAGAATTTATTTATAGAGTAAAAGCCCTAACGGAGGAAACTCTTGATAGTGATTTTATTGGGGTGTGTAAACATATTCAAATATTATTTGGAGGAAAAGCCCGCGAGTGGTATTGGAGATATCATAAGCAAGTCCCTCGAATAGTATGGAGCGAGTTTTGTGCAGCTATTCGTCAGCAATATAAAGACTATCGATCAGATTTTATGAGCAAAGAAATGATTCGTGCTAGAAAGCAAAAAGCTGGAGAATCTTTTGTTTGTTTTTACGATGAGGTAGCTTCTTTGATTGACAAGTTCGGTATAAAGTTTGAGGAAGAGGAGCTGATGGAAATTTTACAAAATAACCTGTTGCCAGAGATACGACAAAAGTTACTATATCAATCCATCGCATCAATAGGTCACCTTCGTAGATTAGTACAGATGCAAGAAAATCTAACACAAGAGCTCAGCCCTCAAGTAAAAGTAAGTTCTAACACCAAAGCGAATGGACGCAGACAAATTTTTGAGATTCAAGAAGGGGAAACCGAAGATTATAAAATAGTTCCAGACCCAGACGAGGAATATGAAGTTGCCGCTGTGCAAGGGAAGTTCGTTTGTTGGAATTGTCGCGAAGCCGGTCACACCTGGCAAAACTGTCTAGAGGAACGCACAATTTTTTGTTACGGTTGCGGCACGGCCAATGTTTACAAGCCTCAATGTCAAGATTGTATAAAAAGGCTAGCGGAAAACCGACCGAAGGGTGCATCCAGACAACGTCAGATGCTCCCGCAATAGTTACATCAAACTCGGAAAACGCTCAACAAAGTATCAACATTGTGAATCACAAAGTAAACGTACGAAAGTCTCAAAAACTCCCACTAAGATTTTTGTCATATCCCGAGCGTTTACAACATTATCTTACTGTTAAAGACAGAATTTTCAGATCTGACCAACCCTTGTCTAAACGCACGTTAAGACTAAGGAAATATTATGATCACGCAAGACAAACCAAGAAACTTTTTGTTGCAACAATTTTTAGAAACGACAACGATAATAGGAGCTATGCAGAAGTCTCATTTCTTACTTTCACAGAATTAGGTTTATTGGATACCGGTGCCAGCATTAGTTGTATAGGCTCGGATTTAGCACAAACAGATTTTTCACATTTTCCCCAATTTGTAAAAACTAAAGGTCAAGTGCGCATAGCGGACGGAAACGGCCAAAATGTGATTGGTATGTTAGAAGTAATAGTACGGTACGGTAGATTGGAAAGAATGTTGAAATTATTTGTAATTCCTACGTTGAAGAAAAGATTAATATTAGGTCATGATTTTTGGAGAATTTTCGAACTTGCCCCGTCTATAATTAGTTCGATCGAGATTGGTTCTGAAAAAAAGTTAGAGACTGACCCTAGTTCTTATTCTCTCACGTATTCCCAAATTAGACAGCTTGAAGCCGTCAAGAAAATGTTTCCCAACGTAAGTCATCATCTCGGACGTACGTCTTTAATAAAACATCATATCGAGATTGGCGAAGCCAAACCGGTAAAACAACGTTTTTACGCTATTAGTCCCGCTGTTGAGAAATTAGTATACACAGAAATTGATCGTATGATTCAACTAGGAGTTATCGAACCAGCTGTTAGCGCCTGGAGCTCTCCTATTCGACCAGTGATAAAGCCCAATAAAGTGCGACTGTGCTTAGACGCTCGCAAGTTAAATGCAGTCACAATTAAGGATGCTTATCCTTTGCCCAGCATTGACAGTATTTTTTCAAGATTACCCAAGGCAAATATTATTTCCAAAATCGATTTAAAGGATGCCTATTGGCAAATAGAATTAACGGAAGCATCCAAACCTCTTACTGCATTTACAGTACCAGGAAGACCGTTATATCAATTCACAGTAATGCCTTTCGGCCTTTGTAATGCCACATCTACTATGAGTCGTCTAATGGATGAAGTAGCCCCTGCTGACCTTCGCCATTGTGTATTTTGCTATTTAGATGATCTGTGTATAATTTCAGAGGATTCCTCATCTCATCTTTCGGTGTTAGCAAGAATTGCGGAGCAATTTCGGAAAGCTAATCTGTCCATTAACATAGAGAAAAGTCAGTTTTGTGTCGCAAGCATTAGTTATTTAGGATATGTAATAGACAGTAAAGGTATCTGCAACGATCCGTCAAAGATTGAATGTATTAAAAATTGGCCACCACCTAGGAATTTGAAACAAACTAGAGGATTTCTTGGAGTTTGCGGTTGGTATCGCCGTTTTATACCGAATTTTGCCGATCTCACTTATCCTATAACGGAACTGTTGTCAACAAAAAGAAATTTTGTTTGGACTCCGGAAGCTCAAGCTTCTATGAATAAGTTGAAGGATCTATTAACTTCTGCCCCTATTCTACAAAACCCGGACTTTAATAAGAAATTTTTCTTACATTGTGATGCCAGCGATTATGGTATTGGCGCTGTACTTGTCCAATTATCAGACGCAGAGGAAGAGAAGCCTATTGCTTTCATGTCTAAAAAGTTAAGTCGTGCCCAACGCAATTATAGTGTTACTGAACGCGAATGTTTAGCCGTTATACTGGCTATATAAAAATTTAGGTGTTATTTGGAATTGCAAGAATTTGAAGTAGTTACTGATCACTCCAGTTTATTGTGGCTAATGCGTCAACAAAATGTTTCTGGGAGATTAGCTCGATGGATTTTTCGCTTACAACAATTTAAGTTTAATATGTCGCATAGAAAAGGAAAAGAACACTTGATTCCTGACGCGTTATCAAGATTGCCCAACCTTTCGATAGAGGCGATAGAAATGGGTCCGATTATAGATCTGGACTCTGAAGCATTTTTGGACGATAGTTATATGTATCTGAAGAAGAAAATCACTGAAAATCCAGACAAATTCCCAGATATCAAAATTGTAAATAAACATTTGTATATTCGAACCGAACATGCCAATGGAGATTCTTATCAAGAGAAGCTTTCTTGGAAACTATGGGTACCGGATAAACTCAGAGTTGATGTTCTAAAACAAGCTCACGATAGCCACACCTCTTCACATTCAGGTATGCAGAAAACTGTTGACAAGATACGTAGAACTCTTTTTTGGCCTGGTATGGTAAAGGATGTGCGGGACCATATTCGTCAATGTGACACTTGTAAGGAGTCCAAAGCACCAAATTATACGCTCAGACCACCTATGGGACAGCATATTCCAACTTGTAGACCTTTTCAACGTCTGTATATCGATTTACTTGGTCCTTACCCTCGTAGCAAAAATGGATTTGTCGGTTTATTAATTGTTCTTGACCATTTCAGTAAATATCATTGGTTACAACCTCTGAAAAAGTTTCGCACGGAGGATATACAAGAATTTTTGTTAAAACAGATATTTCATTGTTTTGGAGTACCGGAAATCATCGTTAGTGATAATGGTGTTCAATTTAAGGCAAATTCGTTCAATTCTTTTCTTACTGAACTAGGCATAAAACATCAGTATACCGCTTTATATTCTCCGCAAAGCAACGCAGCTGAGCGTGTTAATCGTTCTCTGTTAGCTGCGATCCGTTCGTATTTAAAAAATCAGGATCAAACGCTTTGGGATCAACATTTAACGAGTATATCTTGCGCATTGCGATCCTCGTTGCATCAATCTTTAGGTTGCTCACCCTTTAAAGCTTTGTTCGGACTGGACATGGTTACTCATGGATCAGATTATAAACTTTTAAAGGAATTAAAGTTGTTACAAGAGCCCATAACACCGCTCAATCAGACTGACCAGTTAAACCTTTTGCGACAGGATATAAGAGAAAACATTAAGAAAGCATATGATCGAAATGTAGCACAGTATAATCTTCGCAGTAAGTCTGTCTCTTTTAAAGAAGGCCAAGAAGTTTTTCGCAGAAATTTCGCGTTAAGCAAATTCTCTCAAAACTTCAATGCTAAATTAGCCCCTAAATTCATAAAATGTCGAATCAAAAAGAAGCTCGGAAACTGCTTTTATTTGTTAGAAAATATGCAAGGTAGAGAAGTAGGAACATTTCACGCCAAGGATATACGGAACTAATTCCCACTAATATGCTGCCTAACGTTGCATATTATCGGGTGGTGTAGCGTGCGCTAGTTTAAACTTTCAAATTTTTAAACTTAACGTCTTTACGCGCCACTTTGCCCATAGCGATAAATCAATAAATAAAAATATTGGTATCGCTCGATCGATAAACGCATAATATGGGGATAGCGATAAATAATCTATCGTTTTTCTTGAGGTGGCAACGCGCTTCATATTTTTTGTTAGGCTTCATTTTCATTTTTAATTCTGAGGAGAAAAGTGTGTTAAAAGGAAAAAGCTGTAGTCCAAATCTTTGGTTATAAATCATAGCAGGTATGTAGGTTAACTAAAATTTTTACCTCGCCGCCATCTGCATCTTACTCTATATCCTAGATTGGATACCTTACTTTTTCTGGCCAATATTCGTGATAGCTTTCGTTTGGGAAGATTATTTTCTGAAAACCGACGAGTTTTCAAATACCCATTTCTGGTGCCGGAGCACGTGCATCCGAATTTTCGGTTGTCGTTGTCTTCTGGAATTGGCATTCGGACTTTGAAAAGACACCGCCAACTAAACACCGGCAGTGCCACAACGTTTCTAAGTTAAGGCTTACGGTGCGGCCAAAGTGTCTCATTTCCCGAAAGGTGTCCTAACCTTCGTTGAACCGGATTTTTGTATGGCAAGGTTTTAAAGGCAGTGGCCTACCTAACCTTCTGACGTTGCTGACCCAGACAAAGTTTGTCTTTAGCCAAATTCTGGATACTGCTTGCTGTTGCCCTATTTAGCGCATTCTATGTGACCACCTCGAAAGCTCCTACAAATTTTTTTTTGAAATTAACCTCGTTTTGAACGGAATCTTTAAGTCCCGATATTTTCATTTCTGATCTTATTTTTAAATTTTAATTCCTAATCAAGTTAAACAAAAAAAAAAAAGAAAGAGAATGTAAATAAGTGAAATATTGAATCAATTAAAGTCTCGTTAAGGTTATATTAAATAATTCAAGTCGAGAGTAACGTAAAATAGAGTAAATGTAAAAGCAAAGTGAGTGAACGGAGTTTAATGGTGGTCATAAAGCGCGAAGGAGAAATCATCATATAAACACCCTCCCACAGTGCAACGATGGAAGGCCTTTCAGCGAATAAACTATGGGGTAAGTGCCTAGTGTATTAAGTAGTCTCAATTCGGCGACTTTCAACCAAGTTTTTGCGAACTATGGAGGATGGTAGTCAATTGATACTCTGACTTGTTGATGTAATTTCTGTTTCAGCGTTTTGTGATCAACCAGATAGTTAAATTAAAAAAAAAAAATTGATTTCCGTAAATAATGTTTGACTTGAAGAGCAATCAAAAGCAATGAGTGAATTTGTGCGACTTGAAAATTTAACATAACTTTAAAGAATTTAAAACAAAAAAAAAAAAAAAGATAAAAGAAAACTTGAAAAAGATGAATAATTACAACAAAAAAAATATTAACTGAATTCCTTTAATATTCCTTCTATATTTTTTTTTATTCTATAATCTTCTACAATAATTAATAATGTATAACTAGTAAGCTCTCTTTTATACTGCTAGTTTTAGTCCCTCTTATTCAATAGTTTAATTAACTTTGAGTTCCATTGTTTTGGCAAGTCTGAAAGTTCAGAATCTCAAAATGTTGAGTCATACTAGACCAGCTGTTTAAAATTAGTCGGTAAATATTTCTTTAAAAAATTATTGTGTACAACAAGAAATGCTTCTATCTGAAATTATAATGAATTTGAATATGATTGCTTAAGCTTTATAATTAATTTTCCTAGTGATATGGGTACATGAGTTGATATCTATCAGTTTTTTTTGGGAATCTTTACAAATGTCAATAAAGATTCATGGTTGGGAGGGTATAGAACTGATAAGGTCCATCTACATCTTGACCTCAGTAACCGCTAGCTTGTGAACAAAAGGATACACCTTCATTTCTTTCGCCTTTTTTATCAACATGAATTCCTTGCGGTTTTCGTAAGTATTTTCTGTCAGTCATTCTATTTTCATTTAAAGTTAGTTTCAGTAGAGATCCTAATAAAATTAAATTTTATAATTAAAGGTAGAGATTCAGCAAACAACCCCCCCACCCCGCAAGAGCTACGGAACCAGAGGATCTCGATCTGCTGCAATTCACCTACCGCCTTCTTTTTGGTTATCGATAGCTTTATCGTCGCTGTGATAGGAGAACCGATTTTATAAATTCATCTGCAAATGACCAAGGTGCTAAATTGCAATCTATTATTCTTATTCTCCAATTCGAATTAGAAAGGTCTGAAAACAATAAATATTTAGAGATTCAAAGAATTTTTTGTTAGTTAATTTTTAAGAATTTTTTGTAATCTCTTGCATCTAACAAATTGTTTTAATCAATATATTCTAAAAACTGTTAAAAATAAACAAAAGAAGAAAATAAGTCGTCTTGCGGACTTACATTGGAGCCATCCACGGACCAGAGCAGCAGGCATCCAACCACGCCGTTGCACGAGTCACTATATACAGAGCCCGCGGGTGGAAGCGAGAACACTGGCTTGAACGAAGAAACCGTATTGGCGCGATTGTTTCGTGAACCCTTGGCCGCCGTCCCAAGAAATATATGCGCTAAATGACCCCCTGAAGTAAACAGGAAAGATGCTGCTATCTTAAATGGCCGACGTGGGGCGGGGAATCCTTTCCAAGCTACGTATTCACCTGTACCAAATGCTAAGGACAGCTTACATTGTATTGTTTTCTTTCACCAGAGGCCATTGCCAATAGTGGTGGATACCGGCGCGGCAGTCTCGGTGTTGAATTGGCGAGATGTGCAGCAGCCAATACGAACCTCACCATGCCAGGTAACCATGTATGGTATGGCGTCGTCAACGCTAACCTCCACTGAAGAAATGATGGTAGAGTTGCAAGTGCTGCGCAAGCCCCTGATTCATCGATTTGTCCTGGTGAAGGATTCTACGCCTACACAGCTGGGTACTGATTTTTGGCTAGAACACAAGGTCGTGATCGACTTCGATAAGATTTTGAATCGCTATCGGCCTATTTTTGCCCGAAACGATGACGAGACTGATCAAACCAACTTAGCTTCTAACCACATCGATACCGGGCCGGCACGCCCTATTAAACAGATGGGCCGAAGAATACCTCTTGCGCGCAAAGCTGAGGTGCAGCAACTGGTTGCTGACATGGAGAACAGAGGCATAATTCGCCCGTCCGTCAGTCCGTGGTCGTCGCAGGTGGTGCTAGTCAAGAAGAAAGATGGAGCGACACGATTTTGCGTGGACTATAGGCGCCTGAATGAGATAACAGTCAAGGACTCATACCCGTTGCCCAAAATGGACGACATCCTATCAACGTTGTACGGCTCCCAGTGGTTTTCGACGATGGACTTACAAAGCGGATACTGGTAGGTGCGGATGGACGAACCCTCCCGACCAAAGACAGCTTTCACTTGCGATGCTGGACTTTTCGAGTTCAATGTGATGCCATTTGGGCTTTGCAACGCCCCCGCCACGCTCGATCGTTTGATGGACAATCTTCTGTCTGGGGTGATGTGGAAGTTCGCGCTAGTCTATCTCGATGACGTGATTGTTTACTCTCGCACGACCGAGGATCACCACACACTCCTGCACACACCTGCACACACCTGTGTTTAAATGTCCTGCGGGGACGGCGTCATTGAAGATGCAGAGCATGTAATGTTTGAATGCAATCGCTTCTCTGGCGAACGGGAGGTGCTATTCCAAGAAGTGGGTACCACCCTTACAGTTGATAACCTGATAGAGGAGATGATCTCGAGTCCACGTAAGTGGGATGCGGTAAACTCCTTCGCAGCTAACGCGATGCGCGATCTGCGATTAGCCGAACGCCGGAGGGCAGGGGTGGAGGTACGGCATTAAAAACAACTCGACTGCTGTGAAGCATTACCTTTCGGCCGTCCCGCAGCAGTTCTTGTCATTTTTCTTGTATATTACTGTAGTGTACGTATTGCATCTTAATGTATTGTACGTATACTGTATGTTGCCTCACTGTTATATGTAATTAATTTGTTAAATAAATAGAATTAAAAAAAAAAAAAACCTGTGTTTAAATGACTGGCAGAGGCTGGTCTTAAACTTAGTCCGAAAAAGTGCAGCTTCTTTAAGAAACAAGTTAGTTACCTAGGCCATATCGTGAGTCGGATGGATTACAGGCGTGTCCCAACAAGATTGATAAAGTGCTGAGCTGGTCTACACCTCGAAGTACCAAGGAAGTGCGATCGTTTTTGGGTCTTTGCTCATACTACCGCAAGTTTATCCCCAACTTCGCTACTATCGCTCGACCGCTCCACCAGCTGACTGAGAAACTTCGACGCTTTGAATGGGACACTCACTGCAGTCACTCCTTTGACACCTTGAAGCAGTGCCTAACGACAGCCCCCGTCTTGGCGTTTCCTAATGACACCGGTCAATTTATTCTAGACACGGACGCCTCGAATTCTGGGGCGGGAGCGGCGCTCCATCAACTACAAGATGGACAAGAACGAGTAATCAAGTATTATAGTAAATTCCAACCAGTAGAACGTAACTATTGTGTAACACGTCGAGAGCTCCTCGCCGTAGTCCGTGCCACTAAACACTTTCATCATTATTTGTATGGCTATTCCAATTCAACTGCCGCCGTGTGCAGACGTGTTTTTTAATGCACTCCGCAAAAATTGAGTGTAAAAAAAAAAAAAAAAAAAGTCTGCGTTTGCAAAAAGTTGTGTAGGGCTCTCAGTCGCCTCAGAGACGCCTATTTACAATCATATTGCTATTAGATTGCTCTAATAGCAATAAATAATAAGTTGCAACAACAAAGTGCATAATTTTTACAAAAGCCATGTCCACCAATTCGGGTCCAAGCTCTCTCGATCCCCGCCAGCAACAGCTACAAGAACTAATTGTACAACAACAACGTGAGCGTCGACTCTCGGTCCAACGCAACAACGCGTACTTTTCGGTGGTGTCGCCGACCCCACCGAATGCTAACGTAAGCAATAACACCGAAAGTGCCAGCCACTCAGCAATTAACAGCAACCTACCGTGGAGAGAGCAGTGTGCTTCTCCATCAATATCGATAACTGGGTCACCGATTGCACCAACCAGCACCGTCAGCTCCTTGACAGCAACTACTGCAACGTCTTCCGAAGTATTGACCTGCCTCAAGCCGGTAACGACAAGTCGCCCAGAGTCAGCCACAATAGTAAACCCAACGACTTCTGTCCAAACTGGAATGGACAGATATATTAAAATAACTAAGCGGAAGCTAAGCCCGCAAAAGAAAAAAAGACGATCAAGCCGGCGCTGTAGATAAAGTTAAATCGGCTAGACCACCCCCTTTATACATCCGTGGAGCCAACTGCAGCGCCCTGATTTCGAAGCTAGTAGAAACAGTAGGGGCAAATAACTTTGTTGTAACCCCTCTCAATAGGTGTAACATTAAAGAAATTAAATGTCAAGCCCAAACTGAGGACAATTTCCGCATCATCGAAAAGTACCTCCGTAATGCTAACATCAACTTCTATACCTACCAACTAAAAATCTGTAAAGGGCTCCAGGTTGTGTTAAAGGGGATTGAGCCATCGGTCCCTACTCAAGAAATAGCAGACGCGTTGGTCGAAAAAGGGTTTGCGGTCAAGCCCGTTGTCAACATCATCAACAGGAACAAAGTCGCACAGCCGCTCTTTAAAATCGAGCTCCAACCAGATGCAAAGCGGTCGAAGCCAAATGAAGTGCACCCGATCTACAACCTACAGCTTCTATTGCACAGAAGAATCACCGTAGAGGAGCCCCATAAGAGACGCCAACCACCGCAGTGTAAAAACTGCCAGGAATACAACCAAACCTCTAACAATTGCAATCTTAGGTCAGTGTGTGTTGGCTGCGGCGAACATCATGAAGATGGAATTTGCACCAAGGACAGAAACAGCGTCGCACTAAGACTATGCAGCAACTGTGGAGGGAACCACACGGCCAACTACAGAGGATGTCCTGTCTTTAAGGATCTTAAATCACACCTAAACGGGCGCAAACCCCCAGCTGGACCAAAAATCATCTTCAACGCCTCCAAAACTACACCGGAGGTTTTCTTCGCCAAGGCTGTTAGATCATCCAACATGACTGCTACAACCAGTCCTAGTGTATCCTTCGCTAGTGTGCTCCGAACTGGACAGACGGAGCCCGCGAAAGAGACCCCGTCACTCCGCCATCTACAGAATCCGCAACCTAGCGCACCAGAGCTTGGCCAGCAAACTCCAAGTGGTCTAGAGGCCCTATTGATCTCACTCAATCAAAACATGACCACTTTTATGACGTTCATGCAAAACTGTATGCACGAACTGATGCGGAATCAAAACCTGCTTATCCAGAAGCTTATCGAGAATAAATAATGGCTTCCCTACGTCTATGTCTTTGGAATGCTAACGGCATCTCCAAGCACAAAAATGAACTGCAACTATTCCTAGACTCAAGTGAAATCGACGTTTTGCTGATTTCGGAAACACATTTAACATCAAAAAATAATTTTCAAATACCAAAATATACCTTCTACGCAACAAACCATCCAGACGGAAAAGCTCATGGCGGGACCGGTATCCTAATCAAAAACCGTATAAAACACTCGTTCCTCAACAGATTTGAAACACAGCACCTACAAGCAACTGCTATAACCGTCCAAACCAGCTGCGGCAACACTACATTGGTCGCCCTGTACTGCCCACCACGCTTCTCAATCTCTGAAAAGGAATTTACCGATTTCTTTAACACACTCGGAGATCGCTTCATTGCAGCAGGGGACTATAACGCCAAACATACGCACTGAGGATCTCGCCTGGTAAATCCTAAAGGAAAGCAGTTGTACAACACAATAAGATGGATTGCGTCTCACCGGGTAGGCCTACTTATTGGCCCACAGATCCACAGAAAGTGCCTGACTTGATTGATTTCGCAGTAACCAAGAGGATTCCACGTAATCGGATCACTGCGGAAACACTACTAGATTTAACTTCCGATCACTCTCCAGTGCTATTCACATTATTAACAAGACCTCAAGTACTTGATCGCCCATATAGGCTTACAAACAACAAAACAAATTGGCTTAAATTTAAAATGTACATGAGTGCCCACATTGACTGTTCGCCGAAACTGGATGCTGCAGAGGACATTGATATGTGCGTCTCTGCACTTGAGTCGATGATGGGAGCTGCAGCAAGAGTATCTACTCCACATGCCTCTTCTTACACCAAACCTGTTGACAGGCCTACGAACCGGCGGATAGAACAATTAGTAACGGAAAAACGACGTCTAAGAAGAGAATGGCAGATTACTCGATCACCAGCAGCAAAACTTCGCCTAAGGCAAGCTAATCGCAACCTCTCCAAGGCGTTAAGACAAGAGGAAAGCTGGGCTCAAAGGAAATACATAGAAAAGCTCAGTCCAACCAGCACTAAACATCCTCTGTGGAAAGCCCACCCAACTTAAAGCGCTCCTACAGAGACAATTTCACCGATAAGGAGTCCAACCGGTGGATGGGCCCGCAGTGACGAAGAGAGGGCATCCGTATTTGCCACACATCTTAAAATGGTTTTCCAGCCAAATCCAACATCAAACTCATCTGTACTTCCCCCTTCGAACACATTAGTGTTCGGAAAGTGAGTACTCGGAACTCCAATCGGACGAGATCACTGCAGTTATTAAAAACCACATAGAGCCGAAAAAAGCCCCTGGCCATGACCTAATCACACCGAAAATGATCCTAGAACTCCCTATCATTGCAATACAATATATCTGAAAACTGTTCAACGCTATACTAAAAATTGGCTACTTCCCAAGAACATGGAAAAAGTTCACTATCATCATGATTCCTAAAGTGGGAAAGGACAAAACCCAGCCATCATCCTATAGGCCAATTAGTTTGCTGCCATGTCTTTCAAAGCTTTTTGAAAAGATCCTGCAGATCCGCCTAAACTCATTTCTGGCATCGGAGAACACAATCCCTTCACACCAGTTTGGCTTCCGCGAAAAACATGGTACAATTGAACAAGTCAATCGCATAACATCCGAAATACGAACAGCATTCGAACTAAAAGAATACTGTGCGGCTGTCTTTCTCGACGTTGCCCAGGCTTTCGATAGAGTTTGGCTGGAGGGTCTGATGTTCAAAATCCGGCAAAAACTGCCACAGTACACACACAAACTCATGGAATCTTACCTTTACAATAGGAAATTCGCTGTAAGATGTAATGGCTCCGTCTCCGCTGATTTTGAAATCAAAGCTGGTGTACCGCAAGGCAGTGTACTCGGCCCATTGCTCTACCTGCTGTACACTGCAGACTTACCAACGAGTTTAGGACTTACAACGTCCACTTTTGCCGATGACACGGCAATCCTTAGCAGATCCAAATGTCCAATACAAGCCTCTGCAAAACTAGAGGAACACCTTAAGGTGGTAGAGGAATGGATAGCAACCTGGCGTATCCGGGTCAACGAGCAGAAATGCAAACATGTTACATTTACGCTTAACAGAAGAAACTGTCCAGCTCTAATGCTAAACAACGTACCAGTTCCTCAAGCCGTGGATGTCACTTACCTTGGCATCCACCATCCACAGAAGACTAACTTGGCGCAAGCACATCGAAGCAAAAAAGTCACAGCTTAAACTGAAAGCGAGTAGCCTACATTGGATCATCAATGCTCGGTCCCCTCTACGTCTGGAGTATAAAGTCCTCCTATACAACTCCGTACTGAAACCCATCTGGACTTACGGAGCCGTACTATGGGGAAATGCAAGTACCAGCAATGTCGATATTATACAAAGAGCGCAGTCGAAGATTTTAAGATCAATCACGGGGGCCCCGTGGTATATACGAAACGACAACATTCAAAATGATCTAAATATACCTAGCGTAAAATCTGAAATAGGTACTCAACAACTAAAGTATTCTGCGAAACTGGATGCACACCCAAATGTTCTTGCCAATTCCCTTACGCGAACTAATAATAGAACTCGTCTTAAAAGAAATGACAGACCAACCCAATAACAAGTGATTAGGGCCGCCTGCAATATCCCCAGGATTTATCTTAAGTACTAGTCTAAGAAAAATATCTCAAACTTGTTGTTAGGCTCTAATTTAGGAGTAGATTCAACAAATATATATTAAACGTTAAAAAAAAAAAAAAAAAAAATTTGTATGGCCGTCCGTTTTTCGTACGAACTGACCATGCATCTGTACAGTGGCTGTACAACTTCAAAGAACCAGAAGGGCAGATGGCACGTTGGATAGAACGTCTGCAACAGTACGACATACAGATTCAGCATCGAAGTGGTACACAACATGGTAACGCTGACAGCCTCTCTCGCCGACCTTGTAGCGACTGTCCCACATGCGAAAAAGTCGAACTTTGTGGCATCTCTACGACCGATTAGCCTTTAATGATATAGGTGTGATTACCATAATGAAATCGGAGAATATACAGGTAGCCCTTATGCCCCGCTCACTGGTAGATGCTGCTATTCGAGGCGTGCACGACTCTCCATCCGGAGGTCACTTCAGTGCTAAGAAGAGTTTAGCCAAAGCGAAGAAATCATGTATAAAGGCATCCTGCGACTTGACATGCCAGGTAGGTGTCAGCTAGTCGGCTACGCGGACGATGTCGGATCGGCTAAGGCGATTCGCTACCTAGGAGTGTGGCTCGACACAAGATAGTGCTTCCGAGAGAACCTAGTGGCGGTACAGCGGAAGGCAGCAGAATCTGGTAAAACACTCGCCAGGATGATGCTCAACACAAGAGGGCCCAAGAAGGAACGGAGACTGCTGCTGATGAGTGTGGTCAAATCACAACTCACTGATGGTTCTTCTTGATCTTTCTATGGTATGGCTTCATCATTAGCTGAGTTGGGTCATTTGTATAACTGAAATTTTCCAAATCAAATATTTGTTTAAATTCAATATTCTGTCTTTTCAGCACAGTTATTGCTTTCTGTTCGCAGTCATGATAGAACGCATTTGCGGCTGTTTTATGACCTTTATTACTATTAGCTTGCTATAGTGTTCGATTAACACTGCCTGAATAGCTTGGACATTCTCAGTTATGATTTTTGTATGTTTGGCTACTGTGTCTTGGGTTGTTTCTCTAATTTAGGAAAGGCATTTAAAAGATTTATTTGAAGTTTAAATTTATAAATTTTGTTTTTGTTTTTCACACACACACACATACACACAAGGAGAAAGAAACGCAAAAATTGTTAGTTGGGTCCTTTCCTTGCTCCTTCGATGTCCAGGTCGATTTTTGATCTTTGTCACGGTCGCCATGTAATGACCTTTTTCCAGTTGAAGAAAATAATAAATGAGACCGACCGAAGATTGGTTTTATTCAAAAATTATTATTTCGCTTAGCCTATGTTTAGATATATTCTTATGCTGTCGTCTGCGACAGCTACAAAAGAGAGTGTCAGTACGTATATAGGGGAGAGTGGGGCTAATCGGCACATGGGGTAACCCGGCGCAGTCGTATTATCTCGATATATAATAGCACGATCCAAAAATTGATAAGTATCCAAAGATCGCATTTTGGTTGGCTATATTTCGATAATAAACTTAGACGTATCCAATTCGTAGTATCCGAAATTTTTGGGAATTTGTAATTTTCAACCTCAAAAATCCATTTTTTTTTAGGGAATAGTTTTCAAAACATTGATGAAAATTTTAATTTTGATGGATGTTAACTCAAAAGAGGTTCTTACATGTATTAACTTATGGTGTGCAATTTAGGTTTTTTTTTTAAATTCACACAGTTTTAAAATTTTTAGTTTAGCCGAATATTCTTGATCAGGATCAACAGCAGAGTCGATCTAGCCATGCCTGTCCTTCCGTTCGTCTGTCCATATGAACACAGTGATCGGCAAGCACCCAAGGCCATCCTAAATAAGCAACAGAGATGCAGAGGTGAAAGCAAAATCCCTCGGGACTCAGTTTTTGTCATAGAATGCAAACGAAAGGTCACAGGATTTATCCTAGTGCTAATCGCCCTTCACGAGTTATCCTTCCAGGAACTAAAGAAAGAGGAATCGCGAGTTTGGACATCGCAACTAAGAGTCTGTAGAAACAAGCAAAAGGAGAATAAGAAGCAAGAGAGACCCCCGACACGAGCATCGAAGGAGACAAAGTATACATTCCACGCTGCCAAAGATCGACACTTCCCCAGAAACACCCGATATACCTAGCCAAGCCCAAAGAAATTATAATAATCACAAGTGTAAAAGTCAATACACAATTAACTCGAGTTCTAATTTCACCGGGCCACAAAATAAATTTTGTAGTGTCGAGCCCAGTCCTAAGTGATATTAATAAAATCCCGAAGGATAGGAAAGGATCGTTCCAACTGGCGCCTAACGTCGTGGACTTTCAGATTCGACGGCAACTGTAGACCTCCAGAATTCATAGAATAAATAAAATGGTCAGCGAACATGTTTGGCATCGAACTCGAAATGATCCCAAGAGCAATGCCACAGCTACTGAAAGATAGAGCCCTCAAATGGAACGTCACGAACAACAAGCAATGGCGATAATGGAAGGAGTTTGTGGAATGTTTCAAGAAATACTTTCTGCCGAAAGGATTCTTCAACAACCTGACTGATCAGGTCAAAGCACGCAAACAAAGCAGAAACGAGGACTTCAAGGACTACATGGTGAACATGTAGACAATGATGAGACCTCTCAAGATCCCTGAGTTCGAACAATTGGAGGTTATTTTAGAAAACTGCACACCGGATCTAAAGATATTTGGTCGGCCGCACAGGGTAAGAAACCTAGACGAGCTGATGCAATTAGCAGAAGAACACGAAATGCTAGAGCAGGAACTTTCCGATTTCCATCGCGAAAACAATTCACAAAGAACACATAATAGCCAATCGAACCACAGTGGAGGAAATGGCTATACGCCACAAGTTAGAGCTGGGAATTGTATCGATGAAACATCGATACATCGAGGTTTTTTTATTTTCTTGCGGGTACTCAATATTTTAGCTTCGATGTTTCAAGGTTTCGAGGTTTTTCGCATCACGCGGTGCGGGGGCTAAATTGTCATCACTTACAAAAAATTTGCGAGAAAGTAAAAAGCTGGGTAAGTTAAAAATTATAATTGTGTTTATAAACAATGAGAGCAAAAGATTAATTGAATGCCTCCTTATTTTAGGATATTGGTGTTGGCAGTTCTGTGGACATGGACAAATTTCTCAAGGTTTTTAATGGCAAAAGTAAACATCACAAATGAGACACACATGAAGCATGTATTTTCATCTTTAACGTTCGTTCTTCTGTGTAGATTGCAATACTGACTCTAACGATGAAAATGATGAGACATCCAATGAACGAACAAAATATGGGAAGTCTGTAGTTTGGGACTACTTTATAAAATCTTCGAATGGCAAATCGGCAAAGTGCAAAAAATGTGCCACAACTTACTCAACCAGCGGAAATACAACAAATTTATGGAAACATTTGAAACTCATTCATCCCAATTTGACTACGTCTGAAGTTCAGGGAACGATGGCCGCAGGCTCTATTTCTTCTTATTTTCAGGATAAGTACGAACCGTCATCGCTACGAAAAAAGCACTGGCTAGTGCAGTGACATATTTTATAGCGTCGGATCTTCGTCTATATTCAGTGGTTGAAAACAAAGGCTTTCGTTATATGTTAAAAACGCTCGATCCAAAATACGATTTGCCATCGCGAGGAACATTCCGTGATGTGGACATGCACCAGCTTTATACAACTATGAGCGCAAAACTAAAAATTATTCTTGAAAAGGTTGATCATTGCGCTATTACCACGGACAGCTGGAAATCCAGGGCAAATGAAGCGTTTCTAACAGTCACTTCATTACTGAAGATTTTCAATTACGTACAGCAGTTTTATCAACAAAAAAGCTCATAGACGACGAAAACCACTCAGCAAAAAACATATCCAAATCATTGTTGGACGTTTTAAATGAATGGGGAGTGATAAGAAAAGTTACTGCCATAGTGACGTACAATACTGCTAACATGAAATTACATTTTCCTTGCTTCGCTCACACAATTAATTTAGCTGTTCAGGATTGCTTAAAATAAATAAATAAATAAAAGCATAGTTACTTTTTTTAAGAGCAGCAGTGTGGCTTATGCAAAGTTCAAAAAAGCACAAAAGACAGACAAGCCTTATAATTTAAAACAAGAATACCCCAGCGGGTGGAATAGTGCATTTTATATGATTCAACGTAGTCTGTCCACAAAAGATGCAATATCCAATGTATTGCTCAATACTCCAAAAGCCTTATTACCATTAACAGCAGACGAAATTTCTATTTTGGAAGAATTAGTTCAAGTTCTCTCTCCGTTTGAACACGCGACACTTTATACTTCATCGAGCAGCTCAGTAACAATATCAATGGTGATTCTTGTTGTTTGTGGCATTGTTCATAATTTGCAAAATGTAAAGATGGCCACAGAAGAAGGAAATGAAGCTTGCTCTATTTTGTTAGAAGGACTGCGAAAAAGGCTAATTTCTTAAGAATCGCGTTTGATTCCAAGAATCTCAACACTACTAGATCCACGCTTCACAAAGGAAGGCTTTTTGTCAGAGCCCAATACATCTGAGGCTGAGAAATTTTTGGAACATGAACTTTCTGCACCAATATCTTCTGCTTCACAAGAGCCACTTTTTAATTTTCGTGATTTAAGGAATTCTACAAAGATTTACAGTAATCTGAAGGATTCAATTCTGGGAATGCGTCAATATTTCAACACTGAAAACTCTGACTCCAAAGCCTGTCCACTGGATTACTGGAAGGTAGAAAAATATAGATATTAAAATAATTATAACGTTTAATGACATTTACTTTGCAGACCTCGAATGAGCACAGCTTTAAGTACTGTGTTAAAAAATTTCTTTGTGTTCCTGCCACTTCCACTCAAAGTGAACGTATGTTCAGCAAAGCTGGACTTATAGAAAGTGAGAAACGGAGTTCTCTCAAACCCAAGCAAGTTGATATACGTGTATTTGTAAATAATACGAATGGATCTCAAAAGTAACATATAGCAATAATTAGTTACCATTGCTTATGTAAATTAAACGAAATATGTGAAACACGTTATTTTTTGTTTTGAAATTTATAATTTATTTTTTTGAATATTAATATTTTTTCAGTGTTATTCTTTAAACGCGAATTAAACTTCATTTTTACGCTCTAAGTTAAATATTAGTTTAAACTTCGATACATCGATACATATCGAGGTTTTTCTCCAAAAGACTCAAAATATCGAGGTACGCAAACATCGATGTTTTACCAGTACTACCACAAGCTACACAATGCAGAATATGCCGGGACACCAGCGTTTAGAATCAGGGGAGACCTCGACAAGGAAACAAATACATACAAGATGGGAGAGTACTGAACCCAAACCAGGCATGCCGAAGATGCGGCGGTGCTGGACACTGCGCCAAAGAATGCGACAACGAGCGACTCAACTTCCGCTGGCAGTGTGGAAAAATCGGGAAAAGGACGAAGAAATGTTGTTGGAATTCAGGAAACGAGCGGCTGTTTCAGACCATGCGGGGAGAGCAGGGACCAAGCCAACAAGCTTCTCACCACTAATATGACAACTAATAGAGGAAGATGATCAACTGTCAGCAATTATCGAGGTAGCAGGAATACAAACGAAGGCGTCAATTGATTCAGGAGCCACGAGTAGCTTCATAAGCAAGCAGATGTTGGAAACGCTGAGAGGTAAAGGAAAATGGGAAGACACTCGATAGCAAGTGTATATGGCAGATGGAAAGGTTCGAGACATCAAAGGGCAATGGACAGCATACGTGAGATTCGGAAACAAGGGAATTAACATGCCATTTCTTGTCATGCCAGACGGAATGGATGCACTAATTCTTGGGTGGAATATCCTAAGGAGCATGAACACAGAGATATCGTGTGAAGGCCACAGAGTGCGAATACCAACAATAAGGCGAATTCAGGACAGGCTGGTAGAAAGGATATCCATCATTGTCACCCAGAATGATGAGCAACAGGAAATACAAGGACTTTTGGACCATGATTTAAATGAATTGGGAAAAATTAAGGGACCTTCAAATGTGGGGATATATCGCATAAAAATGAAGGATTATATCCCAATAAAACAGAGATATTACCCAAAAAAAACTAAGATGCAAGGCGAAATCAACTCAAGTGTATGAACTAGTAACATTGGGATGCAAAGAGCCATCACAAAGCCCATATAGCGTACCAATAGTGATGGTGCGGAAAAAACAGACGGTAAATGGAAATCAACGCAAAATCGATAAAGGATGCATATCCAACGCCCCGCATCGACTTTATCCTAAATCAACTACATGAAGCAAGATTCATAAGCAGTTTGGATCTTAAAGATGGCTACTGGCAAGTACCACTGGACGAAAGAAGCAGGCCAATGACAGCTTTCGCGGTTCCAGTGAAAGGGTTATTTCAATGGAAAGTAATACCGTTCGGTCTACATTCGGCATCAGCAACTTTTCAGCGGGCACTGGACCAAGTGATTGACCCAGAATTGATGCCAAACGCATTTGCATACCAGAATGACATTGTGCTAGTGAGCAAAATAATTAAAGAACATACAAACACCAGGGAGAGGTGTTCAGGCGATTGAAAGAGGCAAATTTAAGAATCAATTCAGAGAAATGCCAGTTCTTCAGGAAAGAATTGAAGTTTGTAGGTCACCTGGTGACAGAAGATTGTATTGGCATGGGCCCAGACAAGTTGGCTGTGATAGCTCAGCTGAAACCGCCAACATGTAGGAGTAGCCTCATGGTACAAACGATTCGCATCTGGATTTGCAACGTTTACACACCTATTAAATGCGCTTCAAACGAAAAAAAAAAATTGTTACTGGAACGAAGAGCATCAGGCAGCAATCGATGCAGTGAACTAAAAGTTGCCGAGAGATTTCACAAAAATGTTGATGCTACAGACCAACGCAAGCAACATTGGACTAGGGGCCATCCTGTTACAAAACACAGACGATGGTGAGAGGGTGTTATCATACCGGCCGAATAAAAGTACTCGGCTACAAAAAAGAAATGCCTGGCGATAGTATGGGCGGTGCGTAAATTGAGATCATATCTGGAAGGATACCACTTTAAGGTGGTGACCGATCACATGGCGTTGAAGTGGCTATACAGCATAGAAAGCCCCACGGGCCGTATTGCTCGATGGGAACTGGAGCTAGAGCGGTATGATTTTGAAATAGCATATCGAAAGAGCAAACTAAACATCGTTGCCGGCGCCCTGTCAAGGCAACCACTGGAAATGTGCAAAAAAATTATAGACAATGGTGCCAGAGTACGACGAGCGAACAAAGAGTGGGGATGGATCCAGGATATAATGAAAAAATAAAAAAACAACAATAGAAGCATCCGGATAACATAGTAGAAAATAGCCAGGTATACAAAAACATTCCACACAGAGCGGGCCAAGAAGAAGTGGTATCATGGAAACTATGTGTGCCAAAAGAGCTTCAAAGTCAAATAATGGACGAGAATCATACTTCCACGATGGCGGGGCATACGGGCAACATGAGAACTATGCGAGAACTACTGGCCAGGAATGCAACGAGACATCAGAACGTTTGTGGGAAAGTGCACAATATGCGAACAGTTCAAACCAAGTCAACAAAAGGCTGCAGGAAAAATGGTGACACAAGTACCAGAAGAAGTAATCGTTGAAAGATTTTTCAAAATTGACAGAACTGATATCTATGCGCAAGGCAACTGCCGAAAGTTGGGTTAAGGCTTTCCGGGAATGGATTCTGGCCAGATTTGGAACCCCAAAGGTGGTGATAATAGATAATGGGGTTCAACTCACTAGCAGAATATTCAAGAAAATGCTAGAAGAACGGGGATACCAACACCAGCTAACAGCGCCGTATACACCACATGAAAACCCGACCCAACGGGCAAATAGGACAGTAAAAACGATGATTGTCCAATTTAAAGGGAAAAATCGACGTAATACAATACAAGCAAATCAGAATCAATTGGATTTACGCCAGCATATGTGGTACAGGGTCGTGAACACAGAATGCCAGGCGCTATATATTACAGTGTCACGACAGGCACAAAAAAACAAACTGTAACACCAGAGGCAAAAGTAAAGCAAATGCAAGAGCTATTCGAGTTGATCTGGAGTAATTTGGAGACCGCTGCGCAGGATCAGGCACGACATTATAATCTAAGACGAAGAGAATGTAAGTAAGCGGAGCAACCGTATGGGCAAAAAAACACCATCTTTCAAATGCTGCAGACGGATTTGCAGCGAAACTTGCACCAAGATTTGGAGGGCCATACAAGGTGATCGGACTCGTATCACCAGTTATATGCAAGTTACGGAAACTGGAAAGAACCGCCAAGCACATATCAGTCAGATTAAACTACAGATATGTGACATAAGTGAGAGCAAGGTGGAACAAGATAAAAACCGGCTGGCTGGATGGAGAACTCAAAAAAAATCCAGAAAGTCGAAAGTATCAAACTTTATTAGTATGCATGCCTCATATAAAAATATAGCAACATAACGAAGTCGCAAACCGTAGCCAGAGATTGCCTGCAACATTTAAATATCCTAAATAAAACCAAAATGGCAAATGCAAAAATTTAAAACTTACAAAGATGCAGAGAACTCAGAACAAGGAGAGACAGGCAAAGAAAGGATGAAAAAAAAAACAAGCAGAGGTACTACTAACACATATAAACTTGGAGGGGCCCGATCTGTTAAGTTTCAGCAGGTGTATTTGTGTGATTTGCCCATCCAAAACTCCACCCATACATGCTCGTACATGTGTATTAGAATAATAAGCTATGGTATTTGAAGGCAGAACAATAAAGGAAGAATCCGAAACCTGGATTACGGTAAAATGCATGCAATCTCAAATATACGATGTTTCCTGCGAGCAAAAATCATAATCGGTAATCCCTCAAACACTGAAACACAAAGTGAAAGAACATGGAAAAAGAAAAACAATAAAATATGAACAACTACATGTTTAACAATGTCCAGGATGAAGGCGTAGCTCGAGGTGCGGCACCACGGGCTAATATGGAACGGGGAGGGCGGCACGGTGGGGATGATGCCATTGACTTGGCATCGACATACGGGTCCGAGGATGAGTCCGACGACGAGGGGCCGGATATGATGAATCCGGTCACCGCCGCCTCCTAGGATGACGAGTACGAAGAGGACGAAGAGAGCACTGAGGATAGCGGGTACTCAACGGCGAGCGAATATAAGGCGGAGTCGGCGGAGTCGGTGGTGGCGGACCTGGATGGAGTGGATGAGGTCGATGAGGAACTCATGTGGAAGAAGCTCGACGAGGGGTTCCAGATGATGGAGCGGGTGGAGATGGACGAAGAGGAGCGCAATGGCGGTAGTAGCCCATCAGAGTACGCGCCATGGGCACAAATTGAGGAGTTCGAGACGCCGCCGGCACAAGCCAGGGAGCCAGCACGGTCTCCAAATCCGTTTCGTATGATGGGCATGGTGTCGGAAGCCAGCAAATCGGAGGAGGTATCCGTGGCTGAGAAAGGTGAGGCTGAAGGAGAAGCAAGCCCACCTCCAAGGGAGCCTGTAAGAATGAACAAGCACAAATAAACACGGGCCAAGCGAAAATAGAAAGAATAAATGCTGCTCAGAGCGATGCGCTGTGGCAACAGCAGTGCATGTTGGTGGTGGCAGCAATAGGTCCACCAGCAAGAAGACGCAGAACGCCAGCTGCTGCAGTGGGAGCGAAGGCAGCAGGAGGAGGAACATCTAAGCTAAGTCAGGCAAAGACTGGCGCGTCAAATGGAGCAGCACGAACAACACCAGGTGGAGCAACATGAAGAGCAGTCCGAATGCCCATGGGTGTGGCTACGACAGTAAGACGGCAGATCTCGCACCCATGGCACATGCCGGAGGAGTGGCCGGTGAATAAGGACGAAGCAGTAGAAAGATTGCTGCAATAATAGTGCAGTAATAGTAGTATGGGCGGGTCAAATTACATATAGTGTTAGGGTAGCGCAGGGATCGGCAAGGGTTTCTAGAGAACGATGGTTTACTATGGGACACAGTGGGGAATCCAATTTTTATGAAAATGTTTCTTCTAGAGCTATATGATATAGTGGTCCGATCCTGATACTTTATTTTTTCCGGGTAATAAAAAACCCCGAAAAAAAATTTCAGCCCGATAGCTCTTAAGACGGCTGAGTAAAACGCATACGCACAGACGGACGGACAGACGGACAGACGGACATGGCTATATCAACTCAGCTTCTCATGCTGATCAAGAATATATATACTTTATGGGGTCGGAAACGTCTCCTTCTGTGCGTTACAAACATCTGACCAATTTTATAATACCCTCTGCAAAGGTATAAAAATATATTATGAAAGGGGGAATAAAAAAACATGTAAAAGATTCCCCAATCCGTCACCATAACCGAAAATATACTCAGTAATCGCCAACAAGAAAAGATGCCAAACGGTCAATAAAAAAATGCGAGTTGAGTCCAAAAATGAAACATACACAAGGTACAAGAGGCAGGGGAGGGCAAATCCCTCCAAAAGAAGGGGGGAATGTGAGGAACATACCAATTGATGTTCCACACAACAAACCAAATAATATACAAACTACGAGTACAAGATACACAGGAAAAGAAACAGCCGAGACACAAACCAACGGTAGCAACATTGGAGTCAACGTAAGTCAAACTTTTCGATTTACGGTCAAGCATAGTTATGGCCGATCGAACCACACGCAACCGCCATCGACTTTGTCCAAGCCGAAGATGCGTGGAAGGCGGAGCACAAGAAATCGGCTGCTGCTGAATGAAAGCGTGTGGGAGACGAAGATTGAGTGCATATTCCCAAACAAAAAGGGCATTGAGCTATGCATAGAGCACAAGAGCACAGAGTGGGACAGAGGCTGTAAGAAAAACGTATACACTTTTTAAGCGTGCCTGTGGAGCGATGAGCTGTGCTGTCTGCTTGCGCGACGCATGCAAACCGAACGAATGTCGAACGTGAGAAACTGAAACCCGGGAAGCAAGAGAGGCCAAGCAAGCCCAAGAGACGGGTGCGGGTGTGCAGGGTGCCCTATACGAAATAGAGTGATGGCTATGCTTGTCGATCGGTGAGTAGGCGGGAGGGAATATGTGCATGCAAGGCGAAATGACGAGAAACGCGAGAGCGTCGTTGGACAGCTTGTGGGAGCATGAGGGGAATATAAAAGTCGAAGAGGGAGGGTTAAACATTGGGGAAGCCCTCTATCTGCTGGGAAATAGATTGTACAAGGTGGCGCAAAAGAAGTCATCCGGGCCAAAAGAAGTCAACCGATGTTGTTTGGCTTTTGATAAATGCTACACTTGGCATTTCTTCCACTGATATCTTATGGCAGGTCACCTTTCTGACTTCAGTGTCAACAACCGACAGCGAATCCTTATCAATACAAGGCCAATTGATGTCCGATCCTTGTAACCATGATGGCCCATGCCACCATAATTCACACGATGCCAACTTGGTTGCACTCATGCCACGGCTTAGATAATCTGCAGGGTTATCTTTCGAGGCGACGTGTCTCCATTGCCTTTCGTCTGAGATTTTCAGGATTTTGTTTATTCGATTGGACACAAATACTTTCCAGTTGGCAGCTCCACCACGCATCCAACTGATGGTTATCATAGAATCTGACCAAAAAATAGTGTTCGAATAATTAATGTTAATTCTTAGATTCTCCTTTAGATACTTATACATTTTGGCTGCTTCAAGCGCAACACATAACTCTGTCCTAGGTATGGTTAGTTGTTGTTTAGTTGGCGATACTCTCACCTTTGACAATAGCAACTCTGTGTGATCCTCTTCAATTGGGAGCCGCAGCTCCATATGCTCGTGACGAGGCATCGTAAAACAGGTGCAATTCAGCCACACCACCCGGTAGCCCCCATGTAACATGCCGTGGTATTCGTATAGTTACTATGTTTGGTAACTCTTTTACGAATTTCTCCCATTCTCTCTTAATAGTGTCCGGTAGTGTGCTATCCCAGCCAATTTTCTCCTTCCACAGTTGCTACATGAGAATTTTGGCAGTAATCATTATCGGACTAAGCCATCCCATGGGATCAAACAGTCGTGCAATTGCTGATAGTATTGTCCTCTTTGTAGGTGAGCTCATTGGTGGAACGACATGCAAAGCAAAACGGAACTCATCTTCTTTGGGACTCCAGTATAGACCTAAAGTGCGAATAGTATCATTACCTTCCATGTGTAACAATCCGCTTGATTCTCGATGCTCAACTGGTATGTTCTCTAATAGCTTTGGGCAATTACTCGCCCATTTCCGTAGTTCGAATGTACCACTACGAAGCATTCCAATCACTTGGTTCTTGACATACTCCGTTTCTGCAATACTGTCGCCACCAGACAGTATGTCATCTACATACATTTGATGATTTATAACATCCAACGCCAGTAGATACTTCTCGCATTCGACCATAGCTAATTGTTTCATAACTCTCATGGCTAAATAAGGTGCGGAGCTCGTTCCAAACATTACCGTTGTGCAGGCATATTCTGCCACATAATCACTAGTGTCCGGATTCCATAGAATCCGTTGGTACTGCGCGTCGTCGGGTGGAATATTAATACATCTGTACATTTTTTCAACATCCGTCATAAATACCCATTTTAGCCCTCGCCAATTGAGAATGATTCCTTGAAGATGTACGTGCAATTTTGGACCTATTGCTAGTATCTCATTAAGTGATTTTCCATTACTCGTCTTGCTCGATCCATCGAAGACAACTCGTACCTTCGTAGTTCGTAGTTCGGTAGGTAACAATGATCGACTCCCCCAATGCAGAATTGCCCGTCTTACTGGCCCGGGACGTTACACGTTCCATTTGACCCAGCTCCAGATACTCATTTATCGTGCCAACATAAGCGTTTTTCAAACTCGCATCGGTACGCATCCGTCTGTCCAGAGAATGTAATCGTTTTAACGCGCCCTTATATGATTCTCCAGCTAGCTGGAGCTGTTGAGCTATATTCTCTACAATGAACGAAACTTGTGAACCTTGATCCAAAAACGCTCTAAAGTGTAAAGGATAGCCTTCTATCGACTCTACCCAAACCATTGCCGTTGGTAATAAAACCAAATCTCTCTGGCTTACCGCAGTTTCTCTTTTACTCTTTCCATTTAAAGCATTCGCAGATGCTGTTGGGATGACTCCCCTTTCTTGGTGCGCCAAGCGACCTCTCGTGATCTCCTGACTTGACTACATGAAGAAGTGTGTGATTCCGTCGTTGACATTTTTCACAATTTACTGTACTGTCACATGCATCTATTCGATGATTTGGCTTAAGGCATCTAAAAGACAGTCGATGCCTCACTACACTGGCCTTTCGTTCCGATAGCCTCATCTCCTGGAATATCATACATACTCCTATAAGGTGTGCATCCTTTTCACACACAAAGCATAGGTCTGTCTCTCGAGTAACAAATGAAGCGTTTGTGTAGTTCTGGTTAACTCGTTATCCATCCTGTGATAGAGTTCCCTTGATATTACCTGCTGCTGCCGTAATCATCGTTCTGTACTGAGTTTCAAGATACTGACTTAGCTCCTCAAAGCTCGGCAGATTCTGCGTTGAGCTCCCAATCCACTCTTAATTGATTCGGTAATCTCTTCATCATGTAATACACTAAAATTTCTGACTGTTGTCGCACATCCACACTAGTCTCATCCAATGAATTCACACATGAGCGGGAAGTTTGCACAAATCCTCTCAAACTTTCCGCATCTCCATATTTTATTGGTAATTGCTGATCGAACACATCCATGTAATATAAAAACAGTCGCTTGTTATCATACAAATTCATCAACATTGTCAAAGCTACTTCATAGTTCGCCGCTATTAGCGTTAGATGTTCAATATCCTTAGCTGCGTCTCCAACCAATGAATCCTTCAAATAAAGAAAACGATGTAAGTCCGTCAGCTTGTCACAGTGGTGTACTCTTGTTAAAAACACCTCCTTGAACACCGGCCACTCAATAAATTTCCCGCTGAAGGTAGGCAGTTTAACTGTTGGGAGTCTCACTTCCTCCAAACTTGGTCCCATTTGTGCATGCACCGTCTGATGCAAACAAGACTCATCAAATGCAGTCGACGCCGGGATTCTCCGATCCTTATGTCTCTGCAACTCATTTCGAATTTGAGCTACTCCCATTATGTAGGTTTCTTCGAAACTGTCTCTGATGTTTCTTCAAAGTAACTAGCGCTGTTCTTGGTCTCTCTCGCTCTCTCTTCGGTCGTTTTCTCTTTCCAGCAAAGAGAGTATTGCTTCAGTTGCAGCCCAAGCACATAAATTGAAGAAAAATTGCCCAATACTATTTAAAGACAAACTTGAAAAGTTATGCACCGAGTATAGTGCCACCGAACCAATCACAACAAATAATTTGTATAAACAAAAATTAAGACTTAAGGATGATGAACCGGTATATGTGAAAAATTACCGGAATCCGCATAGCCAAATAAAAGAAATTCAGCGACAAGTTGGAAAGTTAATTGAACAGGGTATTGTTGAACCGTCTGTTTCGCCTTATAATAGCCCACTCTTACTAGTCCCAAAGAAAACACTTTCGGGATCTAGACTGATTCCCTGGAGTTAATTCATATAATTTGAGAAATCGAGAAGTGTCGTTCCAAATATGTCATTACCGACGTAATTTTTAGATAAGTAATTATTCAAAGGGTTTCTCAGCCAAGCAAGCGCCCATGTTTATAAAAGCAAGATTCCGACAAGGGCTTGGGTTAAGTTATTAAAATTTAGAGGATATGCAAGGGAGAATGATAGGGAAATTCCACTAAACAGTAGGGCGCGATTAATTGTTTTCTTTACTCCAAGCGGTGTCCTACTTAGGTGTTTACCGCCCCAAAAGTGTGGGTTTGTCGTGTAAAATGCGCTTGTCGTTCGAAATTCGGAAAATCAACGCAAAATATTTAAACCTGAAAACAACCCAATATAGCATGTTTTGAGCATTTTTTCTACACTAATGAGTACATAGTGCTATCGATAATTTATGAATTAACGTATGAAGTTTTGAGCAACGACCCCTCACCGGAATAAAATTATTTAAAATTTTTGTGGCTGTGGTGTCGCTATCCATAAAGTAAATATATATATAATTATTTGGGGTGTAGCTTATGAACCTGTTCCTACTAAGGACTGGCACCACACGAAAAATTAAGTAATCCTTAACCTGTAATTTAGTGGAGGAGGGGAACCAGCTGTGACTCAGGCCCAGTTAACACATTCTCAAATATTTTTGACATGCGGTATTGAATGACAGTTAGAGCCCTGTAAATCATGTTCGTTAGACGTTCTGCAGTTTTTGGATAGACACCAACGTAAATAATCGCATTGCATATACGCGTACCAAACATCGTGTTGAAAATCGTGCGGAAAAGTGTTGTTGATTTTTTTCAAAGTACCAAAATTTTGTGAAATTAATAGTGATAAGGTGAGTGTAATGTAAAATATTGTATTTGCCGTATATTTTGTGATTCTATATGGATTTATGTGATTATGTGGTGTCTATAAAAAATATAAAAAATTTATAAACTGTAAGCTGTAAAAAAAAAAACGGTTTTGACTCAGCTGGAGTGCCCAGTTATGGCACACTTTTTTTTTGCACTCGGATCATGTAGAACTGTCACATTCCTATATTTTTGTTGTTGTTTAAAAAAAAATTTACATATTGAGACCAGTTTGTCCGAGAATATTCTGGAAGATCTCCATCGGGAAGGTTCGCGAATGTTCCATTTGGTAAAAACACTGTTTATTTATGTTATTAGAAATAAAAATTCAATAATGTCATTATAAAAAAAGCTTCTGCTCTCTGACGTGACGGTCGTGTTTTTGCATAGCTCCTGAGTTTTCATCAATATTTATTGCTTTCTCTCAGTTTTTAATTGTGCTTAGTTTGCTTACGCTTTCACTGGTGTTGTTTGCTTGACACCCTTGTGTTTTATTTCCATAATTCGCCAAATTAAATAGTTTAAACAGTTTTTCTGTTTTGTGATTAGTGTTTGGTGCATTTAATTTTTTTTCTTTTTATTTTTTTCTCTCTCGTCATTGCTTCTGCAGTTGCTCCCCTCATCGTCCCCATCATACCATCAGTGCTAGTGGCTTTGTTGTTCTATCTGCTTTGTGCTTGTGCTCTGCTTCTCTCCCGCATAATCACTTTTGTAAGGCCGCCTCTCAAAGCTCCGCTTATAACTGTTCTTCACTCTCTCTTGTGCTGTGCACTCTAGCTGTTCTCTTTGTTTTATTTGTAATTATTGATTTCTTATCGATAATTATCTTTGTGCTGTGTATTTAAATTTTTCTATTTATTCTTATATATATAAATTTATTTATTTATTTTTTTTTTTTGCCTTGTGTTTCTTTTGGCTTTATAATGGCTTGTTGTCTACCTACTTGCAAGCATTCTGATCGTTTTGATGATCAGTATAGAGCAATATCTTGTTGGCTTTGCGATAATCTTATTCACTTAAAATGTGATGGCCTCAATGGCCGCGACAACGACAAATTATCTGGTTTGTCTGTGTCTAAGCCTGAGCTTGGCTTAATGCGCTGGACTTGCCCATCTTGTGCCAGCCAGCAGCTTGATTTTAGCCGTATGTATAGGGATCTTCGTTTAAAGTTTCTTTCTTTAAACAAACTGGCCAAACAGCTGTCTAACGAGTGTGACTCTAGCGTACATTTATTGTCGCAATTCAAGTTTGTTCCACCTTCTGAGAAGTCGCCCAAGAAATGTACCCTTGAGTTGCCTCGCAAGCAGTCGCCAGCACTCTCTATTACATCGTCTCCCAGTTCACTTTCGCCTACACCATCTTCTTGTCCCTCTTTATGCACTCCTTTTCAGTTTGAAGTACCCACTACAAGCCCTGGTGTACCTGATCAATCACAGGATCATGCTGGCTCTCAATCACTTGCGGATCTCAATGCTCCTCCGCCTCCACTAACTGTAGTGCCTCATCGCAAACAATTATTTATCTCTAGGCTTGCTCCAGATACTTGTGAGTCGTCTGTGGCAGCTTACATTGGTAATATATGCCCTGCTAAAGTTTTAATTAAAAAGTTTAAGTTTTCTAGGCTTTGCGAAATCTCCTCTTTTAAAATTACAGTATTTCTCAGCTATGGTTGACATTAATTTCTGGCCAGAGGGCCTAGTTGTACACGAGTTTGCGCCCAAAAGGCGCTCCCGTCCGTTGCCTGTCCACCTTCCTAATTTATCTTCTGCTTCAAAAAACTAATAACGTCTAGTCTTTGCATTCATTATCAAAATGTAAGAGGACTTTTTACCAAGCTCTCGAACCTGTTCTGTGATAGCCAAACCTTTTCGGCTGACATATTAGCTTTCTCTAAAACTTGGCTTAACTCCTCTGTTTTGGAGATTGAAATTCTTTCAAATAACTTTATTTCTTATAGGCTTGATCGTGTTGGTCGTCGTGGCGGTGGAGTACTCATTGCTGTTAACTCGAATCTGTGTTTAAGTGTTGTGCCGACTGATCTGCCCTTAGGTGTTGAGTTTATTTTCATCGAAGTTACATGTTCCAACTTTAGCTTATATATTTCTTGTTCACATATTCCTCCAGCTTCTGATATCATGACCTACATGCACCATGCTGATGCTTTGCAAACTATTTTTAATCGTCTTAAAGATCGTGACTCCCTCATAGTTTTAGGTGATTTCAACTTGCCTAATATTTCTTGGCTTGTTGATGATAATCTATCTTTCTTAATTCCTTCATCTCAACATGTTTTTCTTGATAGACTACTTGAATGTCCGCTATATCAGTTGAATTCTTTCCTTAACTCTTCTAAAAGAATCCTTGATCTTGTTTTTGTCTCTGATCCCACTGTTAGTGCTGTATCCCGAACACAGCCCCTAGTGAAACCTGAAGATCCCTATCACCCTACCATTGAACTTACTATTTCTTACAATTCCGTTACTAATTCATTTAATAACATCGCAAATTCTCGTCGTAGATGTGTTCGTAAAACAAATTTCAATCTTCTTAATAGCCTTATTTTCTCTTTTGATTGGTCATTTCTATTTGAGTGCTGCGATATAGATTGTGCAGTGAAGTTTTTCTACTCTGCTCTTAATTCTCTAATTGATAAATGCGTTCCTTATATGAATGTCTCTACCGTCTCCAGCGCGCCAGTCTGGTTCACACGTAGGCTCTCTAATCTGCGTAACATTAAATCGAGATATTTTAAAAGATTTAAAAAAACTGGATTGCGACTTGACTATGCAAATTACTGTATAGCCAAATCTCAATTTTGTCTTTTAAACACTCAATGCTACAATAATTATATCGTTCGCTGTAATGTTGAATTTTATAAGAACCCCAAAAGATTTTACAACTTTGTTAATTCCAAAAGACACTCTAATGTACTACCCTCCACCTTCAGACTTAAAGAACTGGACTGCTAATAATGATTCAGATATTGCAGATCTGTTTGCTAAATTCTTTCAGTCGACTTATTCTACTACTGTTTCGGAACCCACACCCTATCCCTTTTCAATCCCACATTTAAATTGTATGTTTTTTCCTAGTATTACTGAAGACTGTATTATCTTGTCATTGACTTGTCATCTATGACGTCTTCCTTCGTTCCCGTTCCTGATAATTTACCTAGTTGCATCCTTAAAATGTGTTCGATTTCCCTATCTAAGCCTTTATCTCGGTTATTCTTTATATCGAGTAAGACTTGTAGGTTTCCTGATGTTTGGAAGGAGTCCGTGGAATTCCAAACTTTCCGCAATACATTAGCTGTTTGAGAAAATTATTACGACTTCCCTTCAATACCTATCCAGATCCATTATTTCTCCTTGTCAGCATGGCTTCATAAAATGTCGTCCGTCGCTTACCAACCTTTTAGATTTGACAAATAGTTTTGTTCTTGGCTTTGGTTCATTCACGCGTGCTCATGTTTGCGGATGACGTTAAGATTTGTTATTCCTATAATGATAGTTCTTTCCAACTGTACTTGCAATCAGATTTCGATAATGCCTCAAAGTGCTCTTTTATGACATTCAGTCTTTTGTCTCCCTTCCTAGCTCATTACTTTATGAAGTCTGTTCTGTTAGATTGTGTACCATCATTCAAAGACTTCGGCGTTATCTTTGACCCAAAACTTTCATTTAATTTTCATATATGTATATTCAGTTGTCAATACGATCGAACGCAAATACAAAAACCTCAAAATTAAGCATTAAGTTAGAGGACATTCAAACGTTTGTACAATTCAAAGAAATAATCCTAAAACAACATAAAGAATTATTACATCCAGGAATCGAAAAAACGATTAATTTGTTTAAAGAAAAATATTATTTCCCCGATTTTTAAAACCTGATTCAAAACATTATTAACGAATGCTCAGTATGCAATATCGCAAAGACAGAAAATAGAAGTACAAAACTAACTTTTGAAATTACACCAGAAACTTTTAATATCAGAGAAAAGTACGTCATGGACTTTTACATGATCGACAATTTACAATTCCCTTCATGCATTGACATTTACTCCAAATTTGCAACACTTGTAGAAGTAAAATCTAGAGATTAGTTAGAAGCCAAGAGAGCAATTATGAAAGTATTCACTGAAATGGGTAAACCAATAGAAATAAAATCAGACAAAGATTCAGCATTTCTGTGTATAGCACTAAAAAATTGGCTAGAAGAAGAAAATGTAAAGTTAGAAATTACAAGTAAAAACGCCGTTTGTGGCGTAGAAAGATTCCATAAAACAGTAAATGAAAAACTCAGAAATATAAATAGTAAAAATGACATCGAAGATAAATTAATCAAATTTGAAAAAATTCCCTACATATACAACCATAAGACGAGACATAAAACAACTAACCGAACACCAGCGGACATTTTTATCTATGCAGGATCACCCGACTATAATACCCAAACGAATAAAATACATAAAATAAACAATTTAAATAAAGATGGACACGACTTCGAAATCGATAATAGATTTAAACAAGCACCATTAATAAAGTCACACATTACAAATCAAAATTCAAAAAGAAAAAGAAAGTTAATAAAAGCGACAAAATACGACAATTGATACATTACAGGTCAACCACTCAAGATGACTTTTTTGTGCATCATGCTATTCTTAACATTAAAATCAACATGCAGTCAATCCATTGACATAAACCAAGTAATAGCACCGAACGGTTACTTAATATTTAAAACAGGAACCATGGACTTACCAACAAACTTTGAATATAATTATTTAAAAGTAAACATTACCTATAATAATTTAATGCAACAATCACAGGAATTTAAAGACATAATTTATATTCAATACCTAACAGAAAAACTAAGTAGGGAAATTAATGGAATACAAATTGTAAAACGTAACAAACGAGGACTAATTAACGGAAATGGTTTAATATACAAATATCTTTTTGGTACTTTTGATCAGGACGATAAAGACGAATTAGAAGAAAAAATAAATAATCTTGAAAGCAATAGCGTACAAGCAAACGAACTAAATTACGTAATGGACATAAATTAATAATGGTTTAGAAGCAATAAACAACCTCAAGGAAGAAAAGGAAAAATCAGTAAAACTAGAAGTTCTAATCTTTAATTTTGAGCAGTTCACAGAATACATTGACGACATAGAAATGGGCATGCAGCTCACTAGACTAGGAATTTTTAGCCCAAAACTTTTAAATCATAATCACTTAAGTCATGTTAATTCGGAAAAATGATTGAATACAAAAACATCCACCTGGCTTAAACCAAATTCAAACGAGATATTTATCATTTCAAACATTCCTCAAGAAATAATAAAAACCCCTTTTCTTTGAGATACTTCCTTATGCAGATGAAAATAAAAATATTTTGACAGATTCATACGATAGATACTATTTTAACAACAACACTTTGTTCAGTAAAAATACAAAATAAATAGAAACTAACGAATGTATAATAGGCAGTTTAAATCAAATCCCAACCACTTGTAAATACACTAACAATAAGACATATAAGAATTTTCGAACTAATTACATTGAACCAAACATAATTATAACATGGAATTTACCAAAAACTAAACTTAATCATAATTGCGTAAACAACGACTTAATATTGCTTCATTGCTTGATTATAGCCAAAGCATTTATGTAACAAACAATCTCACCAGGCTAGAACCTATTTCCTTTATCCAAACAAAAGAGATCATTAACGAACACACCAAATATTATACTGTATTTCAAACTATTGCAAATTAACCACTTTTATACTTACTATAATAAGTTTGATTACATACTTAATCTATAAGTTTAAGGCAATGCCACAAGAATTAATAATTAAGAATTTTCGATGAAATAACAATCGTGGTCCCACAGAAATAATCGAAACCCCAATTGTTGAAAAAATTGAGTCCCAAATTATAAACAAAATTGATACTCCAATCTTTACAGCTGAGAAAAACCCCTCGCTATATCCCAATGTATCCGCCTGAGGACAGGCTATTTTTTAGGATGGGGGAGTCATATATCCAACATCAATACCCAATAATTTTGCAATTTTTCGCCCCCTTAAATTTATAACTTTAAAGTAAACATCCGTTTTTTGTAAACACTTGGACACTTCCAATAACAATTGTCCCCCTCAAAGTCAAAAGTGAGAGAACGCTAATTCAGCATTAAAATTCGGGCCAATCAAATCGCATAAATATCGATTCCGCCACTGATTGGTTCGCAAATTTAGCCTATAAATATTACTATAAGACATATTTTTACTTCAATTTAAAGTGAATACTTTAATATTCAATGAATAAAGTCCCCGCTTTTAACTCAACAATATGAACAATAAATTTTTTTTTCCCCCTTTGGAAAGACCAGATATTTCATTACATATACAAATTTTACATATTTATATACATGTATATATATTCCATAAAATTTTTTATATCCTCACACAAATCTATATAACTATTATAGTATACAACACAGCTGCAAGGTGATGCGCCAAAAGACCGGCACAAAGCAAACGTAGCTGTGCTGTATACCCTGGGTTGGCAGGCAGTTTGTGGGGTATACACAAAGTATTTTTTTTAATAAAAAACTTTGATTCTGTTTTTAAATTATGTTTATTTAAACATTGAGAAATTTACTGGCCAAATAAACATAAATTTTTCCAAACAACATCGGACGACTTCTTTTGGCCCGGATGACTTCTTTTGCGCCACCTTGTACAAATCACAAGGGAAATTAATCTTATCTGTAGCATGTAACGTTGAACCTCACAAGAAGGGTTGAGAAGATGTTATTTCATAGTGCTGGCCGAGTACACGATAGTTTCGGCTACGGTGTGGTCGGCCGGGGGTGGGTTACAAGATAGAAATTAGCTAGAACTAGTTACCCATATTCCAAACAGACGTAAAACTTAAATTTAGTGACAATAAAAAGAAGGTGGGCGGCACCATTACGTTGCAAATATGGTGGCTTATTTCATGCTGGCCTATTGGCCTAATCATGAGAGCGCCCACCCTACCGTGATCCTCAGGCCACATTTCCCAGTTGGTTGCATGGTTTGCAATATTTTACACTTAAAGGGAGTTCATTTAAAAGAACAATATTTAATTAAGTTTTTTTTTTTGTTTTTAACGTTTAATATATATTTGTTGATTCTACTCCTAAATTAGAGCCTAACAACAAGTTTGAGATATTTTTCTTAGTCTAGTACTAAAGATAAATCCTGGGGATATTGCAGGCGGCCCTAATCACTTGTTATTGGGTTGGTCTGTCATTTCTTTTAAGACGAGTTCTATTATTAGTTCGCGTAAGGGAATTGGCAAGAACATTTGGGTGTGCATCCAGTTTCGCAGAATACTTTAGTTGTTGAGTACCTATTTCAGATTTTACGCTAGGTATATTCAGATCATTTTGAATGTTGTCGTTTCATATATACCACGGGGCCCCCGTGATTGATCTTAAAATCTTCGACTGCGCTCTTTGTATAATATCGACATTGCTGGTACTTGCATTTTCCCATAGTACGGCTCCGTAAGTCCAGATGGGTTTCAGTACGGAGTTGTATAGGAGGACTTTATACTCCAGACGTAGAGGGGACCGAGCATTGATGATCCAATGTAGGCTACTCGCTTTCAGTTTAAGCTGTGACTTTTTTGCTTCGATGTGCTTGCGCCAAGTTAGTCTTCTGTCTAGGTGGATGCCAAGGTAAGTGACATCCACGGCTTGAGGAACTGGTACTTTGTTTAGCATTAGAGCTGGACAGTTTCTTCTGTTAAGCGTAAATGTAACATGTTTGCATTTCTGCTCGTTGACCCGGATACGCCAGGTTGCTATCCATTCCTCTACCACCTTAAGGTGTTCCTCTAGTTTTGCAGAGGCTTGTATTGGACATTTGGATCTGCTAAGGATTGCCGTGTCATCGGCAAAAGTGGACGTTGTAAGTCCTAAACTCGTTGGTAAGTCTGCAGTGTACAGCAGGTAGAGCAATGGGCCGAGTACACTGCCTTGCGGTACACCAGCTTTGATTTCAAAATCAGCGGAGACGGAGCCATTACATCTTACAGCGAATTTCCTATTGTAAAGGTAAGATTCCATGAGTTTGTGTGTGTACTGTGGCAGTTTTTGCCGGATTTTGAACATCAGACCCTCCAGCCAAACTCTATCGAAAGCCTGGGCAACGTCGAGAAAGACAGCCGCACAGTATTCTTTTAGTTCGAATGCTGTTCGTATTTCGAATGTTATTCGATTGACTTGTTCAATTGTACCATGTTTTTCGCGGAAGCCAAACTGGTGTGAAGGGATTGTGTTCTCCGATGCCAGAAATGAGTTTAGGCGGATCTGCAGGATCTTTTCAAAAAGCTTTGAAAGACATGGCAGCAAACTAATTGGCCTATAGGATGATGGCTGGGTTTTGTCCTTTCCCACTTTAGGAATCATGATGATAGTGAACTTTTTCCATGTTCTTGGGAAGTAGCCAATTTTTAGTATAGCGTTGAACAGTTTGCAGATATATTGTATTGCAATGATAGGGAGTTCTAGGATCATTTTCGGTGTGATTAGGTCATGGCCAGGGGCTTTTTTCGGCTCTATGTGGTTTTTAATAACTGCAGTGATCTCGTCCGATTGGAGTTCCGAGTACTCATTATCCGTTAATGTGCTCGAAGGGGGAAGTACAGATGAGTTTGATGTTGGATTTGGCTGGAAAACCATTTTAAGATGTGTGGCAAATACGGATGCCCTCTCTTCGTCACTGCGGGCCCATCCACCGGTTGGACTCCTTATCGGTGAAATTGTCTCTGTAGGAGCGCTTTAAGTTGGGTGGGCTTTCCACAGAGGATGTTTAGTGCTGGTTGGACTGAGCTTTTCTGTGTATTTCCTTTGAGCCCAGCTTTCCTGTTGTCTTAACGCCTTGGAGAGGTTGCGATTAGCTTGCCTTAGGCGAAGTTTTGCTGCTGGTGATCGAGTAATCTGCCTTTCTCTTCTTAGACGTCGTTTTTCCGTTACTAATTGTTCAATCCGCCGGTTCGTAGGCCTGTCAACAGGTTTAGTGTAAGAAGAGGCATGTGGAGTAGATACTCTTGCTGCAGCTCCCATCATCGACTGAAGTGCAGAGACGCACATATCAATGTCCTCTGCAGCATCCAGTTTCGGCGAACAGTCAATGTGGGCACTCATGTACATTTTAAATTTAAGCCAATTTGTTTTGTTGTTTGTAAGCCTATAAGGGCGATCAAGTACTTGAGGTCTTGTTAATAGTGTGAATAGCACTGGAGAGTGATCGGAAGTTAAATCTAGCAGTGTATCCGCAGGGATCCGATTACGTGGAATCCTCTTGGTTACTGTGAAATCAATCAAGTCAGGCACTTTCTGTGGATCTGTGGGCCAATAAGTAGGCCTACCAGGTGAACCCTCTTATTGAGAGGGTTGACTATTGGGTTATACAGCTGCTTGCCTTTAGGATTTACCAGGCGAGATCCTCAGTGCGTATGTTTGGCGTTATAGTCCCCTGCTGCAATGAAGCGATCTCCGAGTGTGTTAAAAAAATCGGTAAATTCCTTTTCAGAGATTAAGAAGCGTGGTGGGCAGTACAGGGCAACCAATGTAGTGTTGCCGCAGCTGGTTTGGACGGTTATAGCAGTTGCTTGTAGGTGCTGTGTTTCAAATCTGTTGAGGAACGAGTGTTTTATACGGTTTTTGATTAGGATACCAGTCCCGCCATGAGCTTTTCCGTCTGGATGGTTTGTTGCGTAGAAGGTATATTTTGGTATTTGAAAATTATTTTTTGATGTTAAATGTGTTTCCGAAATCAGCAAAACGTCGATTTCACTTGAGTCTAGGAATAGTTGCAGTTCATTTTTGTGCTTGGAGATGCCGTTAGCATTCCAAAGACATAGACGTAGGGAAGCCATTATTTATTCTCGACAAGCTTATGGATAAGCAGGTTTTGATTCCGCATCAGTTCGTGCATACAATTTTGCATGAACGTCATAAAAGTGGTCATGTTTTGATTGAGTGAGATCAATAGGGCGTCTAAACCATTTGGAGTTTGCTGGCCAAGCTCTGGTGCGCTAGGTTGCGGATTCTGTAGATGGCGGAGTGACGGGGTCTCTTTCGCGGGCTCCGTCTGTCCAGTTCGGAGCACACTAGCGAAGGATACACTAGGACTGGTTGTAGAAGTCATGTTGGAGGATCTAACAGCCTTGGCGAAGAAAACTTCCGGTGTAGTTTTGGAGGCGTTGTAGGTTGCCTTTGGTCCAGCTGGAGGTTTGCGCCCGTTTAGGTGTGATTTAAGATCCTTGAAGACAGGACATCCTCTGTAGTTGGCCGTGTGGTTCCCTCCACAGTTGCTGCATAGTCTTAGAACGACGTTGTTTCTGTCCTTGGTGCAAATGCCATCTTCATGATGTTCGCCGCAGTCAACACACACTGACCTAAGATTGCAATTGTTAGAGGTGTGGTTGTATTCCTGGCAGTTTATACACTGCGGTGGTTGGTGTCTCTTATGGGGCTCCTCTACGGTGATTCTTCTGTGCAATAGAAGCTGTAGGTTGTAGATTGGGTGCACTTCATTTGGCTTCGACCGCTTTGCATCTGGTTGGAGCTCGATTTTAAAGAGCGGCTGTGCGACTTTCTTCCTGTTGATGATGTTGACAACGGACTTGACCGCAAACCCTTTTTCGACCAACGCGTCTGCTATTTCTTGAGTAGGAACCGATGGCTCAATCCCCTTCAACACAACCTGGAGCCCTTTACTGCTTTTTAGTTGGTAGGTATAGAAGTTGATGCGGAAATTGTCCTCAGTTTGGGTTTGACATTTAATTTCTTTAATGTTACCCCTATTAAGTGGGGTTACAATAAAGTTATTTGCCCCTACTGTTTCTACTAGCTTCGAAATCAGGGCGCTGCAGTTGGCTCCACGGATGAATAAAGGGGGTGGTCTAGCCGATTTAACTTTATCTACAGCTCCGGCTTGATCGTCTTGCTTATCGGCAAGAATTTTAAAACGATTCCCGCTAAGGGGTGCTACTAGTTCATTTGGTTTGGTTATTTTCGGCGTATTGCCACTTTTTTTCTTTTGCGGGCTTAGCTTCCGCTTAGTTATTTTAATATATCTATCCATTCCAGTTTGGACAGAAGTCGTTGGGTTTACTATTGTGGCTGACTCTGGGCGACTTGTCGTTGACGGCTTGAGGCAGGTCAATACTTCGGCAGACGTTGCGTTAGTTGCTGTCAACGAGCTGACGGTGCTGGTCGGTGCAATCGGTGACCCAGTTATCGATATTGATGGAGAAGCACACTGCTCTCTCCACGGTAAGTTGCTGTTGATTGCTGAGTGTCTGGCACTTTTGGTGTTATTGCTTACGTTAGCATTCGGTGGGGTCGGCGACACCACCGAAAAGTACGCGTTGTTGCGTTGGACCGAGAGTCGACGCTCACGTTGTTGTTGTACAATTAATTCTTGTAGCTGTTGCTGGTGGGGATCGAGAGAGCTTGGGCCCGAATTGGTGGACATGGCTTTTGTAAAAATTAAGCACTTTGTTGTTGCAACTTAGTATTTATTGCTATTAGAGCACTCTAATAGCAATATTATTGTAAATAGGCGTCTCTGAGGCGACTGAGAGCCCTACACAAATTTTTGCAAACGCGGTCTTTTTTTTTATACTCAATTTTTGCGGAGTGCATTAAAAAACACGTCTGTACACGGCGGCAGTTGAATTGATTATGAAACTTAACTTTGAAACTTAAAAACAAAGCAGAATTCATTACCACCTGGGCTATGACTATCAGTTTTATACGAAATTACTGAAGGTTATACCCGGAGGTACGTAACTTAGAATTAGTAGGGGAGGGGGCCCAATAACGATTCTGGTTTTGAAAAATCTGAAAATTTTTTCCTTATTTCAGGGAAATGAAAAATTAAGAAGTTTAACTTTTAAATATAAACCAAGCGCAACTTTTTTCCAAAGAAAGTATGTTTATTTAAGTTAATTTTTTTAGTGGCCGATTTATGACTCAAGAAATTCACTGAAAATGAGAAAATATGAAAGGAATGTCATAAGAAGGCCTTCAATTGCAAAAATAATGAAAAACACCAATGAAAATGGCCTTCAATGGCCATAAATGAAAACGATTTTTATTCATCATTGTCATCGAAATATTCACCGTCGTCATTCTCATCACAGTTTTTGCAGTTTTTGCAAATGAAATAACTTGCCTGCATGTTGGCGCACTTCAAATTAACTGGACGCTTGCATACATTGCAATTAATTTCGAGGGCTTTTTTGAAATAGCGGCCTGAAGAGGACCAATCTCATCCAAAACCGATGAACTGCTGGTCACCAATGACATTAGAGATAGGGATTGTGAGGTAGATATTCCGCGTCGTATATCCATGGTATTGTTCAAAACGATACGTCGCTGGTCATCTTCGGTGATTCCAGCATCAAAGCAACTTGTTTCTCATTTGGTGCAACAGTTTGAACAAAATCGGCGTCTGTAAAGATACGTTTCGACAACTGTTTCATTCTCTTATCGAAACACTTCGGTATAGGGCACTGTTTGATCTGCCCAGTTGCAGATGGTACCAAACTCCAATGCTCAATAGCATGTGGAGTAAGGAAAATAAGTCTTTTCCTCTTCGAATTCCAGAAAGAAGTAATTTTTATATTTCGTTTTCATGAGTTAGAAGCTCTTCATGAGCCATGTAACCGAAGCTTTTAGAACATGTTAATGTAAATACAGTGGTAGAAATTCCGATAATCTTAAACAAATAATATGAGAAATTTAAATATATACAAATCTAAGTTAACGATGCCAACAGGCACAATTCGGATGTTTACTCAACTGCCTCAATTTATACCTGAGCGCGAAGATTTCAGAAAGTTTCATTTCTTAAAAAAGTTCTTATCGATCGTTAAAGTCCGTGTTCTAACAATTAGATCCATTGAAATCAAGAGTTAAGTATAATTTATTGATTTATTTATTTATTTAAATAACTAACACAGCAGTCGACGAAAAAGCTTAAGCTAAAGACAGATAGTAATTAATTGAAAAAGATAGCTTAGCTATATACACAACTAAACATCCCCGAAACGGTGGAGGTGTTTTATTTGCATAAGGTGCCGCGTAACGCAAACTTAAGGAATTGCTTCTGTACCGATTCAATACTACGCTGGTGAACATCATATTGCGGATTCCACACTGGCGAGCAATATTCTAGAGTAGGGCGAACTAACGAAGTGTATAAAACCTTTGTTACATAGGGATCATCAAATTCTTTAGCCCAACGTTTAAGGAAGCCAAGAAGGCTGCATGCTCTATTGACAATAGAAGAAATATGAACATTAAATGAAAGTTTTGGGTCAAACATAACGTGTAAGTCTTTGAACGATGGTACACAATCTAACAGAACAGACTTAACGGAACGGAGACAAACAACTGAAAGTCATAAAAGAACACTTAGAGGCATTAAGGTGTAATTTATTAACGTGGCACCAATCACAGAATCATCAATCACCAATCTGATTGCAAGTACTGTTGGAAAGAACGATCATTATAGGAATAACAAATCTTGACGTCTTCCGCAAACATGACCACGCGTGAATGAGCCAAGGCCAAAGGCAAATCATTTATAAACAGTGTAAATAACAGTGGGCCCAGATGACTGCCTTGGGGTACACCTGACGTAACTCGAACAGTTTTAGATATCGAGGAACGAAAAGACACCTTTTGGGTTCTGCCAATAAGATACGACTTTAACCAAGCCAATAGTTTTGGAGAAAAACCCATGATGTTAAGTTTTGCGAGAAGCATAAAATGATCAGTATAAATAACATCAGTTTGACACTTTTAGAGCCGTTAAGGTTTAATAGGTTGGTTTCACATTAACTCTCTATGCAAGAAGACGATATGTCTTTAAAACTGAGGTAAAGCTTGACATCATCCGCGTACATAAGCACCCGAGGCTTCGGACTTCTTCCCCTTTTTTGAAGAGGAATAATATATGATTCCTTCCAGATAGGCGAGAAGGCGGAAGATGTGACGGACAGTGTAAACAACTTAAGTATTGGCTTACATAGGATCGCGAGAAAACCTGAGTTTACATCGCTGAAGATAATCCTTATAGCAATGTGAATTCAGCACCATAAAATTTGATCGAGCAACTACATATAGGGAAAAATCCGATGCTTTACCGGATTTTTTAAATCTTTTATAACATCTCGATTTAACGTTCTTCAAGTTACATAACTCACGTGAGAACCAAGGAGGTCTATCAGACCATCCTAGAGTGACACGCGGGACACAAACATCAAAGAACGACTCAAGAGTTTTATAGAAGACAGAAATGGCAGAGTCCATATTAGTGCAAGTATACAGATATGTCCAATCATTAGTTAACAAGAGTTTTTTAAGTTTAGTAAAGTTTGTCTTGCGAAAACATCGGGTTGGAGGCATCGAGTTATTATGTCGAGACATAACACCAAAAGGAAGGTCAATGGTTACATTCAGAGTTGGATGAAAGTTGTCTTCGGGGATAGCTAAGGGATCAGTCCAGGAAACATCGCAGTTGGAAGAATTTAACACAAATACCAGATCTAGTGATCTGTTACGACTATTCCGGACAGGATTTATTTGAGTTAGGGAAAACTCAAGCAGACCTTCTATGAAACAATGTGACAAGGAGGGCAACAGTAATAAAGAATCAAATGAGATGGTCCAGGCAATCTCAGGTAAATTAAAATCTCCCAGAACAATGAGCAAGTCTTTGTCAGAGAGATATGAGGAAATAAGTTGAATAGCTTCCAAATGGTGAGTGTATACTGCCAAGTCGGACTGTGGTGGAATATACGAACAAGTAATATAGGCAGAAAAAGAATTAAACGAAATTTTAACACAAACAAATTCAATCTCCTGATTGGAGGACTGGACAATTTCAGACGAGAACGCCGAGTCAATAGCGATCAAAACGCCACCACCATTACGGATAGTCCGATCATGTCTATATATTAAATATTCTGAGGGGAAAATTGAAGCATCGGCAATATCAGGCTTCAGCCAAGTCTCAGTAAAGACAAGAATATGAAAGTCTAAAGCTAGACTATCTACATAGAGTCTAGAGAGTTTAGACTTTAGTCCCCGTACGTTCTGATAGGCCAGAGTTAGGGACGATATTAGTTTTTTGACTCGCCAACAGGTGCAGACGACCCGGAAGGAACGTTATTCACAGAGGCAGGTAGCAAGCTAATCGGAGGCCGATTCTTCTTTTTTATTGTATACTCTTTAACAACAAGGTGTTCCGGCCAAAAATCTTTATGACATATTTGGCCAAAAAGATCTGGAAAGGACGAAATGTCCCGAGTATATGAAAAACGGAACTTTTCCGGAGCAATGTTTGGTGCTTGAACTTTGCCCTGGATGTAGGCTATGACTTCTTCAGAAGTAGTATTGGGATCAAGCCTCGAAATAAAAATTTGCTTTTTGGGTGGAACTACAACAAGGGAACTAGGAATACTAGGCACAGCAGTAGCGGCTACAGCAGACGCAGCAGCAGATGAAGCAGCCAGCACTTTACTAGCTCCTCTTGTTACTACTTTATTGGCAATATTCCTGGAAAAGGATGTTTGCCCGGACGGTTCGGAAACTACAACCGATATCGCGTCAGTAGGTGGGATACTGTCTCCAGGGGAAATGGGAAGAGACTCCACACCTGCCAAAGCCGGACTCCTAAACGATATCAGCTGCTGTACATTTGGTGACATAGGGTCAATGTCGAAAGCCGAAACTGGTAGAGACGAATGTGCCGACGGACTGAGGGACGCGCCCTGAAACCTGGCCCTCTTTCGCAATCAAAAGCTTAGAACTTCTGAATTGAACCTCCATCGCCAAAAGCTGACAGGGTTTTAAATGCATCCCCAGTCCGTTTCATAAAACTTCGCATCTCGAGCTCCAAGCCAAGACACGAATCACAGCCCCATTTAAGGCCGCCACCCTGTGCAATACTATCCCTCACCTTGACTGTGTAACCAGCACATTTAAAGTGCATTACATTGTCACACAGCCAACAGTAAAAAAAGTCTTCACTGGTCTTGCTGGGATTATTGCAATTATATTTGCAACAGACAGACATTATTAAATAATTGATTTATACAAAAACAAATTATAAATCAATATGTAAATAAAATGGGAAAAATGTATATATATGTTAAGAGAGACGTATACAAAGCAAGGCAAAAGCTAACTGCAATATGCAAATTAGAAAGAGAAAACAAAAAGAGAGAATATTTGTACTTATCTCTATTAAAACACACAACAACAAAAACTTGTCACCAGCGCGAAGTTAACGGCCGCGAGCGCGATCAAAAGAGAAAACAAAAGAATAGAGAGCACCAACACCACACAAACAAAAACAAACTAAGAACTGTAAATTGAGAGCGCGGGTGGGAGCAAAAAATAGAACGAAATCATAAACTAAGCAGCGCAACAACAAAACTTTATTTGCGTTTGTTAAAGTTTTGATAATAAATTTATAGAAATGTTTGTAAATTTAACGCAAACTTCGCGATGCGTATAGCGATTTATTAAGAATTAGTAAGGCAATGAAGTTAAATTGAATATAATGAATTAGCTTCACGAAAGAATGAAAAAAAAAAAAGGACGACCGACTTCGATGAGTGACAATATGTGCAATGAGAATGATTCCTTGATGTACGTGCAATTTTGGACCTATTGCTAGAATCTCATTAAGTGATTTACCATTACTCGTCTTGCTCGATCCATCGAAGACTACTCGTACCTTCGTAGTTGATGACGATTCCTTTATGACTGGGTGATGCGGTAGGTAACAATGATCGACTCCCCCCAATGCAGGATTGCCCGTCTTACTAGCCCGTGACGTTACACGTTCCATTTGACCCAGTTCCAGATACTCATTTATCGTGCCAACATAAGCGTTCTTCAAACTCGCATCGGTACGCAACCATCTGTCCAGAGAATGTAATCGTTTTAGCGCGCCCTTATATGATTCTCCAATTACCATTGATTCGTCCAAGTAAGTAAGAAAAGGAAGACGAACAACATATTTCCCACACGGCATTCGGCTATGTGTCTTAACGAAGAAATCTTCGCACCAGTTATCCACTACTGAAACCCCACGTGGCTCCTCGTCGAATTGTTCTAACTCCCAAAACTTACATAACAATTGTTTAAGTATCTCATCAGCTTCCTTCTTTCGTACCGTTATGGTGTAGGACGACTACCAGCTACCAGCTTCTTGATTCGTTTTTCCTGATTCAATGCATCCCAAATGCGTATTTTGCACCAGAGGCATACCACGTATTCCTCGATGCACTTTTCCTAACATCAGCTCATCGTAGACGTCATTTCCCAGCAAAATATCAACTCCTTATGGACTGAAGAAATTAGGTTCAGCCAACGGTAAGCCCTTCAGATAAGCCCACTTTTCAAATAACAGTCATTTGATTAGCATGCGCTTACTCACTAGAGGTATTACTGACGCGAGCAGCTTGAATTTCGCATGTGGGTTGTAGATTGATCTTATGACTAGCTCCACCTCTGCTGCCGCTTCTTTATATTTGTATCTGCTAATGCAGTAATCGTGATGTGAGCCTGTTTGGCCGTAAACGTAGCTGCTGAGTTGCATTCTCTGAAATGAACGAAACTTGTGAACCTTGATCCAAAAACGCTCTAAACTGTAAGGGATAGCCTTCTATCGACTCTAACCTCATACTCTACTCATATCTAGCTCTAGTAATATCATATCTAAGTCATAAATAATCTATCGGGTAATTTTTTGTTGATTACATCTTTTATAGTGTTATTTAAAGCATTTGTATAAAGAGTAGTGTTATTTGCATCGTTTTCAAGACTAAGCTTGTTTGTGATAATATAGGATTTATCTTCTAATTCTGTTACAAACTTACGAAGGTTTTCTGTATAGTAGAAGTTCCTCACATGAGGTCTGCGTCTTAATTCATTGATGAGGAATGTTCTTAGTTCCGGCCAGGTGTTGGCTTGTCCAATTTGCGAAAGTCGTTATGCCTCTCCAGTGAGCTGCATCTCGATTGCGCTGAACAATATGTTATGTTGCCTTATGTCATGGGTTGGATATAGGTGCATGATGAAATCTATCCTCCTTATGAATGATGTCAGATTCTCTGGAGCTCCATCATAGTTTGCCACCTGTCTTAACGAAGACAGTGCTTGATTGAGGTGGGCTTCGGTGAGTTCTACGGCCATTTTTGTTTTTAGTGGTGTTTTATTTTGTTCGCACAGAAGTTGGCGTTTTGTTCCACAATTGGAGTTTTATGATTGTAACACACACAGTTGATATTTCCGCACACAGTTGGCGTTTTTGTTCCACAATTGGAATTTTATGGCTGTAACACACACAGTTAATATTTCCGCACACTCTTGGCGTTTTTGTTCCACAATTGGAATTTTTTGGTTGCAACACACAGTTGATATTTCCGCACACAGTTGGCAGTAAATATTTTTCACTGTTGTAGACTTTTGAGCGTTCCCGTAAGTTCTTGATGTCGGATCGGAGTTTTATAGTGATTATTCACTAATTCTATGTAACGCACGGATAATAATTCTTTGTGTCACACGGATAGAATAACAAGTTCACTTTTACCGATCCTACCGACTGCGCCAATTATATATCTGGTCTTTCCAGATAGGAAAAAAAAGATATTGTTGTTGTTGAGTTAAAAGACGGGACTTTATTCAATGAATGAATACTTAAAACTAAAGTACAAAGTTGTCTTAGAGTAATATTTATAGGCTAAACTTGTGAGCCCTTTAGTGGCGTGATCGATATTGGTGTGATTTGATTGGCCCGAATTTTAATGCTGAATTAGCGTTCTCACGCTTTTGACTTTTAGGGGGACAATTATTATTGCAAGTGTTCAATTAAACGGATTTGATTGGCACGAATTTTAATGCTTAATTAGCGTTCTCACGCTTTTGTCTTTTAGGGGGACAATTGTTATTACAAGTGTCCAATTGTTTATTATAAAAAACGGATGTTTACCTTAAAGTTTGATTTTAGGGGGCGAAAAGTTTATAAGGTTTTGTGTATTGAAGTTGGATATATGACTATATAGTCGTTTAAGACAGTAAAAAAATTTCATTTGGGATGAAAAAAGAAACGGTTTTCATTCAAATTTTTGAGGAACAACATGCTTGAAAATAGTTTTCCGACTTTGACCTTGAATATTACAGCACAACCAACACCCAGCACTCTTGGTAAACATTCATTTTGAAGAAATTCTTTATCATAAGCTTTTTACATTTTTTAAATCGTTTTATAAGTTATGATTTTTGCAATGTAAAATTTGCATTGTGCGGCGTCTAATGGCCCAGTATTCCCAGAAATCGTAGCATTTAGAGCATCCATCCAACACTCTGAGGAAATACAACCCTTTGAAGAGTTATTTCAAATCCCTCCTCGGGACAGTCAAGTTCAACGACCCAATCAGACTGCCTATCCGATAACCTCTATAGCGAATAGGAGAGCATCGCCAACCTCAGAATTGCGTGCTAATCGGGCTAGTCAAATAATTACGAGTTCGATTTTCAGGGTATTCTTCCATATCGGTAGACGACTTTATATATAGAGTCGAGGCCCTTACAAAACAAACACTCAATAATGATTTACAACTGGTATCTTGTTTGAAGGAGCTGCTAGTGACTGGTTCTAGAGATTTCACCGGAGCGTTCCACTAGTGACCTGGTCACAGCTCCGGGCGGCATTAAAAGCCTAGTTTCAAGGCGGAAGATCCGATCTAGAAATTCGCACAGTCATGTTTCAGCGAAAACAACGTCAAAATCAACCCTTTGATGTTTTCTACGACGCTATCGTAACAAATTTACTACATGAAATACCTATTGTACGTTCCAATAATGTCGGCTTAGCATTTGCGCCACGTTGTGTGCACACGCGAACGATTTATGAAATCGGTAAACAAGTCGGTGACGACAACAACAGAAGAAAAAGCGTGGAATTAAGCGTTTAATTAAATATGAAAAAAGAAATTTTAAATTTCCTTAACGAGTCCCCGAGATGAAGAAATTCGATTCACACGCACTGGGTTTTTATTTTATCAGTTTTTCTGTACTTTGTTAGTTCATTAGCTTATAGATAAAATGATTAATTACTTCACAATATTTCTCTTTGCTTTTCGCATTCACTCCGAATGCACAGCTCACACATCGGGACCCCATTTTTCCGGCTCACTCTATTCCACTGACTCTCTCTTCGAACTGACTGAACTACTTCTTACCATTGTGTATCGTTTTAATCGATATTACGTCGATACCGATTCTCACTCGAAGTCACCTCTACCATACCGCGATCCTACATATATTCTTACATATGTAATTTTTTTTTCCCTTTTTTTTGCCTTGTGTTTCTTTTGACTTTTCAATGGCTTGTTGTCTACTTACTTGCAAGCATTCTGATCGTTTTGATGATTAGTATAGAGCAATATATTATTGGCTTTGCGATAATCTTATTCACTTAAAATGTGATGGCCTCAATGGCCGCGACAACGACAAATTTTCTGGTTTGTCTGTGTCTAAGCCTGAGCTTGGCTTAATGCGCTGGACTTGCCCATCTTGTGCCAGCCAGCAGCTTGATTTTAGCCGTATGTATAGGGATCTTCGTTTAAAGTTTCTTTCTTTAAACAAACTGGCCAAACAGCTGTCTAACGAGTGTGACTCTAGCGTACATTTATTGTCGCAATTCAAGTTTGTTCCACCTTCTGAGAAGTCGCCCAACAAAAGTACCCTTGAGTTGCCTCGCAAGCAGTCGCCAGCACTCTCTATTACATCGTCTCCCAGTTCACTTTCGCCTACACCATCTTCTTGTCCCTCTTTATGCACTTCTTTTCAGTTTGAAGTACCCACTACAAGCCCTGGTGTACCTGATCAATCACAGGATCATGCTGGCTCTCAATCACTTGCGGATCTCAATGCTCCTCCGCCTCCACTAACTGTAGTGCCTCATCGCAAACAATTATTTATCTCTAGGCTTGCTCCAGATACTTGTGAGTCGTCTGTGGCAGCTTACATTGGTAATATGCCCTGCTAAAGTTTTAATTAAAAAGTTTAAGTTTTCTAGGCTTTGCGAAATCTCCTCTTTTAAAATTACAGTATTTCTCAGCTATGGTTGACATTAATTTCTGGCCAGAGGGCCTAGTTGTACACGAGTTTGCGCCCAAAAGGCGCTCCCGTCCGTTGCCTGCCCACCTTCCTAATTTATCTTCTGCTTCAAAAAACTAATAACGTCTAGTCTTTGCATTCATTATCAAAATGTAAGAGGACTTCTTACCAAGCTCTCGAACCTGTTCTGTGATAGCCAAACCTTTTCGGCTGACATATTAGCTTTCTCTGAAACTTGGCTTAACTCCTCTGTTTTGGAGATTGAAATTCTTTTTAATAACTTTATGTCTTATAGGCTTGATCGTGTTGGTCGTCGTGGCGGTGGAGTACTCATTGCTGTTAACTCGAATCTGTGTTCAAGTATTGTGCCGACTGATCTGCCCTTAGGCGTTGAGTTTATTTTCATCGAAGTTACATGTTCCAACTTTAGCTTATATATTTCTTGTTCACATATTCCTCCAGCTTCTGATATCATGACCTACATGCACCATGCTGATGCTTTGCAAACTATTTTTAATCGTCTTAAAGATCGTAATTCCCTCATAGTTTTAGGTGATTTCAACTTGCCTAATATTTCTTGGCTTGTTGATGATAATCTATCTTTCTTAATTCCTTCATCTCAACATGTTTTTCTTGATAGCCTACTTGAATGTCCGCTTTATCAGTTGAATTCTTTCCTTAACTCTTCTAAAAGAATCCTTGATCTTGTTTTTGTCTCTGATCCCACTGTTAGTGCTGTATCCCGAACACAGCCCCTAGTGAAACCTGAAGATCCCTATCACCCTACTATTGAAGTTACTATTTCTTACAATTCCGTTACTAATTCATTTAATAACATCGCAAATTCTCGTCGTAGATGTTTTCGTAAAACAAACTTCAATCTTCTTAATAGCCTTATTATACCCTTGCAAAAGGGGTATATTAATTTTGGTCAGAAGTGTGCAACGCATAGAAGGAAGCATTTCCGACCATATAAAGTATATATATTCTTGATCAGCACGACGAGACGAGTTCAAATCGCCATGTCCGTCCGTCTGGATCAACGCAAACTCCTCCTAGACCGTTGGAGCTACAGAGCTGAAATTTTGCATGTAGGCTTGTATATACTACAGGCGTTGTATATCTCGGATTCAGCCGGATCGGATCACTATATCATATAGCTCCCATACAAATGGCAAAGTCACGAACAGTGACTTTTCTCAATAACTTCGTTATTTTCTGAGCTATTGTCGAAATTTAATAGTGGTGAGTTAATTACACATATAAACGACTATGCCAAATTTGATCAAGATCGGGTGACTATATCATATAGCTCCCATAGGAACGATCTTTCGAAAACAGTGACTTTTGTCAATAACTTCGTTACTTTTGACGCGATTGCTTTCAAATTAAACATTTGTTAGTTTAATATATCTGTTAATGACTGTGCCGAATTTAATAAAGAGCGGGTTACTATATCATATACATAGCTCCCATAGGAACGATCAGTGCAAAACAGTGAGTCAGATCAATATCTTCGTTATTTCCTATACTAAGATTGTAGGCCGTTCTTTCGCAATATTAGCCTTTTTAGCTTGAACGTTTTTCTACTTTAATGGCTATAGGTAAGGAAAGAGTTACCATAAAAGTTGCAAGGGTATACAAACTTTGACGCGGTCGAAGTTAGCCCCGGCCCTCTGGTTTTCTCTTTTGATTGGTCATTTCTATTTGAGTGCTGCGATATAGATTGTGCAGTGAAGTTTTTCTACTCTGCTCTTAATTCTCAAATTGATAAATGCGTTCCAGTCTGTTTGCTAAATTCTTTCAGTCGACTTATTTTACTACTGTTTCGGAACCCACACCCTATCCCTTTTCAATCCCACATTTAAATTGTATGTTTTTTCCTAGTATTACTGAAGACTGTATTATCTCTAGCTTGTCATCTATGACGTCTTCCTTCGATCCCGGTCCTGATAATATACCTAGTTGCATCCTTAAAATGTGTTTGATTTCCCTATCTAAGCCTTTACCTCGGTTATTCTTTATATCGAGTGAGACTTGTAGCTTTCCCGATATTTGGAAGGAGTCTTTTATTATTCCGCTTTTTAAAAAGGGTAGCAAATCGGATGTTTCTAACTACCGTGGCATTGCCAAACTTTCGGCAATACCAAAGCTGTTTGAGAAAATTATTAAGTCTTCCCTTCAACACCTATCCAGATCCACTATTTCTCCTTGTCAGCATGGCTTCATGAAAGGTCGTTCGTCGCTTACTTACCTTTTAGAATTGACTACCCTTGTACACCACGGCTTTCGCAAAAGGTGTCAAACTGATGTTATTTAAACTGACTTTAGTAAGGCTTTCGATACGATTGATCATTCTATGCTTTTCGCGAAACTTAAGATAATGGGTTTTTCCCCGAAACTTTTGGCTTGGTTAAAGTCGTATCTTATTGGCAGAACCCAAAAGGTGTCTTTTCGTTCCTCGATATCTAAAACTGTTGGTGTTACCCAAGGTACCCCAAGGCAGTCATCTGGGCCCACTGTTATTTACACTGTTTATAAATGGTTTGCCTTTGGCCTTGGCAAGATTTGTTATTCCTATAATGATCCTTCTGTTATTGGTGCCACGTTAATAAATTACACCTTAATGCCTCTAAGTGTTCTTTTATGACTTTCAGTCGTTTGTCTTCGTTCCTAGCTCATTACTCTATTAAGTCTGTTCTGTTAGATTGTGTACCATCGTTCAAAAACTTAGGCGTTATGTTTGACCCAAAACTTTCATTTAATGTTCATATTTCTTCAATTGTCAATGGAGCATGCAGCCTTCTTGGCTTCATTAAACAAAGGTTTACTTCACGAATCTTTTCGTACTTGGATTGGCTGCAACTCATCCCTAACCACATTGGCTGTGAATCGGGGCATAGCTGGCACCTTATGCAAATAAAACACCTCCCCCGGGTCGGGGATGTTTAGTTGTGTATATAGCTAAGCTATCTTCTTCAATTAATTACTATCTGTCTTTAGCTTAAGCTTTTTCGACGACTGCTGTGTTAGTTGACGTAAAATAAATAAATAAATAAATAAATAAATAAATAAACGTAGAGTTGTATATACGGCAGAACTCAGTCGGATTGGACCACTATATCATATAGCTCCCATACAAACGGCAAAGTCACGAACAGTGACTTTACTGAATAACCTCGTTACTTTTGACGCGAATGCTTTCAAATTATACATTTGGGTTTATATATAAGGTATGGCTCCCATAGGAACGATCGGTGGAAAACAGTGACTTTGATTAATACCTTCGGCCTCAGGCCGTCCTTTCGCAAACATTAGCCTTTTTAAATAAAATGTTTTTCCACTTTGATTTCTATAGGTAAGGTGTAGGTGTGCTGGTTATACAGTCACGGTGCGGGATAATATTGCACAGGGTGGCGGCCTTAAATGGGGCTGTGATTCGAATCGTGGCTTGGAGCTAATTTGCGAAGTTTTATTAAACGGACTGGGGATGCATTTAAAACCCTGTCAGCTGGCGTTCAAAACTCCAAGAGGAGCTTTTAGCGATGGAGGTTCAAGTTAGAAGTTCTTAACTTTTGATTGAATCTCCGACGCGAAAGAGGGCCAGGTTTCAGGGCGCGTCCCTCAGTCCGTCGGCACATCGATCTCTACCAGTTCCGGCTTCCGACATTGACCCTATGTCACAAATGATCAGCAGCTAAAATCGTTTAGGAGTCCGGCTTAGCAGGTGTGGAGTCTTTTCCCATTTCTCCTGGAGACAGTATCCTACTAACCTACTAACACGATATCGTTTGTAGTTTCCGAACCGTCCGGGCAAACATCCGTTTGAGCTAGTAAAGTGTTGGATGCTTCAGCTGCTATTGCAGCAGCTACTGCTGTGCGTGGCACTTCTGGTTCCCTTGTTGTAGTTCCACCCAAAAAGCAAATCTTTATTTCGAGGCTTGATCCCAATACTACTTATGAAGAAGTCATAGCCTACATCCAGGGTAAAGTTCAAGCCCCTAACATTGCAGTGGAAAAGATTTTACGATTTTCATATACTCGGGACATTTCGTCCTTCAAAATAAGTGTCTCTCCAGATCTTTTTGTCCAAATATGTCACAAAGATTTTTTGCCGGAACACGTTATTGTAAAAGAGTATACAATAAAAAAGAAGAATCGGCCTCCGATTAGCCTTCTAACTGCATCTGTGAATAACGTTCCTTTCGGCTCGTCTGCACCTGTCGGCGATTCAAAAAACTAATTTCGTCCCTAACTCTGGCCTATCAGAACGTAAGGGGACTAAAGTCTAAACTCTCTAGACTCTATGTAGATAGCTTAACTTTTGACTTTCATATTCTTGCCTTTACTGAAACTTGACTGAAGCCTGATATTGCCGATGCTTCAATTTTCCCCTCAAAATATTTAATATATAGACATGATCGGACTATCCGTAATGGTGGTGGTGTTTTGATAGCGTTCTCGTCTGAAATTGTCAAGTCTTCCAATCAGGAGATTGAATTTGTTGGTGCTAAAACTTCATTAAATTCATTTTCTGCCTATGTTACTTGTTCGCATATTTCACCACAGTCCGACTTGGCAGTACACAATCACCATTTGGAAGCCATTCAACTTGTTTCCTCATATCTCTCTTACAAAGACTTGCTCATTGTTCTGGGAGATTTTAATTTACCTGAGATTGCCTGGACCTTTTCATATGATTCTTTATTACTGTTGATCTCCTTGTCACATTGTTTCATAGATGGTCTGCTTGAGTTGTCCCTAACTCAAATAAATCCTGTCCGGAATAGTCGTAACAGATCACTAGATCTAGTATTTGTGTTGGATTCTTCCAACTGCGATGTTTCCAGGATTGATCCCTTAGTTATCCATGAAGACAACTTTCATCCAACTCTGGATGTAACCATTGACCTTCCTTTTGGGGTTATGTCTCGACATAATAATTCGATGCCTCCAACCCGATGTTTTCGCAAAACAAACTTTACTAAACTTAAAAAACTCTTGTTAACTAATGATTGGACATATCTGTATACTTGCACGGATATGAACTCTGCCATTTCTGTCTTTTAAAAAACTTTTGAGTCGTTCTTTGATGTTTGTGTCTCTCATGTGACCCATGACAGATCTAATAGACCTCCTTGGTTCTTACGTGAGTTATGTAACTTGAAAAACGTAAAATCAAAATGATATAAAAAATTTAAGAAATCCGGTAAGTTTTTTGGTGCTAAATTCACAATGCTATAAGGATTATCTTCAGCGATGTAAAACATAGGTTTTCTTGCGATCCTAAGCAATTTTATAAATTTGTCAATGTAAAACGTGCGACATCAGTGCACCCGTCTTACTTGTCTTTCAAAAACAATAAAGCTGACACTGATCAGGCAATTGCCGATATGTTTGTTGATTTTGTCAAAACAATTTATTCCTCTTCGATTTATCAAGCAAATCCTCCTTATCCTCATCACTTGCAATCGTCTAACTGCATTTTAGACCCTGTGTTTGATGAACGTTCGGTTCTTAGCTTGCTCAGTTTCGTAAAACCAGTATATGCACCTGGTCCTGACGGAATACCAGGCTGCGTATTACAGTTTTGTGCGAAGGCCCTATATAAGCCAATACTTAAGTTGTTTACACTGTCCGTCACATCTTCCGCCTTCCCGTCTATCTGGAAAGAATCATATATTATTCCTCTTCAAAAAAGGGGAAGAAGTCCGAAGCCTCCAATTATAGGGGTATTTCTAAATTGTCTGCCATACCCAAAGCATTTGAGAAAATAATAACATCTCAACTACTTACCTATTATAATTTACATCTCACTTGATCAAAGTATTCAAGACTGCCGTGCAAACTGACGTCATTTATACTGACTTCAGCAAGGCCTTTGACTCTGTTAATCATACTCTGCTTTTATATAAGTTGAACGCACTGGGCATCCCCATCCTTTTGCTTGAATGGATTCTTCAATATCTTTCTAAGCGTACACAAATAGGTCCTCTTCAAGTCTTAATTTTCTAAGACCATTCAAGTCACCTCTGGAGTACCTTAGGGTAGTCTTTGGGGTCCATTGCTATTCACTCTTTTTATAAATAATCTTCCATTGGTAGTGACACACTCTCGTGTGCTTATGTACGCGGATGATGTTAAGCTTTACCTCAGTTTTAAAGACATATCGTCTTCTTGCGTGCTTTAACCCGATCTTAATGATCTTCAGAGTTGGTGTGAAACCAACCTATTAAACCTCAACGGCTCTAAAGGTTATGTTATGTCTTTTAATAGATGCACTCCATACTTACCTACTTACTATCTTAACAACTCTGCCTTAAAACGGATAGATATTATCAATCACTTAGATGTTCTTATGGACCACAAATTAACTTTTAATCCTCATATTTCTGCTACAGTAAGTAAAGCGTTGAATGTTCTTGCGTTTGTGAAACGATGGTCAAAAAAGTTTGACGATCCGTACACAACCAAAATTCTGTATACGTCATGAATCCATTAATCAATATGAGACGCACCAAAGTAAAATTGAATCTGTTCTAAATTGGTATCGCCTTGTCAATTTGCCATCATATTCCAGTAGGCTTCTTTTAATCAATCTACCAAGCAATTACAAAAAACAAGTCCATCGTACCCAAAAGTAGACCAGCAACATATGTTACTTCAGATCGACCGAGAACAAAAGCATTCTCCTACGATATACCAACAAACCGCGAAAATATACACTCGACTCAACCAACTTATGCGCAAGCGCTACGAAGTGATACTGCAGTACAAGAAAAGTCAGCATTAGACAGGATTGAACAACTATTAGTGAACAGTCGGAACTAACCACCAATCTACTAAACAAATTATGCAAATAGACCTGCGAATAGCAATTTGGAATGCCAATGGGCTCTCCAACCATCGCAATGAAAGACCTTTATTTATTAAAACCAACAACATTGACATATTACTGATTTCTGAAACGCATTTTACCAAAAAAAAAATCATATAACCATTAATGGGTATGATATTATCCAAGGTAATCACCCATCTGGAAGAGCACACGGTGGAAGTGCGGTTATTGTAAAAAACACACTTAAATACCAAACACTAGAAACACTAGCAAAACCACTAACAATTACACAACCTTGTCTACCGAAAAGCCTACGTACTGGCCAACTGGTACTAGAAAAATCCAAGATCTACTAGATTTAATTTTTTACGCTGGACTACAGCAAAATCACTTTCAAATAGAGGAGAACTTCGTTCTGAGCTCCGATCACTCACCAATTATTGTTACATATGGTTCTACAGTTTGTTTTAAGGAAAAGCCCTACAAAATCATTAACTCAAAAACAAACATAAGTGCGTTTAAAAACTGGCTTGAAGACAAAACATGTCTAGACATTTCGCCAAGGACTGGGATCGAAGTAGATTTAGCTATTGAGACACTTACTAACTCAATTCATGCTGCTGCTTGCATGTTCACAACACCACCTAACGAAAACCAAAGAAGACAAACATTTATGTGGGATTCAGCTTTTTCCCGGACGAGCCTCGCAAGCTGTGGAGATTCAACCTTCACCAAGTCGAAAAGATTTAATTTGCACACACCGGGTTTTATTTTCATCAGCTTTATTGTACTTTATTAGTTTATTAGCTTAGTAGTAAAATTATTAATTACTTCACAATGTTTCTCTTTATTTTTTGATTTCACTGCTCACACTTCGAGACGCAACTTTACCGGCTCACTCTATTCGACTGACTCTCTTCGGACTGACTGACCACTCCTCACCATCGTATATCGTTTTTAATCGATATTACATCGATACCCGTTCTCACTCGAAATCACCTCTACCATACCGCGATCCTACATTTATACCACTAGATCTGAGATCTCAAATAGCTGAAAAAAGAAAACTTCGGAAAATATGGCAAACAACAAGAAGCCCAGTAGACAAGAGAAAATACAACAAGGCTGCTAAGGACTTAAACAACAAACTATGGGAAATTAAGTCTCTGGAAAGCAAGTATATATTTAAAGAGGGAGAAGGAGAGCTACCACAATTGTCGACAACACCGGACAACGCTGCAGAGGAAATGTAGAGAAAGCTGAGGCCTTTGCTAACCACCTATGTTCAGTTTTTAAGCCAAACCAAAATGATCCTGATACAGTAAATGAGGTACACGGATTTCTAGATTCTCTATTTCAGATGAGCCTGCCGATAAGGCAAACGACATTTACAGAAGTCGTCGAGGAAATAAAAAGGACAAATAAGAAAAAATCCCCCGTATATGACAAAATATGTGGAGGTACAATAAAAAATCTTCCGCCGAAATGCATCTATTATGCTATGCTTAGACTAGAATACTTTCCAACCTAGTGGAAATGTGCTGAAGTCACTATGATCCCTAAGCCCAATAAGCCGGAAGAATGCACATCGTCATACTGTCCCATAAGCTTGCTGGTGACATTCTCTAAAGTATTTGAACGTATACTTTTAAGAACAATGTTACCCGTACTGGACGAACTAAACATCATACCTGAACATCAGTTCGGGTTTAGAAGGGGGCAAGGCACGATCGAGCAATGTCGCCGCATTACGAACGCAATTACAAACGCACTAGAATGCAAAATGTACTGCACAGGATTTTTCTTAAATATTAAGCAAGCATTTAACAAAGTCTGGCATGTAGGTCGACTCTACAAAATAAAAAGTGGCTACCTGCACTTTCTAATTCTGCACTTTCTAATTCTTAAATCATAAATAAAAAACAGCATTTTATGTTCATGAACGTGGGGAATCGTCTAGCATAAACACTGCTAATGCCGGTGTTCCCCAAGGGAGCGTTTTAGGCCCAATTTTGTACACTATTTTCACCTCCGAACTACCCTCCACAAACGCTGTTGAAATAGCAACATATGCTGACGATATCGCAGTCATCGCTACAAGCAGTAACATACTTGAAGCGTCAAACATAATTCAAGAGGAACTTAGAATAATTGAAGTTTGGCTTAAAAAGTGGAGAATAGTGGTGAATGCTCAGAAATCAGTACAGGTCACATTCTCGCTGAGACCTTCAAAGTGTCCGCCAGTATCGCTGAATGGCTCTCCCACATAGCGAATCGGTGAAATATTTGGGAGTTCACTTAGATCGACGACTTACTTGGAAGCAGCATATAAAGGCAAAACAAAAACAGTTAAAAGAAAATGTACTGGTTACTAGGACCTCGATCTCAGTTAAGCCTTGAAAACAAAATACGGCTATACAAGGCTGTTCTTAAGCCAGTATGGACTTACGCGCTGACCAACGCAGATATCCATAAAGATCCTGCCATATAGAGAAACAAATAGGTAGCTATTAATATGTACATATGGATTGAGTTCACTGGAGCTTAAACCATCCGGCTATTATTAATTATATTTTGTCAATTTGTTTATTGCCTAGTCTAAGGCAGATTGCAAATAAAATATTAATAAAAAAAAATATTTCTGCTACAGTTAGTAAAGCAATGAATGTTCTTGGGTTTGTGAAACGATGGTCAAAAGAGTTTGACGATCCGTACACAACCAAAATTCTGTAAACTTCATTAATCCGTCCTATCTTATTGTTAGAGTACGACTCTTGCATATGGTCACCTCAATATGAGAAGCACCAAAGTAAAATTGAATCTGTTCAAAAGCAATTTCTGCTGTTTGCTCTTCGCGGTCTAAATTGGGATCGTAATGTCAATTTGGCTTCTTTTAATCAATCTTCCTTCTGTAGTAGCCCTCTTTAATAATAATAATTTTAGTTGCATTCCGGAAAGAATATTTTTTTCTTTGTTTGCAAGAATAAATGAACAACCCCCTTTGCGTACTACGCACATGTGTTCACTTGGAACGGTTCTTACTCTCATTTCGCACAGCGAACACAAAGCGTAAGCTAAAAAGAAGAGAGCATGGAAAAGATCCGTTAGAATTCGTTCGCGTGCATTGTGTTCGCTTAGGAACAAAATTATTGGTACAGGCTTTTTTATTTATTTATTTATTTATTTATTTATTTACAATTTTAGATAAAGTAATTAATACTAGACCTAAAGGAAAAAAAACAATAAGTACTAGCAACAAGGCCTTCGACTCTAGATATACTAAATTGATATATTACATTTTTTTATGAAATTATACACTGGGGTTATATTGTCTGGTGAAGGGGTTTTTAGTAGAGGGGAGATTGGAAATGTTAGAAAGGGTGATGGAGCTATGGAAGCCCTAATTCTTTCCAGTGGTTGGCAAGAGTCCAGGAGGTGATCCACCACATTATCTTGTCCGCAGAAGGGGCAAGGTGATTTTGGTTCGCCTGTGAGAAGGTGCCGATGGGTAGACTGGGTGTGTCCGATGCGAAGGCGAATAAATGTGCTGCAAAGGTTTCTGGGCAGATTAGCAGGAAGGTCAATTCTTCTGCCTGATGGGTTAAATGCTGTATAGCGGTGGCTAAAATCAGACCATGTTGATTGCCTGTCCTTTATGACATGTTGTTTGATGAGCCGTTTTATATCTGTACTACTGGTCGGAGTAAACAGAAAGGATGGTGATGCGTCCATTGCACGCGCGGCTCGGTCAGCGTTCTCGTTACCGATAATTCCTACATGGCTAGGGACCCAAAAAAATGATATTTTATCATGACATTGGGTGCCTATTTGACGGATTTGTCGAATTGTAGGGTCATTATGATAAGGCCTCTTTAGAGCGGAAATGGAGGAAAGGCTGTCGGTGCAGATGATGAATTTTCCGCGATTTTCTTTTGCGTAAAGACAAGCACTTAGTATTGCGAATGCCTCTGTTGTAAATACAGAGCTAAAATTGGGCAGTAATCCACACTTAACGATGGAATTGTTGCTGTCCACGACTGCAAATGATGTGTTATAGTTTGTTTTTGAGCCATCGGTATAAAGCCAGGTCCTATTAGTCAATCCTTCTTTTGCAGCATGGAAGCGTTGAAGATATTCTTCCCTGCTAGTTACATTTTTTGTGGTATTGTGAAGCGTAGTGTTTATACAAGGTGCCTTGGCCCATGTCGGGGTGGTCTTTACCACACTGGCAAGTTTCGGAGGGGGTAATTCGAACAGTTTGCTATACCAGGCGCACCGGCGAATCGTAGATACACATTTGTAGTGTTTCCTTTGCTTAAAAACAGAGGCAAAGTCTTTGAAGAGTTAACGGTTGGATGTGCTATACAATTTAGCTACAAGTTGCATGGTTGTAGCCACGGTCCTTTCGCGGATATTCGGTAGCCCAGCTTCTGCGAGGATACATCTTGTAGGCGATGTGATGCGTAATATGGTGTTTGGATCCTGGTTAGGTGCGATTTGGCACACCACCCATAAATAGGGAGGCCGTAGTCGATTTTGGAAAGAATTAAGGCTACTGTTATGTCTATTAACGTGGACGTATGAATAAATGAGAACTTTGAGCTGAGAAACTTAATAAAATTATATCTAGATTCGAGGTGTTTTCTTAAAGTAAGGCAGTGTTCTTTAAAAGTGAACCTAGAGTCGAAGGTGATGCCTAATATTTTTAACTTGTTGGCACTCGTTATGTTAAAGTTATTAAATTGTAAGGTTGGCAACTAACATTGGTGTTTGCGACATATATGGAGTAGTTTGCACTTCGCAATAGAAAGAGTTGCTCCTGACGAGGAACCCCACTTGTCCAGTTCTTGTAAAATTAAAGAAAAAGTCCCTATAACTGCATTTAAGTTTTTTGTTTTCGTAAAGATTATTGCGTCGTCTGCGTAAACTGATGTGAGTACGTTTTTATGTTTGCAGATAATACCATTAATTTTGTCAAAAGCTATTATGAATAGAACGACCGACAGTGGGGAGCCTTTTGGGATACCGTTAGCAAGGGAGTGGGAGTCTGAAGTGATATTATTAACTCTCGTCCTGAAAGTGCGCTGAGTCATAAAGGCCTTTACAAGCGAGTAAAGCTTATGATCAACTCCCCAGAACTCAAGTTGGCTTAAGACTGCATGCAATCCCACGCGATCGAAAACCCTTTCGAAATCTGTCGCTAAAATAGAGACGTGATTTGATACTTTGATTGCGAAAAGACGTAATATTCACGTCTTCATATTCACGTAAATATATATATATGTACATATATATATGTGAAACACGTGCATATTACATCATCATTAAAAAATACGGTGACTGCACAAGGCAGTAATATACATTTGGCTAAAGTGAATAAAAATATTAGTGAATATTCAAAGAATAAGGTGAAATAACATTAAATTTAGTGAAAATATTAGAATTTAAAGCCCGTTATATTTCAGTTAAAATTTATATTTCGGTCGCGTGGCGTCGACCAAGCAACTTTTGGCTTTCAAGCAGCCTTGGATTTTTCATTTTCTTTGGGACAATCTATTTTATTGTAGCCCAGCGCAATCGATTTCTGCTACAGTTAGTAAAACAATGAATGTTCTTGGGTTTGTGAAACGATGGTCAAAAGAGTTTTACGATCCGTACACAAACAAAATTCTGTAAACTTCATTAATCCGTCCTATCTTAGAGTACGGATCTTGCATATGGTTACCTCAATATGAGACGCACCAAAGTAAAATTGAAAATTAAATCTGTTCAAAAGCAATTTCTGCTTTTTGCTCTTCGCGGTCTAAATTGGGATCACAATGTCAATTTGCCATCATACTCCAGTAGGCTTCTTTTAATCAATCTTCCTTCTTTAATTAGAGTAATGCTTGGTGCCATCTTTATTCATAAACTTTTAATAGGTGAAATAGACTCTCCTGAGCTATTGAACCAGTTAAACCTATCTGTACCCCGTAGAGCTACTAGAAATTTTATTCCTCTATTCTTAAAACACTGTAGTTATAACTATTCTTTGCATGAACTTTTTCGAGTCCTATGTTCTGATTACAATATTCTGTATCCCGTAATCAGAACAGAAGCAGCCTCTCTTTCTCTTGTGAAAACCTCTAATTTAGCACACTTAGTTCGTAATTAGCTGTAGTTAATCATATTTTAATTGTTTGTCCGCTTTATTTGTATTTGTCTACGCGATCGTGCCTTCCGATATACGGCTCCGCCCCACGGTCTGTCGGGCGGGTGGTGAACAGCTCTCTTCTTGGGCTCGCGCGAAACAGACTATGTCCTGGTATCGTATGGGCCACTTGAACGTACTTCGCATTGTACGCGTCATGGCGCATGTAGGTCATGATATCAGAAGCTGGAGGAATATATGAAACGATGCTTTGCAAACTATTTTTAGTCGTCTTAAAGATCGTGATTTCCGTATATTTTTAGGTGATTTTAACTTGCCTAATATTTCTTGGCTGGTTGATGGTAATCTCTCTTTCTTAATTTCTTCATCTCAACATGTTTTTATTGATAGCCTACTTGAATGTCCGTTATATCAGTGGAATTCTTTACTTAACACTTCTAAAAGAATCCTTGATATTTGTTTTGTCTCGGATGGCACTGTTAGTTCTGTATCTTAAACACAGCCCCTTGTGATCCTCAAGATCCATATCACCCTACCATTGAAGTTAATTTTTCTTACAATTCCGTTACTAATTCATTTAATAACATCTCAAAACAAATCGGATATTTCAAACTACCGTGGCATTGCCAAACTTTCGGCAATACCAAAGATGTTTGAAAAACTTATTACGTAATTCCCTCAACACCTATTCAGATCCACTATTTCCATGGCTTCATGAAAGGTCGTTCGTCGCTTACCAACCTTTTAGAATTGACTACCCTTGTACACCATGGATTCCGTGATGTTATTTATACCGGACTGTAGAAAGGCTTTCGATACGGTTGATCATTCTATGCTTCTTACGAAACTTAACATTGTGGGTTTTTCCCCGAAACTTTTGGTTGGGTTAAAATCGTATCTTATTGGTAGAACCCAAAAGATGTCTTTTTGTTCCTCAATATCTAAAACTGTTCGAGTTACGTCAGGTGTAAGGCAGTCACCTGGGGCCACTGTTATTTACCCCGTTTATAAATGATTTGCCCTTGGCCTTGGCTCATTCACGCGTGCTCATGTTTGCGGATGACGTTAAGATTTGTTATTTCTATAATGATTCTTCTTTCCAACAGTATTTGCAATCAGATCTCGATGCATTCTGTGATTGGTGCCACGTTAATAAATTACACCTTAATGCCTCAAAGTGCTCTTTCATGTCATTTAGTCGTTTGTCTCCGTACCTAGCTCATTAATCTATTAAGTCTGTTCTGCTAGATTGTGTACCATCATTCAAAGACTTAGGCGTTATGTTTGACCCAAAACTTTCATTTAATTTTCAAATATCTTCAATTGTCAATAGAGCATGCGGTCTCCATGGTTTCATAAAACGTTGGGCCAAAGAATTTGATGACCCCTATATTACAAAGGTTTTATACACTTCGTTAGTTCGCACTACTCTAGAATATTGCTCGCCAGTGTGGAACCCGCAATATGATGTTCGCCAGCGTAGTATTGAATCGGATTAGAAGCAATTCCTTAAGTTCGATTTACGCGGTCTTAATTGGGACCCAAGTCTTCGCCTACCTTCTCATTCTAAAAGACTTCTTCTTATTAATCATCCTTCACTTTACAACCGTAGGCTCGTATTTTGCATACTCTTTTTCCATAAACTAGTCAACGGTGAAGGCATTTCTACTAATTTACTAGATACGCTATATTTTTGTGTTCCCTCACGTCGGAACAGAAACTTTTTTCCTATTCACCTTAGTTAGTCAGACATCTAGACTAACTACTCTCTTCACGAACCTTTTCGTGTTCTTTGTCAATCTTTTAACAACCTTAATCACCTTATCTCTCCTCATTTTTCTGTTACTTCTCTTCGCAGTATACGTTTTAATCATCTACAACGAAATCGCTGAATATGTTCTGGACTTGAATTCCTTGCAACTCATCCCTGACCACATTGGCTGTGAATCGAGGCATAGCTGACACCTTGTGCAAATAAAAGCACCTCCACCGGGTCAGGGATGTTTGGTTGTGTATAAAGCTAAGCTTCCTTCTTTAATTAATTTGTTATCTGTATTTTAGCTTAAGCTTTTTCGTCGACTGCTGGTTAGTTGACGTTAACAAAAAAAATTGACTCTTTCGAGGTGTTGAGCCAAATTAACATTTCTGTTCCATCTAGAAATACCTGTAATTTCACACCGCTTTTACTTCCCACTGCATAAATCTTTTCGTACACTATGTAGTGTAGTCACTACTTTGGCACGTTATCGGTTCCGAAACATCGCTTCCGGGTATAAAAACTGCGCTCCTGTCCTTCGTCGCTCGGAATTAATTGTTATCATCTTTATTTATATTGCTGAAATCTCTACCTTTAATTATAAAATTTAATTTTTATTAGGATCTCTACTTTTTAAATTAAATTTGTAAGGGTTATTTTAAATTTTCAAGCTGCACAAATTTACTCAGTACTTTTCATTTAACTTCAATTTAAACTTTATTTACGGAAATCATTTTTCTTTTTGATTGTTATTTGGTTGAGCATAAAACGCTGAAACAGAAATTACATCAACAAATCAGAGTATCAATTGACTACCATTACTCCATAGTTTGCAAAAAACTTGGTTGAGAGTCGCTGAATTGATACCGCTTAATACACTAGGCACTTCCCCCATAGTCGCTAAAAGGCCATCCATCGATGCACTGCGGAAGGGTGTTTTATATGATCATTTCTCCTTTGCGCTTTATGACCACCATTAACTCCGTTTCTCTCACTTTGCTTTTACAATTACACTATTTATCTTTATTCTTGACTTGAATTATTTAATATAACCTTAACGAACTTTAAATTGATTTTATATTTCAATTAATTACATTCTTTTTTTTTAAACTTGATTAGGGCTTCGAAACAAAATATGATCAGAACGGAAAATTATTTTCACTTAACGATTTTTGTGCTATTAACGATTTAGGCTTTAAAAAATTGTAGAAGTTTTCGAGGTGGTCACATGCATTGCGCTAACTCTGGTTGCAGCAAACAGTATCCAGAATTTGGCTAAAAGCCAAGCTTTGTCTGGGTCAGCAACGGCGGAAGGTTAGATAAGGCCACTCGCCTTTAAAGCCTTGCCGTACGAATAAAAATTTGGCCGCACCGTAAGCCCCAACACAAAAACGTTGTGGCGCTGCCGGTGTTTAGTTGGCAATGTCTTCTCAATGCCCGAATGCCAATTCCGGAATGCAACGCAATATTGGCCAGAAAATGGGAGGTTTTCAATCTATTATATCTAATTTAAAATTTGTAATTAACCTACATACCTGCTATAATTTATAACCAAATTCTTGGGACACAGCTTTTTTTTCCACAATTTTTCTCCTCAGTATTAAAATGAAATCAAGCTTAGGAAAAAAAAAACAAGGCGCGTTGCCACATCATTAACGATAGATCACTTATCGCTATCCCAATATTATTCTTGTATCGATTGATCGATATACCAATATTATTCATTTATCGATTGATCGCTATTGGAGATGTGGCGCGTAAAATCGTTAAGATTAAAAATTTTAAAGCTTAAACCAGCGCAAGATACACCACCCGATAATATGCAACGTTGGGCAAATAAAAGCAGTTTCCAAGTTTCTTTTTAATTCGACATTTTATGAACTTAGGGGCTAATTTAGCATTAAAGTTCTAAGAGAATTTGCTCAACGTGAAGTTTCTGCGGAAAACTTTTTAGCCTTCTTTAAAAGAGACAGACTTACTGCGAAGATTATACTGTTCTTAATGTTTTCTCTTATATCCTGTCGCAAAAGGTTTAACTGGTGAGTCTGAGTGAGCGGTGTTATGGGCTCTTGAAACAACTTTAAAAGTTTATAATCTGAACCATGAGTAACCATGTCCAGTCCGAACCAAGCTTTAAAGGGTGAGCAACCTAAAGATTGATGCAACGATGATCGCAATGAACAAGATATACTCGTTAAATGTTGATCTTAGGTGGTCTAAGCGTATAATTTGGTGCCTTGGACTCGTTACAGGTGTCACATTGACGAATATGGTCACGCACATCCTTTACCATGCCAGGCCAATAAAGAGTTCTACGTATCTTGTCAATAGTTTTCTGCATACCTGATTGTGAAGAGGTATGGCTATCGTAAGCTTGTTTTACAACATTTACTCTGAGTTTATCCGGTACACATAGTTTCCAAGAAAGCTTCTCTTGATAAGAATCTATACTGGCCTGTTCGGTTCGAATATACAAATGTTTGTCTACAATTTTGATATCTGGAAATTTGTCTTGATTTTCAGTGATTTTCTTATTCAGAAGCATATAACTATCGTCCAAAAATGCTTCAGATTCCAGATCTATAATCGAACCCATTTCTATAGCCTCTATCGAAAGGTTGGACAATCTTGATAACGCGTCCGGAATCAAGTGTTATTTTCCTTTCCTATGCGACATATTGAACTTAAATTGTTGCAAGCGAAAAATCCATCGAGCTAATCTCCCAAAAACCAGGCATGAATTCCGTCCCAATAATGTTAACGCATTAGCTACAATAAACTAGAGTGATCAGTAACTACTTCAAATTCTTGTAATGCCAAATAACACCTAAATTTTTCGATAGCCAGTATAACAGCTAAACATTCGCGTTCAGTAACACTATAATTGCGTTGAGCACGACTCAACTTTTTAGACATGAAAGCAATAGGTTTTTCTTCCTCTGGGTCTGATATCGATATTTTTTGCATAAAAAATATATTTATATCGGGATATTTTTTTTGCCAATTATCGAATATTCGATATTCTTTTAAAGAAATTTTAAGATATTTTTGCGTTGGTCACTCTTGTAATGAGTGTAGCAAGCGCACAAGTGAGAAGGTTAAAATGGTGAAAACAAATTACTCAGAATTCAAAAATGGAACAGCCAAATGTAATTTGTGCCTTAAAACCATTAAAACAAGTAGAAAATCGACAAATATGGTGTCGCACCTGAAAAATAAGCACTATGACACTTTTGTAAAGTGTATGCAAAAAAAGGTAAGTACGTACACATTGAAAGTGGCGTCACTTTTCTGTTTGTGCGTGTGTGTAATAGTAGAGCCCGTTTTCTCGATATACACACACGCTTGTAATGCTGGGCTGCCGGTTTAGATTGTTTCGCAATTTATAATTCTGAATTTTTTGTCGTTTGAATAATTAATTAGGTTTCGACGAACTCTTGCGAAAGCGAAACAATTAAGGAATCATTCATAAATTCTGAAACTTTAAAAAGTTAGGTAAAAAAAAATTGCAATCTGAATTTTATAAACTTTATCTTAATTTTAGACAGTGGCGAAAAAGCAAATGAAATTTGTAAAGCAATTGTCTTTATGATTTACAGAGACAACATGCCTGTCCGGTGCGTGGAGAAAGAAGGTCTAACAATCCTTCTTAAAAAATGTGTGCCGAAATTTAAAATGCCAAGCCGGTCCAAGGCGTCGTTTGTTTTACTATGTAGAATAGTCATAAATAATGATAATTTTTTCCAGATTACGACATTGATCGGAGAAAAATACAGAACATCAGTGATTGCTGTTAAAAAGGTTTTAAGCAAAGTGGAGGATGTCGCATTCACATTCGAAGCAGTGACTATAACAAACTCAAGCCGATCATTTCTTACAATAGCTGCGCATTTTATAAATAAGGAATGTTAGGTAATGCTAAAATGGATCAGGTAATTTTTATATTTTTATTATTATATCTGTGTTTTTGTTACCTCTTTAATTGTTAATCGTGTTTGTCTTGTGTTCTTCACTTAGTGGTCGACGATTCTCTGAAAGATATCGCATCATTTTGTAATATTTTGGAAAAATTTAAACAAATTGTTATGCATTTCAAGCACAGCCCTGCAATAATGGACGAGCTGCAAAAAGCTCAGGCCGATGGGGAAATTCCAGAGGGTTGCATTAAGACCTTACAACAAAGCGTTGATACGCGATTGAATTCATGTCCTGAAATGCTGGTATCCTTTTTAGGTCTTGCGAATAAAGTGGCCATAATTTTAATAAAGAGATCGGAAAAAATAAAAAGTTTGCCAGAAATGCTATCAACTGACGAATTAAATACTTGCAAGGATTTCTGTAGCCTTCTGAACCCATTCAGCATGGTGATCCCGTTAATTTCACTTTTGCTAAACAAAATGCAGATTTCTAAAGTAGAATCTGTTGACGGTATTCTTACCAAAGGTTCTCTTCACAAGCAATTGGAGAAAAGGTGCAAGCCTCTTGAATTAAATAAAGTGTTAGTAAAGTCTTCATTCCTTGATCCAAGGTTTAAAAAAATGTATATCTCGCCAATCGGGGTACAAGAGGCGACCAAAGATGTTTTAAAAGAAAAGAACAAAAATATTTAAGTTCTGTTCAAAAATATAACTAATTCTCTCGTTTTTTTTTTTTTTTTAATTTTTTATATTTTAGATGAAAATTCAGATGACCAAGGTGATGGCTTGGAAAACGACCACAATAGGTCAATTTCGAACGTAGACGGTTCGGGAAATGGGGAACTAAAGATGTATTTCAGCTTGCCCCAATCTTAGTGGGAAAGTAACCCAATAATGTTTTGGAGTTCGCATAAGGCGGCTATGCCAGGACTCTCGAAGCTCGCCTTACGATAGCTTATAACTCCTTATAGATCAGTGCCTTCGGAGCGACTTGCTTCTGCCATTAAATGTGTTGTCTGTGACTCACGAAGTCATATGACGGATACACATATCACAGAACGCGTTTTTTTGAAATTTTTGAACTCCAAATACTGGAGTTAAACATTTGTTTAAATATGTTTAAAAAAAATGTTGAAAAAGTCAGTATTTTGAAAATAAATTGTTGTTATTTAAATTTAAATTTATTTTTGGGGAAAAAAAATATCAAAAATATTGATATTTTAAAATGATTATATATCATATTGATATTTTTTCAAAAGTTATCGATACGATATTTTAAAAATATTCGACAACCCTACTAAGTTTATAAAGCTCAAATTCGTTGTAAAAGCTGTCTGAAGCTGAGACAACACAAACAAAATATTAACATCAAAAAATTATTCCGATCTTATTAGAACTGGGTTAAAACCAAGTTTCCTCCTAATATCTGTTAAATTGGCGCATTAATACGCACCGACGGACGAACAGACGGACATGACTACACCGACTTAGCTTCTAATGCTGATCGGAAACGTTTCCTTCTGTGCGTTACAAACATCTGACAAATATTATAAGACCCTCTGCAAGGGTAGAAAAATATACATACATAAAACAATAAAAATTGTATAATCTTTTCGTTGAAGAATTGGTTTTTTGTGAATAAACGTGGCTTGGGCAAGCGTCATCTAGATGCAAATAAAAAACTGTATTTTATATATAAAATATAGAAGTCGTCACTTTAGTAAACAGGGTATAGCTATGTACTATTTATTTTATTTGTAGAGTTAACTTAAGCTTACAAAGTTTAAGCCAACAGTTTCTAGCCATGGCTACTGAGGCCTTCGTCTAAATTATATGTACATAGATATAGTATAAAGATATCTTTCCGCTACTATACAATATTTTTCAAAAGGGGGGAAAAAATATCAAAGAAGCTAACTCCGGCTATGCCGAAGTTTATATACCTTGAAGTCCTTGGCAATAATATTTGTATACCCCTGAAAAAGGGTATATAGTCATATATCCAACTTCAATACCCAAAGCCTAATAAACTTTTTGTCCCCTAAACTCAAACTTTAAAGTAAACATCCGTTTTTATAATAAACAATTGGACACTTGCAATAACAATTGTCCGTCTAAAATTCAAAAGCGTGAAAACGCTAATTAAGCATTAAAGTTCGGGCCAATCAAATCCGTTTTATTCATAAACAATTAATCACTTGCAATAACAATTGTCCCCCTAAAAGTCAAAAGCGTGAGAACGCTAATTCAGCATTAAAATTCGGGCCAATCAAATCATACCAATGTCGATCACGCCACTAAAGGGCTCACAAGTTTAGCCTATAAATATTACTCTAAGACATCTTTGTACTTTAGTTTTAAGTATTCATTCATTGAATAAAGTCCCGTCTTTCAACTCAACAAAAACAATATCTTTTTTTTTCCTATCTGGAAAGACCAGATATATAATTGGCGCAGTCGGTAGGATCGGTAAAAGTGAACTTGTTATTCTATCCGTGTGACACATAGAATTATTATCCGTGCGTTACATAGAATTAGTGAATAATCACTATAAAACTCCGATCCGACATTAAGAACTTACGGGAAAGCGGAAATATCAACTGTGTGTGTTACAACCATAAAACTCCAATTGTAGAACAAAAACCAACCAACTGTGTGCGGAAATATCAACTGTGTGTGTTACAACCATAAAACTCCAATTGTGGAACAAAACGCCAACTTGTGTGCGAACAAAATAAAACAACACTAAAAACAAAAATGGCCGTAGAACTCACCGAAGCCCACCTCAATCAAGCACTGTCTTCGTTAAGACAGGTGGCAAACTATGATGGAGCACCAGAGAATCTGACATCATTCATAACGAGGATAGATTTCATTATGCACCTATATCCAACCCATGACATAAGGCAACATAACATATTGTTCAGCGCAATCGAGATGCAGCTCACTGGATAGGCACAACGACTTTCGCAAATTGGACAAGCCAACACCTCGCCGGAACTAAGAACATTCCTCATCAATGAATTGAAGACGCAGACCCCATGTGAGGAACTTCATCGACGCCTCTACAACACCAATTATACAGGAAACCTTCGTAAGTTTGTCATAGAATTAGAAGATAAATCCTATATTATCACAAACAAGCTTGGTCTTGAAAACGATGCAAATAACACTACTCTTTATACAAATGCTTTAAATAACACTATAAAAGATGTAATCAACAAAAAATTACCCGATAGATTATTTATGACGTTAGCTAGATATGATATAACTACAGTTACCAAGCTGAAACAAGTAGCTCAAAGAGAAGGGTTATACGAGTGATATAACAGAAATCAGATAATCAAATCAAAGCCAAAATCAAAACCAAAAAAGTGGAAAATCTTTTGTACCCAATAGTACAACTCCGTCTCAAACAAAACAATCCGATACAACACAAAACCAACAACTTTTCCGAGAATTTTAACAAAAATTAAATATTGACAGGGCTCAAAATCCAATGAATAACTATCCAAAATAATGTAGCAAACCAGCTTACAAAAAGACAAAGAGAATATAATAGTGGAATAAGCAAAATGGACACATCAGAAAATTTTCATTAGAATGCCTGGGAACAATCGGAAGAAGAGATAGAGACAAGTCCTTCATCAGAATAATAATGAAAAATAAACCTTTGAGATGTGTAGCCGACTCAGGATCTTCAATAAATATAATGTCCGAAAACTTTTTTAGTTTCAAAACCCATTTAGGAGATTCCAAAATTCACATGATTGAAGGAGCAGTAGAATTAAAAGAAATCATTTTTTTTGCACCCAGCTAGCTTTGTCCAACAGATCAAAAATTTTATATCCATAAATTTTCACATAAATACGACATGTTGATAGGCAGAACTTTCCTAAAAGCATGTAAATCCCAAATAAATTATGAAGAAGAATACGCAAAACTAGGAAACTGTACATTTTATTTCAGAGATATTGAAGAAATAGAAGAAGAATAACATAGAATGTTTGGACCCACCTACAGAGAGGTACCCAGACACAAATTTTGCGATTGGAAATGAAATAATAGAAAGCAATGAGTATAGACTCGACCATTTAAACAACAAAGAAACACAAAAACTTAAAAAAGTCTTGTACGAATTCAGTGACATTCAGTACCGCGAAGGTGATAATTTGACTTTCACGAGTACTATAAAGCACTGTATTTATACAAAACATGAGGACCCAATTTAAAAACGTCCATACAAATATCCCCAAACGTTTGATATAGAAATCAACAAACAAATAAATGAAATGATCGGACAGGGTATCATTCGAAAATTGAACTCACCCTACTGTTCACCCATTTGGATCGTTCCAAAAAAAGGAGATGCTTCCAACAAACAAAAATTCAGATTAGTCATTGACTACCGAAATTTAAATGAAGTCACAATAGATGACAAATTCCCAATTCCAGTCATGGATGAAATTCTTGACAAACTGGGAAAATGCCAATACTTTACCACCATTGATTTAGCTAAGGGATTTTATTAAATTCAAATGGATCCTGAATCTATTGCAAAAACAGCTTTCTCAACTAAACATGGCCATTACGAATACACACGTATGCCATTTGGTCTTAAAAATGCCTCGGCAACATTCCAAAGATGCATGAATCATCTTTTGGAAGACCTTATTTTTAAGGATTGTCTTGTTTATCTGGATGACATTATAATGTACTCCACTTCATTGGAGGAACACTTACTATCACTCAGAAAGGTATTTAACAAACTTAGAGAAGCTAATCTTAAACTCCAACTCGACATTAAAGAAAGTGCTAAAATTAATATCAACGACCCACATTATATTTCATCCTTTGAAAATCTAAAATGTCTTCTTATGAACGACCCCATACTTGCATATCCCGATTTGAAAAAAACATTTTTTCTAACCATAGATGCTAGCAATATAGCTTTAGGTGCGTTCATCTCACAGGATCATAGACCTATTTCTTACGCAAGCAGAACGTTGAACGAACATGAGATCAATTTTTCAGCTATAGAAAAAGAATTACTAGCAATTGTTTGGGCAATAAAGTATTTCAGACCATACCTTTTAGGAAGAAAGTTCGAAATTCTAAGCGACCATAAGCCTTTACTATGGCTCAGCAATTTAAAAGAACCAAATATGAAACTTCAACGATGGAGAATAAAACTAAATGAGTTTGATTACAAAATTTAATATTTACCCGGCAAAGAAAATCACGTAGCAGAATTAAAACAGATGAAAACTTTTTAGGATCAACAGACTGCAGCTATGTATTGTAGCTGCAATACATAGTGCTCATGAAGATTTTACATTCCAATAGTAGAAAAACGAATTAATTATTTCAACAGGCAAATAGAATTCATTAGAGGTTCAGAAGACAAAGCAGAAACATCAACCTATTTTTATAAATCAAACATAAAAATAACATACAAAGAAATGACCAATGCTTACGCAAGGGATATAATCAAAAGATATCTTTGCGGAAAGAAAACTGTACTATACTTTCATAATGAACAGGATTATCCCATATTTCAACAAGCCTTTATTGAAATAATACGATCGAACGCAAAAACAAAAACCTCGAAATCAAGCATTAAGTTAGAGGACCTTCAAACGTTTGCACAATGCAAAGAAATAATCCTAAAACAACATAAAGAATTATTACATCCAGGAATCGAAAAAACGATTAATTTGTTTAAAGAAAAATATTATTTCCCCGATTTTCAAAACCTAATTCCAAACATTATTAACGAATGCTCAGTACGCAATATCGCAAAGACAGAAAATAGAAATACAAAACTAACTTTTGAAATCACACCAGAAACTTTTAATATCAGAGAAAAATACGTCATGGACTTTTACATGATCCACAATTTACAATTCCCTTCATGCATTGACATTTTCTAAATCAAACATAAAACAAATTTGCAACACGTGTAGAAGTAAAGTCTAGAGATTGGTTAGAAGCCAAGAGAGCAATTATGAAAGTATTTACTGAAATGGGCAAACCAATAGAAATAAAATCAGACAAAGACTCAGCATTTCTGTGTATAGCATTAAAAAATTGGCTACAATCACAACAAGTAAAAACGGCATTTCAGACGTAGAAAGATTCCATAAAACAGTAAATGAAAAACTCAAAATTATTAATAGTAAAAATAACATCGAAGATAAATTATTCAAATTTGAAAAAATTCTCTACATCTACAACCATCACCCGACTATAATACCCAAACGAATAAAATACATAAAATAAACAATTTAAATAAAGATAGACACGACTTCGAAATCGATACTAGATTTAAACAAGCACCATTAATAAAGTCAAAAACAACAAATCCATTCAAAAAGACAGGAGAAATAAATCAGTTAGATGAGAAACATTTTGAAGAAAGAAATAGAGGACAAAAGGTCACACACTACAAATCAAAATTCAAAAAGGAAAATAAAGTTAATAAAAGCAAATACGAAGATTAATTAATTATAGGTCAACAACTCAAGATGACTTTTTTGTGCATCATGATATTCTTAACATTAAAATCAACATGCAGTCAATTCATTGACATAAACCCAGTAAAAGCACCGAACGGTTACTTAAAATTTAAAACAGGAACCATGGACTTACCGACAAACTTTGAATATCCTTATTTAAAAGTAAATTTAACGCTAATAGACATTCCATATAACAATTTAATGCAACAAGCACAGGAATTTCAACACATAATCCATATTCAATACCTAATAGAAAAACTAAGTAGTGAAATTAATGGAATACAAATTGTAAAACGTAACAAACGAGGACTAATTAACGGAATTGGTTCAATATACAAATATCTTTTTGGTACTTTTGATCAGGACGATAAAGACGAATTAGAAGAAAAAATAAATAATCTTGAAAGCAATAGCGTACAAGCAAACGAACTAAATTACGTAATAGACACTAGACATCTGCATGAATGCATCCAAAAGGGCAATTGAATCAATCATTCTAAAAAAGTGTACATCTTTTTTCTGTACAATTTTAAATGGGTGCAAGTGTATACTGTACACATTTTTTTGATTGACTTCTAGACTTCTCACTCACTTTCATGTTGTACAGCAGTTAATGAGTACACTAAAATTGCTGTACAGCACTTTTACTGTACACTACAGTGTACAGTTCACTTAATGTACAGTCAGTTAAGATTATTTGCTTAAAAAAAATATATAAAAATAAAGAAAATAAATAAAAAATCAGAATGTCATATGCGAACACAATTATTTATTAATTAATTTCTTTGTAATTATTAATTTCTTTGTAATTTAACATTAATAAATTATATATAATTTTATTTTAGCAAAAACTTACGCTTACGTTCGCATTTATTGCGTCATTTTCTTTGGCAGCCGTCTTCGTTGTTCAAAATATTATACTCATCTGTACAAATGAATGACAAAACATATTAACTGTTCCAGTAGTGTTCAACGGGGCCCGGCACAAAGAGAGCGCTAAAAATTATCATGAGCAAGAGGGTGCGTTTTAGTTTCCCCCAGCATTTCAGCTTTTCAAAAATTTTGACATTCAGAGGAAACTGTAATGCCACAAACTGGTAGCACAACAGAGATAAATCCAACATGCAAGTTAAGATGGACAAGAGGGTATAGCGGATGCATCTGCAATATTAGCAGTGGCCACGATCGCTGGGTAACATGAGTCAGCCAATGCTTGTGATTCTTGGATTTGGCGCCTACATTCACAGTTGCTTGGCGATAGGCATTAATGTATTTCGCAAGGTGAAAGTCCAAGGATCAAGTCTGGAGTGATGCCACTGTTGTGCTCCTAGTTTGTGGAATTACAGTTTCCTCTGAATGTTCAAATTTTTTTTAGCTTTCGGGTGCGGGTGAAATTTTTAGCCCATGGGCTGGGTTGGGTTGGATGTAACATTTCGGCCCATGCCCACCTCTAGTACAGATCTACCATGAGAGCGACTACGAAGTTGCTACGAGAGCGACTACGAAATTGCTACGAGAGCAACAGAAAAGGAAATGCTCCGTAGCAGTAGCACAAAAATTTATTTTGTTTGCTCCGCTCTCATTTCGCTTTTAATGCTTGTGCTATTGCTACAACTACAAATAGCGTATCGAAAATTTTTTTTCGGTTATAGCTACTCGAAAATACTGTACAGCAGAGAATGAGTACAGTATTTTTAAGAACACTTAACTACTGTACAGTACTATGTTATTGGAAATGAATACATTAATGTATTACCTCTAATAGACACTATTAATAAATGTTTAGAGGTACTAAACAACCTCAAGGAAGAAAAGGAAAAATCAGTAAAATTAGAAGTTCTAATCTTTAATTTTGAAGACTTCACATAATACATTGAAGACATAGAAATGGGCATGCAGCTGACTAGACTAGAAATTTTCCACCCAAAACTTTTCAAACATAATCACTTAAATCATGTTAATTCGGAAAAACTATTGAATACAAAAACATCCACCTGGCTTAAACCAAATTCAAACGAGATTTTAATCATTTCAAACATTCCTCAAGAAATAATAAAAACCCCTATCTTTGAGATACTTCCTTACCCAGACGAGAATAAAAATATTTTGACAGAAAATTCATACGATAAACACTATTTTAACAACAACACTTTGTTTAATAAAAATACAAAACAAATAGAAACTAACGAATGTATAATAGGCATTTTAAATCAAATCCCAACTACTTGTAAATACACTAAGCCATATAAAAATTTTCGAACTAATTACATTGAACCAAACATAATTATAACATGGAATTTACCAAAAACTAAACTTAATCAAAATGCGTAAACAACGAATTAATTATAGAAGGCAATAACATAAAAATTTACGATTGTGCCTTAAAACTAAACGAAATATACGAAATATTATACTGCATTTCAAACTATTACATTAACCACTTTTATACTTACTATAATAAGTTTAATTACATACTTAATCTAAAAGTTTAAGGCAATGCTACAAGAGAAATAATCTAAACCCCAATTGTTGAAAAAATCAAGTCCCAAATTATAAACAAAATTGATACTCCAATACTTACAGCTGAGAAAAACCCCTCGCTATATTCCAATGTATCCGCCTGAGGACAGGCTATTTTTTTTAGGATGGGGGAGTCATATATCCAACTTCAATACACAAAACCTTATAAACTTTTCGCCCCCTAAAATCAAACTTTAAAGTAAACATCTTTTTTTATAATAAACAATTGGACACTTGCAATAACAATTGTCCCCCTAAAAGTCAAAAGCGTGAGAACGCTAATTAAGCATTAAAATTCGGGCCAAGCAAATCCGTTTAATTGAACACTTGCAATAATAATTGTCCCCCTAAAAGTCAAAAGCGTGAGAACGCTAATTCAGCATTAAAATTCGGGCCAATCGAATCACACCAATATCGATCACGCCACTAAAGGGCTCACAAGTTTAGCCTATAAATATTACTCTAAGACATCTTTGTACTTTAGTTTTAAGTATTCATTCATTGAATAAAGTCCCGTCTTTCAACTGAACAAAAACAATATCTTTTTTTTGCTATCTGGAAAGACCAGATATATAAAATATATGGATTTTGGTCAGAAGGTCGAAAACAGTGAATTTTGTCAATAACTTTGTTACTTTTAACGCGATTGCTTTCAAATTAAGCATTTGTTAGTTTAATATATCTGTTAATGACTGTGCCGAATTTGATAAATATCGGGTTACTATGTATATCATATAGCTCCTATAGGAACGATCGGTGGAAAACAGTGACTTTGATCAATATCTTCGTTTTTTCCTATGCTAAGATTGTAGGCAGTTCTTTCGCAAACATTAGCGTTTTTAGATAAAACGTTTTTCCACTTTGATGGCTATAGGTAAGGAAAGAGTTACCAAAAAAAAGTTACAAAGTTAGCCCCGGTCCTCTGGTTTTTATAGCATTGTGGAAGGAGAGGGAGTCTGAACAAATAACGAATTTTCCTTTTCCTGCTTTTAAGAGTAATACAGCTTCGTGTATGGCTATTAATTCGGAAGGAAACACAGTTGAGTATGTGGGAAGAAGACCAATTTTTAAGACGGACATCAGTATCAGTAGATATAGCATAACCAGTCGATTCATTTATTTGCGAACCATCTGTGTATACAATTGTTTTATTGTTCTGCTCTGATTTGAATTGAAGGAACTGCTGTCTTTAAACATCTGGAGACGTTGTGCTTTTGCTAAATCTAGGGGGCTTTTTGTTTCAGTTTCTTTGGAGGTCTTAGGCTGATGTCAATGGAATTGTTTGATAAAAAGGACTCTGTCCAAGACCAAATGTTTGTTCCCCACTTTCGAGTTTAGGATTGTTTTCATTTTTTTTTAAATGGCTTGGTGCTGCCGTTCCATATATTGGCAAGGCAACGTCTATTTTGGACACTAGAAGAGATTTAAAGATAGATATTAATGTAAGTGTACTACATCCGAATTAAGGTGCTGAAAGACATATAATAATATCTAGGTTTTTAGATAGAGAAACGCAGAGAGCGTCAATGTAGGTGTTCCACCTGTGTTTATTGTTGAACGTTACACCTAAAAGTTTAATAAAATCTACACCCAGCGACAAAAATAGCGGCACTCGTCCGTTTTGCAAATTGGTGCGTTTTTTGCTCAGAGATTCATCAAAATATCAATGCATTCATTAATTTAAATTTTTTTTCGATTAATCAATCAGTTCAATTTCCTAATTCAATTTTATCCAATTAGGAAAAACAATTTCTCTGAAATCACACAATGTTGATATGGCAATTTTTTGCTGTATCTGTCAGCGCTGTACATGTGGCAACCCTTGTTGTTGTTGTGTGTAAAATAATTTAAAAAACCGCTTCGGTCAAGTACACACCAACTCAATCACGAATAAATGAAAAAAAAAATTTTTTGAAATCCGTTAACAACTTTTTAAGTTATTGTGGTCACCGCAACGACACTTTTTAAAAAACATAATTCCGAGATAATCACGTTGAAAGTTTCATTAACGCGCTACGTGCGCGTAAAGGAGCAATATTGAAGGCGCTATAACTTCTATCTTTTGCTGGCGTTGCCATTAACAATCGGATGGATATCGATGATTGGGTTATCGATAGTGGCACCACATCACACATGTGTGCGCACCGTGAGTTATTTTATTAACTTGAACAAAATAATGAAATTATTGAGTTGGCAGGAAATTATTCTATGACGTCACAAGTCAGAGGAACAGTGATTGTGCACAGCAAACTTGGGTACGCAATAACGCTCAGAGACGTTTTATTTGTATCAGGCTTGCAATACAATTTTATATCAGTGGGAAAAGCGGTTTCAAATAGATGCACCGTACTTTTCAATTCGGGAACTGCCAAAGTTAATGATGATAAGGGCAGCAATATTAACGGACAAAACGGTCTGTGGATTGTTTCTGTATGAAACTAAAACTAACTAAAATGACATATGCGATATGTTCATTTAAATGTGCAAAGTTTACGTGAGCTGCAGAACAGAGAAATGTTTCGAGGTTTGACATCAAGCATTACTGCAGAAAATCTAGACTGCATAGATTGCATGAAAAACAAGTGTCATGTGTAAATTGAAAAATCGGAAACTAGAGCTACGAAGTTGCTGCAATTTATTCATAGTGATGTATGTGGGCCTATGAATAAGGAATCAAATGGTGGGGCCAAATATTTTATGACAATGATCGATGATGTGAGTCGATAAATTCATGTCTATCCCATGAAGTATAACTCAGAGGTGGCCAAAATAATTAAAGAATACGTTACACGTCAGACAGGCCGGAAAATGAAATTCATAAGGAGTGATAATGGAACGGTCAATAAAGATTATCTGAAGTCCAATGGCATAAAGAGATAGCTCACAGACCCAAACACTCCACAGCAAAATGGATTAGCAGAACGCTGCAACCGAACACTCGTGGAAATGGCAAGAGGAACGACCAACCAAACAATATAATGTTCTGAATGTAATGTTGGCAACTAACGTAGAAGTACCAGAAACAGTGCAACAAGCACTAACGGGTCAACAAGCTGAGAAATGGAAGACAGCAATGCAAGATGAATATGAAGCCTTACTGAGAAACAATACATGGGAACAAGTTAAACTACCAGCTGGTGTGAAACCCATTGGATGCAAATGGATATTTACCCTGAAAGAGAATGCAACTGGAGATATCGAACGATACAAGGCAAGGCTCTTGGCGAAAGGGCGCAGCCAGAAATATGGAATAGATTATAAAGAGACTTATTTACCGGTGGTGCGCTAGGCTACAGTACGGATCCTCCTTGCAATGGCAGCGGAATATGAACTATACGTTTATCAAATTGATTTACCGATGGCATACCTGAATGGAGATCTTGGAGAGGAGGTCTATATGCAGCAACCGGAGTTTTACGATGACAAATCTGGCGGTGTGCTGAAGCTGAAAAAGTCGTTTTACGGTCTAAAACAAGCTGGTCGAGTTTGGAACACAACGTTCGATGCTGTTCTGAGAAAGTTGGGATATTAGGCAAGTGGAAGTGAGCCATGTCTGTACACAAGATGTTCACCGGATAAGACGATTGACGAAATCGCCGTATATGTTGATGACATGCTGCTTGCGTCTTCAGACAAAGGTAAGATGTTAGCTACTAAACAGGCTATCTCTTCTGAATTTCAGGTTGTCGACAAAGGACTGGTTACACACTTTTTGGGTCTCGAAATCCAACGTGATGGTGACAAATAGTAATCTTCTAAGCCAAAGAATGCATTTAATGAGCCTAATAAAGGAACTGGGCATGGAGATTTGCCGCACGGTATCCACCCCGTCAGAAGCTAATTTCCTGGTTAAGTGCGACAAGAAGTGGTGCAAACGAATATATGAAACGGAGTATCAATCCGTATAGGCTCTTTGATGTATATTGCGCTATGCTTAAGACCAGACATTTTGCGCTCGGTGTGCAAATTATCACAGAGAAATACAGATCCACATCTGACTCTGAACGAGACGGCAGATATGGCAATAACGTGCACGCTGCAATCAAAGGCTATGCAGACGCAGAATGGGCAGGTGACTTAATTGATAGAAAGTCCTACACTGGATACGCATTCATGTGGGGCGGCTCAGTAATCATATGGACATCAAGGAAGCAAAAATCGGTGGCTCTAAGCAGTACCGAAGCAAAATATATGGCGCTCTCCGATGCTGCAAAAGAGGCTATTTATATTAGAAAACTGATATTATTTATTTATTTATTTACGTCAACTAAGCTTAAGCTAAAGACAGATAATAATTAATTGAAGAAGGTGCCAGCTATGCCCCGATTCACAGCCAATGTGGTCAGGGATGAGTTGCAGCCAATCCAAGTCCAGAAGAGAAGTGACAGAAAGATGAGGAGAAATAAGGTGAGAAAGGTTGTTAAAAGATTGACAAAGAACACGAAAAGGTTCGTGAAGAGAGTAGTTAGTCAGACATCTACTAAGGTGAATAGGAAAAAAGTTTCTGTTCCGACCTGAGGGAACACAAAAATATAGCGTATATAGTAAATTAGTAAAAATGACTTCGCCGTTGACTAGTTTATGGAGAAAGAGAATGCCAAAAACGAGAATACGGTTGTAAAGTAAAGGAAAAATAATAAGAAGAAGTCTTTTAGAATAAGAAGGTAGGCGAAGACTCGGGTCCCAATTAAGACCGCGAAACGCGACCTTAAGGAACTGCTTCTGTACTACAATGTTTACCATCATATTGCGGGTTCCACACTGGCGAGCAATATTCTAGAATAGGGCGAACTAACGAAGTGTATAAAAACTTTCTTACTTAGGGGTCATCAAATTCTTTGGCGCAACGTTTCATGACCCACGAAGACTGCATGCTCTGTCATCAATAGAAGATAAATGAAAATTAGATAAAAGTTTTGGGTCAAAAATAACGCCTAAGTCTTTGAATGATGGTACACAATCTAACAGAACAGACTTAATAGAGTAATGAGGTAGGAACGGAGACAAACTACTGAAAGTCATAAAAGAACACTTAGAGGCATTAAGGTGTAATTTATTAACGTGGCACCAATCACAGAACGCATCGAGATCTGATTGCAAGTACTGTTGGAAAGAAGGATCATTATAGGAATATCAAATCTTGACGTCATCCGCAAACATGAACACGCGTGAATGAGCCAAGGCCAAAGGCAAATCATTTATAAACAATGTAAATAACAATGAGCCCAGTGACTGCCTTGGTACACCTGACGTAACTCGAACAGTTTTAGATATCGAGGAACGAAAAGACACCTTTTGGGTTCTGCCAATAAGATACGACTTTAACCAACCCAATAGTTTCGGGAAAAAACCCATGATGTTAAGTTTCGCGAGAAGCATAGAATGATCAACCGTACCGAAAGCCTTACTAAAGTCAGTATAAATAACATCAGTTTGAAATTTTTACGGAAGCAGTGGTAGCATTTGCTACCCTTTTTAAAAAGCGTAATAATAAAAGACTCCTTCCAAATATCAGGAAAGCTACAAGTCTAACTCGATATAAAGAAAAACCGAGATAAAGGCTTAGATAGGAAATTCGAACACATTTTAAGGATGCAACTAGGTATATTATCAGGACCGGGAACGAAGGAAGACTTCATAGATGATAAGCTAGAGAAATTACAGTTTTTAGTAATACTAGGAAAAAACATACAATTTAAATGTGGGATTGAGATGAAATATGATGTGGGATCCGAAGCAGTAGTAGAATAAGTCGACTGAAAGAATTTAGCAAACAGATCTGCAATACTGGACTGGTCATTAAGTCTGAAGGTGGAAGGTAGTACATTAGAGCGTCGTTTAAAATTAACAAAGTTGTAAAATTTTTGGGGTTCTTATAAAATTCAACCTTACAGCGCACGATATAATTATTGTAGCATTGAGTATTTAAGAGACAAAATTGAGATTTCGCTACAAAATAATTTGTATAGTCAAGTCGCGAACCAGTATTTGTTAACCTTTTAAAATATCTTGTTTTAATGTTGCGGAAATTACAAGCCTACGTGTGAACCAGACCGGCGCAGTGGAGACGGTAGAGACATTTACATAAGGAACGCATTTATCAATTAGAGAATTAAGAGCAGAGTAAAAAAAATCACTGCACAATCTATATCAGAGCACTCATACAGAAATGACCAATCAAAAGAGGAAATAAGGTTGTTAAGAAGATTGAAATTTGTTTTACGAAAACATCTACGACGAGAAACTGAGATGTTATTAAATGAATTAGTAACGGAATTGTAAGAAAAATTAACTTCAATGGTAGGGTGATATGGATCTTGAGGATCACAAGGGGCTGTGTTTAAGATACAGAACTAACAGTGCGATCCGAGACAAAAAAAATGTCAAGGATTCTTTTAGAAGTGTTAAGGAAAAAATTCAACTGATATAACGGACATTCAAGTAGGCTATCAAGAAAAACATGTTGAGATGAAGAAATTAAGAAAGAGAGATTATCATCAACCAGCCAAGAAATATTAGGCAAGTTAAAATCAACTAAGAATATACGGAAATCACGATCGTTAAGACGACGAGTTCGTAAATGAGATGATAAATGAGATGAAATTGTATTTTAAGCTTGATTGTATAACCTTACATGGCGATAATGTTGGTGCTTTGGTTTGTAGATTTGGTTGATTTGGTTGGTAGATTTCTTTCTACTTTTGTGCATTCACCATCCCTTGAAGCATAATAAGTGATTCCGTTTTATATTTGGAAATGCATCCCCATATCATAACATAAGGTAAATGTTTCACAGTGGCAACACAGCAGTTTTCCGAATATCGCTCTCCGTTTCTGCGCCAAACTTTCAAGCAGCCATCGGGTCTAATAAGATTAAATTTGGACTCATCAAAAAATATGATCCGTGACCATTCAAATTCTCCCCAATTTTGTTTATTTTTCGCCCAGTTTAAGCGAGCTGTCTTCATTATCCGGTTAAGAAGAGGTTTTTTGCCTGGTATCCTTGCTATTAAACCCATCTCCTTGAGCCGACGTTGAATAGTCCGAGCCGAAATTTCTTGCGCAAATCGTTGCTGCACTACAGATGCAATTTCTACTGCATTTTCGAAGCGATTCTAGAGGCTCGTTCTTTTAATAACGCGATTCTCCCGTTCATTTGTGCAATTTTTTCTGCCTGATCCTTTCGTCCTACCGAATTCCTCCGTCTCACGATATTTTTTCAAAAAGCGTCGAACTGCACTTTCATTAAAATAAGTTTTATCTGCTTTTTCACGATTCGACACGTTTTGTTGTTTGTTGCAGATGTGCATATGCTTACATTTCGCAGGCGCAAGACTACCCCCGGAATAGAGACACCAATCAGCTATATTGCTAAACAAGGAGTCAAGATGTATTGTTTTATTTTTGTTTTGACTAAATTAATCATAAAATTAAAATCGTCGGCTTATGCATTTATGCTTATTTCTTTATGTAGATCAATGATTTCTTTAATTTTTGATATGCAGTGACGAACAGGATCACTGAGAGTGGCGAGCCTTGAGGAATACCACTATAGAGTGGAAGTGATTTTAAATAGAATTTTACTACTTTAACTGTTATTTTTCTGTTGTCAATTTTCCACTTTATAAGCTGATCTATTACGATATGCATTCCTTATCAAATGCCTTGGGAGAGTCGACAAATATTTTTGAGATTTGGTTTGTTGTGTCCAAAGATTTAGGTACCAGGTGGTCTATAAATAGAAGACAGTTCATAGCAGATTTTCCCTTTTTAAAGCCGACATGACTATTGTGTAGAAGTTTATTTGTAGTTACAAACATAGTCTTTTTGCTATAATTTTGTCGAGGAGTTTTCGCACGATAAGACGAGACATTTGTTTTTTCTTTGTTAGGTTTTAATATTGGTATAACCATGCTCAGTTTGAATTGTTGCGGTATAATGTCACCCAGTATTGCGTTGTACAAATTTATAAGTCTGTTCTTGACTTCTGTAGGTAGTGTTTTAATCTTGGAATAAGTTATTCGATCCAAGCCTGGGGTGTTTCCTTTTAGAGAATCCATTGTATAACTTTCCGAGAAATTCAGATAGGCAGAGAGTATTCTGGAAATGGGTAATGTAAGACAGAAGATTAATTTGTGGGTGCCTGGTTGCGGCAGTGCGCAGACAGACTTGCACTACAGTGAATATTGCTGCAGCCGTCAATCCCCTCCCTCCTGCCCCACCACCTGAAGCAGTGCGTCTGGAGGAGCAGATGAGAGTACTATTGGGCCGCCTACAGCTTTAGTTATTTGAATTCATATTCTGCATTGGAGCATTCCATTTGCTCATCTGAGGAGTAGCAGTTAGATTTTTTTGTGTGTTATAACTGTCAGTAATTACTAATATTGGTTTTCCCCTATGCATTACAAGACAAATGGATGATGGCATTGAAATACTGTTTCACAGCTACTTTTATATCCGACCGTTCCCCGAAAATGGAATTTGTGGGAACTGTGTATTAAAGTTGAGATTTTTACCTATTTCATTGTTGCTATTTGTCTTTAATTTGATTACTTATTGGGGATACATTGATTGATGTTAAATATTAATGCGAGGAAGTTTGATAGTACAACTTTTCTAGTAGGTAAATCGAGTGAATCATTTATTAGGTTGTTCCATAGATGCGCAATTTGAATATCACATCAAAGTAGTTACCAAAATTTGGCAAACATCATTTGGAGATCATTTTGCGAAAACGCGAAATCTACTTACATGTGTATATACAAATAAGGAAAACCTAAGCCCGACCTGTAGACACAATCATGGCTGATATTGCTGTTGCGAATGCAATCAATCGCCTGCCTGGAGTTATTGGTGATGGAGAGGGTGGTAGACAGGTAAATAATACCTACATATGTTTCACATTATTAAGGTTTTTTTTTTCTAGAACGTAATGAATATGCGGGATCGTTTATTTCACGCAATTTATTTCCGTGCAGCAGCTACGTATGCGGAGTTAGTGCCACGGTAAGGTAACTTGACCTAGTTTTATGTTTTGCCTTATAACATTTTTTTTTGTTTTATACATGAACACATGCGATAAATGGGTTAACACAGGAAGGTGCAACTGTTTATTGAATACTTGCTGTTGGCCAAAGCTTTATTATTTTTTTTAACATTGATCTACGTGCACAATGCTTTTATTAAAAATCCATGCACTTGCCTACAGATCGTGAACAATTGGCCAAGAGAAGGAGTTGTCAGGTTATTATATACTTACCTTTTTAGATTTTTGGAATTCAACTAATGATGTCTAATACATAGAGTCGAAATCATACCTCGTTTGGCAGAGAAGCGAAGAATTTGGCAGGAAATCAAACGTGATCAGCATTTACTGCGATCAATCAAGAAGTCATAGTGAGCGGACATGAGTATGTGTACTTAAAAACATATACTAATTTATTTCTTTTATTATAGTTATTATGGTTTGGGACCCCAAACTCGAGCTAATTATTTAAAGCTTAAGCGCTACGATGCCGTTTTGCGCAGCTTGGGCAAGTACACACATTCATCTTCTGTTTATACGAACGATAGCCTATATTATTATTTCGACGTCGTCAATATTTTGGATAATTATGATTATCCAAGTGCTATACAGCTCATGACTAAGGATAATGGTAAATTGTCAATACACAGACGGTTTTTTCTTACATTAAGACAATTCATAATTTTTTTATTCTAGATGATCAGTATATAGTAGAATATTCTTTGGAATATGGGTATCTTCGCCTCTCCTCGGCTACAAGGAAGCGTTTAAATATTCCCGTTTTAACGGTTCAATTGGACCCTAGTACAAATCCTTGTTTTGGAGACAGAATATCTCGTTATCTGTTAAAACGGCTATTAGGGTAAGTGGAAACCGTATTAGATCGATTTTTTTCGGCTTAGTATAAATTGATGCTACAAAACGTCGTCAAAAAGACCTCAAGAATTACAGACGAAAACCCAAGATTACTATTGCCGCCAGTTCATCTTACAAGGGGAACTTCAAGTATGCGATTTTGATGAGTTTTGGATGTGTTGTAGAACACTCCATGATTTGAGGATATGTTAAATATTTCGGCGCACTATTCTAAGTTTTCCTAAAAATTTATAATTTTCCTGAAAACTATAGTTTCGGTGACTTATAGGTAAAATGCCGAGAGGACTTCAAGCAGCTAGGCGGGTAGAGGACATTCCTGAAATTGACAAAACTCTGGTTCGACCCCCCATTGTGCATGTCCACTTGTCATCCCAGATATTGAAGGAAATGCTCAAGTATGATGCTAGGTTCCCTTCAAAGTTAACAGAAGAGAAATTGCTTATTAAAAATGTTTAATTTGTTTGTTTCTTTCAAATTGATTTGAACTTGGTATGTATTTGCACAAAGGTATTTATTAACATGTTAATGGTGTTGAAAAAATTTGTGTACCTCATATTTTTATGCTTTATATCAATAAATGTAAAGGCAGAAATTAATTCGTATATTTTGGGGTGTTCTAAAACATATCCAATATTCATCAAAATCGGGAATTCGAATACCTGAAGTTAGATAATCTAGATCTACAACCTCTTCAAAGAATACACATGTATCTATCTATAATATAAAGATTTTAGAAAGACTGCGCTATAAACTATTGTCCAGATGGAAAGGGGGGCATTTGTTCAAACCCACCTGTTCAAAAAAAACGTCAAAAGCTGACAAGATGACATTTACGGGTCATTATCTAAACACAATTATCGGCCCGCATACACATACAGTGTATGTAGCGTTACGTCTATGTGTGTATGCATGTGCTCTTCCGCTTTCAAACAATGTAGTACGAGCGTAAGTCCATCGCGTAAGTCCATCGCGGAATATTTTATTGTTGCCATAGAAACGTAAACTCATTGCCATCACTTAACGCTCCGAAAATTAAATGGCTCGAAGAAGGAGAGAGACGCAAGATTGGAGAGAATGTGTACAATGTACAATTTGGGTTAAGAAGTTTTCGAAAGTTTTGGAAAAGGAAGCAACATATTTAGATAGGTTACTCTGAAAACTGCCAAGGCTTAACGGCTTTACAACCCTGTCACAAATACTGTAGTAGTATCCCGAGATGTTGCGTTTTTTGAGCACAAGAAAGAGTTGATGCACGATCGGGAATAATCATGTGAGTCAGATATGGTAATCTTTCAGCCGGGTGAAAAATTTAATTGCGAGCACAAATGCGTTTGATATGAAGGCCACCCCTCTGTCACTTATGATCAACTCGGGAAATCCAAAACTGTCGGTCCATTCTTTGAGCCTTTTAACTACTTCTTCTTGATCTGTGGACTTACGAATTTTGAAAAACCATCTACCATTACCAAAATAAAATTTGTACTTCTTGAAGGAGTTGTGTTCATGGGTCCCCAATGTAAAGTATGCAGCGGTGTATCCCTCTTTATTATACAATGCAAATGTCCTTTTTTACCCAACTGTCTATTATGAACTATACATTTTATGCAGTTCACAATCGCTCTCGATACTTTACTTTCCAAATGCGGTATCCCGTACTGTGGTTAGATAGTGTGCATTGTGTGCGCGTCAAAAAATGTCCAACCTACCATTAGCCCATTAACTTTAACTGCTTCGAAAAACAAACCACCTTTCACGTTGAAGTTCTTATATGGTTGCTATATTAGAATCTCCATAATGGCGATAATATGCTCATCTGTCTGCTGTGCCTTCTTTAAACGCGCTGTTATTTTATCTTTTACTACTAAGCACAACTGCTGGTAACGGCTTCAACAGTCCACGTGCTGCATCTTAACTGCTGATCGGTGGTTTACCTTCAGATTGAAATCTTGTAGATTTCATTGCTGGAGCGGCGGTCTTATGGAAATCAAAGAAGCAAAACCTGGTAGCACGACGGCCGAGAATGTAGTAGAAAGTGCTACGTATTACGTACAGCAGCCACAGAAGCTGTATAAATTAGAAAGCTGATCAACGAGATCGGGAATTGAGCCGATCTCGAAACAGCTAATTTATAGCGACAATCAGAGAACACAATGCCTTGCTAAAGATGCTAAATTTCATTCACCTAGCAAGCATATTGAAATTAAATATCATTTTACAAGGGAAATGTAAAGGCTTCGCGTTGAAAAGGAGGGTTAAAAATGTGTATGTAAAAACCGCAGTATGTCTATCTCTTTTTTATTATTCTCCAAATGCTCCAATCTGTGAATTGTAGAGGACATTCTTTCATTTCTGCTTTACATTCGTTTTTGGCAGCGAATATTCTTATGTATATTTCAGTCTTTAATACACCTACGCACCGACGAACAGACGGATATGGCTATATCAACTTAACTTCTAATGCTCATCAATATATATATTTTATGGGGTTGGTAACGACTCCTTGTCTGCGTAACAAAGATCTGACCAAATTAAAAAGAAAACTCTTTTGTAAGCAAAAACTTTTGCATACCGCGCGTTTGCAAAGGGCGAGACCAATAAATCAACAATTGAACAAGAACTTATTGCTGTTAGTTCTTAGTTCTGGTCTATACCATATTTTAGACCATACATATATGGAAACAAATTTTTGGTAAAAAGTCACCATTGTCCACTGTCATACCTATATTTTATGAAAAACCCATCATCAAAACTAACGAGAATGAGGCTAGATTTAGAGGAATACGATTTCCCTGTAAAACTACGCAGCCGATGCATTGTCTCTTATAAATTTCAATGATATAAAATCAATCCAGCATCAGGCTCAAAATATGCTACGAGTAACCACACGATTACATAGTAAAGAACCGTCACATATTAAAGAGCTATCACTGAGACGACTCAGTCAAAAGAAGTCAATAAACGTGCTCGAATTCAAAATTCGATAAAAAAAAATAATTCTGGGAAAGAAACTAGTTTACACGTTTGACCATGCTATAAATGAAAGAATCGATTTAGATAAATTTAACAGAGCTTAAAAAAGTAGCTGATAGCACTGGTCTGAGAAGATCGCTAGACGACAATTTTTATAACAGCTGCAGCATTACAGACTTCAAAATTAAAAGATACAAAATAAAAAATTTAAGTATAGCCCTCACTCCCAGATTGAAAACCATTATTAATGACGACGAAAAGCTTGCAATAATGCGTAAATATCACGATGATCCCAACTGGGGCGGCCACCCAGGAATGTCGCGATTCTTAGCAAAATTACAAAATCATGTCCGCTAGAAAAATATGCGCAAAGATATTGTTCAATATGTAAAAAATTGCAAACATTGACAGCTAGATAATTCACAACGACACACAAAGCAACCTATGGTTATAACACCAACACCTCAAAATGCTTTTGATGTATATAGTGTTACTTGACACAGTAGGACCACTTCCAAAATCGGAAGACGTGTACCAATATGCGGTCACAGCCATCTGCGACTTAACAAAATAATTAGTAAGCATTCCTGTACAAACTAAAAGTGCCAAAGACAAAGAAAGCTATTTTTGAAAAAGTAATCTTGACGTATGGCGGCCCTATCAAGAAAATAATTACTGATTTGGGCACCGAATATTAAAATCAGGTAGCTTCAGAACTATATAAGCTTCTAGAAATTTAACAATTCACTTCCACATCATATCACCATCAAGCTTTAGGAACCATCGAACGAAATCATAGAACATTCAATGAATATCTTAGAATGTATATTTCTTCAGATAAAACGGATTGGGATACATGGCTTGAATATTATACTTAATGCTACAATACCACGCCATCAACAGTGCATGAGCACTGTCCCTTCGACTTAATTTTTGAAGAAATACCCATCCCCTATAGTTTTATGACATCCAATGAGATAGATCCAGTCTATAACCTTGAGGCTTACGACAAAGAAGTTAAATTTAGATTACAACGTGCACGTAAAAGAGTTCAAATATTAGTAGAAAAACACATGGTAGTCAATCAAAATATATATAATAAGAATGTAAATACTATTGAAATATCGATAGGAGATCTAGTACTTGGAAGGAATGAATCAGGACATAAGCTAGATAATAGATGCAAAGGGCCCTATAAGATAGTTACCATAGATAGAAAAAAACAGAGGGCCGGGGGTAACTTCGACCGCGTCAAAGTTTGTATAGCCTTGCAACTTATTTGGTAACTCTTTCCTTACATATAGCCATCAAAGTGGAAATACGGTTTATCTAAAAAGGATAATGTTTGCGAAAGAACGGCCTACAATCTTAGCATAAAAAATAACGAAGATATTGATCAAAGTCACTGTTTTCCACCGATTGTTCCTATGAGATCTATATGATATAGTCACCCGATCTTTATCAAATTTGGCACAGTCATTAATAGATATATTAAACTAACAAATGTTTAATTTGAAAGCAATCGCGTTAAAAGTAGCGAAGTTATTTCCAAAAATTCATTGTTTTCAGCTGATCGTTCCTATGGGAGCTATATGATATAGTTACCCGTTTTTTATCAAATTTGGCACAGTTGTTTATAGGTATAATAAATTCACCAATATTTGATTTCACGACAATAGCTCAGAAAATAACGAACTTATTGAGAAAAGTCACTGTTCGTGACTTTGCCGTTTATATGGGAGCTATATGATATAGTGGTCCGATCCGGCTGAATCCTGCAGTATTCAGCTCTGTATCTCTTACGGTCTAGGAGTTTGCGTTGATCCAGACGGACGGTCGGACATAGCTATTTGAACTTGTCTCGTCGTGCTGATCAAATATATGTATGGTCGGAAATGCTTCCTTCTATGCGTTGCACACTTCTGACCGAAATTTATATACCCTTTTTGCTAGGGTATAATAATAACTGCGAAATAGATAAAAATTATAACAACAAAAATAAAATAGAGTAAAAGTTCATTTAAATAGCTAACAAAGCTAACATCGGCTATGCCGAAGTTAATATACCCTTGCAGTCCTTGGTAATAATAATTTTACATGTTCAAAATTTGTTTTCTGCAACTCAATTCATCAATATACAAACAAAACAATTTTACTCTCTATTTTACAATTTGTTGTTCTTCTTCCCTCATTCCCAAAGCAAAGCAACGCACGCATACACATACAATTTATGTAGCGTTGCGTCTGTGTGTGTATGCATGTACTCTGTTGATGACGAAAGACGTAGTAGACAGCAAGCAGCGCTGTCGGCAGAGCCGATTATTTTATTGACTGTAACTTGTGTTATATCCCTCCAGTACCAAATGTCCCCGGTCGACAATGTCGCCGCATCGTCGACTATACCGACGTCGGCAGAATTAAACCATCCGCGGACATACCGTCGACTTTGGTGCTCAGTTGTCCCGATTTTCCTTATTGGCTAGGCCATCTAATGTTAAATGTCGCCGCAACTCAAATGAGCGTGTCGCCGCTATGTCCCCCAAGACAGCGGACATGTCCCCGCAAACTCGACGGAGAGTCTCCGCAGACGCGTACTGCAGGGATTTATCCGATCACATTCAAATTTTGGGATCTGGGGTTTTATATCCAATATTAACACATATGTAAATTTCATAGCATACTCCGATTTTTATGAAAACGTTTCTTCTAGTTCTTCTAGAGCTATATAATATAGTGGTCCGATCCTGATGGTTTTCATACTTTATTTTTCCTGGGTAATAAAAAACGCCGAACAAAAATTTCAGCCCGATAGCTCTTAAGACGGCTGAGTAAAACGCATTCGCACAGACGGACGGACGGACAGACGGACATGGCTATATCAACTCAGCTTCTTATGCTTAAAGTATATATCAAGAATATATATACTTTATGGGGTCGGAAACGTCTTCTTCTGTGCGTTACAAACATCTGACCAATTTTATAATACCCTCTGCAAGGGTATAAAAATACAATTCCGCATAAAATGAAAACATTTTTTTTTTTGCTCTAAAAATCCTCTATAGTTTTAAGAATCTTTTACACTTTACATCATATCGGTATTCGAATTAGTTCCGAAGTTACAGCGTTTAGCGAAGTGAGCGCGGCCGAGTCGGCCCCGACGCGGTACATTTTTTTCTTTTGCGTTTTTCTCGAAACTACTTTTTTTGAACCGGGGTGTCAAATATCTCCGAATCTACTGGACCGATTTGGCTTAAATTTTTACCACATATTCTTTACAGTGTTGGGTATCCGCCCACGTAGGATTTTTTTGATTTAAGGTCCTGTTGTTGTCCTGTAAGTTACGAATTTTTTTAGCCAAAAATGTTCTCCGAAAAAGAGCGTTTTTTGTTCAAACAGCCGCCATTTTGCCAAAAACAATTAAAAAAAAAAAATCCTACGTGGGCGGATAGCCATAGCCTTCCTGAATAACAAGATTTTTTTTTTGGATTTTTCGGGTGATGTTTAGCCGAGAAATTTGACACCCCACCTGCAAGGATTTACAAATCATGGTGGCACTTGCCGGCCCATATCTCCGCCATTTTGTTTTAAAATACATTTTTATTTTCAATAAATATTCTTTAAAGTACCTTCAATCTGTGTATAATAAAAGTTTTTTCCTAAATTGTATACTGGCCGCACAGCAATAATTCATTTTTTCACATGTTTTTTGGACCTCAGGGGTGGCGTAACCCCTTAAAGGATTAACAAAAATTTTTTTTTTGACTTACATTTAAAAAGTTAATAGTTTTAGAAAACATGCTTTGCTGGCTGAGATTAATTATTTAGCGAATTAATATAACTAACGGTTGGTTTTCTATAATATTGTATTCCGATATATTTCGATTTCGATATTATTATTATGTTCAAAGGTGTATCGTTTGTTATAATGTTTTTCTTGCTCTATTATATCTACATATATGGCCATAAGCGCCATTTTTTGTATATCGGAATGTTGTTGAAGTTTATAGTGAGATATATGTTGTGACAGTCTAGTTTTTAGCCTCATCTGGTTTCCCTGTTCAATGAAAAACGTTAGTAAGTATTTCGTGATTTAGTTATTATATATTTATTATTAGTAGGTAAAACATAATTGGGTGGACTTCGGAGCGAGAATACAAAGGTAGAGATGGGGGCCAATGACACAGCGATGCACACCGGATGTGCGTTATCCAACGTTGACCTCAAAATTGCTAGGGGCTGGGTTTGCTGCAGCGGGAGTCGGCGTTAAAGATCCTCAAGGTTGTCTGCTTTTTACCATTGTGCCTTGGTATTTGGGAGCATCTCTTTATTCCATATACCATCAAAAGAACCAATGGTACCTATGTATAGACGATAACATGGTGTACCGCCGGCATTGGGTCTTCTGGCAACTACCAGCTTTGCTTAGTTCCTAGTTTTTTTTTTAAAGTTGCTTAGCTCGTCGTAGCTGCAACTCCGTGAATTGCATTGTTATTGGCACTGGTTTTGCTAAAGTTCTTAAATCGCACAAATGACAATTTCATTTTGTCTGACGTAGCGATACGGTGAACTGTTATTCGGATAGCAGAACTCCTGACCGTACTCGTCGGTCCAGACTTCTTGATAGTGACACTTATTATATTATCGCCATAGGTTACTGCGAGTTCAATTGGTCCAGTGGTGGCAAAAATCCACTGATTTTTATGATACATGTTTGTGTATTGTATCTAACAAGCTAATGATTTTGTGTTTTTGAATAGTTGGAATTTACAATTGCTATTAGCCGTAAACGATGTTTGTTTAACAAAATAAATATAATGCTCATTGTTGAGCTGATGGCATCGTTCCAAATCTGCTCTAGAGAGCCCAATGTATTGATTCTCTTCTTTGTTGACAGCAATAAAGGAAATTTTAATGTTCATAATTACAATCCCATGAGTTCCAAATGCTGGAATGGGTACCAGGTTATACAGTTGCACTAGTGAAAACTGCTCCCCTAATCGCCCAGATCATTCCATCAAAGCTAATGTTTTTGCTTCTTTTTTTTTTTTGTTCTCTCTTCTTTGTGCTTGTGCTCAGCTAGTTGCAATCAAATTGTAACGCCGCCTCTCGAAGCGTGGCTTATAAAATTTTCTGCTTTGTCTGTGTCTAAGCGTGAGCTTGGCTTAATGCGCTGGACTGGCCCATCTTTGGCCAGCCAGCAGCTTGATTTTAACCGTATGTACAGGAATCTTCGTGTAAAGATTTTTTCTTTAAACAAATTAGGCAAACTTCGGAGAAGTTGCCATACAAATTTACCCTTGAGTTGCCTCATAAGCAGTCGCCAGCACTCTATTACATCGTCTCCCATTTTACTTTCGCCTACACCATCTTCTTGTCCCTCTTTATGCTCTTCTTTTCAGATTGAAGTACCCACTACAAGCCCTGGTGTACCTCAATCTATCCCTCACGGGAACTCTGATCAATCCCAGGATCATGCTGGCTCTCAATCACTTGCGGATCCCAATGCTCCTCCGCCTCCACTAACTGTAGTGCCTCATCGCAAACAATTATTTATCTCTAGGCTTGCTCCAGATACTTGTGAGTCGTCTGTGGCAGCTTACATTGGTAATATATGCCCTGCTAAAGTTTTAATTCAAAAGTTTAAGTTTTCTAGGTCTCGCAAGATTTCCTCTTTTAAAATTACAGTACCAAATGAGTATTTCTCAGCTATGGTTGACCCTAATTTTTGGCCAGCGGGCCTAGTTGTACACGAGTTTGCGCCCACCTTCCTAATTTATCTTCTGCTTCAAAAAACTAATAATGTCTAGTCTTTGCATTCATTATCAAAATGTAAGAGGACTTCTTATCAAGCTCTCGAAACTGTTCTGTGATAGCCAAACCTTTTCGGCTGACATAGTAGCTTTTTCTGATAATATACCTAGTTGCATACTTAAAATGTGTTGGATTTCCTTATCTAAGCCTTTATCTCGGTTATTCTTTATATCGAGTGAGACTTGTAGCTTTCCTGATATTTGGAAGAAGTCTTCTATTATATCGCTTTTTAAAAAGGGTAGCAAATCGGATGTTTCTAACTTCCGTGGCATTGCCAAACTTTCGGCAATACCTAAGCTGTTTGAGAAAATTATTACGTCTTCCCTTCAACACCTATCCAGATCCACTATTTCTCCTTGTCAGCATGGCTTCATGAAAGGTCGTCGTCGCTTACCAACCTTTTAAAATTGACTACCCTTGTACACCATGGCTTCCGTAAAAAGTGTCAAACTGATGTTATTTATACTGACTTTAGTAAGGCTTTCGATACGGTTGATCATTCTATGCTTCTCGCGAAACTTAACATCATTAGTTTTTCCCCGAAACTATTGGCTTGATTAAAGTCGTATCTTATTGGCAGAACCCAAAAGGTGTCTTTTCGTTCCTCGATATCTAAAACTGTTCGAGTTACGTAAGATGTACCCCAAGGCAGTCACTGGGCCCATTGTTATTTACATTGTTTATAAATGATTTGCCTTTGGCCTTGGCTCACGCGTGCTCATGTTTGCGGATGACGTCAAGATTTGCTATTTCTATAATGATCCTTCTTTCCAACAGTACTTGCATTTATTTTCTATTGTTGACAGAGCATGCAGTCTTCTTGGCTTCATGAAACGTTGGGCCAAAGAATTTGATGATCCCTATGTAACAAAGGTTTTATACACTTCGTTAGTTCGCCCTATTCTAGAATATTGCTCGCCAGTGTGGAACCCTCAATATTATGTTCACCAGCGTAGTATTGAATCGGTTCAGAAATTGGGACCCGAGTCTTCGCCTACCTTTTTATTCTGACAGACTTCTTCTTATTAATCTTCCTTCACTTTACAACCGTAGGCTCGTATTTGGCATTCTCTATCTCCATAAACTAGTCAACAGCAAAGTCATTTTTACTAATTTACTAGATACGCTATATTTTTCTGTTCCCTCACGTCGGACCAGAAACTTGTTTCCTATTCACCTTAGTAGATGTCTGACTAACTACTCTCATCACGAACCTTTTCGTGTTTTTTGCCAATCTTTTAACAACCTTTCTCACCTTATTTCGCCTCATCTTTTTGTCACTTCTCTTCGCGCTATACTTTTTAATCATCTTCAACGAAACCAATGAAAATTTTCTGGACTTGGATTGGTTGCAACTCATCCCTGACCACACTGGCTGTGAATCGGAGCATAGCTGGCACTTGTGCAAATAAAACACGTCTACCGGATCGGGGATGTTTAGTTGTGTATAAGGCTAAGCTCACATTCTTCAATTAATTGCTATCTGTTTTTAGCTTAAGCTTTTTCGTAGTCTGCTGTGTTAGTTGACGTAAATAAATAAACATTAAAGTAATATTTTAATGACAGTGCTCTAGAAGACAATTTTTCCTTTTATTTTGTTTTTTCAGTGCCAAGTATTCCAGACACTTTGTCCCTAAATATGGCGCTGATGTGGTTCCATACGTCACCATTTTGAATCGATAAAACTTTGGTTATTAACTTGGATCCTCGCTCCACACAATCATCTGATTGAATTGATCGGCATGGTTTATCCATACTTGTCGGTACATTTTTTCAATATCCGCGGTGAACATATATTTGTGTGTCCTAAACCGTAGTAGAATTGAGAAAAGCTGACTCTGTACAACTGGTCGAAGATATAAAATGTCGTTCAGAGATTTTCCAGATGAAATTTTACCCTTAGCTTTGTGGTGGTACTCTCTGGTTTTAACACACGGTGATGCGGGATAAAGTAATGGTTCTTCAGAATTTGGTCTACCATACCTGCTACATAAGTCCAAGCTGTTCATATTCTGACATAAACTTCACATATTCCTTTTTGATAACAGGGCTCATTTGCAGCTCTAGAGATATGAATCTTCTTATGGCCACCTTCCGAGATTCTTCAAGGGATGAAGCCTCTTCAGCAATTAGTCGATTGTCAGCTGCCGTGTTCAGGTTATCGAGAAAAAACTTTTTGCAATACTCTTCCTCCGGACTCCTGTAACTTTTTATTGGCTCTAGTGTGTTTAGCTGCCAAAATCTTTCTAGAGATTCTTCTGGACTGCTGATGCCATACATACAACCATACAACTAACACACCATATATGTGGTTGAAGCTGATGTTGACATATTAATTCTGCCAGCAACAATCCATCCAAATTCTGAATTTTATAATGTTGGACGGTTTCGATTGCCCGTCTTCTCTCTGGTAGCAGTACAGCATAGTGATCATAAGCTCCCAACAGCATATAAATCTTTCCTGGTTTATCAAATATTGTATCCGCTAATTGAATGTTGCCCTGTACTGCGAATTTGTTATGTGGGTTAGTCACCTATTATGTGTGGCAATACAAATAACTTAACTATAATTGCGAACTTATTCGTGGTTTATCACCCACTCCATTTATGTGTACATGAGTCTTGTTGATTTTTAACGATAGCTTTACCAATCTCTCTGAGACGAAAATTAATTGCTTGTGATCCGCTATCAAGTAGTGCTCAAAATTCTCCTTTTCGTTCATTGATCTCTTTAACCACAACCTTGTCTAGAGAGTATTTTCTGCCAATTCCATACGCGGAAGCTGCAGACGCAGATGTAGTTCTTTGGCAGCCTGATTCTAATTGCAACATTGTGTTAGGTTTTCACGCATTTGAAACATCCTCTTCAAGAGCAATTTTTTGCAACATGGTCAGACTTAAGGCAATTGACACACAATTTGCATCTCTGCACCCAATTAACCCGCTATGATGTGGACTTTATCTTAAACTTCTTACATTGGAAGAGCTTGTGCTTTGATTTCTCACAGAAAGCACAGGTACTGTTTGTCCTTGATGCTGCTGCGCATGTCTTCCTTATTTAATGTGTGATCTATTGTGATTTTTGTTTCTTGCTTCTCCAATCGCCTCCAATGTTCGAAAGCGCTGTTCCAAAAATGATAGGAAATCTTTCATTTCCTGAAGATCTTTTGTACTAGAGTGAGATTGCTCATACAAAGCGTGGTTGCATCTGTTTAGGTTCCATGTCATGTGAAACATTATGACAGCATCTGACTATTCCATATTGACGAATACATTTTTTGACGTTTGCAACGATTCATAATTTTTATATAAAAATTGAGTCATTTCCCACATTAGGGTGATCAAACAGCTTTATCAGTATGGCAGTTACTAAAACTCCTTTGTTATTAAAACGTTTCTGCCAAGCAGTGTTGTAGTTGGCTTCTGTTAATGCCATATATTCTTGATCAGCATCAACAGCCGAGTCGATCTAGCCATGTTTTTCTGTCCGTTCGTCCGTATGAACACCTAGATCTCGGAAACTATAAGAGCTAGAGCCACCAAACTTGGTACGTGGTCTCGTGTATATGTACAGTTATCGCAATTTGAAAAACTCGATTATATTCCGTAATTTTCTACCTTGTGCAATCAAATTTGGCGCACTTAAATTTAATTCTAATATCCAGCAAAATACCAAATTTGGTCAAAATCCTTATTGAACTAAAGGAGTTTAAAAAATCAACTAAATATTGGCGTTTTCTGAACTTTAGCGGAATACAACTAGCAAGGATCAATGCCGGACTACACTAGGTAGGTAAAATAATTACCTATCAGATGTAAGTTACGAGTCTTAGTTACGACTCTTAAGTACGAGCCTGGTTCATGGATGCGAGTCTGGTCCCTACTCGGGAGCCAGCTATGAGTCTATCATACGTGTCTCCCTGTCGGGGTGTGGCATTGTGATCCTTCGGATACACATGGGAGATGACACACAAGACTCTTTCATTAACCACTAGTTTACCATGAAACTAATTACACAGAAGCTTCGATTTTTAGTTATAATTTGTTTATTAATCACTTGAATGTACTTCTGGTTCCCAGGCCAGACTAAGACTAAAACTACCCCAGTGATCGGGGCCTTAAATATACCTCAACAGGGCTGATCAACGTCTATTGATCGTACTGTGGCCTATGTTGAGAGTATGTCACTCTTCCGATGAAGTCAGTAGAAATGGGTTGGTTACAAAGGTGAATGGAAAAGTGCTTATGCTATGCGATAGGAAGTTAATATTGGGTCAAGCGTTAAAGTGCTTACTCTAGGTATAGGAAGTCATTAATGGAACAAGTGAATAGTGTGGATTAATATGGGTCACAATGTACTTCCTAGGGTTATGGGATGTGTGTGTTGTCAACGTGACTTTTAATAAGAACGGGTATACTACCCGTAACTCATTCAGCAGTTTCTGGTATTGCGTCTCGTCTTGCTGCATCATAGTTGGTCGGTGTGCAGGGTAGGACTCGGCGTAAAACGCGTGTGCTAACTTGTATATGATCCCAATCGCCGCAGGTATACGGAATAAGAGCGCATGCATGTCGCGATGTAAATTGTGCGTTGTTAATTATGTAACATTCCACAATAATGTATTAAAAATACTACTTGACTAAATCTTAGAAATGTTCGATTTTTATTTTCGTTATAGTTTCCTATTTGCCTACGAAAAAGGTATCTCTATTATTATTATTATTATTTTGTGTGGGATATAGTTGTAAACTATCAGCCTAACTCTATTTTACAAACACTGGAAACTAAGGCCTTCGGCTTAGACAAAAATTACATCCATACACTAGCCTGGAATTCAAACCCGGATCCTCGATGTTCAGTAGGTATCTCTAATTTTAGGTAACTGGTAATTGGGTTACTTCAGGTTTAATACTTTTTGGATTTCCCCATTTACCTTTATGGAGTGCATAAATGCATTGCAAAATCAAGTGGATAGAATTTACGTTAAAGCTTGCCTAACCACTTCCCCGGCCAGGTTAAACAAAAACGGATAATACACATTGAGTGAGGTTGTAAATAGAAAGAAAGAAGTAGGTAATATGCCCAAGCCAAATTCTTTTCGAAGCTAGCATTAAAAATGCAATGATAGAAACACGACAAAGATTTTTTGAGAATGATAAAACGACATTATTATGGACAGTTTTTAGGGTGAGATCATTAAATGTTATCTTGAATGTTACAAATTGCAAGGAAATGGTAAATGCTGAAAAATTTACCGAATATACTTTAAAAACTGCTCAAATTTTGTTGAATTGAATCCGCAAAAAAAGCTTACACAAACGGTACATAAGATTTTGGTTCACGGAAAGGACACAATAGAGTATCAGTGTTTCAAAATTAGAGAGCTATTGGAAATAAATAGTACAGGAATAAAAAAGCATGGACTACAAATGATTCAGATCCACCAATATGATAGACCAATACAATGAAAACCTCTTTATAATGCCAGCAGCCTTTTCGGACCAACTTATTGCATGGTAAGAGACTTTCTATCATTAAAGGATTAGGAAAATAGCAAATAAAGTTGCGAAAGGTGGAGTTTCTTAGTTTATTTTGAATAAAAATCAGCCTTAAGTCGCACATATTCCAAATTAACCTAAAAAAATCGAAAAAAAATTTTCCGGAGACATTTCCGACCTAATAAAGTATATATATTCTTGATCAGCATGCGAAGCTGAGTATAGCCATGGCCGTCGGTGCGTATGCATTTTACTCAGCCATCTAAAGATTTTTCGTCTTTTTATAGGGTACATGTCATAACGCCCAGTGTCATAAGGCCCATGGGCGCTAAGACACACATTTTTGCGACATAAAGCCCACGAGCGCAATGAGACTTTTAAATGTGACATAAAGCACGCCGGACTTTATTTCACTTTTTTATGGGCGTTATGACACGATTAAAGGGCTTTAAAAAATAAGAAAACAAAACAATTACATTTTTTAAATATTTTATTGAATATTCTTCAATTGTGTCGTAGCGCCCTCGGGCGTTATTTCGCTTTTGGAGTGGGCGCTAGTTCACATTTAAAAGTGTCTTAGCGCCCATGGGATTATTATTTTTATTATTATTATTAATTATTATTATTAAAGTATTATTATTATTATTATTAAAGTATAGGATATAGTTATAAACTATCAGCCTAACTACATTTTACAAGCACTGGCAACTAAGGCCTTCGGCTTAGACGAAAACTACATCCATACACTAGCCTGGGATTCGAACCCGGATCCTCGTTGTTCAGTTGACTAAATGACTGGGACACTTAGACAACTCATCTACCGAACTTAAAAATAGCACCACTTGCTGAGGTTATGTGTTCAAAGGATTCTTGGCTTCAATTTAAGGCTCAAGGAACATGTGAATACGTTTTTGAACTTAAAATATTTACTACTAATGGAAGCCAAAAAAATAAATTTTAATAATATCCAACGTATTCAAATTTTTTCAAGGATTTTCTTCAAATACTCAAAAAATATTTGCCAAAATACCGTCATATTTCGCAGAATTATATTGTAAAAAACACATGAATAACAGTCCGAGGATCGTGGTCAGCACTAGCACTAAAAAAAATCCAAAACTTTTAAGTATAATAGGTCGGGGAAAACACTCCAATAACTGTACTTAAACAAAGTGCAGAATTCATCCACAAACTTATCGGAAAACTTAATATCCAGGAGTACTTTATGAGGTCCATTTCCATCGGCATTAAAATATTCCTACCAAACATGGAATTATTCGCTATAGTCTCCTTACAACTAAGGCAAAGCAAATGTCAGTTCTTCACTCATGCCCCTAAGACCACTCAACCATTCAAAGCAGTACTATCAGGACTGGATTAACACACCGGTGAAGATGTTAAAACCATGTTAGTCAACCTTGGACTACAATGCCTTGACGTTAAGATTGTAAAAAAGAAAACAAAATTGAATCATAAACTGCTGCTATACATCATATGTTTTACCAACAAAAGCATAACAATACAGCAACTGCGCAAAGACTTTATGTATGTCAATCATACTAGGGTTCGTTGGAAATACAAAGAAAAAGTACCCGGTAAGCTAACGCAATGCTATAAATGCCAATTGTTCGGGCACTAGAATTCCTAGAACTAGGAATAAAGGATAGCCTTCTATCGACTCTACCCAAACCATTGCCGTTGGTAATAAAACCAAATCTCTCTGGCTTACCGCAGTTTCTCTTTTACTCTTTCCATTTAAAGCATTCGCAGATGCTGTCGGGATGACTCCCCTTTCTTGGTGCGCCAAGCGACCTCTCGTGATCTCTTGACTTGACTACATGAAGAAGTGTGTGATTCCGTCGTTGACATTTTTCACAATTTACTGTACTGTCACATGCATCTATTCGATGATTTGGCTTAAGGCATCTAAAACACAGTCGATGCCTCACTACACTGGCCTTTCGTTCCGATAGCCTCATCTCCTGGAATATCATACATACTCCTATAAGGTGTGCATCCTTTTCACACACAAAGCATAGGTCTGTCTCTCGAGTAACAAATGAAGCGTTTGTGTAGTTCTGGTTAACTCGTTATCCATGTACACCTGGCCTTGCATTCCGGTATCTATCCCGTGATAGAGTTCCCTTGATATTACCTGCTGCAGCCGTAATCATCGTTCTGTACTGAGTTTCAAGATACTGACTTAGCTCCTCAAAGCTCGGCAGATTCTGCGTTGAGCTCCCAATCCACTATTAATTGATTCGGTAATCTCTTCATCATGTAGTACACTAAAATTTCTGACTGTTGTCGCACATCCACACTAGTCTTCTCCAATGAATTCACACATGAGCGGGAAGTTTGCACAAATCCTCTCAAACTTTCCGCATCTCCATAATTTATTGGTAATTGCTGATCGAACACATCCATGTAATATAAAAACACTCGCTTGTTATCATACAAATTCATCAACATTGTCCAAGCTACTTCATAGTTCGCCGCTATTAGCGTTAGATGTTCAATATCCTTAGCTGCGTCTCCAACCAATGAATCCTTCAAATAAAGAAAACGATGTAAGTCCGTCAGCTTGTCACAGTGGTGTACTCTTGTTAAAAACACCTCCTTGAACACCGACCACTCAATAAATTTCCCGCTGAAGGTAGGCAGTTTAACTGTTGGGAGTCTCACTTCCTCCAAACTTGGTCCCATTTGTGCATGCACCGTCTGATGCAAACAAGACTCATCAAATGCAGTCGACGCCGGGATTCTCCGATCCTTATGTCTCTGCAACTCATTTCGAATTTGAGCTACTCCCATTTTGTAGGTTTCTTCGAAACAGTCTCTGATGTCTTTGTCAAAATATCTGCCATTTATCTCCTCATTATCTCGTTCTTCCACCAGTTGGTGATGATTGCGCTGAAAATCTGCGTGAAGATGGGCCATTGAGTCCAATCTGGCTTCCAGATGACTCTCGTTATGTCCCGACTCCTCCGATTTATACCGCGCCAATGACTTCTCCAGCGAAGTGAGCAATGTGATTTGCTCCGTAGTCAACGGTAACAGTTTTTCAGCCATAATGAACACCTACCCAAACACATCAACGTTAAATTGTACTCACCCGAATCAGTCTATCCACTTGCAATCACACTCCAAATCCAATGGCCAAGATCATTCCTCCCGGGTTTCGGCACCAAAAATATGTTGGCTAACGGCTGCGCCCTTGCGAAGCCCCAAACTGCTCGCTTTATATGATGCGGCCTTCGGATGATTTCTACCGAGGCGGCTTTGAGGCACTTGTGATTTAGAAGGAATGAGATGACCAGGTTGACTTCAATCCATTTGCTTTATTTCTTAACCTAAAATATAGTACAAATGTCGGCGGACACAGAAGGTCCAACCGCATCGACCGAGATTAATTTCAAGAGTAAATTCAAGTACAGCAAACCACGCTGTCTTTTACAAAATTCAAAGTTCTGGAAATTTCCATAGAAGAAATAAGAAAGAAAAGAATTGAAGTAACGGATCTCCAAGTTTGTCACTTCAAAGTAACTTGCGCTGTTCTTGGTCTCTCTCTCTCTCTCTCTTCGTTCGTTTTCTCTGTTCAGCAAAGAGAGTCTGGCTTCAGTTGCAGCCCAAACATTCTCCCCCTTTTGATGATGACGATCATCATCATCAAATTCACGTCCGGAAGACTCCTGTGAAAAGAAAACTGAACCGAGAAAGTAACAATTTAACGCTTAGGTGTAGGTCTGGTGTCATTTTCTATCCAATTCTCCTGAATAGGCAATAGACAGAGTTTGGCTACCGGTCGTTTCATGAGTCCTTTGACTGTCTTCAAAGTCACCACTCTCACTAGTCCATCGGGTCCTGCATGTGTCTCCATAACCCGACCTAGTTGGCTCCAATAAAATTAGTACCGCTGTCACTATAAACGTCTGTGCATAGGCCACGTCTGCCAATGAAAAGGTTAAATGCTCCTATAAATGCATCTGAGGTCAGATCTCCAACTGGCTCCAAATGAACGGCCTTCGTCACTAGACATACGAAGACAGCAATATATCCCTTCTGGGATACACGTCCTCTTCCTTTGCAGGGAGAAATATTTACGGGTCCAGCGTAGTCCACTCCAACGGATGAAAATGCTCTAGAAGGACGTACTCGTACTGCTGGTAACATTCCCATTTTATGACCTGCATATTGAGGCTTCATCTTAAAACATGTGATACATTTATGAATTCCAAACCGAACTGCATTGCGTCCATTAACAATACAGAATTTCTTCCTTATAAAATTCCGCGTTAGTGAGGTTCCACCATGCCCTTGCATGGCACCTTTGCTAATATGACTGTAAGATATGACAAGATCTGTGAAAGAATGTTCATACGGTAATGTATAAGGATATTTTTCATTTATGGGCAACAGGGAATCTCGGAGCCTGCCTCGGAGACGTAAAACACGTTCCTTCGAATCAAAATACGGATTGAGAGACAGTAGTATGCTGTCCTTTGCTATTACCCTTCCTTCCGATAGCGCCTTCCATTCAGAGTTAAAACAATCCTTCTGCACCATCCTAATCAATTCACTTAGACCCTCTTCTAATTCCACAATTGAGAGTCCTAATCCTCTTCGTTCTGCCACAGATGTACGAAAATTATATACGAAACGTTGCTGATAAATGCTACACTTGGCATTTCTTCCACTGATATCTTATGGCAGGTCACCTTTCTGACTTCAGTGTCAACAACCGACAGCGAATCCTTATCAATAGCATTACAAGGCCATTTGATGTCCGATCCTTGTAACCAAGATGGCCCATGCCACCATAATTCACACGATGCCAACTTGGGTGCACTCATGCCACGGCTTAGATAATCTGCAGGGTTATCTTTAGAGGCGACGTGTCTCCATTGCCTTTCGTCTGAGATTTCCAGGATTTTGTTTATTCGATTGGACACAAATACTTTCCAGTTGGCAGCTCCACCACGGATCCAGCTGATGGTTATCATAGAATCTGGAATATTAATACATCTGTACATTTTTTCAACATCCGCAATAAATACCCATTTTAGCCCTCGCCAATTGAGAATGATTCCTTGAAGATGTACGTCCAATTTTGGACCTATTGCTAGAATCTCATTAAGTGATTTTCCATTACTCGTCTTGCTCGATCCATCGAAGACGACTCGTACCTTCGTAGTTACTGACGATTCCTTTATGACTGTGATGCGGTAGGTAACAATGATGGACCTTGCACCAGTTGGTGATGATTGCGCTGAAAATCTGCGTGAAGGTGGGCCATAGAGTCCAATCTGGCTTACAGATGACTCTCGGTATGTCCCGACTCCTCCGATTTATACCGCGCCAATGACTTCTCCAGCGAAGTGAGCATTGTGATTTGCTACGTTGTCAACGGTAACAGCCTTTTAGCCATAATGAACACCTACCCAAATACATCAACGTTAAATTGTACTCACCCGAATCAGTCTATCCACTGGCAATCACACTTCAAATCCAATCGCCAAGATTATTCCTCCTGGTTTCGGCACCAAAAATATGTTGGCTAACTGCTGCGCCCTTGCGGAGCCCCAAACTGCTCGCTTTGTATGATGCGGCCTTCGGATGATTTCCACCGAGGCGGCTTTGAGGCACTTCAATTTGGAAGGAATGAGATAACCAGGGTGACTTCAATCCAGTTGCTTTATTTTCTTAACCTAAACTATAGTACAATTATCGGCGGACACAGAAGGTGCAACCGCATCGAACGAGATTAATTTCAAGAGTAAAATTCAACTACAGCAAACCACGCTGTCATTTACAAAATTCAAAGTTCTGGAAATTTCCATAGAAGAAATAAGAAAGAAAAGAATTGAAGTAACGGATCTTCAAGTTTGTCTCTTCAAAGTAACTTGCGCTGTTCTTGGTCTCTCTCTCGCTCTCTTTGGTCGTTTTCTCTTTTCAGCAAAGAGAGTCTTGCTTCAGTTGCAGCCCAAACACAAAAAGAGGCCTAGGACTAGTAGTACAAAAAAAGCTTACTAGTTACATTTTATTAACTATGTTATAGAAGGTAAATAAACAAATTATGAAAGGAATGGTACCAAAATAAAGAAATTATCAAAGGAATGGCAAATAAATAAAATGAATTTTTTTATACCTTTTTTGGTAACTTTTTCCTTACCTATAGCCATCAAAGTGGAAAAACGTTTTTTATAAAAAGTTTTCAAAAGAATGGCCTACAATCTTAGCAGAGGAAATAAATAAGATATTGATCAAAGTCACTGTTTTCCACCGATCGTTCATATTGGAGCTATATGATATAGTTACCCGATCTTTATCAAATTCGGCACAGTCATTAACAGGTATATTAAACTAACAAATGTTTATTTTAAAAGCAATCGCGTAAAAGGAACAAAGTTATTGACAAAATTCACTGTTTTCGACCGATGGTTCCTACGGGAGCTATAGGATATAGTCACCGGGTCTGAATCAAATTTTGCACCGTCGTTTATCGGTGTAATAAACACACCAATATTAAGATTCACGACAATAGCCCATAAAAATCCGGCTGAAACTGTGCAGTATATACAAGCCTACATGCAAAATTTCAGCTTTGTAGCTCTTACGGTCTAGGAGGAGACTGCTCCAGACGGACGGACAGAAGGTCAGACAGACGGACATGGCTATTTGAACTCGTCTCGTCGTGCTGATCAAGAATATATATACTTTATATGGTCGGAGATGCTTCCTTCTATGCGTTGCACACTTCTGACCAAAATCCATATATTTTTATCTGGTCTTTCCAGATAGCAAAAAAAAGATATTGTTTTTGTTGAGTTGAAAGACGGGACTTTATTCAATGAATGAATACTTAAAACTAAAGTACAAAGATGTCTTAGAGTAATATTTATAGGCTAAACTTGTGAGCCCTTTAGTGGCGTGATCGACATTGGTATGATTTGATTGGCCCGAATTTTAATGCTGAATTAGCGTTCTCACGCTTTTGACTTTTAGGGGGACAATTGTTATTGCAAGTGTTTAATTGTTTATGAATAAAACGGATTTGATTGGCCCGAACTTTAATGCTTAATTAGCGTTTTCACGCTTTTGAATTTTAGAGGGACAATTGTTATTGCAAGTGTCCAATTGTTTATTATAAAAACGGATGTTTACTTTAAAGTTTGAGTTTAGGGGACAAAAAGTTTATTAGGCTTTGGGTATTGAAGTTGGATATATGACTATATACCCTTTTTCAGGGGTATACAAATATTATTGCCAAGGACTTCAAGGTATATAAACTTCGGCATAGCCGGAGTTAGCTTCTTTGATATTTTTTCCCCCCTTTGTATAGTATTGTATTGTATAGTAGCGGAAAGATATCTTTATACTATATCTATGTACATATAATTTAGACGAAGGCCTCAGTAGCCATGGCTAGAAACTGTTGGCTTAAACTTTGTAAGCTTAAGTTAACTCTACAAATGAAATAAATAGTACATAGCTATACCCTGTTTACTAAAGTGACGACTTCTATATTTTATATATAAAATACAGTTTTTTATTTGCATCTAGATGACGCTTGCCCAAGCCACGTTCATTCACAAAAAACCAATTCTTCAACGAGAAGATTATACAATTTTTATTGTTTTATGTATGTATATTTTTCTACCCTACCCCAGAGGGTCTTATAATATTGGTCAGATGTTTGTAACGCACAGAAGGAAACGTTTCCGATCAGCATTAGAAGCTAAGTCGGTGTAGTCATGTCCGTCTGTTCGTCCGTCGGTGCGTATGCGTTTTAATGCGCCAATTTAAAAGATATTAGGAGGAAACTTGGTTTTAACCCAGTTTATAACCTGGGTGCGATCAAGTATGAAAATCGTCTGGATCGGACCACTATATCATTAAGTGCTATATATATTTACCAAATTTGTTAATCAGATAGTTTTCCATGTAAAACATCATACCCCAATTCTAATAAGAGCTTCAGCTTCAAACAGCTTTTACAACGAATTTGAGCTTTATAAATTTAGTAGGGTTGTCGAATATTTTTAAAATATCGTATCGATAATATTTTAACTTTTGAAAAAATATCAATATGATATTTAATATATCATTTAAAATATCGATATATCGATATTTTTGATATTTTTTTCCCCCAAAAATAAATTTAAATTTAAATAATACAATTTATTTTCAAAATACTGACTTTTTCAACATTTTTTTTTAACATATTTAAACAAATGTTTAACTCCAGTATTTGGAGTTCAAAAATTTCAAAAAAACGCGTTCTGTGATATGTGTATCCGTCGTTTCGTTTTAAATATGACTTCGTGAGTCACAGACAACACATTTAATGGCAGAAGCAAGTCGCTCCGAAGGCACTGATCTATAAGGGGTTATAAGGTATCGTAAGGCGATCTTCGAGAGTCCTGGCATAGCCGTCTTATGCGAACTCCAAAACATTATTGGGTTACTTTCCCACTAAGATTGGGGCAAGCTGAAATACATCTTTAGTTCCCCATTTCCCGAACCGTCTACGTTCGAAATTGACCTATTGTGGTCGTTTTCCAAGCCATCACCTTGGTCATCTGAATTTTCATCTAAAATATAAAAAATTAAAAAAAAAAAAAAAACGAGAGAATTAGTTATATTTTTGAACAGAACTTAAATATTTTTGTTCTTTTCTTTTAAAACATCTTTGGTCGCCTCTTGTACCCCGATTGGCGAGATATACATTTTTTTAAACCTTGGATCAAGGAATGAAGACTTTACTAACACTTTATTTAATTCAAGAGGCTTGCACCTTTTCTCCAATTGCTTGTGAAGAGAATCTTTGGTAAGAATACCGTCAACAGATTCTACTTTTGAAATCTGCATTTTGTTTAGCAAAAGTGAAATTAACGGGATCACCATGCTGAATGGGTTCAGAAGGCTACAGAAATCCTTGCAAGTATTTAATTCGTCAGTTGATAGCATTTCTGGCAAACTTTTTATTTTTTCCGATCTCTTTATTAAAATTATGGCCACTTTATTCGCAAGACTTAAAAAGGATACCAGCATTTCAAGACATGAATTCCATCGCGTATCAACGCTTTGTTGTAAAGGTCTTAATGCAACCTTCTGGAATTTCCTCATCGGCCTGAGCTTTTTGCAGCTCGTCCATTATTGCAGGGCTGTGCTTGCAATGCATAACAATTTGTTTAACTTTTTCCAAAATATTACAAAATGATGCGATATCTTTCAGAGAATCGTCGACCATTAAGTGAAGAACACAAGACAAACACGATTAACAATTAAAGAGGTAACAAAAACACAGATATAATAATAAAAATATAAAAATTACCTGATCCATTCTAGCTGCCTTTAAACAAATTGATTCCAAACATTCCTTATTTATAAAATGCGCAGTTATTGTAAGAAATGGTCGGCTTGAGTTTGTTATAGTCACTACTTCGAATGTGAATGCGACATCCTCCACTTTGCTTAAAACCTTTTTAACAGCAATCACTAATGTCTTGTATTTTTCTCCGATCAATGTCGTAATCTGGAAAAAATTATCATTAATTTTATGACTATTCTACATAGTAAAACAAACGTCGCCTTGGACCGGCTTGGCATTTTAAATTTCGGCACATATTTCTTAAGAAATGTGTTAGACCTTCTTTCTCCACGCACCGGACAGGCATGTTGTCTCTGCAAATCATAAAGACAATTGCTTTACAAATTTCATTTGCTTTTTCGCCACTGTCTAAAATTAAGATAAAGTTTATAAAATTCAGATTGCAATTTTTTTTTTACCTAACTTTTTAAAGTTTCAGAATTTATGAATGATTGCTCAATTGTTTCGCTTTCGCAAGAGTTCGTCGAAACCTAATTATTTATTCAAACGACAAAAAATTCAGAATTATAAATTGCGAAACAATCTAAACCGGCAGCCCAGCATTACAAGCGTGTGTGTATATCGAGAAAACGGGCTCTACTATTACACACACGCACAAACAGAAAAGTGACGCCACTTTCAATGTGTACGTACTTACCTTTTTTTGCATACACTTTACAAAAGTGTCATAGTGCTTATTTTTCAGGTGCGACACCATATTTGTCGATTAGAAAATCGAAGTAGAAACTTGTTTTAATGGTTTTAAGGCACAAATTACATTTGGCTGTTCCATTTTTGAATTCTGAGTAATTTGTTTTCACCATTTTAACTTTCTCACTTGTGCGCTTGCTACACTCATTACAAGAGTGACCAACGCAAAAATATCTTAAAATTTCTTTAAAAGAATATCGAATATTCGATAATTGGCAAAAAAAATATCCCGATATAAATATATTTTTTATGCAAAAAATATCGATATCAGACCCAGAGGAAGAAAAACCTATTGCTTTCATGTCTAAAAAGTTGAGTCGTGCTCAACGCAATTATAGTGTTACTGAACGCGAATGTTTAGCTGTTATACTGGCTATCGAAAAATTTAGGTGTTATTTGGCATTACAAGAATTTGAAGTAGTTACTGATCACTCTAGTTTATTGTAGCTAATGCGTTAACATTATTGGGATGGAATTCATGCCTGGTTTCTGGGAGATTAGCTCGATGGATTTTTCGCTTGCAACAATTTAAGTTCAATATGTCGCATAGGAAAGGAAAATAACACTTGATTCCTGACGCGTTATGAAGATTGTCCAACCTTTCGATAGAGGCTATAGAAATGGGTTCGATTATAGATCTGGAATCTGAAGCATTTTTGGACGATAGTTATATGCTTCTGAATAAGAAAATCACTGAAAATCAAGACAAATTTCCAGATATCAAAATTGTAGACAAACATTTGTATATTCGAACCGAACATGCCAGTATAGATTCTTATCAAGAGAAGCTTTCTTGGAAACTATGTGTACCGGATAAACTCAGAGTAAATGTTGTAAAACAAGCTTACGATAGCCATACCTCTTCACAATCAGGTATGCAGAAAACTATTGACAAGATACGTAGAACTCTTTATTGGCCTGGCATGGTAAAGGATGTGCGTGACCATATTCGTCAATGTGACACCTGTAACGAGTCCAAAGCACCAAATTATACGCTTAGACCACCTAAGATCAACATTTAACGAGTATATCTTGTTCATTGCTATCATCGTTGCATCAATCTTTAGGTTGCTCACCCTTTAAAGCTTGGTTCGGACTGGACATGGTTACTCATGGTTCAGATTATAAACTTTTAAAGTTGTTTCAAGAGCCCATAACACCGCTCACTCAGACTCACCAGTTAAACCTTTTGCGACAGGATATAAGAGAAAACATTAAGAACAGTATAATCTTCGCAGTAAGTCTGTCTCTTTTAAAGAAGGCCAAAAAGTTTTCCGCAGAAACTTCACGTTGAGCAAATTCTCTTAGAACTTTAATGCTAAATTAGCCCCTAAGTTCATAAAATGTCGAATTAAAAAGAAACTTGGAAACTGCTTTTATTTGCCCAACGTTGCATATTATCGGGTGGTGTATTTTGCGCTGGTTTAAACTTTAAAATTTTTAATCTTAACGATTTTACGCGCCACATCTCCAATAGCGATCAATCGATAAATGAATAATATTGGTATATCGATCAATCGATACAAGAATAATATTGGGATAGCGATAAGTGATCTATCGTTAATGATGTGGCAACGCGCCTTGTTTTTTTTTTCCTAAGCTTGATTTCATTTTAATACTGAGGAGAAAAATTGTGGAAAAAAAAGCTGTGTCCCAAGAATTTGGTTATAAATTATAGCAGGTATGTAGGTTAATTACAAATTTTAAATTAGATATAATAGATTGAAAACCTCCCATTTTCTGGCCAATATTGCGTTGCATTCCGGAATTGGCATTCGGGCATTGAGAAGACATTGCCAACTAAACACCGGCAGCGCCACAACGTTTTTGTGTTGGGGCTTACGGTGCGGCCAAATTTTTTTTCGTACGGCAAGGCATTAAAGGCGAGTGGCCTTATCTAACCTTCCGCCGTTGCTGACCCAGACAAAGCTTGGCTTTTAGCCAAATTCTGGATACTGTTTGCTGCCACCAGAGTTACTTAGTTACACCTCGAAAACTTCTACAATTTTTTTAAAGCCTAAACCGTTAATAGCACAAAAATCGTTAAGTGAAAATAATTTTCCGTTCTGATCATATCTTGAAAAAATGATAAATGATCATATAAAACACCCTTCCGAAGTGCATCGATGGATGGCATTTTAGCGACTAAACTATGGGGGAAGTGCCTAGTGTATTAAGCGGTATCAATTCAGCGACTCTCAACCAAGTTTTTTGCAAACTATGGAGTGATGGTAGTCAATTGATACTCTGATTTGTTGATGTAATTTCTGTTTCAGCGTTTTATGCTCAACCAAATAACAATCAAAAAGAAAAATGATTTCCGTAAATAAAGTTTAAATTGAAGTTAAATGAAAAGTACTGAGTAAATTTGTGCAGCTTGAAAATTTAAAATAACCCTTACAAATTTAATTTAAAAAAAAATTTTTTTTCGTCTAGATATCGACCTTATTGAAGTTAATCAAAAACTGGGTTTTAGCGGGGCTTCTGGTCAATAAATCTTACTAATTTATTTGTAAGATTTTAAATCATAGGCAGCACAAAAGGTGAGAAGGTTGTCTGTATAGCTATTTCAAGAACCACCAAGTTCTATCATCAGCAGACTTCGCTAAAGAATCCACAGTTGTAATGGCCATACCATATCTTCAACGCTATAAATAGTTGGGAATTCAAACTTAACAATAATGGCATGCAAAAGCGAAAGAGAATGACTCTATACCAAGAGAAGATTATTTATAAAAAGACTGAATAGCAATGGAAATGAAATGATTACCTTAAGGTACTCCACAAGTCACTTGAATGGTCTTAGAAACTGAAGACTGAAAGAGGACCCTTAAAGTACGCTTGAAAGATTCTGGAGAATCCAATCAAGCAAAAAGCTGACGATGCCAAATGCGTTTAACTTATATAAAAGAAGAGTATGAATAATAATGCCAAAATTCTTCCTAAAGTTATTATAAATGACATCAGTTTGCACAACAGTCTTGAATCCTTTTATCGAGTGAGAAATAAATTCTAGTTCTGAAGTGCAATTGGATATTAAGAAAGACTAAATCAAGGAGGCGGAACGTCAACATACAGTGAAGCTTACAGCCGCCGATTGCATGGATGTTCCGGATCGCTATTTACTCAAATTGGGTGGCAGTCAAAATTACAATATTAATACTTACGAAAAAAAAAAAAACAGTGCGCCGGGGCTAACTTTGACCGCGTCAAAGTTTGTATAGCCTTGCAAGTTTTTTGTTTCTCTTTCCTTACTTATATCCTTATAAGTGGAAAGACGTTTAAGCGTTTTTTTAAAAAGTCTAATGTTTGCTAAAGAACCCCTTACAATCTTAGCATAGGAAATAACGAAGTTATTGATAATAGACACTGTTTTCCACCTACCGTTCCTATGTAAGCTATATGATATATTTATCCGATTTTGATCAAATTTGGCACAGTCATTAATAGCTACGTTAAACTAAATATAAATTTTTATGACATTTGCGTAGAAAGTAACGAAGTTATTGCCGAGAGTCACTGTGTTCGACCGAGATAGTCACCCGATCTGGATCAATGGCACAGTCGCTTATGAGTGTAATTAGCTCACCAATATTGAATTTCATGACAATAGGTCAAAAAACGAAGTTATTAAGAAAAGTCACTGTTCGTGACTTTGTCATTTGTATGGGAGCTATATGATATAGTGATCCGATCCGGCTGAATCCGAGATATACAACGCCTGCAGTACATACAAGCCTACATGCAAAATTTCAGCTCTGTAGCTCTTACGGTCTAGGAGGAGTTTGCGCTGATCCACACGGACGGATGGACAGATGGACATGCCTGTTTGAACTCGCCTCGTCATGCTCATTAAGAGTATATATACTTTATATGGTCGGAATTGCTTCCTTCTATGCATTGCACACTTCTGACAAAAATTAATATACCCTTTTTGCAAGGGTATAACAAACACAACCACACCTATACCATGATGCAAAAAAAAAAAACAATATAATAAATTGTAACCCTACAGAACTCCAGACTAAACAGCTTAACTATTCCAAATCCAAAATCCATTTCAGACAAAACCTCACTAAACTCTTACCGACCCATATCCCTTAATCCATGGCTGTCCTGTAGCTTTTCTGCTCTCTGTCGTGACGGTCGTGTTTCTTCATAGCTCCTGAGTTTTTATCAATATTTATTGATTATTACTATTATCTATACTGTTGTAGAGATATGAACTCAGCTGTTCGCTTCTTTTATGATAGTCAGAATTCACTCTTTAATATTTGTGTGCCTCTTGGTAGGCTGGACCGGCTTTTCAAACCCTGGTTCTCTCGTGAGTTATCCAATTTAAAAAATGTGAAGACACGATATTATAAGAAGTTTCAAAAACCACGTCGTTCATCAGATTACGCTCTGTATACAGTCGCCCGTTCAAAATTCATGATGCTTAATACACAATGCTATAAGAATTATCTTCAGCGGTGTAAGCTTCAGTTTTCTTCTAACCCTAAACATTTTTATAATTTTGTTAATTCTAAACGTAAGACCTCTGTGCACCCATCTTTTTTGTCTTTCCAAAATAAAAAAGCGAGCACTGATCAGGCAATTTCCGATATGTTTGCGAGTTTTTTCAAAACAATTTATTCTTCAACGGAGTATCGCGCATGTCCGTATTCTTATCGTTTAAAAAAGGCCAATTGGATTTTCAATCCAGTGATTGATGAAAGTTCTATTCTTAGCGAACTTAAATTAGTTAAACCTGTTTATTCTCCGGGGCCAGATGGTCTTCCTGGATGTGTACTCAGGTTCTGTGCAAACGCATTATGTAAACCCATTTTAAAATTGTTTTTATTGTCTGTCGAATCTTCCTCTTTTCCAAGGAGTCGTATATCATTCCTCTGCATAAAAATAGCAAAAAGTCCGAAGCCTCTAACTATAGGGGTATCTCAAAACTGTCCGCTATTTCGAAAGCTTTTGAGAAAATTATAACTTCTCAATTGCAACATTTTTGCAGTACTATTATTTAGCCATCCCAACATGTGTTTGTGAAACGTAGATCTACAACCACTAACCTTTTAGAATTTACATCAATAATTATCAAGGGGTTCAAAAATGGTAAACAAACTGATGTCATATACACTGACTTCAGCAAAGCCTTTGATTCCGTTAATCATACCCTATTACTTTCTAAGCCGAGCGACATTGGGTTTCCACCCCTTTTCCTTTCTTGGGTTCGAGAATATTTAACAAATAGAAAACAGAAGGTACTTGTTAAGTCTTCTTTTTCCGATTCCATAGATAGATAGCGATAGTATTATTTGTTTGTCTGTTTTTTTCTATTGTGTATATCTCCACGCGATTCGTGCCGTGCGTTCTACGGCTGCACCCCTCGGTCGGTCGGGTGGGAGGTGGGCAGTTATCTGCTTGGGCTCGCGCGTAATAGGCTTTGTCCTGGTGTCGTAGGGGCCACTTGAACGTACTGCGCATAGTATCGTCAACGTCCGCTATAAAAGCTTATTGCCTGTCTCAATTTTTGGACTATCGAACCCAATTTCAGCACACTAAAATCTCCCCTGTTAATACCTACCAAATTTTATTAAAATTGGACTAGAAACATGGAAAATATACGTATAAACGAGTTTCACTAGGCGGAATTGGCCGTAGGGTAGTGGCGGCGCTAGAGTGCTCGTTAGTTTCCGACCCCATATATTCTCGATAATTATGAGAAGCTGAGTCGATATAGCCATGTCCGTCCGTCGGTGCGTATGCGTTTTACTCAGCCATTTTTTGGGGCTTTTTATTACCCGGGTAAGATAAAGTATGAAAATAATCAGGATTGGACTACTATATCATATAGTTCTGGAAGAAGCTGTAATGTACATCCCCTCTTAGTCAAAGAATCTTCTTTGATCCAAGAAGAGGTCAGGTTCGGCCTATATTGGTAGTCTCTCTCGCAGTCCCTAATCATCAGATGTTATGATGTTATACTACAAATTAGGCTGAAGCCAACACATACTGGCTTAATGTATCGAGAAGTTTGGTCAGGGTGGGACTTCTGGCTGTCGGCTAGCGGCTTAAAGGTATTCAAAAATAAAAATGTCAAATGGAATTTGGAAGTCTACAACTTAAATTATAATATTAATTACAAATAACTGCAGGCTCGCTCACACAGTCAAAGGCGATTATTAATATAGTTTTAGTTTTAAAACAATGATTGGCAATTTCCTTTTTCTTTAATAATTTCTTTTAGCTTTACTATATTTGAGAGTTTTTTCTTATTTGCAGATTATTTGACACTGAACTCGCTTTCTTTTTGCATAAAAAAAAACAGGGAAATACCAGATCGATCATGATTTTATGGTTCAGAACTTAGGTCTTAATCATTCGTCCGGTCCGTCGAAGGCCTTCGTCGTCCGCTGGATAATGCTTAGGAATAAAATGTTATGCAATAAATTCGGTCTAAGGGACTGTCAATCCGCAACGAAGAAACTTTCCCTTCCCTTATCCGAATCGGGCGGCTATACCAAATTAGTTGGCTTTGTCGAATTGGTCTTATAGCCCTTCACGGTGTTCAGCTTTTGCGCCCTCGGTGTCCCAAAAATATCTCTGGCTAATTTCCGAATTCAATTATGAAATTCCTTGCTCAGGTTTCCAACATCCAATTTAATTATGGCTAAGTTTTCAAAAGAACTTATTAGAAACTTCCAAAGCTTTAAATATCCACAAAAAATTATCTTACGATAATAAGATTAACAAAACTCCACGATTATTGTTGTCCTATATGCTCCAGATTAGTAATACATTAATAATTCGGCTCGATGGCCAAGAAAATTTCAGATTATTTTTCTTTGTATTTTTTCTGAAGGAACGGCGTGGTTTAGGCGTCTAGCCAGGGCGAGTTCGTCAGAAAAGACCAATGCATGCGATCGCGCATGATGCCACTTCGCTAGGGCTGCACATGTAGAACTATCGAACTTCCAAACTCAGTTGATTATTTTTATCGACACAATTACCCACCACTTACTGGAATACAAACTAACGCCTTAAAATTTCAAAATAAAACTAACGGCAGAAACTGGGCACTACAAAACATTTTTGTAGAAATTGGAGTAGCCCCATGAAATTTACCAATATGGTAGTATAAAAAATAAATAGAACACAAGTTACAGTCAACATAAATCGGCTTAAGCGCTGCTTACTACGTCATCATCAAATCAACAGAGCATACACACACAGACACAACGCTACATGAACTGTGTGTAGGCGTGCCGTACTTTGCTTAGGCAATGATGAAAGAAGAAGAAAAAATTGTAGTAAACAGAGAAATAATGTTTGTTTGTGTATTGATGAATTGAGTTGCAGGGAAACAAATTTCAAAATGCCTAAAAATTATTGCCAAAGACTTTGGCATTGCCGAAGTTAGCTTCTTTTATATTTATACCCTTGCAAAAAGGGTATATTAATTTTGGTCAAAAGTGTGCAACACATAGAAGGAAGCATCTCCGACCATATGAAGTATACATATATATTCTTCATCAGCACGACGAGACGAGTTCAAATAGCCACGTCCGTCCGTCCGTCCGTCCGTCCGTAAGTCCGTCGGGATCAGCGCAAACTCCTCCTAGACCGTTGGAGCTACAGAGCTGAAATTTTTGCAGGCCCTCTGGTTTTTTATTATTTCGAGGTAACAATAAAATGCATTCTAATTCTGGAACAGTTCTTTTATTAAATTATTTGTAAAATTCTGCTAAAATTTAAATGCAATCATTACATTCACTACTGTGCGTTCAGAGCTGTAAAATCTCACCAACCTAATCGAAGTATCCAAAACAGTAATTATCCTTTTTCTTTTTGAATTTTTTTTTTAGGTATGATGACCTACTTATGGCTTCGGTTCGCACGGTAGCCGAGCAAGATGAGAATAAGGGATATTTACGCAATGTTATTACTGGAGAACATTATCGATTTGTATCCATGTGGTGGACAGCATGGAGTAGTTATCCCGCAGCATTTGGCGTAATGCTTTTATTTGTTTGTATTTATTAATATCACATATTCGAAACCGCATATTTATTTACTCTATCTTTTCCAGACCCTTTCAGTTTCCATGTTGCTACGCTATTCGCATCACCAGATTTTTGTGTTTATAGGTAATAGTAGAATAGTTTACAAAAGTATGGGAATTATAAGAGGCTTTGAAAGTGAAAAACCGTTTTATCTAAAATGTCTAATGTTTGCGAAAGAACGGCTTACAATCTTAGCATAGGAAATAACAAATGAAGTGACAAAAGTCACTGTTTTCCACCGATCGTTCCTATGGGAGCTACATGAATTAGTCACCCGATCTTGATCTTATTTAGCACAGCCATTTATAGCTATGTTTAAGGGAAAGGTAAGGTTTAACTTTTTTTTTTTTTTTAAAGCATTTGAAGAATTTTGTGTAAAAATTTGAAGTAAATCGGAATAAAACTGTTAAAGATAGCGCTTCAATTGATTGGTTAATTGATATAAGTTGATTTTCGGACGAACAGCATTTTCCAAGTCGGTGAGCGCAATCTAGCGGGTTTTTAAATTTTTCACAAAAATTCTACACGTGAATAAGCAGGTCGTGACGAAGCGTTTCTATACCCTAAAAGGGTATATTAATTTTGGCCAGAAGTGTGCAACGCATAGAAGGAAGCATTTCCGACCATATAAAGTATATATATTCATCATCAGCACGACGAGACGAGTTCAAATAGCCACGTCGTCCGTCCGTCTGCGCGCAAACTCATCCTAGACCGTTGGAGCTACAGAGCTGAAATTTTGCATGTACGCTTGTATATACAGGGGTTGTATATCTCGGATTCAGCCGGTTCGCCACTATATTATATAGCGCCCATACAAATCGCAAAGTCACGAACAGTGACTTTTCTCAAAAACTTCGTTATTTTATGAGCTATCGTCGTGAAATATTGGTGAGTTTATTGCACCTATAAACGACTGTGCCAAATTTGTTTCACATCGGGTGACTATATCGAAAACAGTGTCTTTTCTGAATAACTTCGTTACTTTTGACGCGATCGCTTTCAAATTGAACATATCTTACAATTAGTTTAATATATTTGTTAATGACTGTGCCGAATTTGATAAAGATCGAGTGACTATATCATATAGCTCCCGGTTAAAAACAGTGACTTTGATCAATATCTTCGTTATTTCCTGTAGGCCGTTCTTTCGCAAACATTAGCCTTTTTAGATAAAACGTTTTTCCACTTTGATGGCTATAGGTTTGTTTTTGTTTTATACCATACACCCATAGGGTGAAATGAAAAAATTGGAGTATGCTATGAAATTTACGTATGTATGTGATAATATTGGATATAAAACCCCAGATCCCAAAATTTGAATGTGATCGGATAAATATAACAAAAGTTACAGTCAATATAATAATCGGCTCTGCTCCCAGCTCTGCCGGCGGCGCTGCTTGCTGTCTACTACATCTTTCGTCATCAACAGAGTACATGCATACACACACACACAGAGGCAATGCTACATAAACTGTATGTGTATGCGTGCGTTGCTTTGCTTTGGGAATGAGGGAAGAAGAACAAATTGTAAAATAGAGAGTAAAATTGTGTTGTTTGTATATTGATGAATTGAGTTGCAGAAAACAAATTTTGAACATGTAAAATTATTATTACCAAGGACTGCAAGGGTATATAAGCTTCGGCATAGCCGATGTTAGCTTCTTTGATATTTTTATTATTATACCGTACACCCATAGGGTGAAATGGTATATTAAAGTCGCCAAAATGTATGTACCAGGCAGAAGGAAGCTTCTCCGACTCCATAAAGTATATATATTCTTGATCAGGATCAACAACCAAGTCGATCTAGCCATGTCTGTCCGTCCGTCCGTCCTTCCGTCCGTCTGTATGAGCACGCAGATCTCGGAGACTATAAGAGCTAGAGCAACTAAATTTGGTATGTAGACTCGTGTGGTATGTAAACGTCGAACATTTTAATAATTTTTGGTTTTCGACATTTTAAATATTTGTTTCACCTGGTGTATGGTATACCCAAGTCGGCGAGTCGACTTACTTAATTTTTGTTTAAAAAGATAATTTTCTGATCTGCTTAAAACCTTTAAGTACCGTTATCAGCGGTATCAGCGGTAAAACATTTTAACTTCACTTGAAGACTTAACTTTTTCTACTTAATTTTTAAGCTTAATTGCCAAATTTGGAGCGAGCAAAATAATAGTAGTGAAGGATCCTTCTTTGCAGGAAACTTAAACTATTGCTAGAAGGTTGTTTTTTTTTGCTCTATTTGATGTGTTAAATGTTCGCGGTAGAATATTCATTAAAGTATTCCAATTTGCAGACTTAAATGGCCCGAGGTATGCATATGTCTTTTAAGACAATTATTCAGATCAGAAACCTTATGGATGAGGGCAAAACTTACATAGAAGTCTGTGAAATTTTCAAGTGTTCCCCAACTGCAGTTCAAAATGCATTAAAATTTAAAAAATTTCAGAAAGACGTGGCCGAAAGCTTAAAATCTCGGCCGAATTAGGAAAAAGAATAGTACGAGAGAGGCTTCGCTCGTTTGCATCTGCTGTGAAGATCCAGGAAGGAACTAAAGTGCCGGCCAGTGGTTGGACAGTTCGGTGAGAGTTACCTCAAAATAACTTGGTTGGTTTTATTTTACTCTATTTCATGTGTTGAATGTTCCCGATAGAAGATTCATAAAAGTATTCCAATTTGCTGACTTAAGGGGTTACGCCACCCCTGAAAAAAAAAAACATTTTTTTTTTGCTCTAAAAATCCTCTATAGTTTTAAGAATCTTTTACACTTTACATCATGTCGGTATTCGAATTAGTTCCGAAGTTACAGCGTTTAGAAGTGAGCGCTGCCGAGTCGGCCCCGACGCGGTACATTTTTTTCTTTTGCGTTTTTCTCGAAACTCCTTTTTTTTAACCGGGGTGTCAAATATCTTCGAATCTACTGGACCGATTTGGCTTAAATTTTTACCACATATTCTTTACAGTGTTGGGTATCCGCCCACGTAGGATTTTTTTGATTTAAGGTCCTGTTGTTGTCCTGTAAGTTACGAATTTTTTTAGACAAAAATGTTCTCCGAAAAAGAGCGTTTATTGTTCAAACAGCAGCCATTTTACCAAAAAAAAATTTAAAAAAAAAATCCTACGTGGGCGGATAGCCATAGCCTTCATGAGTTCAAAATTGTGATGTTTGGACACAGGGGATCTAGGCTGTATATTAGTCGACAGAAAAACACAAAGTACAGTCCACAGTAAACCACCAAGACTATTAAACATGGCAGATGAAAAATATCACTTTGTTGTGTCTTTCAACAAGACAATGACCAGAAACACACAAGGAAAGTGGCAAAAGCTCGTATTAATAATGCTAGAGTAGATCGAAAATTTTTAGTGCGACGTTAAGAAAAGAGTAGTTGCTGCAAAGCCAACCACTAAAAGAGGTCATTAGACTGCTATAGAGCGTACATGAAAGGCCATAACACCAGAAAAGTGTCAGAAAATAGATTCGATGCCGCGTCGCTGCGCAGCCGTACTGGGGAACAATGGACATGCCACTAATTATTAATAGATTGATATTAATTTGGTCTTTCTTTTAAAACTATTTCCCTGGAATAACACTCTATACTATGATATATTGTGCTCTTTAAAATATGTGCTATTATTATTTTGCTCGCCTCAATTTGGCACTATTGACACAAAATATTCATTATTTTCGAAAAATCATATTAATTTATAATATAATTACTAACAGGCCAAATAGTAAATTTGCATACCAAGAAGTCTCAGTCTAGTCCCGATAACATAACTTTCTATGCTATTTATAAAATCGGTGATGCCACTACTACTTTTTTGCTCGCAGCTGTATATATATCGAATTCAAAATTTTTCCAATGATACTTCAAATGTCAATTAAGAACATGTATATAAAACAAACAGTCTCGGAATATTCATATCTTCACAAAACCGTAACCTGGCTATATCAGTCGGAGATGCTGCCTTCTATGCGTTGAACACTTCTGACCAAAATTAATACAATCTTTTTGCAAGGGCCGACAATTTTCCGCAGAAGTCCATAATTGAATTTAATAGATTGGGGCGTTCTTTTGTTGAAAACCCATTGTTGGAGGAGAACTCCTGAATTTAAGTTCATTAATTTAATTATTCTGAAATATTAACCATTGGGTTAAATAGATAAACTATCGATATATCGCAAGCTCAAAGAGACTTCAATCTAGCATCACTGTTGTCTCTCTTCTTGCATTTCTCTTTACATTTTACTTTGAATTACTCTCACTTGTAGCATATAAGAATTTAAGAATTTACTGTACCAAGAGAACTCGATTGCGATGGACGCAAATAAATGTAAAACGACATAACGTCGTCTAATCTGTTTCGGGAACTACATAGGCAAAGAAGTTTTGAAACATCGAATCCAAACTAGGAAGCAGTTTATTATATGGCCGAGAAATTGGCCAACATTTTGGCGACCGTGACAGGACCAGAAACTTGATGTTAAATAAGTTTTGGTTCAATTGCAACTAAGTTGGACTCGTCGTTTCATAATTTCTTAAGCCACCAGAAGTTTCCGAAAAGGGATTGCAAGAGGCAATCAATTATCAAACTCCCGTTGAGACATCTTGGAAGAAAAGTCGACATCATTAATGCATATCAATTATTGTCACTCATCGAAGTCGGTCGTGTTTTTTTTGCGCTCTCGCTTAATTTTTGTCTTTCATTTTTTCTTGAAGCTAATTTATAATATTCAATTTAAATTCATTGCCTTACTAATTCTTAATAAATCGCTATACTCATCGCGAAGTTTGCGTTAAATTTACAAACACTTATATAAATTTATAATCAAAACTTTAACAAACGCAAATATAATTTTGTTGTTGCGCTGCTTAGTTTTTGATTTCGTTCTATTTTTTGCTCCCACCCGCGCTCTCAATTTACAGTTCATAGTTTGTTTTTATTTGTGTGGTGTTGGTGCTCTCTATTCTTTTGTTTTCTCTTTTGATCGCGCTCGCGGCCGTTAAATTCGCACTGGTGACAAGTTTTTGTGGTTGCGTGTTTTATTACAGATAAATACAAATATTCTCTCTTTTTGTTTTCTCTCTCTAATTTGCATATAGCAGTTAGCTTTTGCCTTGGTTTGTATACGTCTCTCTTAACATATATATACATTTTTCACTTTTTATTTACATATTGATTTATAATTTGTTTTTGTATAAATCAATTATTTAATAATGTCTGTCTGTTGCAAATATAATTGCAATAATCCCAGCAAGACCAGTGAAGACTTTCTTTACTGTTGGCTGTGTGATAATGTAATGCACTTTAAATGTTCTGGTTACACAGTCAAGGTGAGGGATAGTATTGCACAGGGTGGCGGCCTTAAATGGGGCTGTGATTCGTGTCGTGGCTTGGAGCTCGAGATGCGAAGTTTTATGAAACGGACTGGGGATGCATTTAAAACCCTGTCAGCTGGCGTTCATAAGATCCAAGAGGAGCTTTTGGCGATGGAGGTTCAATTCAGAAGTTCTAAACTTTTGATTGAATCTCCGACGCGAAAGAGGGCCAGGTTTCAGACATTGACCCTATGTCACCAAATGCACAGCATCTGATATCGTTTTTAGGAGTCCGGCTTTGGCAGGTGTGGAGTCTCTTCCCATTTCCCCTGGAGACAGTATCCCACCTACTAACACGATATCGGTTGTAGTTTCCGAACCGTCCGGGCAAACATCCGTTTCCAGGAATATTGCCAATAAAGTAGGTACAAGAGGAGCTAGTAAAGTGCTGGCTGCTTCAGCTGCTGCTGCGTCTGTAGCCGCTACTGCTGTACCTAGTATTCCTACATCCCTTGTTGTAGTTCCACCCAAAAAGCAAATTTTTATTTCGAGGCTTGATCCCAATACTACTTCTGAAGAAGTCATAGCTTACATCCAGGGCAAAGTTCAAGCGCCAAACATTGCTGTGGAAAAGTTCCGTTTTTCATATACTCGGGACATTTCGTCCTTTAAAATAGGTGTCTCCCCAGATCTTTTTGGCCAAATATGTCATAAAGATTTTTGGCCGGAACACCTTGTTGTAAAAGAGTATACAATAAAAAAGAAGAATCGGCCTCCGATTAGCTTGCTACCTGCCTCTGTGAATAACGTTCCTTCCGGCTCGTCTGCACCTGTTGGCGAGTCAAAAAACTAATTTCGTCCCTAACTCTGGCCTATCAGAACGTACGGGGACTAAAGACTAAACTGTCTAAACTCTATGTAGATAGTCTAGCTTTTGACTTTCGTATTCTTGCCTTTACTGAGACATGACTGAAGCCTGATATTGCCGATGCTTCAATTTTCCACTCAAAATATTTAATTTATAGACATGATCGGACTATCCGTAATGGTGATGGCGTTTTGATCGCTGTTGACTCGGCGTTCTCTTCTGAAATTGTCCAGTCCTCCAATCAGGAGATTGAATTTGTTTGTGTTAAAATTTCGTTTAATTCTTTTTCTGCCTATATCACTTGTTCGTATATTCCACCACAGTCTGACTTGGCAGTATACACTCACCATTTCGAAGCTATTCAACTTATTTCCTCATATCTCTCTGACAAAGACTTGCTCGTTGTTCTGGGAGATTTTAATTTACCTGAGATTGCCTGGACCCTTTCATTTGACTTGTTTCATATATGGTCTGCTTGAGTTGTCCCTAACTCAAATAAATCCTGTCCGGAATAGTCGTAACAGATCACTAGATCTGGTATTTGTGTTGGATTCTTCCAACTGCGATGTTTCCAGGACTGATCCCTTAGTTATCCCCGAAGACAACTTTCATCCAACTCTGGATGTAACCATTGACCTTCCTTTTGGTGTTATGTCTCGACATAATATTTCGATACCTCCAACCCGATGTTTTCGCAAGACAAACTTTACTAAACTTAAAAAACTCTTGTTAACTAATGATTGGACATATCTGTATACTTGCACGGATATGGACTCTGCAATTTCTGTCTTCTATAAAACTCTTGAGTCCTTCTTTGATGTTTGTGTCCCGCGTGTGACTCTAGGATGGTCTGATAGACCTCCTTGGTTCTCATGTGAGTTATGTAACTTGAAGAACGTAAAATCGACATGTTATAAAAAATTTAAAAAATCCGGTAAAACATCGGATTTTTCCCTATGTGTAGTTGCTCGATCAAATTTTATGGTGCTGAATTCACATTGCTACAAGGAGTATCTTCAGCGATGTAAACTCAGGGTTTCTCGCGATCCTAAGCAATTTTATAAATTTGTAAATGTTAAACGTAAGACATCGGTGCACCCGTCTTATTTGTCTTTCGAAAACAATAAAGCTGACAATGATCAGGCAATTGCCGACATGTTTGCTGATTTTTTCAAAACAACTTATTCCTCTTCGATTTATCAAGCAAATCCTCCTTATCCTCATCACTTGCAATCGTATAATTGCATTTTAGACCCTGTGTTTGATGAAAGTTCGGTTCTTAGCGTGCTCAGTTCCGTCAAACCAGTATATGCACCTGGCCCTGATGGAATACCAGGCTGCGTATTAAGGTTTTGCGCTGAGGCCCTATGTAAGCCAATACTTAAGTTGTTTACACTGTCCGTCACATCTTCCGCCTTCCCGCCTATCTGGAAGGAATCATATATTATTCCTCTTCATAAAAAGGGGAAGAAGTCCGAAGCCTCCAATTATAGGGGTATTTCTAAATTGTCTGCCATACCCAAAGCATTTGAGAAAATAATAACATCTCAATTGCAGCATTTTTGTAGCTCAATCATTTCGTCATCCCAACATGGGTTTAAAAAACGTAGATCGACAACTACTAACCTATTAGCATTTACATCTCACTCAATCAAAGGGTTCAAGACTACCGTGTAAACTGACGTTATTTATACTGACTTCAGCAAGGCCTTTGACTCTGTTAATCATACTCTGCTTTTATATAAATTAAACGCACTTGGCATCCCCAGCCTTTTGCTAGATTGGATTCTTCAATATCTTTCTAAGCGTACACAAAAGGTCCTCTTTAAGTCTTCATTTTCTAAGACCATCCAAGTGACCTCTGGAGTACCTCAGGGTAGTCATTTGGGTCCATTGCTATTCACTCTTTTTATAAATGATCTTCCATTGTTAGTGTCACATTCTCGGGTGCTTATGTACGCGGATGATGTCAAGCTTTACCTCAGTTTTAAAGACATATCGTCTTCTTACCTACTTCAATCGGATCTTAATGATCTTCAGAGTTGGTGTGAAACAAACCTATTAAACCTTAACGGCTCTAAATGTCTATTTATAGATGCCTTTTTATGTAGTTCTAACTATTCTTTGCATGAACCTTTTCGAGTCCTATGCTCTGATTACAATCTTCTGTATCCCGTAATCAGATCAGAAGCCTCTCTTTCCCTTGTGAAAATTTAGCACATTTAGCTCGTAATTAGCTGTATTTAATCATATTTTTAATTGTTTGTCTGTTTTATTTGTATTTGTACACGCGATCGTGCCGTCGGATATGCGGCTGCGGCCTACGGTCGGTCGGGCGGGAGGTGGACAGTGCTCTGCTTGGGCTCGCGCGAAACAGGCTATGTCCTGGTGTCGTATGGGCCACTTGAACGTACTTCGCATTGTACGCGTCAACGTCCAGACAATATGGTACCACGTTTAAACTCTCCACATACTGCAGTAAAGTCATTGGAATAAAACCGCAAGTATTCAATCAAACAATTACTGTACTCGCACATGTACAATAATAGAAACACGAACAGTTATATTTTCGTCGTTTGTCATTCCACTCTTTACATATCCAAACACACAAGCGTGAGTGCCTGCGCCAACTGTTAAGTTTGGAGGTGTTGCTGGCGTTTATTAAAGCAATTATGGACCAGTAAACGCATCGGATATGAGTTTTATGAGTTCTTCAATGTCTCCTACAGTGGTTCACAGTCAACGAATGCCTAAACTGAAATTACCCAGTTTCGATGGTAAATATTTAGCGTTTAAGAGATTCAAATCGTCTTTCCTGAATCTGATTCACAACGATCACCACATGCCAACAATTGATAAGTTCAATTATCTTCTCGAATGTTTATCGGGACCTGCACTTGAGGTCGTGCAGTCGTTCCAAGTCACCGAACAAAACTACGGTCAAGCTTGGTCAAGATTAGAAGCTCGCTACGACAACGACCTTCTAATCTTCCATGATTGTATATCAAGTCTGTTCAATTTACTATTGGTCAAGCAACCAGAAGCAAGACTGTTGGAGAAACTCATCGATAATGCGTCCGCTATACGCGGATCACTTCTTACACTAGGATCAACTGAGGAAATAATGAATAACATCATGATTCCCATACTTCTTACGAAGGTTGATGCTGAGACCAAAGGCGTCTACGACGAAAAGCAAAGCTTCGACACGCATTCAACGTGGGAGGAATTCTGTCAATCCAATAACTAACTCACAAAGCACTTCGTTATTATCAAACACTGATAAAAAAGGGATGCTTCCTACCTACAGCATTGATTCACATAATGGATAAATCTGGCGAATTACATACTGTTCGGGCACTTTTAGATTCATGTTCTGAACTTAATTTTATTATGGAAGAGACTGCCAAGCGGCTAAATCTGGATAGAACTCGCGTATCTCAAGAATTCAGCGGCATTACCGGAAGAAGTCAAGGCATTAAACACAATGCGTTTGCCACAATACGTTCTACCCATTCATCATTTACGTGGTCCGCCAACTTTGCCATCATTAGGAAAATTTGTGCTCAGCAACCACACGAGCATATCGATACATCAAATCGGACCATACCTACGGATATCAATCTAGCCGATCCGTATTTCAACGAGCCCCACAAGATACACAAATTAATAAACACGAATGGGCTGTTTGCAGCAATACTCGATGGTCAGCGAAGCTGTGGCGAAAACATGACATATTTAATCAACACGGAATATGGATGGATAGTTGGTGGAAATTTGGAAACCACACACGAAAGGCCTCGACAACAATGTTTATTGGTACACATCAACCCATCACTTGATCTTCTAGTTAACAGATTTTGGGAAATTGAAGACTGTGTTGGTAACCGGCAAACCAAAGAAGAACAGGAATGCGAAAGCCATTTTTGTAAAAATGCAATTGTAAAATCGGATGGAAGACTCCAAGTTCGACTTCCATTTGAGGAACCCCCAGAGAAATTAGGATTCTCCTACGACAACGCAGTACGGCGTTTCAAATGCGTGTTGCGTCCGCAAAGCGTTACGACGAAAATTAGAGTTGTGTTTGATGTTTCGGCTAAAACATTATCAGGAAAATCATTAAATGAGCTGATAATGATTGGCCCCACAATTCAACAAGACCTATTTGTAATATTTCTATCATTTCGTCTAAACAGGTATGCACTTACAGGCGACATAGCCAAGATGTATCGCCAATTTGTCATAGATCCAAGAGACCGGAGAGTTCAGTGCATTGTATGGCGACCAACAAAAACAGAAAAACTAAAAACTTACGAGCTCAACACCGTGACATATGGCATGTCAGCTGCACCCTTCTTAGCTATCAGAGGTGTTCACCATATTGCCGATTTGTACTGACATGATCATCCTATAGGTGCTAAAACATTTCGCAACGACTTAAATGTGGATAACTTGCAAACCGGAGCTGATAGCGTAACCGAGCTTTAACACATTAAAAATAATACTGTAGACATCTTTAGTAGCAACTGCAAGGAAATTACGAAAACTTCAGAGGACTAAGTATTTATAGCCATGGAAGATCAAGACACTACCAAAACTCTGGGAATGACGTGGATGCCTAGCAGTGACATCTTTACATTTCGATACATTTATGACCACCAAGAACCATTTACTAAACGATTAACTCTTCGAGTAGCCGCAAGAATGTTTGACTTGCTGGGTCATTGTTCGGTGCAAAATTCTTATATAAGACTTGACACTCAAGGGCCTAGATTGGGATGAGCCTGTCGATGGTCAAATTAAGGAAAGATGGAAAGAACTTTTACAGGATCTTAAAGACTTATCAAATCTACAAATACCACGATATGTTAATACATCACAAAAGGTATCGATGCGAAATACACGGATTCGCTGACGCATCCGAAAGAGCGTACGGATGCTGTTTTTATGTTCGATCACTCCCGAGTGGAGTCAAAGTCACTTTACTCGTTGCGAAATCAAAGATAGCACCTACCAAGACACAGTCATTGCCTAAGTTAGAACTGTGCGGAGCATTGTTGCTCATTCGGACTTGGCGCAAATTCGAAAGGACATTAAAATTATACATCGACAAGGTATACTTTTGGACCGATTCAAAAATTGTTCTGCAATGGCTGAAACCTTATGCATCAACACTAAATTGTTTTGTAGCAAATAGAGTATCAGAGTTACAACAACACACGGAAGAAATAATATGGAAGCACGTCCCGTCTAACAAGAGTCCAGCAGACATTGTTTCTCGTGGTTGTCGGACATCAGAGCTGCAAACAAGCATGTGGATAACAGGGCCAACATTCCTTAAATTGTCTAAGGCCGAATGGCCAATTCTTAGGGAACCACTTCCGCCGCCTATCGAAGTAAGAACCAAGTCAGCACTTCTTTGTAGCAGAGCTGACAACGCTAATTCACAATCTATTCTAAATATGATCATAAATAATTCTTCATCGTATATTCGAATCGTTCGAATTGTTTCATACCTCTATCGCAGCGAGTACAGAGTGAAGCCTGATCGCACTCTCAGTTCATCATCAATAGCCGATATTCGCATTACTGAGACCAAAATGTATCAATCGTTTTGGAAAATTGTTGCACTAATACAACAAGAATGTTATGCTGATGAAATATCTTTACTAAAAAACAAACAAACCTTAACACTGTGTCTACAGCGTTTGACACCATTCATGCACACAATGACATTTGAACAAACTGCAGTATGTGTAATGAGAGTCGGAGGACGTCTCGAAAACGGAGACCTTCATCGTTTTACCAAGTTATACATCGAATTCTTACACAACAAAAATCTTCATGCTGGCCCAAAGTTTATTTTATCTCTTCTACGAGAACGAACTTGGGTAATTGATTAGAAAGGTTGTGCGAAGCTGCATCCGCTGCTTTCACTTTAAACCTCGCCTCATGACTCAACTGATGGGCAAAATCTACCTGCTGATCGACTACGAGCTGAAAGACCATTCCTAGTAACATTCCTACTTACAGGATTCGCGAAAAGCCGCAGTACAAAACATGTGCGGCAATTTTGTATGTTTCGCTTCAAAGGCGATTCATATTGAATTAGTCTCCGAATTGTCAACAAATGCATTTCTGCTTTGTATATGTAGATTTGTAGCGCGCCGTGGTGTACCATTACGCATGGTTTGCGACAACGCCACAAACTTTGTTGGTGCTGCTATAAGGCTAGCTGAGTTTAAGTCAAAATAGTTTACCTCAGAAGTCATAGGTCACATAAAAACATATAGTTCAATTAAAGGATTTAACGTTTGCTTTATTCCCCATAGAGTTCCACACTTTGGCGGCCTCTGGGAAGCGTCAGTAAAATCAGCGAAGACACTGGCTCTGAAGAATATTTCAAACGCATCTCTTACTTTCGAGCAACTACTCACTGCGTTCTCGGATGTGGAAGCTATCCTTAATTCAAGGCCAATAGCAGCCACTTCAGATAACCTCAACGATTTCAATGCTCTCACTCCTGGGCATTTGCTGATTGAAACCGAGTTAACGTCAGTACCAGAATCATTACTCTACCATTCCACGGACCCTCCCGGAACGGAACTTCGGTATCTAGATAGATGACAGCAAGTGACCTATTTGAAACAACAATTCTGGACACTGTGGGCACGGGATTATTTCATAACTTACAACAACGCAGCAAATGGATTTACGGAAAACCAAATGTGGCCTTGGGACAACTAATTATAGTACAAGACAACGTGCCGGCTCAACATTGGCCTTTAGCAAGAGTAGTGTCTGTAAATGCCGGACCTGATGACAAAATTCGAGTAGTCGAACTTAGGACTGCAAAAGAAATCTTCAAAAGGCCAAATCGCCAGATCGCTCCGCTTCCAAAATCATTTATTTGAAAGTTGGTTCTATTAACAGGGGGAGCATGTTGGAGGAGAACTCCTGAATTTAAATTCATTAATTTGTTCTGAAATATTAACCATTGGATTAAATAGCTAAACTGTTCACGAAAATAGCAGTGTCCCTAAGCTTTGACATTATAGTTGTTAAATCATATTAAAAAGACCATAAATGCACCAATCTTTTATAAATTCATAATCTATATTTATATATAATAATATTAGTACTATTTTGGACTGAACAAAGAGTCCCCCATTTCAAAAACGAGCAAGATACTGAAGGAAGGGCATTTTGAGCTGTTCATTAAAATAGCAGTGACAACTAAAAATTAAAATCTGTCGATTCCAAATTATTTGAAACTTTAAATTCAGGTTACCTTTGGTTCTTAGGACTTAATACTTAGTCCTGAACCAATTATTGGCAATAGCCGGTTGGCACCTGCGCCGCACCGACTCCAGCAATGCTGAACTGGGATCTGTAGCCATTTTTCATGGATAACTTCCCAATGCTAAGCTTTATTGGACGGTTTTTTCTTTGTGACGCTTCTCTGAATGTTTCCCTCTACATATTTAATGGGTTACCAATCCGACGACTGAGCTGGCCCTGGCATGACATCGATTCTTTCGAATTGAAAACATATTTTTTGAGTTTGCTCCTAGGTTTTGGGTGGTTAGACCGGTGATATAGGAGAGCTTAACCTTCCTTATGATGTCCACGTAGATATTTCGATTCATTTTTTCATAAATCTTATGAATTGGACCAAGTCCTTTATATGAGAAACAAGTCCAAATCATGCCGGATTGCTTAACTGTTTTAGCGTGTCGTTTGGGTGGTATTCCGTATATTCTGGCCGAAGTACATACTGTTTAGACCCTGCAGCACCAAACAGGACTACTTTAAGGACGCCTAGCCCGAAAATATTACGCTGCTTTGCAATATGAAGATTCATATGGAGTTTTGTCAAAGTACAAACGTGATTTACAGGCTTCAAAGTCAAGAGTGGGACTTTCCTTCGACTTCGCGATATTAGCTCTTGTTCTAGGATTCTACACCGACAAGTGACACTCCTTACCGACACGTTTAGATCATGTTTGACGAAATTAGAAGATGCAAACTGATTGAATATTCTGTATATAACAATGTGACAGTCATCTGAAGCCGTTTGTGCACGTTTTACGCCACGTTTTCGGGTTTTTTTGGTAGTCTAGGGCAGCAGAGAACATCTTTGCAGAACATCCAACTAAAATTTTGAAATTTTTTACAAGTTTTACCTTGATTTTAAACGTTTTGGATCCATTCCGGCTTCTCAGCATAGCAATGCGTTCCTTTTCCGACTACCATGAAATTTTTAGCGTTAGTTGACGCAAATAATAGTACACCATAATTATCTAATTAATTAAACTAACGACTGACAGATTTGTAAACTTTTAATTTGTTTTATTCGCAACTAAACGAGACACTGCTATTTTTGTGAACAGTTAAATTTGTGGGGTTAAGCACAAAAGAGTGAAAAACAACCCAAAAATGAGTAAAATTAAGGGAATTTTTTCGGTTTTCCTATGCCTATATACCATTTTACAAAATCAAAGTCAAAAAACTGAAAGTATAAAAAGGAATATGTGAAAAATGTTTGAATCTTTGTTAGCAACTACTGCACTGCTATTTTCGTGAACACAGCTGTACATAGGCAAAGAAGTTTTAAAACATCGAATCCAAACGAATAGCAGTTTATTATATGGCCGAGAAATTGGCCAACACCCATCGTCTCCGTATATATTTCCACCTTGTCCGAAAGCGGCCCAAATCACCTATTGGCGGGACCCAAGGGTACCGCCCAATATTTCTAGCAACCATCTCGGTGAACTTTTTTAAGTCCAAAAATACAACGTTTCGGAATTCGTTAATAGTTCCGGCAAATTCTAAACGAACCTTAATGTGGCGTGCTAATAATTCTGGTACCGGCTCCAAAAATCTTTAATATTGTTTTGTTCTGAACGACATTGTGATGCATGTATTTACCGATGACCTTGGGACTTAAATGGTGTTTGATTTTCTTGCAAGACATTTCTTTTTAAGCAGCCAGGCGACGAAATTCTCGCTTGTATCTGCTGTCGATGTTATTTAGCTTGACGTTTCCTTTAAGTTTACCAAATGTTTTTTAATTTTTAAGAAAGTTGCTGATTCAATAAATATTTGGTCCAAACAAAGTAATTTATTTTACTTATATTTTTGTTTTTTAGATAGCAATGCAAATTACAATTTTTTTTATAATTTGCTCTGTATGCTTGACGAATCAATACTGATCTCTGACTGCACAGATTCTTACTTCATATAAAACCAAATCTCGCAACACAATTTTCTATTGACAGTTTTAAGAATAATAACTAAAAAAACATTCGCAAGCGAATTGCTAAGTTGAAATGCAAATTCTGTCAATAAAGATATCGGTATTAAAATTTCACACATAGACACATTTCAGCAGCAACTGGAAAAGTGTAAACTTCTCTATAACTTCGTTAGGGCAAGCCACGTTTGTTGTGGTTACCATGTTAAATTTTACTTAAACTGGTTTTGACAAAATATAGGTGGCCATAGATTTGCAAAGCCTATTTATAAAATTTAAACTACATGATCGAAATGGTTTATTAAAGAAAATTAAATGGTTGTAGCAGGCATAGGGTTTACATTTTATTAACATTCGAGAGGTTCTTGCCATGGGCTAGGCTTATTTCCGCCTAGTATTGTAAAAAAAAATTAATTTTTTTTTTGATAAAACATTAATAATATTTCGGATTGTTGTTAATTGCAAGGTCAACAAATGTGGGTTGAATGTAATGTTAGTTCAGGCTAAGAATTTTAATGAATAAAAAATAAAATATTTTTTAATTAAATTAAAGATTAAATTACTTATAAAATTTATAAACTATGTTTTATGCCCCAACTTTTCTTTCAGTGGACTTACTGCAAATGCTGGAATATAATGTGTCGGTCCGTTTTCCAATAGCTCCATTGCTTACGGTTATATTGGCGCTTGTAGGTGAGGTTCAGCACCTTTAGGGAATTTAATTGGTTTAATAACATTAAAATCCACAGGAATGGAAGCTATTATGTCTGAGTTTTTTAACGATACGTCAACAGCTTTCTATATTATATTAATTGTGTGGATCGCTGATCAATATGACGCCATTTGCTGTCACACTGGCATCAGCAAACGACATTGGCTCAGGTGCGTATTTTAATATTGTACTATAAATTCAATTCCATAAATATTCAGTCCTGCTTATTAAAAAAATATCAAAGAATCTAACATCGGCGTTAATATACGCTTACAGTTTTGGCAATATTATTTTTAAACTCTTTTTGTGTTCCAAAGCCAATGTCTCTATCTCTTCCAATTTCGCTGTACCCGGCCTCTCCCATTTCCTTTGTAAGCCCATTGTATGGACACACATGCAGCAACTGCGTCTGTATGTATGACTGTTCTGTTGAAGTAGTAGGCTACTGGCAACGTTTGAGCAGAGCCGATTTATATTGACTATAACTTGTGTTCTATTGTTCAATTTGCTCGATAACATTGACTAAATTTATAAAGCTCAAATTCGTTGTAAAAGCTGTCAGAAGCTGAGACAACACAAATAAAATATTAACATCAAAAAATTATTCCGATCTTATTAGAATTGGGGTATGATGTGATACATATGATACATGCAAAACTATCTCATTAACAAAATTTGGTAAATATATAAAGCACTTAATGATATAGTGGTCCGATTTACACGATTTTCATACTTGATTGCACCAAGGTTATAAACTGTGTTAAAACCAAGTTTCCTCCTAATATCTTTTAAATTGGCGCATTAAAACGCATACGCACCGACTTAGCTTCTAATGCTGATCGGAAACGTTTCCTTCTGTGCGTTACAAACATCTGACCGAAATTATTATATAGGTAGAAAAATATACATAAAACAATAAAAATTGTGTAATCTTTTCGTTGAAGAATTGGTTTTTTGTGAATAAACGTGGCTTGGACAAGCGTCATTTAAGAGCAAATAACTGTATTTTATATATGTATATTGATTTTGGTCAGAAATGTGCAAATAAAGTATATATATTCTCGATCAGCACGACGAGACGAGTTCAAATAGCCATGTCCGTCCGTCTGACCGTCTGTCCGTACGTCTTGATCAGCGCAAACTCCTAGACCGTAAGAGCTACAGAGCTGAAATTTTGCATGTAGGCTTGTATATACTGCACAGTTTGTATATCTCGAACCCGGATCGAACCACTATATCATATAGCTCACATACAAACGACAAACCAAACTTTTCTCAATAGCTTTGTTATTTTATGGGCTATTGTCGTGAAATTTAATATTGGTGAGTTTACTACACCGATAAACGACTGTGCAAAATTTGATTCAGATCCGGTGACTATATCCTATTGCTCCCGTAGGAACCATCGGTCGAAAACAGTGAATTTTGTCAATAACTTTGTTACTTTTAACGCGATTGCTTTCAAATTAAGCATTTGTTAGTTTAATATATCTGTTAATGACTGTGCCGAATTTGATAAATATCGGGTTACTATGTATATCATATAGCTCCTATAGGAACGATCGGTGGAAAACAGTGACTTTGATCAATATCTTCGTTTTTTCCTATGCTAAGATTGTAGGCAGTTCGCAAACATTAGCCTTTTTAGATAAAACGTTTTTCCACTTTGATGGCTATAGGTAAGGAAAGAGTTACCAAAAAAAGTTACAAAGTTAGCCCCGGTCCTCTGGTTTTTATTGCATTGTGGAAGGAGAGGGAGTCTGAACAAATAACGAATTTTCCTTTTCCTGCTTTTAAGAGTAATACAGCTTCGTGTATGGCTATTAATTCGGAAGGAAACACAGTTGAGTATGTGGGAAGAAGACCAATTTTTAAGACGGACGTCAGTATCAGTGGATATAGCATAACCAGTCGATTCATTTATTTGCGAACCATCTGTGTATACAATTGCTTTATTGTTCTGCTCTGATTTGAATTGAAGGAAGTGCTGTCTATAAACATCTGGAGACGTTGTGCTTTTGCTAAATCTAGGGGGCTTTTTGTTTCAGTTTCTTTGGAGGTCTTAGGCTGATGTCAATGGAATTGTTTGATAAAAAGGACTCTGTCCAAGACCAAATGTTTGTTCCCCACTTTCGAGTTTAGGATTGTTTTCATTTTTTTTTAAATGGCTTGGTGCTGCCGTTCCATATATTGGCAAGGCAACGTCTATTTTGGACACTAGAAGAGATTTAAAGATAGATATTAATGTAAGTGTACTACATCCGAATTTAGGTGCTGAAAGACATATAATAATATCTAGGCTTTTAGATAGAGAAACGCAGAGAGCGTCAATGTAGGTGTTCCACCTGTGTTTATTGTTGAACGTTACACCTAAAAGTTTAATAAAATCTACACCCAGCGACAAAAAAAGCGGCACTCGTCCGTTTTGCAAATTGGTGCGTTTTTTGCTCAGAGATTCATCTAAATATCAATGCATTCATTAATTTAAATTTTTTTTCGATTAATCAATCAGTTCAATTTCCTAATTCAATTTTATCCAATTAGGAAAAACAATTTCTCTGAAATCACACAATGTTGATATGGCAATTTTTTGCTGTATCTGTCAGCGCTGTACATGTGGCAACCCTTGTTAAGCTTATGTATAATAAAATTGAGCTTACTCTCATCTAAGCAACCAAACGTTGAAGTTCTACAATTTTCACAAATCAACAGGTTATGGGCCTCAGTGTTAAGTGTATTAGGGCAAGATTCGTGTATTTTTTCTCGGCATAACGGACATTTCCAAAGCGAAGCGTGTTGGTACATCAAGTGGTTAGTGTGGTCAGTGGTTTGAGGTGAGCTTGTGGAACCTAAAACTGATGAAGCGTTAGAAACATGGAAACGTCAAAACGATGTTTTTTATTTTCCGGAGGCTTCCCGGCTTCACGATGCCAGTCCAGCAGCTCAACCAAAACCAAAAACAAAATAATTTTATTAGTATAGTGTATTGTTGTGTACTTAACAAATCCACATTTCCAAAAAAAAAATTTTCAAAACGGGAACGATATTTTCCAAAAAATTATAAAATGCATAACATTAAAATAAACCAGAGGGACGGGGCTAACTTTGACCGCGTCAAAGTTTGTATACCCTTGCAAGTTTTTTTGGTAACTCTTTTCTTTTCAAAGTGGAAAAACGTTTTATCTAAAAAGGCTAATGTTTGCGAAAGAATGGCCAACAATCTTAGCATAGGAAATATATAGACGTAGTCGTACAACGCTCAGTACGAACAAGTGGCCCATATGACACCAGGCCCGGGCCTGTTACGAATGACCCTAAGTAAAGTTAATGTTACAACCTCTACCCACTCCGACCTAAGGGCATAGGCGTATTACATATATAAACATAAATTAAACTAAAGAAATAGAAAATATTAAATGTAATGAGATAATAGGTTACATATAAAAAGAAAACAGGATAGGTATAAATAAAGATGATTACAACTAATTACGAGCGAGGAATGACAAGATCGCAGTTTTAATACCCGGAAGCGATGTTTCGGAACCGATAACGTGCCAAAGTCTGTTGTAGTCACTACATAGTATACGAAAAGGTTCATGCTGAGAATAGTTAGTTGTGCAAGTGGGAAGTATAAGCGGTGTGAAATTGCGGGTCCTTCTAGATGGAACAGAAATGTTAATTTGGCTCAACAGCTCGGAAGAGTCAATCTCACCATTCAAAAGTTTGTAAAGAAAAGTTACACCAAGCATTGTTCTACGATTAGTTAAAGAAGGAAGGTTAATTAACTGAAGTCGACTAGAATAAGATGGAAGTTGTACAGTTGGATCCCAGCGCAAATCACGAAGGGCAAAGAGTAAAAACTGTTTTTGTACAGATTCTAATTTGTTTTGATAAAACTCATATTGAGGAGACCAAACACAAGATCCATATTCTAATATGGGGCGGACTAAAGAAGTAAAAAGTATTTTGGTAATGTATGGATCCTTGAACTCCTTCGACCAGCGCTTCATAAAGCCAAGAACACTCTTAGCCCTACTAACAGTAGTCGATATATGCTGATTAAAACTAAGTTTGTGGTCGATTAAGATCCCCAAATCTTTTACAACCAAGGAAGTATTATTAATTTTTTCTAACGGGAAATTATTTAAAAAGTAACTCGTTAATTGGGGAGAACCTCTATAAAAAGACATAACTTTGCACTTAGAACAGTTTAGAGATAACAAGTTAGTCCTACACCACCCCTGAAAAGCATTCAGGTCAGCTTGCAAGGTATGACATGAGAGAGAGTCTACGATGCGATTAGCGATTTTTACATCATCGGCATACATAAGAACTCTGGAATTTAAAAGAACGGTGGGGAGATCATTAATAAAAATGGTAAATAATAATGAGCCAAGGTGACTGCCCTGTGGGACTCCCGATTCAACACAAATGATCTTAGAAAGAGAGGACCTAAAAAGAACCCTCTGCCTCCTATTGCTTAGATATTGTAAAATCCAAGCAAGCAGAGCATCCGGAAAGCCAACTAAATTCAGCTTATGTAATAGTAAGGCATGGTTTACCGAATCGAAAGCCTTACTGAAATCCGTATATATAACATCAGTTTGCTTTTGTTTCTTAAAACCTTGGATTACAAAAGATGTAAACTGTAAAAGGTTAGTTGTGGTAGACCTATTCTTGACAAACCCATGCTGGTATGGCGACAAAATAGATTTACATAAATGCTGTATTTGAGACGTCATAATTTTCTCAAACAGTTTAGGTATCGCTGACAATTTAGAAATTCCTCTGTAATTAGTGACGTCGGATTTATTGCCACATTTGTGAAGAGGTAAAATGAACGAATCCTTCCATATAGTTGGAAACTCGGACAGTGTAACGAACAACTCAAAAAGCTTAAGTAAAGGCGAGCACAATGACTCCGCACAGAACCTCAGGACACAAGCGGGAATACCGTCTGGGCCCGGTGAGTATACCGGCTTAATCGTCATTAGTTCCTTAGCTACCGAACTTTGCGTTATAATAGGATTAAGAATACAGTTGGATTTCGTTATAGGATATGGATATATCTGGCTAGAGTTGTACTTAGTAGATATGTACGTAGTCGAGAAGAAGTTAGCAAATAAATTAGAAATAGATTGATCAGAAGAGGCCGAATCATTATTAAAAACTGCAAACGATGGAAGGGAGACAGAATTTCGCTTTGAGTTAACGAAACTATAGAACTCTTTAGGAGTTTCGGAGAATTGCAACTTGCAACGTTGTAAGTAATTATTATAGCATTTAGAATTAGAAACAATAAAATTCGATTTAGCAACCAAGTAACGAGACAGATCCGATGATAGACCCGTGACTTTATATTTTTTGTAATACCTAGACTTAAGATTCTTCAGTTTTGACAGCCCCCGCGTAAACCATGGTGATTTTTGCGTCATCACAGGAGACACTAGGGGTACACAGTCATTAAAGATCGAGTCAACAGTGGTATAAAATAAAGAAATGGCGGAATTCATATCCGTACAAGTGTATAAATTAGTCCAATCGGTATTAAGAAAGGCATTGTTTAGTGCGACAAAGTCAGTCTTCCGAAAACATCGGGTGCTTACCGTAGGATCACACTCGGAGATGGGCTCGCGGCTGGGAAACTCAATAGATAACTCTAAAGTTGGATGATAACTATCCTCTGGTAACACCATTGGACTAGTTCTAGATACTTCACAAAAGCTAGGATCAGAAGTAAAAATCAGATCCAGAAATCTGCCAGACGTATTAGAAATCGAATTCAGCTGGGCCAACGAAAGCTCAAGCAGACCATCAATAAAATCATGACACCCAGAGGGCAGCAACGTTTTGCTACCATTAACTGTTGACCAAGTCATAGTGGGCAGGTTAAAGTCCCCTAGGACAATTAATAAGTCTCTGTCAAAAAGTAGTTCAAGTATAAATATAATAGAATCTAAGTGTAGTAAATAGGTTGGCCATTCCGATTGGGGCGGAATGTAAGCACAGGTAACAAAAATGGAAAAACGACTAAAAGATACCTTAACGCATATAAATTCGATAGTACTTGAGACAGGTATTGTTATCAGACCCGATGATAGGGCGGAATCTACAGCAATAAGAACTCCACCACCCCTACGATCAGTACGATCACGTCTAAAAATATTGAAATTAGAGGGTAGAACTGTGGCGTCAAAAACGTCAGGTTTTAACCAAGTCTCAGTAAAGACAATTAGGTCAAAATCAAAAGACAGACTATCTACAAAGAGTTTAGTAAGTTTAGTATTAAGGCCTCTGACATTTTGATAGCCGACAGAGAAGGAAGTTGTTAGTTTTTTGATAAAGTAGAAGAAGGAATAGATAAGGAAGGAGTGGGAATAGATGAGGAAGAAAGAGGAATAGATGGTGAAGGAATCCTTGTTTGGCCCCGTGTCTTCTTTTTTCTGGATGTAAACTCCTTCACAATTAAGCTTTTCGGCCAGAAGCTAGAACTGCAGATACAGTCAAAGAACTCAATTGGAACACTGATTTTAAAAGATGAAGTTTCTCTAGAATATGAAAATTTGAACTTTTCTATTGATATATTGGAGACATTCAGTTTAGCCCGAATGTGGGCCATGACATCATCCGATGTAGCATCAGGGAGAAGTCTCGAAACAAAAATGTGTTTTTTAGGTGGCACTCCCACCAATGGTTTCGGCATTGCAGGTATTGCATCAGCTACCGCATTAATTGTAGCATCAGTTGCAACAAGTGGCATTCCGGCACTACTATCACTAGAATCCCTATCGGCAAAATCCATGGGTGTAGATTCTTGCCCAGACAAAACGGACACTACAGACATCGTCTGCGGAATTGGAGTTTGCATTGGTTGAGAAGGCGTCGGAACCGATATAGATGTGGAGACCGGCAAACACAAGGACAAATCAGAAGTCTGTTTCCTGCCTTCTTACGCTTTCGAGACTCAGTCAGTAGCGTTAAACTACTAAACTGAGACTCGACAGCTTTAAACTCTTGCGAGAGTTTAAGAAAACTGGCGGACAGACTCATCAGGTTATCCTTTGTTTGCCGCATGAAAAGTTCCATTTCATCTTCCACGATACGGCATGACTCACATCCCCATTTGAGACCCTTTTTTTGATCTAAAAGATCGTTTACCCTGCATGTAAAGCCGGCGCACTTAACATGTACTGTAGTTTTACACAACCAACAGTAAATAAAACTATTCAGGGGTGGGGCGGGCTGCAAACAATTTTTAACCGAACAGACAGGCATTATGAGTTAATTAGATGAATTAGTAACCAAACAAATAAAAATGAGATATGTATTGGTATTAAAATATATAACTCACTCTGAGGTCGAGAAATAATAAGAAAGCGAGATATTGGGGGTGCACAGGGGTTAAAAGATAAAGAGAGCACTATAGAGTCTAAATTACAGACACACAACAGACTGCAGTATGAGCGCAAATAACGGCGACAAGTGAAACGAAAACGAGAGAAAAAAAAAATAAGTTAAAGAGCGCGAGCTAGAAATCACAAAAACAAAAACACTGCAACAAGAACTCACAGAAATTTCAAGACAACAACAAATGAGCGTTGCTTGTGATTTACAAGAAAGAAAAAAAGGTGGGAAAGAGAGAAAGAAAAGAAAAAACCAATAAAGGTTTTAACAGAATTAAGGTTGTTAAAAATTATTAACACAAACACACAAAAACGCAAACGAGTGATATGGTGCAAGTTAGATTTAATATTATAATTATAATTTTCGATCGCGATGCCGATAACACAAAATAAAAAAAATTATAAAATCAGTTAAAACGCGGGAGCTTAAAAAAAACACGTCCGTCTTCCTCGAGAGCGTTGATAATTTTTAACGAAGATATTGATCAAAGTCACTGTTTTCCACCGATCGTTCCTATAGGAGCTATGTGAAATAGTCACCCGATCTTGATCAAATTTGGCATAGTCGTTTAGTCGTTAATTATAGTACGTATAATTAACTTACCAATATTAAATTTCACGACAATAGCCCAAAAAATAACGAAGTTATTGAGAAAAGTCACTGTTCGTGACTTTGGCGTTTGTATGGGAGCTATATGATATAGTGATCCGATCCGGCTGAATCCGAGATATACAACGCCTGCAGTATATACAAGCCTACATGCAAAATTTCAGCTCTGTAGCTCTTACGGTCTAGGAGGAGTTTGCGTTGATCCAGATGGACGGACAGACGGACGGACGGACGGCAAGGCTATTTGAACTCGTCTCGTCGTGCTGATCAAGAATAAATATACTATATATGGTCGGAGATGCTTCCTTCTATGCGTCGCACACTTCTGACCAAAATTAATATACCCTTTTTGCAAGGGTATAAAAATAATTTAAAAAACCGCTTCGGTCAAGTACACACCAACTCAATCACGAATAAATGAAAAAAAAAATTTTTTGAAATCCGTTAACAACTTTTTAAGTTATTGTGGTCACCGCAACGACACTTTTTGAAAAACATAATTCCGAGATAATCACGTTGAAAGTTTGATTAACGCGCTACGTGCGCGTAAAGGAGCAATATTGAAGGCGCTATAACCTCTATCTTTTGCTGGCGTTGCCATTAACAATCGGATGGATATCGATGATTGGGTTATCGATAGTGGCACCACATCACACATGTGTGCGCACCGTGAGTTATTTTATTAACTTGAGTTGGCAGGAAATTATTCTATGACGTCACAAGTCAGAGGAACAGTGATTGTGCACAGCAAACTTGGGTACGCAATAACGCTCAGAGACGTTTTATTTGTATCAGGCTTGCAATACAATTTTATATCAGTGGGAAAAGCGGTTTCAAATGGATGCACCGTACTTTTCAATTCGGGAACTGCCAAAGTTAATGATGATAAGGGCATCAATATATTAACGGCCAAAAAGGTCTGTGGATTGTTTCTGTATGAAACTAAAACTAACTAAAATAAACTAAACAATTGGTCACTAGTCTTCAGGCAATATACAAAAACAAATCGTGAACAATCATGTATAAATGTATAGGACCGCATGTATCCGTATGCACTAAGCCCAACAACACATTCGATCGATTTTCTGATACTTTGGCAAATTTCTTTACCGATACAGACTTTATTATTTTCTGTTAGATTACTTTCTTTAATCTTTAGGCCATGCACCATTTCATTTTTCGACATTTTTTGAATACTTGCAAAGTTCAAATGGCCAAATCGACTGTGCCATTTCAAAACATCATTATTATGCATACCGAAGTACAGACTTTTCTTCACTTTGGGTTCAATAATAAACAAGCCATCGCACTCTTTAGCTCGTAATATCTCGATCTTTTGTTTATCTTCTATTATTGCCCAACCAATTTTAAATGCAAAAGCCTTTCTCAGTTGCTTTTGAAGCTGAGATGAAATTTGTCTGCAATTCTTTCACGTACAAAATGTTCAATATGTCATCACTGAATCTTCCTATGTTGACACACACAGTACCAAAACCAGTCACGCTGCTGTTCACACACCAAGTTGAGTCTTTAAACTTTTGTTTGCACTGTGCACTGGACAAAATGGTAAAATTTCGTGATCCTTTGTCGCTGCAATCAGCAACAAAGTGGCCCAACTGTCACACTTAAGCGCAAACTTAAGGAATTGCTTCTGTACCGATTCAATACTACGCTGGTGAACATCATATTGCGGGTTCCACACTGGCGAGCAATATTCTAGAGTAGGGCGAACTAACGAAGTGTATAAAACCTTTGTTACATAGGGATCATCAAATTCTTTGGAACGGAGACAAACGACTGGCATTAAGGTGTAATTTATTAACGTGGCACCAATCACCGAACGCATCGAGATCTGATTGCAAGTACTGTTGGAAAGAAGGATCATTATAGGAATAACAAATTTTGACGTCATCCGCAAACATGAGCACACGTGAATGAGCCAAGGCCAAAGGCAAATCATTTATAAACAGTGTAAATAACAGTGGGCCCAGATGACTGCCTTGGGGTACACCTGACGTAACTCGAACAGTTTTAGATATCGAGGAACGAAAAGACACCTTTTGGGTTCTGCCAATAAGATACGACTTTAACTAAGCCAATAGTTTCGGGGAAAAACTCACGATGTTAAGTTTCGCGAGAAGCATAGAATGATCAACCGTATCGAAAGCCTTACTAAAGTCAGTATAAATAAAATCAGTTTGACACTTTTTACGGAAGCCATGGTGTATAAGGATAGTCAATACTAAAAGGTTGGTAAGCGACGACGACCTTTCATGAAGCCATGCTGACAAGGAGAAATAGTGGATCTGGATAGGTGTTGAAGGGAAGACTTAATAATTTTCTCAAACAGCTTTGGTATTGCCGAAAGTTTGGCAATGCCACGGTAGTTAGAAACATCCGATTTGCTACCCTTTTTAAAAAGCGGAATAATAAAAGACTCCTTCCAAATATCGGGAAAAGTACAAGTCTCACTCGATATAAAGAATAACCGAGATAAAGGCTTACACATTTTAAGGATGCAACTAGGTATATTATCAGGACCTGGAACGAAGGAAGACGTCATAGATAATATAGTCTTCAGTAATACTAGGAAAAAACATACAATTTAAATGTGGGATTGAAAAGGGATAGGGTGTGGGTTCCGAAACAGTAGTAGAATAAGTCGACTGAAAGAATTTATCAAACAGATCTGCAATATCTGAATCATTATTAGCAGTCTGGTCATTAAGTCTGAAGGTGGAGGGTAATACATTAGGGCGTCTTTTGGAATTAACAAAGTTATAAAATCTTTTGGGGTTCTTATAAAATTCAACCTTACAGCGAACGATATAATTATTGTAGCATTGAGTGTTTAAAAGACAAAATTGAGATTTGGCTATACAGTAATTTGCATAGTCAAGACGCGAACCAGTTTTTTTAAATCTTTTAAAATATCTCAATTTAATGTTACGGAGATTAGAGAGCCTACGTGTGAACCAGACTGGCGCGCTGGAGACGGTAGAGACATTCACATAAGGAACGCATTTATCAATTAGAGAATTAAGAGCAGAGTAGAAAAACTTCACTGCACGATCTATATCGCAGCACTCAAATAGAAATGACCAATCAAAAGAGAAAATAAGGCTATTAAGAAGATTGAAATTTGTTTTACGAAAACATCTACGACGAGAATTGGCGATGTTATTAAATGAATTAGTAACGGAATTGGTAAGTTCAATGGTAGGGTGATAGGGATCTTCAGGCTTTACTAGGGGCTGTGTTCGGGATACAGCACTAACAGTGGGATAAGAGACAAAAACAAGATCAAGGATTCTTTTAGAAGAAGTTAAGGAAAGAATTCAACTGATATAGCGGACATTCAAGTAGGCTATTAAGAAAAACATGTTAAGATGAAGGAATTAAGAAAGATAGATTATCATCAACAAGCCAAGAAATATTAGGCAAGTTGAAATCACCTAAAACTATGAGGGAATCACGATCTTTAAGACGATTAAAAATAGTTTGCAAAGCATCATCATTTGCATATAGGTCGTTAGCACAGATTCGAGTTAACAGCAACGAGTACTCCACCGCCACGACGACCAACACGATCAAACCTATAAGAAATAAAGTTATTAGAAAGAATTTCATTATCCAAAACAGAGGAGTTAAGCCAAGTTTCAGAGAAAGCTAATATGTCAGCCGAAAAGGTTTGGCTATCACAGAACAGGTTCGAGAGCTTGGTAAGAAGTCCTCTTACATTTTGATAATGAATGCAAAGACTAGACGTTATTAGTTTTTTGAAGCAGAAGATAAATTAGGAAGGTGGACAGGCAACGGACGGGAGCGCTTATTGGGCGCAAACTCGTGTACAACTAGGCCCTCTGGCCAGAAATTAGTGTCAACCATAGCTGAGAAATACTCATTGGGTACTGTAATTTTAAAAGAGATTTCGCGAGGCCTAGAAAACCTTAACTTTTGAATTAAAACTTTAGCAGGGCATATATTACTAATGTAAGCTGCCACAGACGACTCAGAAGTATCAGGAGCAAGCGTAAGGGATAGAATGAGGTACACCAGGGCTTGTAATGGGTACTTCAATCTGAAAAGAAGAGCATAAAGAGGGACAAGAAGATGGTGTAGGCGAAAGTAAAATGGGAGACGATGTAATAGAGAGTGTTGGCGACTGCTTGCGAGGCAATTTAAGGGTACATTTCTTGGGCGACTTCTCAGAAGGTGGAACAAACTTGAATTGCGACAATAAAAGTACGCTAGAGTCACACTCGTTAGACAGCTGTTTGGCCAGTTTGTTTAAAGAAAGAAACTTTAAACGAAGATCCCTATACATACGGTTAAAATCAAGCTGCTTAAGCCAAGCTCAGGCTTAGACACAGACAAACCAGAAAATTTGTGTAGTTGCGGCCATTGAGGCCAGCACATTTTAAGTGAATAAGATTATCGCAAGGCCAACAAGATATTGCTCTATACTGATCATCAAAACGATCAGAATGCTTGCAAGTAGGTAGACAACAAGCCATTATAAAGCCAAAAGAAACACAAGGCAAAAAAAAAAAAAAAAAATGTATATATATAAGAATAAATAGAAAAATTTAAATACACAGCACAAAGATAATTATCGATAAGAAATTAATAATGATATAAAAAGAAGTTAATGATACAAGTTAATGTTTTGACCTGTCGTTTCTATAGGAGCTATATGATATAGTCACCCGATCTTAATTTAGCACAGTCATTAATTGCTACATATGTTAAACCGAGAAATTTGCCTATTATTATTTTTATTTGTGTTGTCTCAGCTTTAGACAGCTTTTACAACGAATTTGCACATTAGTTTTATATGTATTTTGTGTTTATAATATTTAATATAAATTATAAGCCAGAGGGCCGGGACTAACTTCGACCGCGTCAAAGTTTGTATACCCTTGCAACTTTTTTGGTAACTCTTTCCTTACCTATAGCCATCAAAGTGGAAAAAAGTTTTCAAAAGAATGGCCTACAATCTTAGCAGAGAAAATAAATAAGATATTGATCAAAGTCACTGTTTTCCACCGATCGTTCCTATAGGAGCTATATGATATAGTAACCCGATATTTATCAAATTCGGCACAGTCATTAACAGATATATTAAACTAACAAATGTTTAATTTGAAAGCAATCGCGTTAAAAGTAACGAAGTTATTGACAAAAGTCACTGTTTTCGAGCGATCGTGCCTATAGTGTGGTAGTGTGGTAGTGGTCCGATCCAGCTGAATCCGAGATATACAATGTGTCGGTAAGGAGTGTCGCTTGTCGGTGTAGAATCTATTTATTTATTTATTTACGTCAACTAACACAGGAGTCGACGAAAAAGCTTAAGCTAAAGACAGATAGTAATTAATTGAAAAAGATAGCTTAGCTATATACACAACTAAACATCCCCGACCCGATTGAGGTGTTTTATTTGCATAAGGTGCCAGCTATGCCCCAAGTCACAGCCAATGTGGTCAGGGATGAGTTGCAGACAATCCAAGTCCAGAATATTATTATTGGTTTCACTGTAGATGATTAAAAAGTATAGCGCGAAGAGAAGTGACAGAAAGATGAGGAGAAATTAGGTGAGAAAGGAGGTTGTTAAAAGATTGGCAAAGAACACGAAAAGGTTCATGAAGAGAGTAGTTAGTCAGACATCTACTAAGGTGAATAGGAAAAAAGTTTCTGGTCCGACGTGAGGGAACACAAAAATATAGCGTATCTAGTAAATTAGTAGAAGTGACTTCGCCGTTGACTAGTTTATGGAGAAAGAGAATGCCAAAAACAAGCCTACGGTTGTAAAGTGAAGGAAGATTAATAGGAAGTCTGCTAGAATAAGAAGGTAGGCGAAGACTCGGGTCCCAATTAAGACCGCGTAACGCAAACTTAAGGAATTGCTTCTGTACCGATTCAATACTACGCTGGTGAACATCATATTGCGGATTCCACACTGGCGAGCAATATTCTAGAGTAGGGCGAACTAACGAAGTGTATAAAACCTTTGTTACATAGGGATCATCAAATTCTTTGGCCCAACGTTTAATGAAGCCAAGAAGGCTGCATGCTCTATTGACAATAGAAGAAATATGAACATTAAATGAAAGTTTTGGGTCAAACATAACGTGTAAGTCTTTGAACGATGGTACACAATCTAACAGAACAGACTTAACAGAGTAATGAGCTAGGAACGGAGACAAACAACTGAAAGTCATAAAAGAGCACTTAGAGGCATTAAGGTGTAATTTATTAACGTGGCACCAATCACAGAATCATCAATCACCAATCTGATTGCAAGTACAGTTGGAAAGAACGATCATTATAGGAATAACAAATCTTGACGTCTTCCGCAAACATGACCACGCGTGAATGAGCCAAGGCCAAAGGCAAATCATTTATAAACAGTGTAAATAACAGGGGGCCCAGATGACTGCCTTGGGGTACACCTGACGTAACTCGAACAGTTTTAGATATCGAGGAACGAAAAGACACCTTTTGGGATCTGCCAATAAGATACGACTTTAACCAAGCCAATAGTTTCATCAGTTTGACACTTTTTACGGAAGCCATGGTGTACAAGGGTAGTCAATTCTAAAAGGTTGGTAAGCGACGACGACCTTTCATGAAGCCATGCTGACAAGGAGAAATAGTGGATCTGGATAGGTGTTGAAGGGAAGACGTAATAATTTTCTCAAACAGCCTTGGTATTGCCGAAAGTTTGGCAATGCCACGGTAGTTAGAAACATCCGATTTGTGCTACCCTTTTTAAAAAGCGGAATAATAAAAGACTCTTTCCAAATATCGGGAAAGGTACAAGACTCACTCGATATAAAAAATAACCGAGATAAAGGCTTACAATTAGATAGGGAATTCGAACACATTTTAAGGATGCAACTAGGTATATTATCAGGACCGGGAACGAAGGAAGACGTCATAGATGACAAGCTAGAGATAATACAGTCTTCAGTAATACTAGGAAAAAACATACAATTTAAATGTGGGATTGAAAAGGGATAGGGTGTGGGTTCCGAAACAGTAGTAGAATAAGTCGACTGAAAGAATTTATCAAACAGATCTGCAATATCTGAATCATTATTAGCAGTCTGGTCATTAAGTCTGAAGGTGGAGGGTAATACATTAGGGCGTCTTTTGGAATTAACAAAGTTATAAAATCTTTTGGGGTTCTTATAAAATTCAACCTTACAGCGAACGATATAATTATTGTAGCATTGAGTGTTTAAAAGACAAAATTGAGATTTGGCTATACAGTAATTTGCATAGTCAAGACGCGAACCAGTTTTTTTAAATCTTTTAAAATATCTCGATTTAATGTTACGGAGATTAGAGAGCCTACGTGTGAACCAGACTGGCGCGCTGGAGACGGTAGAGACATTCACATAAGGAACGCATTTATCAATTAGAGAATTAAGAGTAGAGTAGAAAAACTTCACTGCAGAATCTATATCGCAGCACTCAAATAGAAATGACCAATCAAAAGAGAAAATAAGGCTATTAAGAAGATTGAAACTTGTTTTAATGAATTTGAATTTGCGATATTATTAAATGAATTAGTAACGGAATTGTAAGAAATGGTAAGTTCAATGGTAGGGTGATAGGGATCTTCAGGCTGTGTTCGGGATACAGCACTAACAGTGGGATCAGAAACAAAAACAAGATCAAGGATTCTTTTAGAAGAAGTTAAGGAAAGAATTCAACTGATATAGCGGACATTCAAGTAGGCTATTAAGAAAAACATGTTAAGATGAAGGAATTAAGAAAGATAGATTATCATCAACAAGCCAAGAAATATTAGGCAAGTTGAAATCACCTAAAACTATGAGGGAATCACGATCTTTAAGACGATTAAAAATAGTTTGCAAAGCATCAGCATGGTGCATGTAGGTCATGATATCAGAAGCTGGAGGAATATGTGAACAAGAAATATATAAGCTAAAGTTGGAACATGTAACTTCGATGAAAATAAACTCAACACCTAAGGGCAGATCAGTCGGCACAACACTTGAACACAGATTCGAGTTAACAGCAATGAGTACTCCACCGCCACGACGACCAACACGATCAAGCCTATAAGAAATAAAGTTATTAGAAAGAATTTCATTATCCAAAACAGAGGAGTTAAGCCAAGTTTCAGAGAAAGCTAATATGTCAGCCGAAAAGGTTTGGCTATCACAGAACAGGTTCGAGAGCTTGGTAAGAAGTCCTCTTACATTTTGATAATGAATGCAAAGACTAGACGTTATTAGTTTTTTGAAGCAGAAGATAAATTAGGAAGGTGGACAGGCAACGGACGGGAGCGCTTATTGGGCGCAAACTCGTGTACAACTAGGCCCTTAGCAGGGCATATATTGCCAATGTAAGCTGCCACGGACGACTCAGAAGTATCTGGAGCAAGCCTAGAGATAAATAATTGTTTGCGATGAGGCATTACAGTTAGTGGAGGCGGAGGAGCATTGGGATCCGCAAGTGATTGAGAGCCAGCATGATCCTGTGATTGAGCAGAGTTCCCGTGAGGGATAGATTGGATACACCAGGGCTTGCAATGGGTACTTCAATCTGAAAAGAAGAGCATAAAGAGGGACAAGAAGATGGTGTAGGCGAAAGTAAAATGGGAGACGATGTAATAGAGAGTGCTGGCGACTGCTTACGAGGTAACTCAAGGTTACATTTCTTGGGCGACTTCTCAGAAAATTTGTCGTAGTCGCGGCCATTGAGGCCAGCACATTTTAAGTGAATAAGAAGCCAAACGAAACACAAGGCAAACAAAAAATAAAAAAAAAAAATTTATATATATAAGAATATATAGAAAAATTTAAATACACAGCACAAAGATAATTATCGATAAAAAATCAATAATTACAAAGAAAACAAAGAGACAGCTAGAGTGCACAGCACAAGAGAGAGTGCAAGAACAGTTATAAGCCGAGACACAAGGGTGTCAAGCAAACAAGAAAGTGAAAGCGTAAACAAACTAAGCACAATTCAAAATTGAGAGAAAACAATAAATATTAATAAAAACTCAGGAGCTATGCAAAAACACGACCGTCACGTCAGAGAGCAGAAGCTTTTATGCTTTTTTTATTCTATCCTAGAACAAGAGCTAATATCGCGAAGTCGAAGTCTGTAAATCACTTTTGGTACTTTGACAAAACTCCATATGAATCTTCATATTGCAAAGTAGCGTAATATTCTCGTGCCAGGCGTCCTTAAAGTAGTCCTGTTTGGCGGTGCAGGGTCTAAACACTATGTACGTCGCCCAAACGACACGCTAAAACAGTTAAGCAATCGGGCATGATTTGGACTTGTTTCTCATATAAAGGACTTGGTCCACTGTATAAGATTCATGTAAATATGAATCGAAATATCTACGTTGACATCATAAAAAAGGTTAAGCTCTCCTATATCATATGGAATATGCCCATAAAATGGACATACCACCGGTCTAACGACCCAAAACCTAGCAGCAAGCTCAAAAAATTTGTTTTCAATTCGAAAGAATCGATGTAATGCCAGGGCCATCTCAGACGTCGGATTGGAGTCATCGGACTGGAGTCGGTGCGGTGCAGGTGCCAACCGGCTTTTGCCAATAATTGGTTCAGGACTAAGTATTAAGTCCTTAGAACCAAAGGTGACCTGAATTTAAAGTTTTAATTAATTTGGAATCGACAGATTTTAATTCTTAGTTGTTACTGCTATTTTAATGAACAGCTGAAAATGCCCTTCCTTCAGTGTCTTGCTAGTTTCTGAAAATGGGGGACTCGTTGTTCAGTCCAAAATAGTACTAACATAATTATATATAAATATGGATTATGAATTTATAAAAGATTGGTGCATTTATGGTCTTTTTAATAGGATTTGGTACGATGAAAGAGAACAACTAACTGAAACAGAAAATTAGTGTGTCCAGACTATGTACAAGTACACTTGTGTTTGGTGATGTGTTCAAACCGGAAGCATTTGTTGCAACGGAGTGGGGCAGGTATATAAATGCGAACCTTCACCAGTTCATTCCCAATTTTAATATTTTCGGGTGTTGTGTGTAAGGCAAATGTAAGAATGATCAATCCAGTTTTTTCCAGTTCGTTGTTAACATTTCTCGTTATTTTCTTCGCTGTAACGATGTCTTGAGCTTTTAGTTCTTCTTCGATGACATCTTCAAGTAGGCCGCGGAGATCATTTGAGTAAATAACACCTTTGCAGACATTGAGGGTAGAATGTTCACAAAGTATAATCGGAAAAGGTCACAGCAATTGTAATTTCAGCAACTTTAGAGCTTGTATACCATTTTTATACCATACACCCATAGCCTTGTCTTGAGCTTTTAGTTCTTCTTCGATGACATCTTCAAGTAGGCCGCGGAGATCATTTGAGTAAATAACACCTTTGCAGACATTGAGGGTAGAATGTTCACAAAGTATAATCGGAAAAGGTCACAGCAATTGTAATTTCAGCAACTTTAGAGCTTGTATACCATTTTTATACCATACACCCATAGGGTGAAATGGTAGATTAAAGTCGCCAAAATGTATGTACAGGCAGAAGGAAGCATCTCCGACCCCACAAAGTATATATATTCTTGATCAGGATCAACAACCGAGTCGATCTAGACATGTCCGTCTGTCCGTCCGTCCGTCCGTATGAACACCTAGATCTCGGAGACTATAAGAGCTAGAGCCACCAAATTTGGTATGTAGACTCGTGTGGTATGTAAATATATAGAGTTCATTGGAATTTTGGCCACGCCCCCTTACGCCCACAGAATTTACATAAAACTGTTTTTCTTAAAAAGTATAGCAGATAGAGACATCAAATTTGGGTTATATACTCGTTTAGTTAGCGCGCAGAAAATAATTGTTCCAACTTTTTGCCACGCCCCCTTCCGCTCCCGGAATTTACATAAAACAGATTTTCTCAAAAACTGTAAAAGCTACCGACATTAAATTTTGTATGTATGTAAGCTAGCTTAATAGACGCGCAGATATTGACTATTTATAAAAATTTTGCCACGCCCATTTCCGCCCCCGCAAATTAAACAGAACTGATTTTCTCCAAAACTAACAAAGCTAACGAGCAAAATAACTTTCCGTACACACGTCTTGTCTCTTCAAAAGTCAGCTTGGAACTGTAGGTATGTACTATACCAAACCAATCCGTGTCATAATGAAACTATCATTAAATATTTTAAACCAAGGTCTACCTAGTTCGTTTTAGTTAATAAGCCTTAAGGTTTTCATCTGAAAAATATGCGGCAAGGTTCCCTATATCACATAGATATGATTAGTCGAAAATTGAGTACTAGATCAAAAACTGCGGTACCAATTCGGTAAATTTTTATACTATTCATATTCTAGGGGCCGGAAAAGTTCCGTAAAGCTTGGACGATTATATCATGTAACTTTGATAACAACGATCGACACGATAAATTGTTTAGAAAACCTAGTTGGTTTCGATACGATTATGTAATTAACAAATGCACAAAACAAGCTACATTTCTCATAAATCTGATCAAATGCGGATGTGATAAAACAATCACTAAATCATTTGAAAACCAGAGATATAGAACCCTCGCAGTATATAGAAGCCACAATTGATAATTTCAGATCTGTACCCCAATGATGTTTGTGTCCTGGTGTCACTCACCACCGGGTAAGCATAGGGAAGGCACACACTCATTAAGAGCTTGGCGTGGGCTGTAAATGTGTGTGCGTAAAGACGAGAAGAGTGTAAAGATCATATGGATCACCCTATTATATTATTTGTGTGATTTTAAGTGAATATCAAAGCATTTCTTTTCGTGTTGAGTTCTCTTTATTCAATATTCTTAATTCTGTAACAATTGTCTTGTACAGCTAAAGACCGCGTATCTACGCTGCCAGTGACGCCGGCAGAGGAGCGGTCTGCTTATGTATAAATGTTTACATATTTATGTATAAGGCTGGCGAAGAGTCGCCGCAAGGGGGAGAGGACCTATCATGTTCACTTGGTGACAGAGCCATCGTGCGTGTTAAACATGCCGACTCAGCACTGTCCAGTCCTATGAACTTATGTGTGGTCTTGTTACCAAAAATGCATGGTACTTAAATTTGAATGGTTGTATATAAATATTGTGACTAAGTGCTAGTATTGGATATGTGAACATGCTACAGCATGTTTTTTCATTACATCGCTTCTTAGCGTTCAAATTCATTTGCTTATTCATTTTGCCATCAGACAAAACAAAATAGATCACGGGGAACACAAAGTTGCTGCAAAAAACAAAGGCAAAAGAGTAATTTGATTAACATTGTGTGTTTTTATACCCTTGCAAAAAGGGTATATTCATTTTCAGAAGTCAGAAGTGTGCAACGCATAGAAGGCAGCATCTCCGACCATATAAAGTATATATACTCTTAATGAGCATGACGAGGCGAGTTCAAACAGGCATGTCCATCTGTCCATCCGTCCGTCCGTCTAGATCAACGCGAACTCCTCCTAGACCGTTAAAGCTAAAGATTTGAAATTTTAAATGTAGGCTTGTATATACTGCAGGCGTTGTATATCTCGGATTCAGCCGGATCGGATCACTATATTATATAGCTCCCACAAATCGCAAAGTCACAAACAGTGACTTTTCTTAATAACTTCGTTATTTTCTGAGCTATTGTCGTGAAATTGAATATTGGTGAGTTTCATATAAACGACTATGCCAAATTTGATCAAGATCGGGTGACTATATCATATAGCTCCCATAGGAACGATCTTTCGAAAACAGTGACTTTTGTCAATAACTTCGTTACTTTGTTAGTTACATTTGTTAGTTTAATATATCTGTTAATGACTGTGTTAAACATAATTAAAATCGGGTGACTATGTGATATAGTCAAGCTTTTACAGGAACAGTGGTTGGGAAACATTCACTTTGATCAATAAATTCGTTTTTTGCTAATCTAAGATTGTACGCCTTTCTTTCACAAACATTAGCCTTTTTAATTGTTGATTTTTTGCGACCTTTTATTGTTAGTTGTATGTTTTGCCGGCTCGAGGTCAAATTTTTTGGGTGAATAAAACAAAATAATAATAGTTTGTTATTTCTTTCCGATATATTTCGACCACTCATCGGTGGTCGTCTCCAGGGCAACTATAAAAACATTTAATTGTGATTAATTTTAACATAACATAATTTAACAACAAGAAACACCTACTTATTTTTATTTTTACACGTCCGCACACTGTGACGTGGAGCTACACACTGACTTGTCCCTAATAAATGCCTGTATAAATGCGCGCAGTTGTCTGTATCTACCTTATAATTAAGTCTTATATTTGTCGGGGTTTTTATTATGTGCAACATCTCTAAAATATAACGTTTGTTGTAATGTTGTTGTTGGTCTATTATGTATGCTGCGTCAAAATTTAGTGAATGCCCACTGGCGTCACAGTGGGCCATAAGTGTCGTTTTTGTACATTGGAGTGTTGACGAAGTTTGTAGTCAGATCTATGTTGTGATATTCTAGTTTTTAGCCTCGATTTGGTTGTCCCTATATATATTTTATCACAGTTTTCTTCATTGGTCCCGTTACATGGTATTTTATAAACTACGTTGCTCTTGTCCATTGTTGAAAGTTGAAAGTTGAAAACATTAAGCGAAAGAATATTGTTTTAATTACGGTTCCAGTGAGCAGAAAGTTATCAGCGGTTCGTAAAATAAATATAGGAAAACGGGGCAAGTCGGTGTCGCTGAATGCCGTAAAATTTGACTGTTTGATCGATACGGGCTCAGATGTCATTATTGTATCTTTGTATAATGATCTAGATAAGGTCTAATAAATACATATGCACACAAGCAATAATGAATCAAGAAAATTTCGAATAAATGATTAAATAACAAACAAACAAAAAATGACCCCTCTTGACAGGTACTTTAGAAAGTTAAACAACAGGCACCCTAGCATAGTCCAAGATTTAATTGAAGTCTTTAGAAGCGAGGGAAGTAACTCACCTCAACGCTCTGTAAACTTGGTACAAATTAGGTTAACTTACCTTGACATAACGGGAGAAGATTTCCCAGTTCCCATCTCACAGTATCATATGTATGCTGCTTTTCCAACGCAGCAGGCTCATATCGTTTCTACCTAATGGAGGAACCACGGCAGTAAGCAAAACGAAAAAAAAACCTTTTTTTTTCCTATTAAAAAAAATAAAATATACATCCATCTTAATAAGCCTAACCAGTTAGTGTAGAATATGGATGAAATAGAATTGCAAAAACTGCAAAAATATCTACGTTTCCTTGATTTCCTGGTGATGTAAATTACAAATACAAGGAAATAAGGTATTGGATAGCCAACAACTACAAATTTCAAAAAAATATTGTAGATCTTATGGAAACATCCATAAAAGTAGCTTATAGTAGATTGTCAGTTAAGACTCCTTTACGAAAAGACGTGCCCGGATGGGTCTACGAACTTTTCAAGGACTCGATCGCATTGATAGACATAGCAGAATCTAGTTTAGAAACAATAGACTTAGCAGATTCAGATGTAGAAATAATAGATATAGAAAAGTAAAATAAACATACTTTTGACTCTGCGTAATGATATAGATATATCATGAGAGCATGATCAAAAGTTAAACATTACTTAATAAATAATCTTTAAGCAAGGAATGTGAAGAAATTTTTCTCCATATCCAAAGCGTAAAGAAAAAATATATAGGTCGAGTCAATGACCTTGACAAAGTAGAGATTTTCCCATTATGACAGAGTGGGAACATATTTCAAAAGGAGCTCGTGAAATCAAACAAGAAATGCACAAGTCAATCAAGTGCCTCTCCCAGTATAGAAATACCTCAGAGGGCACTTTAGAAAAGCACACAAAAATCATAAAAACCGATTTAGAAAAAATAAAGCTTCTTTAAAAGACCCATTACAACAGCCTTTCTAAATACTATCAAACAGCAGCTCTAACCTTCTACAATGATTGCAAAGAAAAAGCTACATTGGCACTAAAGCGACATCAGATAACATTCAAAGAAGTTTTTGATTTAAACTCCAGTATAAGTTTACTTAGTACAGTGGTAAAATTCATAAACACAGCCACCAGGCTTCTACCATTCTTTGATGGTGACATCAAAAATCTACCGGGTTTCCTTGGAGCGGTTCGTGTACTTAACACCATAAAAGAAACGCACGAAGCAATAGCAATCGAAATTATAAAATCCAAATTAAAAGGTCAAGCGGGTAATACCCTGAACTCTTAAACAATGATTGATGAAGTAATACAAAAACCGTCAACAATCTTTAAGGGTGAATCAGTAGATCTTTTAAACCCCAATAACTGTGTTTCATACACAAAAGAGATTACTGAACAAGCCGTAAAATACACCACCAAAGTGGCAATAAATGCTATGGTAAGTCATACCAAAAGTCAAAGAGTCCAGCTATTAATCGAATCAGGAAACTTTGATTCGGCTAAAAAAGCCATCGCTAGATTCACCACTCTTTTAGTAGAGTCGGGCTCCACGGAAAATTTCCAGAATAATACCGTTTTTTATGCCGTTTTTTTTTTAAGAGGCGGCCGTGGAAGCGGTTATAACAATTACAGACAGAACCCAATACAGGTGCAGATATTTCAATTATAAAAGAAAATACTGATGTCTTTCACGACATCCATACAAATAAAATTATAGATATTCGAGGCATAGGAGAAGGGATAATAAAATCCAGCATCAAATAAAAACAATACTTGCACATTTGGCTCGATGGCATTTTGCAGAGTCAACTTGGAAAATTGCATACTAATTCTACGAGTTTTTGGTACCGGCAATAGAAGAGTGCTGCTGTCACCTTTTCCAAACACGAAATTACTAAAAAAATATTTAAAAAATTTTGTCTTTTTTTAGTTAACAAAAGTGTATAAGGACTTCGGAATTCTCGATTGACTTGGCCGGGAAATTCGTCCGACTTAAACCCTATTGGCCACTTATGGCTCGAAATGACACCAAAAGTGGCAGACCAGAAACCACAAAATAAGTTGCAGCTGATTTCGTCCTTGGAAAATGTTTGGGACAACGTTATTACCGAGGATACTCTGCAAGTCCTTGTTGATTCAATGCCGTCGTGAATAATGGCTGTTATACAGGCTAAAGGGGGCGTGACAACCTATTAGTATTTTTTTTATTTTCATTTAACATTACTTTTAAAAAAATGAAATGAGTTATAAATCTTACTTCGGAGATGAGCCCACAAGAAATTTTTTCCGCTAACCATTGAATTTTGGTCAATTTTGCTGTTTTTTTGTTTGGGGCAAAAATCAAGGATATCAATAGTATAGAAATAAATATTTTACTCCATAACGTCTTTTTCCTAGTAAATTATCTTATTGTTAATAAAGAAACCTTATTCTCTTATTTTTATCTGAACGATTCCAAAACCAGAGGGCCGGGGCTAACTTCGACCGCGTCAAAGTTTTTATACCCTTGCAACTTTTATGGTAACTCTTTCCTTACCTATAGCCATCAAAGTGGAAAAATGTTTAAGCTAAAAAGGCTAATGTTTGCGAAAGAACGGCCAACAATCTTAGCATAGGAAAAAACTAAGATATTGATCAAAGTCACTGTTTTCCACCGATCGTTCCTATGGGAGCTATATGATATAGTAACCCGATCTTTACCAAATTCGGCACAGTCATTAACAGATATACTAAACTAACAAATGTTTAATTTGAAAACAATCGCGTCAAAAGTGACGTGAAGTTATTGACAAAAGTCACTGTTTTCGAAAGATCGTTCCTAAGGGAGCTATATGATATAGACACCCGATCTTGATCAAATTTGGCACAGTCGTTTATATGTGTAATTAATATTACATATAAATACTAAATTTCATGACAATAGCTCAGAAAATAACGAAGTTATTAAGAAAAGTCACAGTTCGTGACTTTGCCATTTTTATGGGAGCTATATGATATAGTGATCCGATCCGGCTGAATCCGAGATATACAACGCCTGCAGTATATACAAGCCTACATGCAATTTCAGCTCTGTAGCTCCAACGGTCTAGGAGGAGTTTGCGTTGATCCAGACGGACGGACAGACGGACGGACGGACGGACGGACATGGCTATATGAACTCGTCTCGTCATGCTGATCAAGAATATATATACTTTATATGGTCGGAAATGCTTCCTTCTATGCGTTGCACACTTCTGACCAAAATTAATATACCCTTTTTGCAAGGGTATAAAAACATGAAATTTTCAAGTGGTGCGGTTTTCATGACCGCCAGTGTATATACCCTTTTTGCAAGGGTATAATTATCGATGTCCGCGTAGCCAAATAAAAGAAATCCAGCGTCAAGTTGGAAAGTTAATTGAACAAAATATTGTTGAACCGTCTGTATCACCATATAATAGCCCGCTTTTATTAGTCCCGAAGAAAGCTCTTCCGGGCTCTAAAGAGAAAAAATGGCGATTAGTAATTGACTATCGCCAAATAAATAAGAAATTGCTGTCAGATAAATTCCCACTCCCCAGAATTGATGATATTCTTGATCAATTGGGTCGAACTAAATATTTTTCCTGCCTTGATTTAATGTCAGGTTTCCACCAAATTGAACTTGAGGAAAACTCAAGAAATATTACGTCTTTTTCAACAAGCAATGGTTCATATCGCTTCACGCGATTACCATTTGGTTTAAAAATAGCGCCTAATTCATTTCAGAGAATGATGACAATAGCATTCCCAGGCTTTGAGCCCTCGCAAGCTTTCCTTTTATATGGATGATTTAATCGTTATTGGTTGTTCTGACCAATATATGATTAAAAATTTAACAGCTGTTTCCAAACTCTGTAAAAAAAATAATCTCAAATAACATCCAGAAAAATGTTCATTTTTTATGCACGAAGTGACATTTTTAGGTCACAGGTACACAGATAAAGGAATCTTACCAGATGACAAAAAATGACAAAAAAAGGTCACAGGTGCAGAGATAAAGGAATCTTACCAGATGACAAAAAATTTGACGTCATCAATAATTATCCAGTCCCTACGGACGCAGACGCGCTAGAAGATTCATTGCATTTTGCAATTACTATAGACGTTTTATAAAAAACTTCGCCGAATATTCACGGCACATAAAGAGATTATGTAAAAAGAAGCATTCCAAATTTATTACAGTACCCAGATTTTAGCAAAGAATTTTGCATAATCACGGATGCAAGCAAACACGCATGTGGAGCAGTTTTAACTCAAAACTATAATGGACTCCAACTCCCAGTTGCATATGCATCACAAGAATTCACTAAAGGTAAAAGCCATAAGAGTACTACAGAACAAGAATTAGCAGCAATACATTGGGCAATAACACATTTTCGACCACATATTTATGGCAAACACTTTACAGTTAAAACTGATCACAGACCTTTAACATATTTATTTTCTATGGTTAATCCTAGTTCTAAATTAACACGCATGCGACTAGAATTAGAAGAGTATGATTTTACGGTAGAGTATCTGAGAGGTAAAAATAACTTTGTGGCAGACGCCCTATCAAGGATAACAATATCCGATCTGACGAAGTTCGAAAAGTAGTGACCTTGCGAATAACTGATTCATTGACCACATTCAAACATGGCAAGAAAGTTATAGCAAGAATTGGCATTTGGGATATGTATACCAATGGAATTCTCAACTTAGGTCAGTTTTTTCAAAGGCTCGAAGAAGAAGCTGGTATACTTAGTATCAGCCAAGTCAAAGTGGCACCGAGCCGAAAAGATCTTTGAAACATTTTCAATAGAATCTTTTAAAGAAATGGGCAATAAAATTTTACAATTTTCAAGAATAGCGCTACTCAAGCCGGTGACCCTCATCCAAAACGATGAAGAAAAAGAAGCTACATTGTCTACATTCCAAGAAGATCCAATTCAAGGAGGTCATACAGGCATAAATAAAAAAATTGCAAAAATAAAGAGACGATATTATTGGAAAAACATGACTAAATATGTAAAAAAGTACATTACTAAATGTCCAAAATGCCTGACGTCGAAAACGACGAAACATACAAGATCACGTATGATTATAACCGAAACTCCACAATATGCTTTTGACAGAGTGATAGTAGACACAATTGGTCCACTACCACGTTAGGAAAATGGGAATGAATACGCAATCACATTAATATGTGACCTGACAAAGTATTTAGTAGCAATTCCTGTTGCAAACAAAAGATATAAAAATTCCATTATAAATGACTTGTGCAATTATTTAAAAATAGACAACATAACGTCTACAGCACACCACCACCAGACATTAGGTACCGTTGAAATAAGTCATAGGATATTTCAGTAGATAAAACTGATTGGGACATATGTTTACAGTATTTCGTGTATTGTTTTAATACAACACCATCAGTAACACATAATTATTGTCCATATGAACTAGTATTTGGTAGACAAAGTAACCTACCAATACAACTTAATAGCGTTAATACTATAGATCCAATATATAATATAGAAGACTATTCTAAGGAAGTTAAGTTTAGATTAGAAAACGCGTATAAAAGAGCTAGAATACTTTAAGAAAACAATAAAATTAAGCAAAAAGAAATAAATGATTAAAAAGTATCAGATTTTAAAATAGAAATAGGAGACAAGATTTTCTTAAAAAACGAAACTGGTCATAAATTAGAAACTTCTTATATAGGACCATTTGAGGTCATTAGTCTAGAGAAAAATAATAATGTAATTATAAAGAATAGGAAAAATAGAGAACAAAAAGTTCATAGGGATAGACTAGAACAAGTTGTCATACGCCCAACTATAAAGTAAGAGTAACACCTCATAACATAACGACACTTTGTGTTGCTATGTTTATAAAATAACAAATATACATAAGTGCAGTAATAGGATCGGCCACTTATGCGGACTGGCCGCAGCGTAAGAACGCTACCGTAAGCACTTCTTGAGTATGAACCATTCAGTATGAACTCATTATGTACTTTAGGCTAAGTCCATTATTAAATAAAGAGAGACGATTCAGTCTGAATCCGTCAACACCGAGTGCAACAAGCAAATCTTTTTAATTTCTACAAGAGCTCCTTTCTAAAATACTCAGGTAAAATTGATTTAAAGGAAATGTGCTTAATGCTTTGCGGCCTACGCAAAAGCAAAAAGCTTTTTCGAGACAGAGGACAGAGGTCGACGTAGATCAACTAAAGGCTCAGCAAAAATTTTTGGTTGTTGAGAGCAACACTCCTCTAACCTATTGTCTTAAAAATTGTACTAGATGGCGCAAAAATCCCATTCAATCAGTCACCAAGTCGTTTGTCAGCACCAGACGTAGAAATCAAGTTGATGAGTGGATTTGTGTACTTTACAGGAAGTTAAACAGTATGGTCTTGGAAGATTGTTTTCCAGTTCCGAAAAACAGCTGACAATAAGGATCCAAGTACATATCCTTGTTTTGGCAAACCTACAGCTGTTCGACTAGGTGTTAAGTGCTACAGGTGTGGAAATTTTGCCACATTGCTTCTTTTTGTACAAAGGTTGCAACCACGTCCAATGGCAACGACGAGAAGCAAGTAAATGTTTGTGCTGTACTGGAGCCCTAAGTAATTATACGTCAAAATGGTGACGCATATACCATACGGTATAAAAATAGCCTCGAATTCATATCAACGAATGATGACTTTAGCTTTCTCCGGACTTCAACCGTCCCAAGCCTTTTTATACATGGATGATTTAATTGTATTAGGCTGTTCTGAAAAACATTTGTTCAAAAATTTGAGTGATGTTTTCGACATATGCCGAAAATATAATCTAAAACTACATCCAGACACAAATATACATTTTTCAGCCATGAAGTAACTTACTTAGGTCACAAGTGTACAGACAAAGGTATTCTTCCAACTCCAAAAGATCCAAATGAAGTAAAGAGATTTGTTGCATTTTGTAACTATTATAGACGTTTTGTACCAAACTTTGCCCAATACGGACGCGTATTTACATTGACAAATTTATGTAAAAAGAATGTCAAATTAATTTGGACTGATGAATGTGCTTTTGCATTTCAGCATCTAAAAACAGCACTAATAACAGATTTCAATAGAGAATTTTGCATCACGACCGATGCTAGTAAATTCGCTTGTGGAGCAATGCTCAGTCCAGAATACGACAATCAACAATTACCAATAGCATTTACAACAATTTTTCAGTAAAAAGTGACCATCGTCCACTATCATACCTATTTTCTATGAAAACCCATAATGAAAACTAATTTAGAGGAATATGACTTCACTGTAGAGTATCTGATGGGAAAAGAAAACTACGCAGCCAATGCATTGTCTCGTTAAAATTTCAATAATATAAAATCAATCCAGCATCAAGCTCAAATTATACTACGAGTAACCACACGATTACATAGTAAAGAACAAAGGAAGCACCCAGTTTCGACTGGCATAAATAATAATCCGTCACATATTAAAGAGCTATCACTGAGACGACTCAGTCAAAAGAAGTCAATAAACGTGCTCGAATTCAAAATTCGATAAAAAAAATAATTCTGGGAAAGAAACTAATTTACACGTTTGACAATGCTATAAATGAAAGAATCGATTTAGATAATTTTTTTCCACAGCTTAAAAAAGTAGCTGATAGCACTGGTCTGAGAAGATCGCTAGACGACAATTTATTTAACAGCTGCAGCATTCAAAATTAAAAGATCCAAAATAAAAAATTTAAGTATAGCCCTCACTCCCAGATTGAAAACCATTATTTATGACGACGAAAAGCTTGCAATAATGCGTAAATATCACGATGATTCCAATTGGGCCGGCCACCCAGGAATGTCGCGATTCTTAGCAAAATTACAAAATCATGTCCGCTGGAAAAATATACGCAAGGATATTGTTCAATATGTAAAAAATTGCAAACATTGACAGCCAAATAATTCACAACGACACACAAAGCAACCTATGGTTATAACACCAACACCTCAAAATGCTTTTGATCTATATAGTGTTACTTGACACAGTAGGACCACTTCCAAAATCGGAAGACGTGTACCAATATGCGGTCACAGCCATCTGCGACTTAACAAAATAATTAGTAAGCATTCCAAGAAAGCTATTTTTGAAAAAGTAATCTTGACGTATGGCGGCCCTATCAAGAAAATAATTACTGATTTAGGCACAGAATATTAAAATCAGGTAGCTTCAGAACTATATAAGCTTCTAGAAATTTAACAATTCACTTCCACATCATATCACCATCAAGCTTTAGGAACCATCGAACGAAATCATAGAACATTCAATGAATATCTTAGAATGTATATTTCTTCAGATAAAACGGATTGGGATACATGGCTTGAATATTATACTTAATGCTACAATACCACGCCATCAACAGTGCATGAGCACTGTCCCTTCGAATATATTTTTGAAGAAATACCCATCCCCTATAGTTTTATGACATCCAATGAGATAGATCCAGTCTATAACCTTGAGGCTTACGACAAAGAAGTTAAATTTAGATTACAACGTGCACGTAAAAGAGTTCAAATATTAGTAGAAAACCACATGGTAGTCAATCAAAATATCTATAATAAGAAAGTAAATACTATTGAAATATCGATAGGAGATCATCTAGTACTTGTAAGGAATGAATCAGGACATAAGCTAGATAGTAGATGCAAAGGGCCCTATAAGATAGTTAGCATAGATAGAAAAACTAATAACTGCGAAATAGATAAAAATTATAACAACAAAAATAAAATAAACAGAGTAAAAGTTCATTTAAATAGAGTAAAAAATACAATTTCCGCATAAAATGAAAACATTTTTTTTTTGTAATATATTAAATTCATGTGAAATATAATTTATAAGTATACCGTTATTAAAAATCTTGAATAAATTTATTTTGTCCATAAATTCATTCCCAAAAAAAAAGGGAGGTGTAATATACATAAAGCAACGGTGTAGTGTTCTTATGATAAAGCCTTCACTGCATGGTGCCGTCAAGGCATGGTCAATTTATACATAAGAACATTCACGCGCAGTGTAGGGCATTACCATTTTCAGCGCAAAACGGCCAGTTATGTTAGCCTGCACACGGCCCCACTGCTTAAGCTAAGATTGCAATGTAAGCATAACCTTGGCCTATATTAAGGCCCAAACTTATTGAATAATAAAGAATCAATGATAAGCCTGACCATCAGCTAACCATAAAGCTCCCGGCTTTTGACTTTATATGTAAATATGCAAGGAAGCTTATATACACTAAAGTTGCAAACGCTGTATGTAGTTGCATTACATATTGGCACTCATCGAAGTCGGTCGTGTTTATTTTGCGCTCTCTCTCAACTACTTTTTTTTTTTCTTTCATGTCGGCACATAAATCTCTACCAGATCCGGCTTCCGACAATCACCCTATGTGACCAAATGTACAGCAGCTGATATCGTTTAGGGGTCCGGATTTGACAGGTGTGGAGTCTCTTCCATTTCCCCTGGACACAGTATCTCACCTACTAACAGGATATCGGTTGTAGTTTTCGAACCGTCCGGGCAAACATCTGTTTCCAGGAATATTGCCAATAAAGTAGTTACAAGAGGAGATGTAAAGTGATCTAAAGATCTTTTCGGCCAAGTATGTCATAAAAATTTTTGGCCGGAACACCCTATTGTAAGAGTATACAATAGAAAAGAAGAATCGGCTTCCGATTAGCCTGTTACCTGGTACTCTGCAAATAACGTTCCTTCTGGCTCGTCGGCACTTGTTCGCGTGTCAAATAACGAATTTCGTCCCAAACTCTGGCCTATCAAAACATACGGGGACTAAAGTCTAAACTCCCTGGACTCTAATATACAGACATGATCGGACTATCCGTAATGGTGGTGATGTTTCGATCGCTGTTGATTCAGCGTACTCGTGAAATTGTCCACGAGTAATTGTAATTGGACCCTTACATATGATTCTTTATTACTGTTGCCCTTCTCGTCACATTGTTTCATAGATGGTCTGCTTGAGTTGTCCCTAACTCAAATAAATACTGTCCGGAATAGTCGTGACAGATCACTAGATCTCGTATTTGTGTTGGATTCTTCCAATTGCGATGTTTCCAGAACTAATCGCTTAAAAACTTATGTTAACTAATGATTGGTCATATCTGTATACTTGCACGGATATAGACTCTAAAAATAAAGCATGGGATTTTGCCCTTTATGTAGTTGCTTCAGCGATGTAAACTAAGGTTTTCTCGCGATCCTAAGTAATTTTATTACTTTGTCAATGTAAAACGTAATACATCAGTGCACACGTCTTACTTGTCTTTCGAAAACAATAAAGCTGTCACTGATCAGCAATTGCCGATATGTTTGATGATTTTCCAAAACAACTTATTCCTCTTCGATTTATCAAGCAAATCCTTCTTATCGTCTAACTGCATTTCAGACCCTGTGTTTGATTAAAGAACGGTTCTTAGTGTGTTCAGTTCCAGTTCAGTACCAGGCTGCGTATTAAGGTTTTGTGCGGAGGCCCAATGTAAGCCAATAATTAAGTTGTTTACACTGTCTGTCACATCTTCCGCCTTCCCGTCATATATTATTCCTCTTCATAAAAAGTCTGAAGCCTCCAATTATGGGGGTATTTCTAAATTGTCTGCCGTACCCAAAGCATTTGAAAAAATAATAACATCTCAATAGCAGCATTTTTGCAGCTCAATTATTTCGTCATCCCAACATGGGTTTAAAAACGTAAATCGACAACTATTAACCTATTAGAATTTACATCTCACTCGATCAAAGTATTCAAGACTGCCGTGCAAACTGACGTTAATTACACTGACTTCAGCAAGGCGTTTGACTCCGTTAATCATACTCTGCTTTTATATAAGTTGAACGCACTTGGCATCCCCAGCCTTTGCTTGATTGTATTCTTCAATATCTTTCTAAGCGTACATAAAAGGTCCTCTTTGAGTCTTCATTTTCTAAGACCATCCAAGTGACCTCTGGAGTACCTCAGGGTAGTCATTTGGGTCCAATGCAATTCACTCTTTATTATAAATGATATTCCATTGGTAGTGACATATTCTCGTGTGCTTCAACATGACTTCCTGCCTGCTTCAATCCGATCTTAATGATCTTTGAGTTGGTGTGAAACCAACTTATTAAACCTCAACGGCTTTAAATGTAAAATTATGTCTTTTTATAGATGCACTCCATACTTAGCAACTTATTATCCTAACGACACTGCCTTAGAGCGGTTAGATATTATCAATGACTTAGGTGTTTTAATGAACCATAAATTAACTTTAAACCCTCATATATCTGCTGCAGTTAGTAAAGCTATGAATGTTCTTTGGTTTGTGAAACGATGGTCAAAAGAGTTTGACGATCCGTACACAACCAAAACTCTGTATACTTCTTTAATCCGTCCTATCTTAGAGTACGGATCTTGCATATGGTCACCTTAATATAAGGCGCACCAAAGTAAAATTGAATCCGTTCAAAAGCAATTTCTGCTTTTTGCACTTCGCCGTCTAAATTGGGATCTCAATGTCAATTTGCCATCATACTCCAGTAGGCTTCTTTTAATCAATCTTCCTTCTTTAATTAATCGTAGAGTAATGCTTGGTGCTATCTTAATTCACAAACTTTTAATAGGTGAAATAGACTCTCCTGGGCTATTGAACCAGCTAAACCTATCTTTCTAGTAGACCTACTAGAAATTTTATTCCTCTATCCTTAAAACTCTGTACTTCTAGCTATACTTAGCATGAACCTATTCGACTCTCCTGGGCTATTGAACCAGCTAAACCTATCTGTACCCCGTAGACCTACTAGAAATTTTATTCCTCTATCCTTAAAACACTGTACTTCTAGCTATACTTAGCATGAACCTATTCGAGTCCTATGTTCTGACTACAATCTTCTGTATCCCGTAATCAGATCAGAAGCAGCCTCTCTTTCTCTTGTGAAAACCTCTATTTTACCACACTTAGCTCGTAATTAATTGTAGTTAATCATATTTGAATTGTTTGCCCGGTTTATTTGTAGTTATCCACGCGCTCGTGCCGTTCAATGTACGCCTGCGCCCCACGGTCGGTCGGGCGGGAGGTGGACAGCGCTTTGCTTGGGCTCGCGCGAAACAGGCTACATCCTGGATTCGTATGGGCCACTTGAACGTACTTCGCATTGTACGCGTCAACGTCCAGACAATATTGAAATAAATAGTAGGTAGCAATGATTAGCAGCAGAGCAATGACACAGTTGTAAACGCTATATATGTTTCAGATTTTAAAGTTCAGCTTGTAGCCGACTAAATGAATCTGTATCTTTATAAGTAAGACAAAGCTTGACATCGTCAGCATACATAAGCACACGCGAATGAACAATGACTGATGGAAGATCGTTAATGAATAATGTGAAAAGCAGAGGGCCAAGATGACTACCTTGAGGTACACCAGAAATCACAGGAATGAAATCGGAAAAAAAAGACTTAAAAAGTGCCTTCTGTTTTCTATTTGTTAAATATTCTCGAACCCAAGAAAAAAAAGGGGTGGAAACCCAATGTCGTTCAGCTTAGAAAGTAGTAGGGTTTGATTAACAGAATCAAAGCTTCAGCGAAGCCGTTAGTGTATAGGACATCAGTTTGTTTAGCATTTTTGAGATAATCAAAGAGATAAATTCTAAAAGGTTAGTGGCTGTAGATCTACGTTTCATAAACCCATGTTGAGATAGCGAAATTGTAGAGCTGCAAAAATTTTGCAAACTAGTTTAAGTTCGCTTAGAAGAGAAATTTCCTCAATCACTGAATTAAAACCAGAGGGCCGGCGCTAACTTCGACCGCGTCAAAATTTGTACACCCTTGCAACTTTTTTGGTAACTCTTTCCTTACATAGAGCCAATCAAAGTGGAAAAACGTTTTATCTAAAAAAGCTAAAGTTTGCGAAAGAACGGCCTACAATCTTAACATAACAAACAACGAAGATATTGATCAAACTCACTGTTTTCCACCGATCGCCATCGCAATCGCGTCAAAAGTAACGAAGATATTGATCAAAGTCACTGTTTTCCACCGATTGTTCCTATGAGATCTATATCATATAGTTACCCGATCTTTATCAAATTCGGCATAGTGATTAAAAGATATATTAAACTAACAAATGTGTAATTTGAAAGCACTCGCTTCAAAAATAACGCAGTTATTGACCAAAGTCAATGTTTTTGAAAGATCGTTTCTATGGGAGCTATATGATATAGTCACCCCATTTTAATCAAATTTGGCATAGTCGTTTATAGGTGTAATAAACGAACCAATTTTATGACACTAGCTCAAAGAATAACAAAGTTATTGAGAAAAGTCACTGTTCGTGACTTTGCCATTTGTATGGGAGCTATAAGATATAGTGATCCGATCCGGCTGAATCCGAGATATACAACCCCTGCAGTATGTACAAGCCTTTTCGCAAGGATATTTATTTTATTTATTTATTTATTTATTTATTTATTTACGTCAACTAACACAGGAGTCGACGAAAAAGCTTAAGCTAAAGACAGATAGTAATTAATTGAAAAAGATAGCTTAGCTATATACACAACTAAACATCCCCGACCCGGTGGAGGTGTTTTATTTGCATAAGGTGCCAGCTATGCCCCAAGTCACAGCCAATGTGGTCAGGGATGAGTTGCAGCTAATCCAAGTCCAGAATATTATCATTGGTTTCGCTGTAGATGATTAAAAAGTATAGCGCGAAGAGAAGTGACAGAAAGATGAGGAGAAATTAGGTGAAAAAGGTTGTTAAAAAATTGGCAAAGAACACGAAAAGGTGCGTGAAGAGAGTAGTTAGTCAGACATCTACTAAGGTGAACAGGAAAAAAGTTTCTGGTCCGACGACACAAAAATATAGCGTATCTAGTAAATTAGTAGAAATGACTTCGCCGTTGACTAGTTTATGGAGAAAGAGAATGCCAAAAACGAGCCTACGGTTGTAAAGTGAAGGAAGATTAATAAGAAGAAGTCTGTCAGAATAAGAAGGTAGGCGAAGACCCGGGTCCCAATTTAGACCGCGTAGCGCAAACTTAAGGAATTGCTTCTGTACCGATTCAATACTACGCTGGTGAACATCATATTGCGGGTTCCACACTGGCGAGCAATATTCTAGAGTAGGGCGAACTAACGAAGTGTATAAAACCTTTGTTACATAGGGATCATCAAATTCTTTGGAACGGAGACAAACGACTGGCATTAAGGTGTAATTTATTAACGTGGCACCAATCACCGAACGCATCGAGATCTGATTGCAAGTACTGTTGGAAAGAAGGATCATTATAGGAATAACAAATCTTGACGTCATCCGCAAACATGAGCACACGTGAATGAGCCAAGGCCAAAGGCAAATCATTTATAAACAGTGTAAATAACAGTGGGCCCAGATGACTGCCTTGGGGTACACCTGACGTAACTCGAACAGTTTTAGATATCGAGGAACGAAAAGACACCTTTTGGGTTCTGCCAATAAGATACGACTTTAACTAAGCCAATAGTTTCGGGGAAAAACTCACGATGTTAAGTTTCGCGAGAAGCATAGAATGATCAACCGTATCGAAAGCCTTACTAAAGTCAGTATAAATAACATCAGTTTGACACTTTTTACGGAAGCCATGGTGTATAAGGATAGTCAATACTAAAAGGTTGGTAAGCGACGACGACCTTTCATGAAGCCATGCTGACAAGGAGAAATAGTGGATCTGGATAGGTGTTGAAGGGAAGACTTAATAATTTTCTCAAACAGCTTTGGTATTGCCGAAAGTTTGGCAATGCCACGGTAGTTAGAAACATCCGATTTGCTACCCTTTTTAAAAAGCGGAATAATAAAAGACTCCTTCCAAATATCGGGAAAAGTACAAGTCTCACTCGATATAAAGAATAACCGAGATAAAGGCTTACACATTTTAAGGATGCAACTAGGTATATTATCAGGACCTGGAACGAAGGAAGACGTCATAGATAATACAGTCTTCAGTAATACTAGGAAAAAACATACAATTTAAATGTGGGATTGAAAAGGGATAGGGTGTGGGTTCCGAAACAGTAGTAGAATAAGTCGACTGAAAGAATTTATCAAACAGATCTGCAATATCTGAATCATTATTAGCAGTCTGGTCATTAAGTCTGAAGGTGGAGGGTAATACATTAGGGCGTCTTTTGGAATTAACAAAGTTATAAAATCTTTTGGGGTTCTTATAAAATTCAACCTTACAGCGAACGATATAATTATTGTAGCATTGAGTGTTTAAAAGACAAAATTGAGATTTGGCTATACAGTAATTTGCATAGTCAAGACGCGAACCAGTTTTTTTAAATCTTTTAAAATATCTCAATTTAATGTTACGGAGATTAGAGAGCCTACGTGTGAACCAGACTGGCGCGCTGGAGACGGTAGAGACATTCACATAAGGAACGCATTTATCAATTAGAGAATTAAGAGCAGAGTAGAAAAACATCACTGCACGATCTATATCGCAGCACTCAAATAGAAATGACCAATCAAAAGAGAAAATAAGGCTATTAAGAAGATTGAAATTTGTTTTACGAAAACATCTACGACGAGAATTGGCGATGTTATTAAATGAATTAGTAACGGAATTGTCAGAAATAGTAACTTCAATGGTAGGGTGATAAGGATGTTCAGGTTTCACTAGGGGCTGTGTTCGGGATACAGCACTAACAGTGGGATAAGAGACAAAAACAAGATCAAGGATTCTTTAAGAAGAAGTTAAGGAAAGAACTCAACTGATATAGCGGACATTCAAGTAGGCTATTAAGAAAAACATGTTAAGATGAAGGAATTAAGAAAGATAGATTATCATCAACAAGCCAAGAAATATTAGGCAAGTTGAAATCACCTAAAACTATGAGGGAATCACGATCTTTAAGACGATTAAAAATAGTTTGCAAAGCATCAGCATGTGCATATAGGTCGTTAGCACAGATTCGAGTTAACAGCAACGAGTACTCCACCGCCACGACGACCAACACGATCAAACCTATAAGAAATAAAGTTATTAGAAAGAATTTCATTATCCAAAACAGAGGAGTTAAGCCAAGTTTCAGAGAAAGCTAATATGTCAGCCGAAAAGGTTTGGCTATCACAGAACAGGTTCGAGAGCTTGGTAAGAAGTCCTCTTACATTTTGATAATGAATGCAAAGACTAGACGTTATTAGTTTTTTGAAGCAGAAGATAAATTAGGAAGGTGGACAGGCAACGGACGGGAGCGCTTATTGGGCGCAAACTCGTGTACAACTAGGCCCTCTGGCCAGAAATTAGTGTCAACCATAGCTGAGAAATACTCATTGGGTACTGTAATTTTAAAAGAGATTTCGCGAGGCCTAGAAAACCTTAACTTTTGAATTAAAACTTTAGCAGGGCATATATTACTAATGTAAGCTGCCACAGACGACTCAGAAGTATCAGGAGCAAGCGTAAGGGATAGAATGAGGTACACCAGGGCTTGTAATGGGTACTTCAATCTGAAAAGAAGAGCATAAAGAGGGACAAGAAGATGGTGTAGGCGAAAGTAAAATGGGAGACGATGTAATAGAGAGTGTTGGCGACTGCTTGCGAGGCAATTTAAGGGTACATTTCTTGGGCGACTTCTCAGAAGGTGGAACAAACTTGAATTGCGACAATAAAAGTACGCTAGAGTCACACTCGTTAGACAGCTGTTTGGCCAGTTTGTTTAAAGAAAGAAACTTTAAACGAAGATCCCTATACATACGGTTAAAATCAAGCTGCTTAAGCCAAGCTCAGGCTTAGACACAGACAAACCAGAAAATTTGTGTAGTTGCGGCCATTGAGGCCAGCACATTTTAAGTGAATAAGATTATCGCAAGGCCAACAAGATATTGCTCTATACTGATCATCAAAACGATCAGAATGCTTGCAAGTAGGTAGACCAAGCCATTATAAGGCCAAAAGAAACACAAGGCAAAAAAAAAAAAAAAAAAATTTATATATATAAGAATAAATAGAAAAATTTAAATACACAGCACAAAGATAATTATCGATAAGAAATTAATAATGATATAAAAAGAAGTTAATGATACAAGTTAATGTTTTGACCTGTCGTTTCTATAGGAGCTATATGATATAGTCACCCGATCTTAATTTAGCACAGTCATTAATTGCTACATATGTTAAACCGAGAAATTTGCCTATTATTATTTTTATTTGTGTTGTCTCAGCTTTAGACAGCTTTTACAACGAATTTGCACATTAGTTTTATATGTATTTTGTGTTTATAATATTTAATATAAATTATAAGCCAGAGGGCCGGGACTAACTTCGACCGCGTCAAAGTTTGTATACCCTTGCAACTTTTTTGGTAACTCTTTCCTTACCTATAGCCATCAAAGTGGAAAAAAGTTTTCAAAAGAATGGCCTACAATCTTAGCAGAGAAAATAAATAAGATATTGATCAAAGTCACTGTTTTCCACCGATCGTTCCTATGGGATCTATGTGATATAGTTACCCGATCTTTATCAAATTCGGCATAGTCATTCCCAGATATATTAAACTAACAAATGTGTAATTTGAAAGCAATCGCGTCAAAAGTAACGAAGTTATTGACAAAACTCACTGATTTCGAAAGATCGTTCCTATGGGAGCTATATGATATAGTCACCCGATCTTAAGCAAATTTGGCATAGTCGTTTATAGGTGTAATAAAGTTACCATTTTAACGACAATAGCTCCGAAAATAACGAAGTTATTGAGAAAAATCACTGTTCGTGACTTTGCCGTTTGTACGGGAGCTATATGATATAGTGAACAGACGGGCAGACGGACTGACGGACGGATGGACGGACGGACATGGCTATATGAGCTCGTCTCGTCATGCTGATCAAGAATATATATACTTAATATGGTCGGAAAATTAATATACCTGTTTTGCAAGGGTATAATCCTGGATGTTAACGAGCAATCGGTGTTGGTCGTCTGTACAAAGGATGCAGACGCTTTAGCCTACGCGTAGAGTTGTTGACGGCCAAATCGTTGGCTAAGGGTTTCGGATTCAGTCGTGTAGATATGTTTGAAGTGCTTCTGTGGCATCTTGTGGTTCCCCTTAAAAAGAGTATCTCGCATTCCCATCACCTCCAATTAAGGTTTCAGGTGATCTGTCATTAAGTATGTCCTTAAGATCCTGTTGGGAAACGTTTGTGTTTGGGGGAAGATAGATGAATTGAGCCCATGTTGGAGTTTACAGCAATGCTTGCGAGCTGCACTTCACGATAAGAAGATGGTGGCAAGGGTGTCTGTCGCATGTCTGATCTAACCAGAATAGAGCCGTCACAATGGTGATTAGCTCCCCCTCCGTGAGCTTTGTAATGATCGTAGCCAAATATTTTTAACCAAAAAAATATACATTTTTTGCAATTGCATCAAAAGAAATAAAATTGTTGTTAAAAGTCTAAAGCTATATGAGCTATATGATATAGTGATTCAATTCCGCTGAATCCGATAAATACAGCCCATGCAATATATACAAGCCTACATGCAAAATTTCAACTCTTTAGCATTTACGGTCTAGGAGGACATGGCTGTATGAACTGGACATGGCTATATGAACTCGTCTCGTCGTTCTGATGAAAAATGTATATAACGTGTACTGGTGGGAGATGCTTTCTAGGAAGCGACAATTGTTGTTAAAAATACTTATTGCAATAACCCACGTTTTTCGGGGATTAAAAATGATTTATATTTTATGCTCAGCGTTGGCTACTTGATATCGCGCATTTGTGTTAATCTTAAGTGTTTTCCATGGTGTGTGGATGCATGTTTTGTTTGGTTTTAAGCAATACTTGACATATGACTCTTTATGGCTTATTTTTGTTTCATGTTTTTGTTTCGTTTTGTATATTTCTTTGTTGCATCTCATTTGGTTAAGCCATTTCAGTTTAATCTTGAACGTTTTGCACGATTCATCTTTTTATGTATTTGCTCTCATTTTTACTTGAATTCATGAATCATAATCATATTGTCACTCATCGAAGTCGGTCGTGTTTTTTTTGCGCTCTCGCTTAATTTTTTGTCTTTCATTCTTTCGTGAAGCTAATTTATAATATTCAATTTAAATTCATTGCCTTACTAATTCTTACTAAATCGCTATACTGATCGCGAAGTTTGCGTTAAATTTACAAACATTTATATAAATTTATTATCAAAACTTTAACAAACGCAAATATAATTTTGTTGTTGCGCTGCTTAGTTTTTGCTTTCGTTTTATTTTTTGCTCCCACCCGCGCTCTCAATTTACAGTTCATAGTTTGTTTTTGTTTGTGTGGTGTTGGTGCTCTCTATTCTTTTGTTTTCTCTTTTGATCGCGCTCGCGGCCGTTAACTTCGCGCTGGTGACAAGTTTTTGTTGTTGTGTGTTTTATTACAGATAAGTACAAATATTCTCTTTTTGTTTTCTCTTTCTAATTTGCATATTGCAGTTAGCTTTCGCCTTGCTTTGTATACGTCTCTCTTAACATATATATACATTTTTCCCATTTTATTTACATATTGATTTATAATTTGTTTTTGTATAAATCAATTATTTAATAATGTCTGTCTGTTGCAAATATAATTGCTATAATCCCAGCAAGATCAGTGAAGACTTTCTTTACTGTTGGCTGTGTGACAATGTAATGCACTTTAAATGTGCTGGTTACACAGTCAAGGTGCGGGATAGTATTGCACAGGGTGGCGTCCTTAAATGGGGCTGTGATTCGTGCCGTGGCTTGGAGATGCTCGAGATGCGAAGTTTTATGAAACGGACTGGGGATGCATTTAAAACCCTGTCAGCTGGCGTTCATAAGATCCAAGAGGAGCTTTTGGCGATGGAGGTTCAATTCAGAAGTTCTAAACTTTTGATTGAATCTCCGACGCGAAAGAGGGCCAGGTTTCAGACATTGACCCTATGTCACCAAATGCACAGCATCTGATATCGTTTTTAGGAGTCCGGCTTTGGCAGGTGTGGAGTCTCTTCCCATTTCCCCTGGAGACAGTATCCCACCTACTAACACGATATCGGTTGTAGTTTCCGAACCGTCCGGGCAAACATCCGTTTCCAGGAATATTGCCAATAAAGTAGGTACAAGAGGAGCTAGTAAAGTGCTGGCTGCTTCAGCTGCTGCTGCGTCTGTAGCCGCTACTGCTGTACCTAGTATTCCTACATCCCTTGTTGTAGTTCCACCCAAAAAGCAAACTTTTATTTCGAGGCTTGATCCCAATACTACTTCTGAAGAAGTCATAGCTTACATCCAGGGCAAAGTTCAAGCGCCAAACATTGCTGTGGAAAAGTTCCGTTTTTCATATACTCGGGACATTTCGTCCTTTAAAATAGGTGTCTCCCCAGATCTTTTTGGCCAAATATGTCATAAAGATTTTTGGCCGGAACACCTTGTTGTAAAAGAGTATACAATAAAAAAGAAGAATCGGCCTCCGATTAGCTTGCTACCTGCCTCTGTGAATAACGTTCCTTCCGGCTCGTCTGCACCTGTTGGCGAGTCAAAAAACTAATTTCGTCCCTAACTCTGGCCTATCAGAACGTACGGGGACTAAAGACTAAACTGTCTAAACTCTATGTAGATAGTCTAGCTTTTGACTTTCGTATTCTTGCCTTTACTGAGACATGACTGAAGCCTGATATTGCCGATGCTTCAATTTTCCACTCAAAATATTTAATTTATAGACATGATCGGACTATCCGTAATGGTGATGGCGTTTTGATCGCTGTTGACTCGGCGTTCTCTTCTGAAATTGTCCAGTCCTCCAATCAGGAGATTGAATTTGTTTGTGTTAAAATTTCGTTTAATTCTTTTTCTGCCTATATCACTTGTTCGTATATTCCACCACAGTCTGACTTGGCAGTATACACTCACCATTTCGAAGCTATTCAACTTATTTCCTCATATCTCTCTGACAAAGACTTGCTCGTTGTTCTGGGAGATTTTAATTTACCTGAGATTGCCTGGACCCTTTCATTTGACTTGTTTCATAGATGGTCTGCTTGAGTTGTCCCTAACTCAAATAAATCCTGTCCGGAATAGCCGTAACAGATCACTAGATCTGGTATTTGTGTTGGATTCTTCCAACTGCGATGTTTCCAGGACTGATCCCTTAGTTATCCCCGAAGACAACTTTCATCCAACTCTGAATGTCACCATTGACCTTTCTTTTGGTGTTATGTCTCGACATAATAACTCGATGCCTCCAACCCGATGTTTTCGCAAGACAAACTTTACTAAACTTAAAAAACTCTTGATAACTAATGATTGGACATATCTGTATACTTGCACGGATATGGACTCTGCAATTTCTGTCTTCTATAAAACTCTTGAGTCGTTCTTTGATGTTTGTGTCCCGCGTGTGACTCTAGGATGGTCTGATAGACCTCCTTGGTTCTCACGTGAGTTATGTAACTTGAAGAACGTAAAATCGAGATGTTATAAAAGATTTAAAAAATCCGGTAAAGCATCGGATTTTTCCCTATGTGTAGTTGCTCGATCAAATTTTATGGTGCTGAATTCACATTGCTATAAGGATTATCTTCAGCGATGTAAACTCAGGTTTTCTCGCGATCCTAAGCAATTTTATAAATTTGTAAATGTTAAACGTAAGACATCAGTGCACCCGTCTTACTTGTCTTTCGAAAACAATAAAGCTGACATTGATCAGGCAATTGCCGACATGTTTGCTGATTTTTTCAAAACAACTTATTCCTCTTCGATTTATCAAGCAAATCCTCCTTATCCTCATCACTTGCAATCGTATAATTGCATTTTAGACCCTGTGTTTGATGAAAGTTCGGTTCTTAGCGTGCTCAGTTCCGTCAAACCAATATATGCACCTGGCCCTGATGGAATACCAGGCTGCGTATTAAAGTTTTGCGCGGAGGCCCTATGTAAGCCAATACTTAAGTTGTTTACACTGTCCGTCACATCTTCCGCCTTCCCGCCTATCTGGAAGGAATCATATATTATTCCTCTTCATAAAAAGGGGAAGAAGTCCGAAGCCTCCAATTATAGGGGTATTTCTAAATTGTCTGCCATACCCAAAGCATTTGAGAAAATAATAACATCTCAATTGCAGTATTTTTGTAGCTCAATCATTTCGTCATCCCAACATGAGTTTAAAAAACGTAGATCGACAACTACTAACCTATTAGAATTTACATCTCACTCAATCAAAGGGTTCAAGACTACCGTGTAAACTGACGTCATTTATACTGACTTCAGCAAGGCCTTTGACTCTGTTAATCATACTCTGCTTTTATATAAATTAAACGCACTTGGCATCCCCAGCCTTTTGCTAGATTGGATTCTTCAATATCTTTCTAAGCGTACACAAAAGGTCCTCTATAAGTCTTCATTTTCTAAGACCATCCAAGTGACCTCTGGAGTACCTCAGGGTAGTCATTTGGGTCCATTGCTATTCACTCTTTTTATAAATGATCTTCCATTGTTAGTGTCACATTCTCGGGTGCTTATGTACGCGGATGATGTCAAGCTTTACCTCAGTTTTAAAGACATATCGTCTTCTTGCCTACTTCAATCGGATCTTAATGATCTTCAGAGTTGGTGTGAAACAAACCTATTAAACCTTAACGGCTCTAAATGTAAAGTTATGTCTTTTTATAGATGCACTCCATACTTAGCAACTTATTATCTTAACGACACTGCCTTAGAGCGGTTAGATATTATTAAGGGGTTACGCCACCCCTGAGGTCCAAAAAACAGGTGAAAAAATGAATTTTTGCTGTGCGTCCAGTATACAATTTAGGAAAAAACTTTTTTTATACACAGATTGAGGGTACTTTAAAGAATATTTTTTGAAAAAAAAAAATTTTTTTAAAACAAAATGGCGGAGATATGGGCCGGCAAGTGCCACCATGATTTCTAAATCCTTGCAGGTGGGGTGTCAAATTTCTCGGCTAAACATCACCCGAAAAATCCAAAAAAAAAATCTTGTTATTCAGGAAGGCTATGGCTATCCGCCCACGTAGGATTTTTTTTTCAAATTTTTTTTGGCAAAATGGCGGCTGTTTGAAAAAAAACGCTCTTTTTCGGAGAACATTTTTGGCTAAAAAAATTCATAACTTTCAAACAGGACCTTAAATCAAAAAAAAACTTCGTGGGCGTTCTTTACCCAACACTGTTAAGAATATGTGGTAAAAATTTAAGCCAAATCGGTCTAGTAGATTCGGAGATATTTGACACCCCGGTTCAAAAAAAGTAGTTTCGAGAAAAACGCAAAAGAAAAAAATGTACCGCGTCGGGGCCGACTCGGCCGCGCTCACTTCTAAACGCTGTAACTTCGGAACTAATTCGAATACCGATATGATGTAAAGTGTAAAAGATTCTTAAAACTATAGAGGATTTTTAGAGCAAAAAAAAAATGTTTTTTTTTTTCAGGGGTGGCGTAACCCCTTAATGATTTAGGTGTTCTTATGGACCATAAATTAACTTTTAATCCTCATATTTCTGCTACATTAAGTAAAGCTATGAATGTTCTTGGGTTTGTGAAACGATGGTCAAAAGAGTTTGACGATCCGTACACAACCAAAATTCTGTATACTTCTTTAATCCGTCCTATCTTAGAGTACGGATCTTGCATATGGTCACCTCAATATGAGACGCACCAAAGTAAAATTGAATCTGTTCAAAAGTAATTTCTGCTTTTTAAATTGGGATCGCAATGTCAATTTGCCATCATACTCCAGTAGGCTTCTTTTAATCAATCTTCCTTCTTTACTTAATCGTAGAGTAATGCTTGGTGCTATCTTTGTTCATAAACTTTTAATAGGTGAAATAGACTCTCCTGAGCTATTGAACTAGTTAAACCTATTTGTACCCCGTAGACCTACTAGAAATTTTATTCCTCTATCCTTAAAACACTGTAGTTCTAACTATTCTTTGCATGAACCTTTTCGAGTCCTATGTTCTGATTACAATCTTCTGTATCCCGTAATCAGATCAGAAGCCTCTCTTTCCCTTGTGAAAACTTCTATTTTAGCACATTTAGCTCGTAATTAACTGTAGTTAATCATATTTTTAATTGTTTGTCCGTTTTATTTGTATTTGTCCACGCGATCGTGCCGTCCGATATGCGGCTGCGCCCCACGGTCGGTCGGGCGGGAGGTGGACAGCGCTCTGCTTGGGCTCGCGCAAAACAGGCTATGTCCTGGTGTCGTATGGGCCACTTGAACGTACTTCGCATTGTACGCGTCAACGTCCAGACAATAATTGTCACACCGATCATAGATCCAGAATGAGGTGGACACTGAATACGAATGTGTTTTCCATCAATAACCCCAACACAATTTGGAAAGTTCCCCAATTTCCAAAGCTTGTCAGCTATCTAAATAATCGTTTCTTTTGAAGGATTTGGCTGGAACTCCTTCCAAAGTGCTTTTACCGTTTCCTTTAAAATAACGAAGACTGTAGTCTTTCCAATTCTAAATGCATATGAGAAAGATGTAAAGGAAGCATCCGTTGCTAAATATTGAGTGCTTTGACCGTTTCCTTTACAATAACGAAGACTGTAGTCTTTCCAATTCTAAATGCATATGACAAAAATGTAAAGAAAGCATCTGTTGCTAAATATCGGCAATTGGTTAATTTGTATTTCAGTATTTAAATTTTTTTTTTTTACCTTTAGGAGACTTTAAAAAAAAAAAATGGAAAAATCTTCAGGACCAGTTCCGCAACGAATTAAAGAGGCCGACAGAAAAGTCGAGAGATTGTACACTTGATGCCGATTTAATTACCTTTTGGCTTTATTTTGACTCACTTTTGTTTTTAAAACACCAAATTAAGCCCATGCAACCGTTTGGTAATTTGGAGGCCAGCTGCTCCAATAAAAGTTTGTGTATCCCGGAGTTTGAAGATTGGCTAGACACAGTATTGTCTGACAACTTGGCTGACTTGCTTAACTCCTATGAGGAAAAAGCTTTTAGTAAAAGAAAAAAATTTAATTGAGTATGCCTTGTCAACTGCTGTCCATTGAAAAGGAAAAATTAAAATTATTAGAAAAAAGTCAATGCACCAAATGCAGACGATAACATAAAATTTGTTGAGAGCCTTCTGGAATATAAGAAAATAATGCGTATTGATGATGATGTTAATGTATTGACGGTCATTCGAGTATAATTTAAAAATTTGTCTGGATACAGTCTTAAATTTGAATATAAGCTGTAAAATTCTCCATTCCCATGACTTAAAGGATGGGTCCAGTTGGTTTTTTTTCGTGCAGACGCAAAAAATTCTTGATCTGAATCCATGGCGACTATGATTGCGACTGAGACTAAAATTGGAAAACTCACGTTTTTTAAGGAAGCCGCCATTTTGAATCTTCTACCCGCTATTTTAAGTCTTTTAGCCGCCATCTTTAATAAAGAAGCCATAAGAGATGCTAGAGATGCTACAGCCGCCATTTTGAGTCTTCTACCCGCTATTTTGAGTCTTGAAGCCGCCATCTTTTATATAGAAGCCACACGAGCTGCTAGAAACATTCTACAGCCGCCATTTTGGTCTTCCACACGCCATTTTGGTTCTTTTAGCCGCCATCTTTAATATAGAAGGCATACAAGCTGCTAGAAACATTCTACAGCCGCCATTTTGAGTCTTCTACCCGCTATTTTGAGTCTTTTATCCGCCATCTTTCATAAAGAAGCCATAAGAGATGCTAGAAACATTCTACAGCCGCTATTTTGAGTCTTCTACCCGCTATTTTGAGTTCTGAAGCGGCCATCTTTAATATAGAAGCCATACAAGCTGCTAGAAACATTCTACAGCCGCCATTTTGAGTCTTCTACCCGCTGTTTCGAGTCTTTTAGCCGCCATCTTTCATAAAGAAGCCATAAGAGATGCTAGATGCTTCCCGCCATTTTGAGTCCTTTATCCGCCATCTTTAATATAGAAGCCATTTGAGCTGCTGAAACCATTCTAAAGCCGCCATTTTGGGTCTTCCACACGCCATTTTGGTTCTTTTAGCCGCCATCTTTAATATAGAAGCCATACGAGCTGCTGGAAATATTCTACAGCCGCCATTTTGAGTCTTCTACCCGCTATTTTGAGTCTTGAAGCCGCCATCTTTTATATAGAAGCCATACGAGCTGCTAGAAACATTCTACAGCCGCCATTTTGGGTCTTCCACACGCCATTTTGGTTCTTTTAGCCGCCATCTTTAATATAGAAGCCATACGAGCTGCTGGAAACATTCTACAGCCGCCATTTGAGTCTTCTACCCGCTATTTTGAGTCTTGAAGCCGCCATCTTTTATATAGAAGCCATACGAGCTGCTAGAAACATTCTACAGCCGCCATTTTGGGTCTTCCACACGCCATTTTGGTTCTTTTAGCCGCCATCTTTAATATAAAAGCCATACAAGCTGCTAGAAACATTCTACAGCCGCCATTTTGAGGCTTCTACCCGCTATTTTGAGTCTTGAAGCCGCCATCCTTAATATAGAAGCCATACGAGCTGCTAGAAACATTCTACAGCTGCCATTTTGAGTCTTCTACCCGCTATTTTGAGTCTTGAAGCCGCCATCTTTTATATAGAAGCCATACGAGCTGCTAGAAACATTCTACAGCCGCCATTTTGAGACTTATACCCGCTATTCTGAGTCTTTTAGCCGCCATCTTTAATATAAAAGCCATTCGAGCTGTTGGAACCATTCTACAGCCGCCAATTTGAGTCTTATACCCGCTATTCTGAGTCTTTTAGCCGCCATCTTTAATGTAGCAGCTATAACAGTTCTACAGCCGCCATTTTGAGGCTTCTACCCGCTATTTTGAGCCTTGAAGCCGCCATCTTTAATATAGAAGCCATACAAGGTGCTAGAAACATTCTACTGCCGCCATTTTGAGTCTTCTACCCGCTATTTTGAGTCTTGAAGCCGCCATCTTTAATATAGATGCCATACGAGCTGCTAGAAACATTCTACAGCCGCCATTTTGGGTCTTTCACGCGCCGTTTTGGTTCTTTTAGCCGCCATCTTTAATATAGAAGCCATACGAGCTGCTAGAAACATTCTACAGCCTCCATTTTGAGGCTTCTACCCGCTATTTTGAGTATTGAAGCCGCCATCCTTAATATACAAGCCAAACGAGCTGCTAGAAACATTCTACAGCCGCCAATTTGAGTATTATACTCGCTATTCTGAGTCTTTTAGCCGCCATCTTTAATGTAGCAGCTATAACAGTTTAACAGCCGCCAAAAAACGTTCACTCGTTTCAGAGGATGGGCGTGTTTTTTTTTATCTTCAAAATTTTTTTTTTTGCGACTAAAAACATTTTTATAATTTATAAACTCACTATCGGTATAATTAAAAGTTTGTCATCCGAATTTTAATTTCATTTTGCGATTGCCTTAACTCGTTTTTGTTCATATGCAAAATAAAATTATTAACAATTTCAACATAAACAACCAAATTTGCATTATAGGTGTTGTTGTTTTGCTTATACCGACAATTCTGAAGACACCTTTAGCAATAGATCCTAGGGAAGAACAGGAATAAGTAGATAAGCCAGACTTAGACTTAGCGGAAGAAAATTCTGAATCTAGAACACATAAAAAAAGGTCTAAACGATCTGTCAATTCCTGTGCTAATAACATTATCGGAACAAGATAAAGAAACAGAACGGGAAGAAGAATTATACTCAAACACAAGTATAATTGACATAAAAGAAAACATAATGACAGACACATATGCCCAAATGGCATACATAAAAGACATTCCAAATGCCATTCCAGAATTTAATGGACATCGACTTAGGTATATACCATACACCAGTAAAACAAATATTTCAAATTTATTATAACAAATGAATTTTAAAAAATTCTGCTTAGATGCTTGTTACAGGCATATCTTAGTATCTCCAGCCAACGGCCAACTCCGGATGCCGGATATTAGCATAAAATTTAAGTGTGCCAAATTTTCTTGCAAAAGAAAAAAAAATTACTGGAGATAATCGAGTTTTTTCAAATTACAGGGGCGTGGCAAAAATTTAAAACAAAGTCGATAACTGTACATACTACACGAGACTACATACCAAACTTGGTGGCTTTAGCTCTAAGATCTAGGGATCTAGGTGTTCAAACGGACAGACGGACATGGCTCGATCGTCTCGGCTATTGATGCTAATCAAGAATATATATACTATATACTTTACTCGGAAAAGCTTCCTTCTACATGTTACATATATTTTGGCGGCCTAAATACACCATTTCACTCTATAGGTGTATGGTATAAAAATTACATTTTCGAACACTTAAAAGAGTCTTAACTTAAAGTCAGTAAATTTAACAAAAGTCGCATTCGAAGAGATAGCTGTTGAGGTCATAAAATCAAAAATGATTGGCTCAACACAATACAAAGTCCAAGATGGGATGACAATCGAGAACAAAAAATTGCAGGATACTATAGTTGGTGAAACATCCGATGTAGTAACAAATTGTCAAAAATTATACAGAGAGGAAAAACGGTCAAAAAGTTCACTACAGAATTCGACAATTTACGAAAACTTTTATAGGCATCGTATATTAACTTGGACCTATCGGCAGAAGATGCTGATATATTCACTACTAAAAGAGACATCAACACAATGGTTAAAAATTGTAAGCAAGGTAAACTCAAAACAACCCTTGAGGCTGGAACTTTCAAAACTATGAATGAAACCATTACAAAGTACTATCAATGTAGTACTGAAATGACTGGAAATCCAAACTCAGTGTCGTTTGCCCAAAGGGGCCCTTGTAATTAAAGAAATAATTATCGAGGGTAGAGGAAATAGCAGCGGTAATTATAAAAACTATAACAAAAATCGCAGAAACGGCCAGAACTACAACTATAACTACAATAACAGTTATAGACAAAAAAACATTAGAGGAAATAATCAACAAAATGGAAGATAAAACTCTCATAAAATACTTCGGGAAACTTCCAGCAGCCTTTAGAACTCGCCAACAAGAAGGTAAGAAGTTTTGGAAAAATTCAAATTCAGATTAAAAACGTAATTTGTTGCCCTTACCCACTTTTTAACGGCATTCCCCAAGGATCATTAACTTCGGTCATTCTTTTCCTTATTGCTTACAATAAACTATCGTGGATTGACACTAAAGCAGTTCAGGGCACGAGAAAACCGTAGGCTGGCGTGCACTTATTATCCGGCTCCTTGGATGATAGTTCGACGGATGGGGTTTGATTCTTGTCTAGTCATATCGTACTTGACAATTAAAGAAAAATAAAGTGCACTATCGAACATGCTAAAGAAAATTGACCAAAATAAGTATGAGTAACACCTAAATGTGTGGACCTGTCAAAAAAATGTGGGGATGCTATGCTGGTGAGCGCATCTCTCTTCTCTACCCTCCCTACCCTCTCTACTTTGGCAGTTGGCATACACATTTCAGAACAGTCCCTAATAAAAGGCCAAGAGAAATTATATTAGCGATACATTCGGTATGGATTTCACGTAGGTGACAAAATTTTAATGTTTATTCATAATTCATGGAGATTTTAAAATTAATAAATGCGACCAATATCATTTCAATTCGTTCGACATTATAATTTACAAATCAGGGCCCAGGGGTAACAATGTTCAGGCCCCCTACTTCCCTTCAAATATATCAGCTATTTTCGACTGTGATGTATCGCGGGCCCTTCTGAAAACTGTGGGCCCGGGCGAAACCCGTCATACATATAAGTTAACAAACAATCTAGCGAACTGCCCCTGCACTAAGTCTTAGAAGAATCTGTGCAGCTGCAACGTCGATGTGACGAATTCCACATAAGCATAAATACGCTGACACAGCGTCTGGCCAAGAGCTCATAGCATGACCATACGCCTTACATATTTACTTCTTATGTATTTAGCTTTAGATTCATATTCCCACTTATGTATTTAGCTTTAGATTCATATTCCAATTTATGTACTTAGGTTTAGTTCTCTTTTATTTCCTTCAATATATTCAGTTTTTGTATAGCCCTTTAACAATAAAGAAGCATAACTCCGGCACTTAGCCGAAACATAATTTATCATATCTAATATATTGCTGATCCACAAGGACGGTGATTCAGATACCTAATCGTATCTCATCCTAATCAGCATAAATCAATCCATAAGCTGGATCCCACCAACGGCAACCCCTAACAGGAACCAGTGGACATATTCAACATTATAACTGGCGCCCAACCGGAATTGGATTACCATCTAAGAATCCACACCCTACCAACATGTAAGTGACTGTTCGGAAAAAATAAAAACAAATTATTATATATAAATTTGAAACCAAACAAATATAAAAACAATAATAAAAGAAATAATAATAAAAGTGGCAGCATAAAGTGATCTTGTGAATAATTTGCATTAGATTTGTAACTAATTTGCTTTGAATTTATTTGCATTGAATTTAATTGTGAGTTTGAATGTGTGCGGTCATATTGTTAGATTGAATTCGCTAAGACACTGTGTTAAACAACTGCCAATGAGTTGGTCCTATAGGGACATCAAAAAAGAATCTGATAGCGACGAAGATATTATATTACAATCTAGGCCTCAGGCACTCGATCAAACAGAAATGGATCCACAAACGTTAAAAGTTATAATAGAGAGCGCAGTCAGCACCGCGCTTAACGCACAAGAACAACGCATAAGAGGCGAGATACACGCCGAACTGGAACATCTGAGAAACCAAGTGAACTCATTTAGAATTGAAGCGCCCCAAGTACAGGTGTATGAAAGCGTAACAATTGACCCCAGCATTAGATGTGAGGTTAGACTCGACGCTGCGAAATCAGTGCCGAATTTTAATGGTGACCATGAAGAATATGTGTCTTGGAGACAATCAGCCATAGAGGCATATCAAGCCTACAAGGGATACTATGGGAGTGAAACACATTACCAGGCAGTGATCATTTTAAAAAAAAAAGTTTGTGGTGCCGCACGCGCAGTTCTTACCTCCCATAACACTGTGCTAAATTTCGATGCAATCATTGCTAGACTTGATTGCACATACGCCGATAAAACGTCTCTGCGCGTTCTCAGACATGAATTAGAAATGGTCAGACAAGGAGACCTAGAATTAATGCAGTACTATGATGAGGTTGAGAAAAAACTCACTCTTATTACAAATAAAATTGCCATGACGCATGAGGAGCAAGCAGCCGTCATTCTTTATACCGAAATTACGAGCGATGCTCTGCACGCCTTCATGGCAGGCGGAGGAGGCCTATTAAGGCACTAGTTATACCAGCACAGCCCAAAGATTTGCCTTCGGCTTTAGCACTAGCTCGCGAGGCTGAGAATAACATAGAAAGGAGCATGTTTGCTGCTACGTACGCTAAAGCAATGCAAGATAGGAGCCACCCAGGGGAAAATAACAAGCAAGGGAATCGCTCAATGCCCAGACAGGGAAAACATTTTGAGAAAAACTCCCATTTTACAGGAAAACAAGTCCAAAACAGACCCCAACAGGGTGAGTTGGGACCAACATCGAACAGTAAACCACTTCGAGCCCAAGGCCAAGCACAGCCGATGGATGTTGATCCATCAGTTTCCAAACTGAGACAGCAGACTGCTTGGGGTAAAACCCGCGGTAGCGCCACTTACGGCGAATCTCAAAAGAGACAGAACGCATCAGAGCATATGACTGGACAGAGTCGCCAGAATGTTAACATCATTTCTCAAAAAGACCCGGCCCAAGACCAACAATACGCGCCTATAGCAGAGGCCGTCGTTGCAGAGGCTAGCGATGAGAACGACTCCATACTGGACAATGATTTGGTAAATTTTTTAGAGAACGATCCCAACTGCCGTTCGTCGAGCGACAGTTGGCTGGTAGAACACTAAAAATTCTAATCGACACTGGGGCGGCAAAGAATTATGTGAAACCCGTAAAGGAGTTAAGAAACATAACACTTGTCGACACCCCATTTACTGTGAACTCCATACATGGGTCCACTAAAATTAAAGAAAAATGCTTCATGAGAATTTTCGGAAAGAATGCCCCGTTTTTCATTTTAGATACCCTTGATACTTTTGATGCCATAATAGGCTTCGATTTGCTAACGCAAGCAGGGGTAACCCTAAACTTACACAGCGGTAGTATTACATATGGCAGTACGGAAGCACTGCAACACCATGCTTGCGATAGCGTTAATTTCACACGCATTGATGACATAATAGTTCCTGATAGCGTATGAGAGGAATTTAAAAAGGTAATACTGAACAGGATTGGCGCATTTTCGACCTCTAACGAGCCATTGCCATATAACACTTCAGTTATTGCCACAATTCACACAATAGACAACCAAGAAGTGTACTCCAAGTCTTACCCATACCCTATGGGTGTAGCCGATTTTGTTAATAACGAAATCGCTCAATTGTTAAAAGACGGCATTATAAGACCATCTCGGTCTGCGTACAACAGTCCTGCATGGGTTGTTGACAAAAAGGGCTTGGACTCAAACGGTAACAAAAACAAACGACTCGTTATTGACTTTCGAAAGTTAAACGAGCGAACCATTGCCGACCGGTACCCAATGCCAAGCTTTCCAATGATTCTAGCGAATCTTGGAAAGGCAAAATTTTTCACGACTCTGGACTTAAAATCTGGATACCATCAAATCTATCTAGCTAAAAAGGATCGCGCGAAAACGGCGTTCTCAGTAAACGGAGGGAAATACGAATTCTGTTGCTTACCCTTTGGTTTGAAAAATGCCGGAAGCATATTTCACAGAGCAATCGATGATGTTCTGAGGGAACAAATCGGGGAAAATATGTTACGTCTACGTAGATGACGTGTTAATATTTTCTGAAAAAGAAGCCGAGCATGTCAAACACATTGACACCGTGCTCCAGCTGCTCTGCATGACTCTCTAACATGAGAGTTTCGAAAGAAAAGACACAATTTTTTAAAGAAAGCGTCGAATATTTGGGTTTTATCGTCTCTAGTGACGGAACAAAAACTGACCCCGAAAAGGTCAAGGCAATTAAGGGGTACCCCGAGCCAAAGAGCCTCTATGCACTAAGATCGTTTTCGGGCCTTGCTAGTTATTACAGGGTGTTTATTAAAGATTTTGCATCAATCGCAAGACCTTTAACCGACATACAGAAAGGCGAAAATGGAAAAGTAGGCAAGCACATGTCCAAAAAGGTCCCAATCGACTTTGATGAATTGCAACGTCACACCTTTGACCGCTTAAGAAACATTCTGGCATCCGAGCATGTCATACTCATGTACCCGAACTTTCAAAAACCTTTCGACCTCACGACCGACGCGTCTGCCGACGGGATTGGAGCAGTGTTGTCCCAGGGCGGGAGGCCAATAACAATGATATCCCGAATATTAAAGCAAAGTGAATCACTTTACGCCACTAATGAAAGGCATTGTTGGCAATCGTGTGGGCTCTTGGAAAACTACAAAACTACCTGTATGGAACCAGAGAGTTGCACATTTTTACAGATCACCAACCGATCACATTTTCCGTGTCACAAAAAACACAAATGCGAGAATTAAAAAGTGGATGGCTTTTATTGAAGAACGTAACGCTCAAATTCATTACAAGCCAGGGAAAGAAAACCTAGTGGCAGATGCCTTATCACGTCAAAATGTAAATGCCCTACAAGATGAAATTCAATCGTGTGCTGCCACCGTCCACAGTGAGCTTTCCTTGACCTACACAATCGAGACAACAGACAAGCCTGTTAATCTCTTTAGAAACCAAGTAATCCTAGAAGAGGCGCGCTACAACTTGCATCGGAGACTAATTCTATTCGGCAGCAAAACTCGCCATGTGATACAATTCACAGACAAGAACGATCTCCTTGAATCCTTAAAGCTTGTAGTGAACCGAGTGAATTAGTGCGACTTTTCCCCACAACAAAGTTTTGGCATTGCAAGAACATGGTTACTGATATAACCAACAAAGATGATCAGATTCAGATAGTTAATACCGAACATAATCGCGCACATAAAGCAGCGCAAGAAAATATCAAACAAATACTCCGGGAGTATTACTTCCCAAAAATGGCCAAATTAACCAATGAAATCGTCTTAAATTGCAAAGTCTGCACCACAGCTAATTACGACCGTCACCCAAAAAAACGAGAACTTGGGCAAACACCTATTCCGTCTTATCCCGGCGAAATGCTGCATATCGATATATTCTCCACTGACCACAAGCTATTCTTGACCTGCGTGGACAAGTTTTCCAAATTTGCTATTGTACAACCCTTATTATCCCGAACAATAACGGATATTACTATCCCCATATTGCAATTACTCAATATTTTTCCAAAAATAAAGACAATTTATTGTGACAACGAAGCATCGTTTAATTCAGAGACGATTACTTCGATGTTAAAAAATCAATTCGAAATAGACGTAGTAAACGCACCTCCATTGCATAGCTGCTCGAATGGACAAGTGGAACGATTCCACAGTACATTGCTAGAGATAGCCAGATGCATGAAAATTGATAAACAATTTAATGATACACCACAGGATAGCAAGAAGTCTAGATTTTTTTGGCACAGCGCTAAAGGTTGTGGCAGGAACGCCTGATGCGGCAGATTTGGAAAGAATTAAAATAACAGAAGCACAGTTAATTCAATCTAACAATAGACAAATAATAATTAACACAGAAACTCAAAAGCAGATTAATTTACTTACAAATACTGTTAATAAAATAATACAGTCCAGAAGTGGTGAAATTACCGATATCCCACACTTATACGAAACTTTACTAGCAAGAAATAGAATGCTAATTACAGAAATTCAAGACCTTATGCTTACTGTCACACTTGCCAAATCTAATATAATAAACCCAGCCATTTTTGATCAAGAAGACTTAAAATCTATTTTTACCGAACAGTTCACAACAGTCTCCATAGTTAATTTAATGGCTGTGTCCAACATTAAAATATTTCAGTCCGATAGCACCATACATATAATTATAGATTACCCTAGAATCAAACTTTTATGTAAGAAGGTCATTATTGAGTGATACATGGGGACACCATACTACAGATACACGACAACATAGTGGCAGAATGCGACGACGGAGTGAAGGCGGTCACAGAATGCGTTACCAACAATCACGCAACATTTTGCAATCTGGCTAAGCATGACACATGCGCTCGCGGACTACATTCAGGGCAATCTGCTATATGTCGCACGCAGCCCAGTCACCTGGAGCCCATTACAACGGTTAGTATCAGCATAGATGATGGCCCTTACGTACGTTACACGTCAACGGAACCCATCTTATAACGTTTGAGAAAAGCGCTACGATAAACGGGACCATGTACCTCAACCACAACAAGGTCGTAAGCAAGGTTCCTGGCATCCCAGCTTCCCCTTTGCTACATATAACGGGTACGATCATGTGTTAAGTCTACCTCTACTACAGCGAATGCGTGAACTCAACCTAAACGCCATCCAGGAGTTGAATGATGATATGATATCCAACGGATCGCCCAAGGTTTGGTTCGCGATCGGAGTACTTGTAAGCTTCTTGCTCTGTAGCCTCGTCGTAGATGGTTACTGCAGGTACCAGAGGAAGTCAGCTGCTAAACTGCAAAAATTCGTCCAAGAGTCATGCATCACCGAGGACGGCAATGAACTTAGAAGGGAAGAAGTTAACAAACAATCTAGCGAACTGCCCCTGCACTAAGTCTTAGAAGAATCTGTGCAGCTGCAACGTCGATGTGGCGAATTCCACATAAGCATAAATACGCTGACACAGCGTCTGGCCAAGAGCTCATAGCATGACCATACGCCTTTCATATTTACTTCTTATGTATTTAGCTTTAGATTCATATTCCCACTTATGTATTTGGCTTTAGATTCATATTCCAATTTATGTACTTAGGTTTAGTTCTCTTTTATTTCCTTCAATATATAAAGTTTTTGTATAACCCTTTAACAATAAAGAAGCATAACTCCGGCACTTAGCCGAAACATAATTTATCATATCTAATATATTGCTGATCCACAAGGACGGTGATTCAGATACCTAATCGTATCTCATCCTAATCAGCATAAATCAATTCATAAGCTGGATCCCACCAACGGCAACCCCTAACAGGAACCAGTGGACATATTCAACATTATAACTTATATACCAAATATGGTGTCCCTAGCTAGAATAGTTTTTGAGATAAACGCTTTTTTAAATTGCGGTGGCGGAAAGGGGCGTGGCAAAAATTTGAAATAACCTTGATCATTTTAGATACTACACGAGTCTATATACCAAATTTGGTAGCTCTAGCTTTTATAGTCTCCGAGATCTGCGTGTTCATACGGACGCACGGACGGACGGACATGGTTAAATCGTCTCGGCTGTTGATGCTTATCAAGAATATATATACTTTATGGGGTCGGAAAAGCTTCCTTTTGCCTGTTACATACATTTTGGCGACTTTAATATACAATTTCCATATGCCATACCATATGGGTGTATGGTATAAAAATATTATTTGTTTGAAAAGTTGTTGGAGTGAAATATTGGATATTAAAACTAAAAAATTGTATTGGCTTGTGGACATAAATTTCAACTGAGTCTTAAAAATGAGTTAATGAGTTTTTATATCTTTGCAGATTTTTTTATCTATATCACTTTGCCTTTTATGCATATCACTATCGATTCAGTGGACAATATCGGACTCTGGCGTTACTCTCATCTTATTTGTTTATTCAAGTAGGTATATATAAGAATATAATGTAATGGTGTTGCGATAATTAAATGGGCTATATTTATTCAGCACTCGATGATATTCTTTTTTCATCGATATGAGTTGCCTGCTATTATGGCACAGAGGAATATGTTTATCATAGCACGAAACCAAGTGAATCGAACCAGAGGAGCTGGAGCTGGTGCAGATGCTGCTAATGTGGTTCCTAATGGCCGGCAGGCGTCTTTGAGTGGAGCTCGCCTAATTGTCATGCGTTTTTTTCGTCAAATTGCAGCCCAGCGTTTGACTGAAAGGCAATCAAATCAACAGCGACAAGAAGAAAGAGAGGCCCAAGCCCAACGGCAGCAAGAAGCCAACCTTTTTACAGTCTCATTGGGCATCGCTCTAGTGCATCTACGGCGCTTACCTGTAGTGGGCCAGTGGTTGCAGCGCCGTGAACAGTTTTCCACAGCCCGAAGAGTCTTCATAGGATATGGCGGTAATGGTACAATAATACATGATAATTTGCGGCGTGTCAATGTTGAAAATAGAGCGCAAACTATACGTAACCCCAATTATATAACAACAACACGAGGCGGTGAAAGCTTTGAAGTAGGGGAAACGCAAACAACTAGCAGAATAGCATGTATTTCAGGTGAGATATCTTTTATCTTTTATATATATAAAATTCTCGTGTCACAGTTTTCGAAGCCATACTCCTCCGCAACGGCTTGACCGATTTTGATAAATTTTTTGTGCTTATCCGGTATCTATGAAAATCGGCCAACATCTATTTTTCATCCCCCTAAATGGTATGGGTAGTTCGCGAGCGCGAATAAAATGGGTTTTATAACGGCTTTTCGTGTATCGACCGCCGTAGACGGGGGCAGTTACATGTCAACCATGTTGTAGGAAATTCACCCATTCCAGTTTTAGTTACAAACGAAAAGCCGGAAGCCGTGCAGCCTGGCTTGAGCATGAGCGTTTGCGAGCCCGAGAGTCGCGGTCTGCACCAATTCAATTGCTTCGCTTGCAAAGAACTAAACTGCATAGGGGAAGGGTAGCTGAATCCCGCGCACAGATAAGACTAGATCGACATGAGCAATACCAGGCGGGGCACAGCGAAGCGTGGCATGGTTTCTAGTATTAATATACTTCCGTGTAGTTTTTGCCTGTTAGTTCTGACAAAGGTACGTTTCATAATTATAACGCCACCCATATATTTTAAATATTGGTCTAACGGTACAATTTTCGATGTTACAATGTTCTACCAAAATACTTGTTGGGGCACAACAACAACATACAACAACTTTTGGATCAATAGGAATGACGGTACTTTTCTATTTACGCAAATTTGGTTTTGAGCTTGTTTCATAATTATAACGCCACTTTCAATAAATGCGTTTTTTTACTACAAATGTCGACAGTTAACAATTTTTTTTTATGAACAATTAAAATTTGCTTTCCATTTTTCGAAATGACATTAAATATCCTTGTAGGCATCCTTAAAACTAAATTTTTAATTACATCTGGCTCATGTTTGATGTTTGAACCAGATGTAATTTTAATTGTTCATAAAAAAAAAATTGTTAACTGTTGACATTTGTAGTAAAAAACGCATTTATTGAAAGTGGCGTTATAATTATGAAACAAGCTCAAAACCAAATTTGCGTAAATAGAAATGTACCGTTATTCCTATTGATCCCAAAGTTGTTGTATGTTGTTGTTGTGCCCCAACAAGTATTTCGGTAGAACATTGTAACATCGAGAATTTTACCGTTAGACCAATATTTGAAATATATGGGTGGCGTTATAGTTATGAAACGTACCTTAGTAACAGTCATTTCCCATGTTCAACAATAACTGGAAAGGCGTTAGCTTCGACGCACCTACACTTCTGCTCTGCTATGGTTAAAAATATTAAAAAAGCTAACATCGGCTATGCCAGTGTACTGGCAATTTTTGGCCGTAATTTTTTTGGATTTTCCAAACTATTTTCCGAAACTCTCTATCACTTTTTATTTGGCTGTATAGTCTCAGAGATCTGCGTGTTCATACAGACGGACGGACGGACGGTCGGACGGACGTACGGACGGACGGACAGATGGACATGGCTAGATCGACTCGGTTGTTGATCCTGGTCAAGAATATAAATACTTTGTGGGGTCGGAGATGCTTCCTTCTGCCTGTTACATACATTTTGGCGACTTTAATATACCAATTCACCCTATGGGTGTATGGTATAAAAAAAGACCAATCAAACTGCCAATCGTTAACTTCCAATAAGTTGGACCTATAGGGACATTAAAATTGAAGCCGATAGTGGCGAAGATATTACAATAGGATTTCTACTACAGGCACCCGATTAAACCGAAATGGAGCTAGCAGTGTTAAAAGCTATACCAGAGGGCGCAGTCAGCAACGAACTTAACGCACAAGAACAACTTACTTTTCTAAGTAGGAAAAACCCCCCAAAAAAGGTGGCCCACTATTAGAGGTTAATTCACAAAACACTGTGCTAAATTTCGATGCAAGGAGCCACCCAGGTGAAAAAAATAGGCAAGAAAATATTGAAAAAATCCGAAAATTACTACTTACCGAACATTATGACTAGGCAAAGTTGGCAGAAAATTTACAAGATTTCTCAGCAAGACAAACAAAACGCGAATGCAGCAGAATGTTGAATGAGAATTTTCGGGCAATATGCACTCCAAGCTTTACCCATATTGGTTTGCCTTATTTTGTTGACAACGAAATCTCTCATCTGTTGAAATATGGCATCATAAGACCATATCGGTCTGTGTACAACAGTCCGGCATGGATTGTTGACAAAAAAGGATTTGATTTAAACGGTAATAGGAACAAACGACTCGTTCTTGACTTTCGAAAGCTAAACGGGCGGACTATAACCGACTGGTACCCAATGACGAGTGCTCCAATGAATCTTGAAATCGCAATATTTTCAATAACATTCAAATTTATATAGGTGAAAGAGACCGCGAGAAAAATGTGAACGGTGGAATATACGAATTCTGTCCCTTACCCTTTGGCTTCAAAATGCGGAAAGCATCTTTCTGAGAACAATCGATGATGTTCTAAGGTAACAAATCACAAAAATATGCTACGTCAATATCGATGACGTGATAATGTTTTCTGAAGACGAAACTGTGCTTCAACTGCTTTGCAACGCGGACATGAAAATGACAAAAGAAAAAAAAAATCCCAATTAATTTTAATGATTCGCCTATGACCGTTTAAGAAACATTCTAACTTCAGAAGACGTCTTACTCATGTAGCCAGACATTAAATAACCTTTCGACGTTATAACCGATATTCGGCCGACGGTATCGGAGCAATGCTGACCCAAGTGATATCACGAATGTTAAAGAAAAGTAGTCTCTTTATGCCTCTAATTAAATGCAGTTGTTGACAATTGTGTGGACTCTTGGTAAAGTACAGAATTACCTCTATGGAACCTGAGAGTGGCACTTTTCAGACATTTTCTGTATCACAAAAGAACACAAATGTGAGAATTAAAAAGTGGATTGCATTATAAGCCAGGGAACGAAAACCTTGTGGCAGATGCCTTATCACGGCAAAATGTTAATATTATATTAATTACAAGTGGCCCTAAGTAAAGTTAGTGTTACAACCTCTAACCACTCCGTCCTGAGGCTTTTTACATATATAAACCTAAATTAAACTAAAGATATATAAAATATTAAAAGTAATAAAGGAATAGGTTTATATAAAAATATCATAGCTGACATCGGCTATGCCGAAGTTTATATACCCTTGCAGTCCTTGATAATAATAATTTTATATGTTCAAAATTTGTTTTCTGCAACTCAATTCATCAATATACAAACAAAACAATTTTACTCTCTATTTTACAATTATTTTACAATCACATACATATGTAAATTTCATAGCATACTCCGATTTTTATGAAAATGTTTCTTCTAGTTCTTCGTGAGCTATATGATATAGTGGTCCGATCCTGATGGTTTTCATACTTTATTTTTTTTAAATATTTCAGCCCGATACGGCTGAGTAAAACGCATTCGCACAGACGGACGGACAGACAGACGGACAGACGGACATGGTCATATCAACTCAGCTTCTCATGCTGATCAAGAATATATATACTTAATGGGGTCGGAAACGTCTCCTCCTGTGCGTTACAAACATCTGACCAATTTTATAATACCCTCTGCAAGGGTATAAAAATAGGATAGGTTAAAATAAAGGTAAAGATAACTGCAATTAATTATGAGCGAGGAAGGACAGTTTTTATAACCGGCAAAGTCTGTAGTCGTTACGTAGTATAAGAAATGGTTCAAGCAGAGCAAAAGTTAGTTGTGCAGGTAGAAAGTATAAGCGGTGTGAAATTGAGAGTCCTTCTAGATGGATCAGAAATATTAGTCTGGCTCAACAGCTGGGAAGAGTCAATCTCACTATAAAAAAATTTGTAAAGAAAACTCATGTTGAGGAGACCAAATATAAGATCCATACTACTTCAATATCGGGCGGACGAATGAAGTATAAAGCATTTTGGTAGTATATGGAACCTTGAACTCCTTCGACCAGCGCTTTATAAAGCCAAGAACACTCTTAGCCCTACTAACAGTTGTCGATATACATATGCTGATTAAAATTAAATTTTGTGGTCTATTAAGGTCCCCAAATCTTTAACAACCAAGGAAGTGTTATTAATTTCTAACGGGAAATTATTTAAAAAGTAACTTGCTAATTGGGGAGAACCTCTATAAAAATACATAATATTGCACTTAGAACAGTATAGCGATAACAAGTTAGCCCTACACCACCCCTGAAAAGCATTCAGGTCAGCTTGCAAGGTATGGCATGAAAAACAGTCTACGATGCGATTAGCAATTTTTACATCATCGGCATACAAGTGCATGTTTATTAATACTTGTTTAATACAAGCCACAGTTTTGTGCGCTTGGAGTCGGAATTATAACTAAATTATCATTATTAAATAAACTACCCAAGAACCCTAATCATTGGCCATCAGAATGCGGACACTGCGCCTCGTGCCGCTAGCAGCGGTCAACGTCTTGCGGACCGGCTCATATTACCCAGACCGTGGGATCGCTGACCCAGCGATAGTGTCCACTGCCAAATGCAGTATTAGCTATATTCATTTGTTCATGTTAACTCCTCCCTCACTTAAATGGGACCGTCCCAGGACTTCTGTAGGTGAAGAGACTTTTGAAGAGTTGTCACTAACTTGCGTCTCTGGAGTCTTCGAATGGCCAGATAAATGGCGAACCAAATTGCCACTATTCCAATACAGGGCCCGATATTAGTTTTGAGCGTAGTCCGGTTATATGCCGGAGATTGTTTATGCTCAGTTCTTGGATTACAAAAGATGTAACTGTAAAAGGTTAGTTGTGGTAGACCTATTATTGACAAACCCATTCTGGTATGGCGAAAAAATAGATTTACATAAATGCTGTATTTGAGACGTCATAATTTTCAAACAGTTTAGGTATCGCTGACAATTTAAAAAATTCCTCTGTAATTAGTGACGTCGGATTTATTGCCAAGAAGAAGAGGTAAAATAAGAAGAGGTAAAATAAATTCGAATCCTTCCATATAGTTGGAAACTCGGACAGTGTAACGGACAACTCAAAAAGCTTAAGTAAAGGCGAGCACAATGACTCCCGTCTGGGCCCGGTGAGTATACCGGCTTAATCGTCATTAGTTCCTTAGCTACAGAACTTTGCGTTATAATAGGATTAAGAATGCAGATGGATTTCGTTATAGGATATGGATATATCTGACTAGAGTTGTACTTAGTGGGTATGTACGTAGTCGAAAAGAAGTTAGCAAATAAATTAGAAATAGATTGATCAGAAGAGGCCGAAACATTATTAAAAACTGCAAACGATGGAAGGGAGATAGAGTTTCGCTTTGAGTTAACGAATCTATAGAACTCAGTCAGTCTTCCGAAAACATCGGGTGCGTACCGTAGGATCACACTCGGAGATGGGCTCGCGGCTGGGAAACTCAATAAATAACTCTAAAGTTGGATGATAACTATCCCTGTGTTTTCGTGGGTTTCCAGCCTGGGTTTCCTCTTGCCGAAGAGCCACTGCATCTTGGATAGCTTCAGATTTAAATGAGTTCTTTCGGCCTTGAGATGGGCTTTCCAATTCAATCGCCTTTCGAGGATGAGGCCTAGGTATTTAACACAATTTACGCTCGGATAACACGTACCATGAAGGCTGACTGGGGGGGCCATTGGGTCTTCGAGTGGCCAATGTTATGTGCTGTGACTTGTCCGCATTCACACAGATGTTCCATCTGATCAACCATGGTTCCAGAAGGTTGAATTGTTCCTGGATGAGACTCGAGGCCACCGTTGGTTTCGAAGCAGAGTCGAGAAACGCATATGTGGCAATTGGAAGCTGATCGTCTTGTACCACTGGCATATCTGCGGTATACGCGGTGTACAGGATGGGACCTAACACACTGCCCCGTGGAACGCCAGCATTGATGCAGCACCTAATTCCGGACGTGGGGCTCTTATACCTGACGTAGAAGCGTCTGTTTTCGATGTAGGACTTCAGAATCATGAAGTGAGGAGCAGGTAGCAACACCTTAAGCTTGTGCAGAAGCCCGTCGTGCCAGACACGGTCGAAAGCATGTTTAATGTCTAAGAATGCAGCGGAGGTGTAGAGTTTGTCTTTGAAGGAGCCAAGGACCTTCCCAACAATACGGTGACATTGTTCTGGGGTGCTATGATGTCGTCGGAAGCCAAATTGGTGTTCAGGGACCATGTTACCTTCGTCCAGTAGTGGCGGTACTCTGGCCAAAAATATTCTTTCGAATACCTTGGAAAGTATTGCCAGCAGACTGATTGCACGGTCCGAGGCGAGTTCAGCTCAACAACTTTAAACTCTTGCGAGACATTAAGAAAACTTACGGACAGACTCATCGATGATCCTTTGATTGCCGCATGAAAAGTTTCATTGCATCTTGCACGACTCGGCCCGACTCACATCCCCATTTGAGACCCTTTTTCTGATCTAAAAGATCCATTTTAAACCGTTAATGCCGTACAGGATGAAACAAAATTATGTGCTGCCATTGCATCGGAGACTAATTCACAGACAAGAACGATCTCCTTGAATTGAATCCTTAAAACTTGTAGTGAACCGTGATGTTGTAAATGCATTCCGTTCCATTCCATTGTAGGAAGATTCCTACACTAGCCGCCTTTCAACATGAATTAGTGCGACTTTTCCCGACAATAAAGTTTCGGTACTGCAAGAATATGGTAAACGATAAAACCAATAAAGACGAACAAAGGCAAATAGTTATAATTGTTATTGAATAGTTATAAGAGCAACAATAGAATATTATAAAACAATCCACTCGGTTACAGAAGAAAACCCAGTTGGCATTATTCAAATAGAACACATTGATTCGCTAGAAAATATTAAATATTAAAGTTTTTATTAAAAACAATAAAAGATTAGGAAACAAACTATACCCATTGTGTTCTAAGGGACATGTGAAAGCAGACTTGGGAACGCCTGTACCTATTAAGGAGATGGTGGTCCATAAGGATAATTTGAAGTAAATTCGATAAAGTTTCTATAATTGCTACATCAAACTACACAGTTACTATAGTCCCTGTTTACATTCTCCACAGGTTAATCGCAGCAGGGGCATGCATTAGCGACTTCTCTAATGCAAATTACATTCCCGTGCTAGACGGGAACAACGTAGCTACATAAGACACTCAATCTGACCGAATTCACGAAAATCATAGACGATACTGTAAAACTGCCCGAATTGTTCCCCATGACGCACATGCGAAAACTTGTAGAATTACATATAAAACATGTCCACAACATTTTGTCCGCTTTTTCTTTGGGCAGATCACTGAAGGTTGTGGCATGAACGCCTGATGCGGCGGATTTGGAAAGAATTAAAATTAACAAAGAAGCAAGAAGGAAAATTAATTCACTTACAAACAAATGTGAACCAGGGGGCCGGGGCTAACTTCGACCGCGTCAAAGTTTGTATAGTTTGTTTGCAAGTTTTTTGTTACTCTTTCCTTACCTATAGCTGTCAAAATGAAGAAACTTTTTATGTAAAAAATTTAATATTTGCGAAAGAACGGTCTACAATATTACCATTGCAAAAAACGAATTTATTGATCACTGTTTATCACCAATTGTTTATATGGAAACTATATGATAGAGTCGCCCGAGCTTGATCAAAAGAAACAAATGTTTAATTTGAAAGCAATAACGTCAAAAGAACGAGGTTTTTTATAATAATCTCTGTTTTTGACTTGTGGGAGATATATGATAAAGTTAAAGTACCAAACCAAACTAACATGTATTCATTTTTATGACAATAGTTTAGAAAATAGCGGACGTTGACGATACTATGCTTAGTACGTTCAAGTGGCCCCTACGACACTTGCCCATCTCCCACCCGACCGACGTACAACGTAATTTAGAAAAGTCACTGTTCGTGACTTTTGCCGTTTGTATGGGAGCTATATGATATAGTAGTCCGATCCTTCTGAATCCAAAATATACAACCTGTGCTGTATATACAAGCCTACATGCAAAATTTCAACTCTGTAGCTTTTAACGTCTAGGATGAGTTCGCGTAGATCCAGACGGACGGCCGGACGGACATGGCTGTATGAACTTGTCTCGTCTTGCTGATCGAGAATATATATACTTTATATGGCCAGAAATGCTTCCTTATATGCGTTGCATTCTTCGTACCAAAATTAATACATATACCCTTTTTGCAAGGGTATAAAAAACCCAGATATTTTCGATCAATAAGAATTAAAATCTATTTTTACCTAACAGTTCACAGAAGTTACCATGTTCTGTTTAATGGGAGTGTTCAACATTAAAATATTTCAGTCCTATAGTTACGAATTTTAGTTACGAGTCTTAATGTCGGGCCATGATCCTTCGGATACACATGTGAGGACGACACCCAAGACTCTTCCTTTAACCATGAAACTTATTACACAGAAATCACAAAGTCATAATTCGTTTGGTTCTGAGATCAGACTAGGACCGTCCTCCCTTTGGAGATCGGGGCTATAAATGTACCTCAAGAGGGCTGATCAAAGGCTATTGGTTCTACTGAATTAACCAAGGACAATCATTTATAAACAGGGTAAATAACAGTGGGCCCAGATTACAGCCTTGGGGGAAACCTGAGGTAACTCGAAGCATTTGAGAAAATAATAACATCTCAATTGCAGCATTTTTGTAGCTCAATCATTTCGTTATCCCAACATGGGTTTAAAAAACGTAGATCGACAACTACTAACCTATTAGAATTCACATCTCACTCAATCAAAGGGTTCAAGACTGCCGTGCAATCTGACGTCATTTATAATGACTTCAGCAAGGCCTTTGACTCTGTTAATCATACTCTGCTTTTATATAAATTAAACGCACTTGGCATCCACAGCCTTTTGCTAGATTGGATTCTTCAATATCTTTCTAAGCGTATACAAAAGGTCCTCTTCTTCTTCAAGTCTTCATTTTCTAAGACCATCCAAGTGACCTCTGGAGTACCTCAGGGTAGTCATTTGGGTCCATTGTTATTCACTCTTTTTATAAGTGATCTTCCATTGGTAGTGTCACATTCTCGGGTGCTTGTGTACGCGGATGATGTCAAGCTTTACCTCAGTTTTAAAGACATATCGTCTTCTTGCCTACGGATCCTAATGATGTTCAGAGTTGGTGTGAAACCAACCTATTAAACCTTAACGGCTCTAAATGTAAAGTTATGTCTTTTTATAGATGCACTCCATACTTAGCAACTTATTATCTTAACGACACTGCTTTAGAGCGGTTAGATATTATCAATGACTTAGGTGTTCTTATGGACCATAAATTAACTTTTAATCCTCATATTTCTGCTACAGTTAGTAAAGCTATGAATGTTCTTGAGTTTGTGAAACGATGGTCAAAAGAGTTTGACGATCCGTACACAACCAAAATTCTGTATACTTCTTTAATCCGTCCTATCTTAGAGTACGGATCTTGCATATGGTCACCTCAATATGAGACGCACCAAAGTAAAATTGAATCTGTTCAAAAGTAATTTCTGCTTTTTAAATTGGGATCGCAATGTCAATTTGCCATCATACTCCAGTATGCTTCTTTTAATCAATTTTCCTTCTTGAATTAATCGTAGAGTAATGCTTGGTGCTATCTTTATTCACAAACTTTTAATACGTGAAATAGACTCTCCTGAGCTGTTGAACCAGTTAAACCTATCTGTACCCCGTAGACCTACTATAAATTTTATTCCTCTATCCTTAAAACACTGTAGTTCTAACTATTCTTTGCATGAACCTTTTCGAGTCCTATGTTCTGATTACAATCTTCTGTATCCCGTAATCAGATCAGAAGCCTCTCTTTCCCTTGTGAAAACTTCTATTTTATCACATTTAGCTCGTAATTAACTGTAGTTAATCATATTTTTAATTGTTAGTCCGTTTTATTTGTATTTGTCCACGCGATCGTGCCGTCCGATATGCGGCTGCGCACCACGGTCTGTCGAGCGGGAGGTGGACAGCGCTCTGCTTGGGCTCGCGCGAAACAGGCTACTTCCAGACAATAGGGTATAGGTGACGCACATGTCAGTCAATTGAAATAACCCAGTAGGTCAATGACTTATTAGTCACTAAATCAACACTATCCGACACGGTCATTCTGCCAGGTCGTCTTTATGTAGTATTATTATACTACATTCAAACTTACTCCATCGAAGCTTCTTGTCTCTTCTCAATAAACGGTCTCTTCCATGGGCTAGGAATTTCATATATTTTATCGATTTATCCATCTGCCGCCTCTTTTAACGATCTCTAAAATTCTTTCAACGAAAATAAATCACGCTTGTTTATTAGCATTTTTAAATTACACGTAACAATAGTAAGATAATTTTAAGTCTAAGCTGCAACTCGGCCCTCCTGACGATAGCACGTCATATGTGTTACATATTAAGAACCAAGTCCAAAAGCGATATGCTTTGCTCAGTCTGAAAAAACATTTTTGATTCAAACTTATTTGTATACCCTTGCAAAAAGAGTATATTAATTTTGGTGAAAAGTGTGCAACGCGTAGAAGGAAGCATCTCCGAGACGAGTTCAAAGAATTATTATCTGCGGTAAAGGCTATTGCGTTTAACCCAAATTGTATAAGCCCATTTAGTAGGTTTTGGTTCAAGGAAGTGTTATTACAAATGGCCACTGCGTTGAACACTACTCGAACTATTCGAGGTTTTGTAACGATCTTTTTTCGGCCTTCAGGATAATTTCAATCTTTAGGGCGAGGTTCGGCACAACAAATTTTATTTTGTGCCCCAGTGAAATCACGACACAATAATTTATGTATATATAAATCCTGCCTGCTGTGCACCCATTAAATTCCTGTCCTTGTTCCTCTGCTCTGCCCAAATAGCGCCTCTGTTGCTATGCGGGCTTCCATCCTTTTCTAGTTTATTTCTCTGCTCTGGTCGCATGTCCTCTCTCTTTGCTAGGCGACGCTGCTCTATCCAATGTCCTTCTCCTTTTGGCTCGTTCTCTCAGTTTTGGGGAATTGTTGCTTTTCTGCATGGCCATTTTACTTTATGTGACTAACATATTGATTTTAGTTTATTTGGTTTTAGTTAATTTACTTCAACAATAACTAAAATCATTTGTCCACGTCATCAATACGTTATTCGCCTCGTAGACAGGGCTTCCCCAATACCCAATCCCCCCTTTCTTCGGCTTGCACATACCCCCCTTTGCCCATCGAACTTGATCGACGATATTGGCTTTACTTGGTATGCACACAGCCCCACTACCCCCCGTTGGACATGCTTCGCCCTCACTTTGGCCTTTTTTGTCTCTCTGCTTGTCCAGCCTCATAGAGCGCGCTCCATCCACCGGTACCCGTTCTCAATCGGCACACGCATAGTGTAGGTGTGCTGCGCCTGTATTGCTGAATTCTCAAATGTTCATGCATACTCTCTCTTAATCGGTCCATGCCCTATTTGTGATTGTGCGTATGCTCTCCAGTCGTTGATTCTTTCGTTCTCTGCCTCCCACGCATCTTCCCGCTGTGACGAAATTGCTGGTTTGGTCGTATGTGGTCCGATCGAACTTGTTGTATCGTAACGGAATGTTGCGTGTTTTAATCGCAGCAACATGTTGCGAAGCGTGATATTTGGCAACATGTTGCCGGGCATCATGCATCCTTGGTTTTACATTGCGCTCTTTTTGGTTATTTCCATGTTGTTGTGTGGAACATTATTGTCGAATATATGTTCCTCGCACTTCCCCCCTTCTTTTGGAGCGAATTTCCTCACCCCCGTTTTTTAGTGTCTTTTTGTGTTTTTTTTTTTTTTTTTGGTCTTGTTTAGACTCAGGTTGCATCTTTTTGTTGGCCTTTTGTCATCTTTTTCACGTTGTCGATTACTGAGTATCTTTTCTATGGTTTTTGGCGGATTAGGGCATCTTTTCTTCCTTGATTCTTGTTTATGGCCCATTCCGCATCTTATTATTTTATTCGTTTAATTTACCCGTTTCCTTTCGGTCTCGCCGAATCTGGTTCCACCGCATCACATGTTGGTTGTTGTTCTGTGTCTATATCTGTTTGTTGTTTTAGCTGGCTAATGTGTGCTTGTCTAATTTTTCCTGTGACTTTATGTCGTAGCTTGCATATGACTGGGGATATGAACCCTTGTACCGTGTATGGCCCTCCAAATTTGGGTGCTAATTTTCAGCAAATCCTTCTGCTGCGTTTGACAGGTGATGCTCCTTTGCCCATACCGTACATCAAATCGCCGGCCTCCATTCGCGCCGTCTCAAATTATAATGACGTGCCTGATCTTGTGCCGCAGTCTCTATGTTCCTTCTGATGAGTTCGAAAAGTTCTTTTATCTGGTTGGCTTTTTCCTCTGTTGTTGCTTGCTCTTTTCCTGTGCCATTTGTGACGCTGTCTTATATGGCTCCCGGCATTCTTGGTTCTCGGCCTTGCACCACATATGCTGGCGTGAATCCAGTTGCTTGCGATTGGCTTGTGTTTATCGCCAATGTAATTTCTGGCCAGCACTCGTCCCAATTCCGCTGGTTGTCTCCTGCATATTGGGCAATCATTGTTTTGACAGTTCTATTTACTCGTTCGGTTGGGTTTTCCTGAGGCGTATATGGCGCTGTTAATTGGTGGCTGCTTCCCCATCCTTCTAGCATCTTCTTGAAGATCCTGCTGGTGAATTGGACTCCATTATCCGTTATAACTATTTTTGGTGTCCCGAATCTTGATAAAATCCTTTCTCTGAAGGCCTTTACTAAGTTCTCCGCAGTTGCCTTGTGCATGGGTATGATTTCTGTCCATTTCGAGAAACGGTCTATAATTACCAGCAGCATCGAATTTCCGTGTTTTGATCTGGGCGATGGCCCGACGAAGTCCGCGCATATTGTTGCCCATGGTTCCTCAGGCACCTGTGTTAACAATTTTCCTGCCGCTTGTTGTTGATTAGGTTTGAATTGAAGACATGTCATGCATTTCCCGACGAACACCTTGATGTCTCTTTGCATTCCCGGCCAGTAGTATCTTGCGGCGGTCCTAGCAATCGTTCGCCGACTGCCCGTATGCCCGGCCGTCGCTGACGTGTGGTTTTCTTCCATTATTTGTTGTCCTAGACTCTTTGGCACACACATTTTCCAGGCCACCACTTCCTCTTGTCCACCTCTGTGTGGTATGTTTCTGTATAGTTGGCTGTTTTCCATCACATAGTCTGGATATTTGTGTGGCTGTTGCTTGATTTTTTTCATCATATCCTGAATCCATTCACACTCCTTATTGGCTTGTCGTAGTCTAGCACAGTTGTCTGTTATGCGGTTGCATCTTTCCATTGGTTGCCTCGACAGGGCGTCTGCTACTATGTTCAGCTTGCCTTTCCGATATGATATTTCAAAGTCGTACTGCTGTAGTTCCAATGCCCATCTTGCTATTCTGCCTGTGGGACTATCTATGCTGTTCAGCCATTTTAGTGCCATGTGATCGGTCGCTACTTTGAAATGGTATCCTTCCAGGTATGGCCTCAGTTTTCGTACGGCCCATACTATCGCCAGACACTCTTTTTCGGTTGCCGAATAATTTTTCTCCGACGAATTTAGTTCTCTAGATAGATATGATAGGACCCTTTCGCCTTCTTCGGTGTTCTGTAAGAGGATTGCTCCTAGTCCCATGTTGCTTGCGTCTGTCTGTAGAACAAACAGTTTCGTGAAGTCCGGGCATGCTAACACTGGTCCATTTGTTAGCTTTTCTTTTACTGCGTTGAATGCTTCCTGATGTTCTTCATTCCATTGCCACCTTGTTTTTGTCTTCAGTAGTGCGTTTAGTCGGTGCGTTAGAGTTGCAAATCCTGGTACGAATCTTCTGTACCATGACGCTACACCCAGATATTGGCGTAGTTCTTTCACACATGTTGGCGGTTTTAGCTGGGCTATTGCTGCTACTTTGTCCGGGTCCGTGACTATACCATTTTCTGTCACTACGTCTGAGTTGATTCTTAGGTTTGCCTCTTTTAGTCTTCTGAATACTTCTTGCAGGTGTTGTTTGTGATCTTCTATTGTTTTGCTCACGATTACTATGTCGTCTTGGTATGCAAATGCGTTCGGCATCATCTCTGGGCCAATCACTTGGTGTAGTGCTCGTTGAAACGTTGCTGAAGCTGAGTGTAGACCGAATGGCATTACCTTCCATTGGAATAGTCCTTTCCCTGGAACTGTAAATGCTGTCATTGGCCTGCTTCTGTCCTCCAGTGGTATCTGCCAATACCCGTCTTTTAAGTCCAAGCTGCTTATGAACCTTGCCTCACGCAATTGATTTAGTATATAGTCGATACGTGGCATCGGATATGCATCCTTTATAGACATCGCATTGATTTGCCTAAAATCCACGCATAATCTCCATTTGCCCGTTTGCTTTTTCTTTACCATTACTATGGTGAACTGTATGGGCTTTGTGATGGTGATCATCGACTTTCGCATTGATCTCCGCTCGCATCTTGGGGTTTTTCGGATAATATCGTTGTTTTATCGGGATGTCGTCCTTCATTGTGATCCTGTGTATCCCCACTTTTGACGGTCCCTTGATTTTCGCCAACCCCATCAGTTCGTGTTCTAGAAACGTGTGTATTTCTGTTTGCTCTTCCTCCTGTGTCACCATGATTGATATGCGTTCGGTTATCCTGCCCTGCATCCTCTTTACCGTTGGAATTTTTATCCTGTGGCCTCTGCATGCTATTTCGGTGTTCATCAGCCTTAAGAAATTCCATCCTAAGATTAAGGCATCTATTCCGTCTGGCATGATGAGAAATGTTATGTTCATTTCTTTGTTTCCAAATCGAACGTATCCTGTCCACTGCTCGTTGATATTTCTGACCTTCCCGTCAGAAATATGGCATGTATACTTGCTTGTTAGTGGTCTCTCGGTCTCCTTTGTTTTTTAGAGTTTCCACCATCTGTCAGCTCATAAAGTTGCTTGTGGCTCCAGAGTCTATTGTCGCCTTGATTTTTATTCCTGCTACTTCTATCATTGCTGACAGTTGGTCCTCCTCCTCTATTAGCTGTCCTATCAATTTTGAGGCGCTGGTTGGCTTGGTTCCTGCTCTGACCTCATAGGCCGGAACCGACGCCCGTTTCCCGATCCCCAACAGCATTCTTTCGTTCTTGTTCCGATTTTTCCGCATTGCCAGCAGAAAATTAGTTGGTTATTGTTGCATTCGCCAGCCCAGTGTCCTGCTTCACCGCACCTCCGGCATGCCTGGTTCGGGTTCATGACTCTCCCTTCTCGTATGTTGTTATGTGCTCGATTCTGGTTTTGCGTACTGGTATCCTGGCATCTTCTGCATTGTGTTTCTTGGGGTCCGTAGTTGTTTATCCCCCTGTGATTTACTTGGCTGTTGTGATCTCTTCGTGAGTTATTTCTGTGGTGAAATTCGGCTCTTTCCTGCTCCAGCATTTCATGTTCCTCCGCTAGTTGCATCAGCGCCTCCAGATTTGTGATGTTGAGTGGCCGAACAAATATTCTCAAGTGTGGTGTGCAATTTTCCATCATTGTCTTCATTTCTACCATGTAGTCCTTAAAGCATTCATTGTTACCTTGTTTGCGTGCCTTGACCTGGTCGGCCAGTTTGGTAAAACATTCCCTTTGGCAGAAAATATCTCTTGAAGCATTCTGCAAACTCTTTCCATGACGGCCATTGTTTATTGTTCGCAACATACCATTTTAGAGCTCTGTCTTTTAGCAATTCTGGCATCGCCCTTGGTATCATATCCAGTTCTATGCCGTACATGTCCGCTGACCACTCTATTTGTTCCAGAAATTCCAGCGGTTTCGAGTTGCCATCGAACTTAAACGTCCACTCTCTTACTTGTTTAGCCACTTTGGCATACTCGGTAGTCCTGTTTGCTGTGTTTTGCGCCATTTTTGTGGGTTCAATTGTTTGTCTTCTTTGGTTATTTTTCTCTCCAGTTTTGTCCAGCGCTCCTTCACTTCCCCATCTTGGTGGTACGAATGGGGGAATCGTCAGAGTAGCCATGTTTATTTTATGGAACGCCTCGGCCTCCTTGTTCTCACCATTCTCGCCTGTCTGTGCTGCGCTTGTTCCTGGTTTTTGCTTGGACATTTTTGTGAACTTGTCCTCTCTTTTATCTCTTCTTTCCATTCTGGATCAGACTCGTTGTTGTTTACCGTATGTAGCAGATCCTCCTTCTTCATGAAATAGATCCAATTTTTACCTATTTTTGATTTTAGTATACACTTTTTATTTCGTTTTGATTTTCACCAGTATAGCACGTTGGGCGCCAGTTGTAACGATCCTTTTTCGTCCTTCAGGATAATTTCAATCTTTAGGGCGAAGTTCGGCACAACAAATTTTATTTTGTGCCCCAGTGAAATCATGACACAATAATTTATGTATACATAAAAGTATGTTGAAGTTTATTTGTATGTTTTGGGTATTTGGTTAAATGTTCATATAAATCACGACACAATAATTCATGTATATAACTGCTTTAGATTTTTGATTAAATGTTTAGATATAAGATATCATCCACTTTCTGGCCTGCTGTGCGCCCATTAAATTCCTGTCCTTGTGCCTCTGCTCTGCCCAAATAGCGCCTCTGTTGCTATGCGGGCTTCCATCCTTTTCTAGTTTATTTCTCTGCTCTGGCCGCATGTCCTCTCTCGTTGCTAGGCGACGCTGCTCCTTCTTCTTTTGGCTCGTTTTCTCAGTTCTGGGGAATTGTTGCTTTTCTGCACATACCCCCCTTTGCCCATCGAACTTGATCGCCGATATTGGCTTTACTTGGTATGCACACAGCCCCACTACCCCCCGTTGGACATGCTTCGCCCTCACTTTGGCCTTTTTTGTCTCTCTGCTTGTCCAGCCTCATAGAGCGCGCTCCATCCACCGGTACCCGTTCTCAATCGGCACACGCATAGTGTAGGTGTGCTGCGCCTGTATTGCTGAATTCTCAAATGTTCATGCATACTCTTTCTTAATCGATCCATGCCCTTTTGTGATTGGAGCACAGCAGCCCTCTCTCTTGTGCGTATGCTCTCCAGCCGTTGATTCTTTCGTTCTCTGCCTCCCACGCATCTTCCCGCTGTGACGAAATTGCTGGTTTGGTCGTGTGTGGTCTGATCGAACTTGTTGTATCGTAACGGAATGTTGCGTGTTTTAATTGCAGCAACATGTTGCGAAGCGTGATATTTGGCAACATGTTGCCGGGCATCATGCATCCTTGGTTTTACATTGCGCTCTTTTTGGTTATTTCCATGTTGTTGTGTGGAACATTATTGTCGAATATATGTTCCTCACAGTATTTTGGGATTAATTACTGCAAAATGTGGCAGGAACCACAGTTTCAAGGACTTAACTAAGTCGGTAGTAGTGATTATTTAGAAACAAGTTGCATAGACAAAAATTCTAATTATTCGCAAACTCAACATCTGGAAACGCTACATTCGAGTTGTCATCCTCTAACAGCTGCGAAGGTATAGGTATAGGATATAGGTGACACACATGTCAGTCAATTGAAACAACCCAGTAGGTCAATGTCGTATTAGTCACTAAATCAACACTATCCGACACGGTCATTCTGCCAGGATACACGTCTTTATGTAGTATCATTATACTACATTCAAACTTACTCCATCGAAGCTTCTTTTTATATTTTATATTTTATTTTATTATTTATATTTTACCGATTTATCCATTTGCCGTCTCTTTCAACGATCTCTAAAATTCTTTTAACGAAAATAAATCACGCTTGTTTATTAGCATTTTTAAATTACATGTAACAATGGTAAGATAATTTTAAGTTTATCCGCAACTCGGCCCTCCTGACGATAACACGTCATATGTGTTACATATTAAGAACTAAGTCCAAAAGCGATATGCTTTGCTCAGTCTGAAAAAACATTTTTGATTCAAACTTATTTGTATACCCTTGCAAAAAGAGTATATTAATTTTGGTGAAAAGTGTGCAACGCGTAGAAGGAAGCATCTCCGAGACGAGTTCAAAGAATTATGTCCGTCCGTCTGGATCAACGCAAAATCCTCCTATACCGTAAGAGTATAGCTTGTAAGCTTGTATATACTGCACAGTTTGTATATCTCTGATTCAGCTGCATCGGACCACTCTAACATATAGGTCCCATACAAACGGCAACGTCACGAAGAATGACTTCTCAGTGACTTCATTATTTTCTGAACTATTGTTGAAATTTAATATTGGGTAATTTCTTACACGTATAAATAACTGTGCCAAATTTGATCGAGATGGGGTGACTATATCATATAGGTCCCATAGGAATGATCGGTCAAAAACAGTTACCTGGCAGTCAAAGTAAAAATAACATTTTATACAAAGACTTATGTTTGCGGAAGAACGGCCTACATACAATCTTAGTCTGCAGCAATGCAATGTATTAAACTTGCAATTTTAGCATAAGTTTATATGACAGCTTTTTAGCTCTTACGGTCTAAAAGGAGTTCGCGTCGATCCAGACAGACGGACGGACGTGGCTAAATGAACGCGTCTCGTCGTGCTAATCAAGAATATTTCATTTATATGGTCGGAAATGCTTCCTTCTATGCGTTGTACACTTCTGACCAAAATGTAAATACAATTTTTGCAGGGTATAACAACAGTTAAAAAAGCCGTCACACGGGTCAACCCCTTAATGTACAAGAGTTACAAAACTGTTCTGTCGTACGAGAACGTACTCTCTCTTTTACACTCTAAATGAACTAGGTTCTTTTTATGTCTTGCATTGTTTTGACAGACAGATATTTAAATACCTTTTATCCCATATTTAGGAGTCGAGGGAAATCAGCAGAGGCGATATACGACAAGGGCAAATACACTAGGCAGCCCTAATGTAACACCCAATCCGGAAATGCCCGAAAGCAAGTCTTCAGAACAGCGGCGAGCAATAAAGATCGTTACTTTTGATGTTTTAAACATTAAGGAACAAACTATTATGCCTTCTATTACAAACAATAATAACCTTGTTGGTGCAAAGCAAGAAGACAGAAGAGGACAGGACACAGATGAAATGCAAATGGAAGAAACGACAGAACCAGCATGAGAAATTATTGATAACAGTCAGCAAAAAGAAAGGCAAAAGTAAAAGCTAAGTGCATGTTAAGAAACAAAGAAACAATAATAATAAATATCATCCTAAATAGAAATGGTTCATACATAAATTATAGTAAACTTAACCTAGTTTAAGTTAACCTGTCCGGTACTTAAATCTACCAACTATGTCTGTAGTTTGTAGAAATAAAAAAGCTACGTGTATGCTGTATTTTACCAATGAATGTAAATAAATATTTAGATTGAATATGTAAGTGTTCTGCTTACTAAAGAATTCTTGCTAAAGACTAAAGTGCTGTGGTGTTTTATTGTGATTGGTTTTTCTTATATACCTATATATGTGGGACTGGGTTCCGATTCCGTAGAAATAAGTAGTCCTGTTTAGATTTATTTTAGATTATAATTAACATTTGTTCTGAGGTGGTCTGGACATTCGGCGTTACCAACCCAAGCCCACATCCGGCCGTCCTGACTAAGCATTCGGCCCGAATGCGCCGTCGTCTTCATCATTATAGTCTGTTGACCATGGCTTTATAAATTCAGCACACGTTGACGTATGCTTTGGACCATCTTAACTTCCCATCTTTAGTAAATCATATGCATTGTTTTGCTTTACTTTAACAACTTGGTATGGGCCGAAAAACTTTGGCTTTAATTTTAGGCCGGCCCCAAATTGTGTTCGCTTTATGGCGACTATATCACCAACGTCGTAATGTTTGGCTGGTTTACGTCTCAAATTGTATGACTTCTTATTCTTGTTTTGCATCTTCAGGAACTGCGTCTTGGCTTTACATCGTAGTTCGTTGCGGTCGTTTTTGAATGTAGCTATGTTTTCATCATTAATTGGTTTTACTACTTCACCAATTTAATGTTTTTCTCGGCCATACAGAAGAAAGATATCTGCGGTGAAAGCAGCAGCATTTCCTCTATCGGAAATAATTTTTGAAGGATTACGGAAATTGAACACTGTGCAGACAATTTTGCTATAATTTCGTTTGCAGTGGTTGACTTCGTCGGATAAAGCCAACAGAATTTAGTGAATGAGTCAATTACGGCTAGGATATGTGTTTTTTTTTTTTTTTCTAATTCATTTATTAACATATATAAAAAAGAGATCAACAAAATACAACCAGACTGACAAAAGAAATCGATTAACATGGATACATAAAAAATGCCCGCCCGGCGGTACGTCCCATTGGGAATTGCTTCGCCAGGGTTGTGGCAGCTTCTATGTTGAACCGACTCTTTCTCGCTCCAGTCTCCTAAGCTCCCGCATTATGGCTCCGAAGTAGGTGCTCACCGCCGCCCAGCTATCCTTGCTCTCCAGCATGCTGGGTACCAAGCTGGCCACCGATAGGGACTGGCCGATCGCCCGCTCGGCCCGCTGTCTATCCGCACTGAATCGGCCGCAACTAAATACAACGTGGTGGGCGTCCTCGATTGTTCCTTCAGGAGACGCAGGACACGTTGAGAAGTGGTCGTGGCCGAACCTGATTAAGTATTGGCGGAAGCAGTCGTGTCCGCTCAGCACCTGCGTGAGGTAGAAATTGCTTTCTACCGACCCAAGCCTCAATGTTGGGGATGAGGCGATGCGTCCATCTGCCGTTTGGTGCAGCGTCCCATCGGTCCTGCCATTTCCTCAAACTGAGGAAAGCGTCTAGCGTCTGCTTTGGCGACACTCTTCGGAATGCCCCTGCTGGTGGCCTCTGCAGTGACCCGAACTTCGGCTGCCAGAATGTCGATGGGCACCATGCCGGCGATTACTAATGCTGCATTCTCCGAAACAGTCCTAAAGGCACTACATACTCTGAGAGCGCAGAGTCGATACGTCGGACTAATGAGGCGACGGTAGCTATCGACCTCCATGGCCGGTGCCCAGATCTGGGCTGCGTACAATATTTGCGATTTTACCACGCTCATCAGCAACATTCTCCGCTCCTGTTTGGGCCCTCTTGTGTTGAGGATGATCCTGGCGAGTGCTCTACTCGATTCCGCTGCCTTCCGCTGTACCGCCACTAGGTGTTCTCGGAAACACAATCTTGTGTCGAGCCACACTCCTAGGTATCGAATTGCTCTAGCCGATTTCACCTCAATACCGTCGATAGTAACGGTGGCCGTTTCCACTAACTTCCGGCTGCTGATTAGCACCGCTTCCGTCTTATGCGCCGCTAGTACTAGGCCCACCGAGCGCAGCCAGGTCATAATGTATTTGCCGTTGACTCTACATCCTTCAGTTCCTTGCCCACCACTACGACCGCGACATCGTCCGCGTAGCCGACTAGTTGACACCTACTCGGCATGTCTAGTCGAAGGATGCCATCGTACATGATGTTCCAAAGAAGGGGACCCAGAACAGAGCCCTGAGGCACTCCTGCAGATACCTGCCGTTGAACGGATCCAGTAGACGCAGCGTACACCAGCCTTCTCCTCGAAAAGAAGCTCCATATCATCTCGTACAGGTACGACGGAATTCCGAAGCTTCTAGCAGCATCAAGAATGCAGCCCCAATCCACCGTGTTGAAGGCATTCTTCACGTCCAGGGTGATCACTAGGCAGTATTCCTTCGCACCTCCTTTCCATCGAGAACCCTTAATAGCATCGGCCGCTGTACACACTACTCTGCTGACCGCGTCTATTGTGGACCTTGCCTTGCGAAATCCGTACTGATTGGCGGATAGGCCGCCCCCCTCGTTGATCGCCTCGCTCAGTCTGGCGCTGATGAGGCTTTCCAGCACCTTACCCACGGAGTCCACGAGGCAGATTGCACGATATGACGACGCTTCCTCTGCTGGTTTCCCAGGCTTGGGGAGCTGCACCAGCTTTTGCAACTTCCACTGAGATGGGAATACTCCCTCCTTCAGGCACTGGTCGAAGGTTGCCGCGAATATTTCTGGGCGAGTTGCCATTGCCAGCCGAAGTGCATGGTTGGGGATGGAGTCCGGGTCCGGGGCCTTGTTTTGGTTCAGCGACCTGGCGGCCGCAAGCACTTCTTTGGTGGTAACTGGTACATGGTAGCGGGAAGCAACATGTTCAGCGCGCCTACAGTTTGGGAATCCGTTCGCTGGGGGAAAAGATCGCAGACACTACGTTCCAACTCGCTGGCTTCAGTAGGAGAAGAGAATCTGTTGGCGTAGACTCTCTTGACCACGATTTTGTATGCCCTGCCCTAAGGGTCCTGATCGGCCGTGTCGCAGAGACTTAGGTGCACTTCCCGCTTCGCTTCATATATACCCTTCTTCAGCTCCTTCCTGCATGCGCTATAGGCTGCCCATAGCTGCGGCCATGTCTCCAATCCTCGCTTCCTTGCTCTCTGGTAACGCCGCCTAGAGGCTAGGCACGTTCTACGTGTGTCTCCAATTGAGCTTTTCCACCAGCTGCTGACGTCCCTTAAAAGGTCTCCTTACCGCCATGCTCGCGTCATTTACAAGCTTGTACAAAATATCTGACTTTAAAAAATAGTTGTCATAGGACTGCCTTTTATCGGTAAGTACTTGCTTAATACCTTTAAGTTGTTCGTCGTGCATTTGAGCTTGCTTTAGTCTGATGCTCATACTACCTTCACTTATTGTTAAGATTGGATATCTATTCAGGGCGTCTACATGCTTCATATGTTTTCATGGACGATGTTCAACTTTGAAATTGTACTTTTGTAGAAATAAGACCCAACGTGCAACTCTTGTGCACAAACTTTGCTTATCAAGTGTCTTCGTAAAAGCATTGCAATTTTTAACTGGTTGAACATTTTTTTATTATCTGCGGTAAAGGCTATTGCGTTTAACCCAAATTGTATGAGCCCATTTAGTAGGTTTTGGTTCAAGGAAGTGTTATTACAAATGGGCACTGCGTTGAACACTACTCGAACTATTCAGGGTTTTTTGGGATTAATTACTGCAAAATGTTGCAGGAACCACAGTTTTAAGGACTTAACTAAGTTGGTAGTAGTGATTATTTAGAAACAAGTTGCATAGACAAAATTTCTAATTATTCGCAAACTCAACATCTGGAAACGCTACATTCGAGTTGTCATCCTCTAACAGCTGCGAAGGTATAGGTATAGGGTATAGGTGACGCACATGTCAGTCAATTGAAACCCAGTAGGTCAATGACTTATTAGTCACTAAATCAACACTATCCGACACAGTCACTCTGCCAGGATACACGTCTTTATGTAGTATCGTTATACTACATTCAAACTTACTTCATCGAAGCTTCTTGTCTCTTCTCAATAAACGGTCTCTTCCATGGGCTAGGAATTTCATATATTTTATCGATTTATCCATCTGCCGCCTCTTTTAACGATCTCTAAAATTCTTTCAACGAAAATAAATCACGCTTGTTTATTAGCATTTTTAAATTACACGTAACAATAGTAAGATAATTTTAAGTCTAAGCTGCAACTCGGCCCTCCTGACGATAGCACGTCATATGTGTTACATATTAAGAACCAAGTCCAAAAGCGATATGCTTTGCTCAGTCTGAAAAAACATTTTTGATTCAAACTTATTTGTATACCCTTGCAAAAAGAGTATATTAATTTTGGTGAAAAGTGTGCAACGCGTAGAAGGAAGCATCTCCGAGACGAGTTCAAAGAATTATTATCTGCGGTAAAGGCTATTGCGTTTAACCCAAATTGTATAAGCCCATTTAGTAGGTTTTGGTTCAAGGAAGTGTTATTACAAATGGCCACTGCGTTGAACACTACTCGAACTATTCGAGGTTTTGTAACGATCTTTTTTCGGCCTTCAGGATAATTTCAATCTTTAGGGCGAGGTTCGGCACAACAAATTTTATTTTGTGCCCCAGTGAAATCACGACACAATAATTTATGTATATATAAATCCTGCCTGCTGTGCACCCATTAAATTCCTGTCCTTGTTCCTCTGCTCTGCCCAAATAGCGCCTCTGTTGCTATGCGGGCTTCCATCCTTTTCTAGTTTATTTCTCTGCTCTGGTCGCATGTCCTCTCTCTTTGCTAGGCGACGCTGCTCTATCCAATGTCCTTCTCCTTTTGGCTCGTTCTCTCAGTTTTGGGGAATTGTTGCTTTTCTGCATGGCCATTTTACTTTATGTGACTAACATATTGATTTTAGTTTATTTGGTTTTAGTTAATTTACTTCAACAATAACTAAAATCATTTGTCCACGTCATCAATACGTTATTCGCCTCGTAGACAGGGCTTCCCCAATACCCAATCCCCCCTTTCTTCGGCTTGCACATACCCCCCTTTGCCCATCGAACTTGATCGACGATATTGGCTTTACTTGGTATGCACACAGCCCCACTACCCCCCGTTGGACATGCTTCGCCCTCACTTTGGCCTTTTTTGTCTCTCTGCTTGTCCAGCCTCATAGAGCGCGCTCCATCCACCGGTACCCGTTCTCAATCGGCACACGCATAGTGTAGGTGTGCTGCGCCTGTATTGCTGAATTCTCAAATGTTCATGCATACTCTCTCTTAATCGGTCCATGCCCTATTTGTGATTGTGCGTATGCTCTCCAGTCGTTGATTCTTTCGTTCTCTGCCTCCCACGCATCTTCCCGCTGTGACGAAATTGCTGGTTTGGTCGTATGTGGTCCGATCGAACTTGTTGTATCGTAACGGAATGTTGCGTGTTTTAATCGCAGCAACATGTTGCGAAGCGTGATATTTGGCAACATGTTGCCGGGCATCATGCATCCTTGGTTTTACATTGCGCTCTTTTTGGTTATTTCCATGTTGTTGTGTGGAACATTATTGTCGAATATATGTTCCTCGCACTTCCCCCCTTCTTTTGGAGCGAATTTCCTCACCCCCGTTTTTTAGTGTCTTTTTGTGTTTTTTTTTTTTTTTTTTTGGTCTTGTTTAGACTCAGGTTGCATCTTTTTGTTGGCCTTTTGTCATCTTTTTCACGTTGTCGATTACTGAGTATCTTTTCTATGGTTTTTGGCGGATTAGGGCATCTTTTCTTCCTTGATTCTTGTTTATGGCCCATTCCGCATCTTATTATTTTATTCGTTTAATTTACCCGTTTCCTTTCGGTCTCGCCGAATCTGGTTCCACCGCATCACATGTTGGTTGTTGTTCTGTGTCTATATCTGTTTGTTGTTTTAGCTGGCTAATGTGTGCTTGTCTAATTTTTCCTGTGACTTTATGTCGTAGCTTGCATATGACTGGGGATATGAACCCTTGTACCGTGTATGGCCCTCCAAATTTGGGTGCTAATTTTCAGCAAATCCTTCTGCTGCGTTTGACAGGTGATGCTACTTTGCCCATACCGTACATCAAATCGCCGGCCTCCATTCGCGCCGTCTCAAATTATAATGACGTGCCTGATCTTGTGCCGCAGTCTCTATGTTCCCTCTGATGAGTTCGAAAAGTTCTTTTATCTGGTTGGCTTTTTCCTCTGTTGTTGCTTGCTCTTTTCCTGTGCCATTTGTGACGCTGTCTTATATGGCTCCCGGCATTCTTGGTTCTCGGCCTTGCACCACATATGCTGGCGTGAATCCAGTTGCTTGCGATTGGCTTGTGTTTATCGCCAATGTAATTTCTGGCCAGCACTCGTCCCAATTCCGCTGGTTGTCTCCTGCATATTGGGCAATCATTGTTTTGACAGTTCTATTTACTCGTTCGGTTGGGTTTTCCTGAGGCGTATATGGCGCTGTTAATTGGTGGCTGCTTCCCCATCCTTCTAGCATCTTCTTGAAGATCCTGCTGGTGAATTGGACTCCATTATCCGTTATAACTATTTTTGGTGTCCCGAATCTTGATAAAATCCTTTCTCTAAAGGCCTTTACTAAGTTCTCCGCAGTTGCCTTGTGCATGGGTATGATTTCTGTCCATTTCGAGAAACGGTCTATAATTACCAGCAGCATCGAATTTCCGTGTTTTGATCTGGGCGATGGCCCGACGAAGTCCGCGCATATTGTTGCCCATGGTTCCTCAGGCACCTGTGTTAACAATTTTCCTGCCGCTTGTTGTTGATTAGGTTTGAATTGAAGACATGTCATGCATTTCCCGACGAACACCTTGATGTCTCTTTGCATTCCCGGCCAGTAGTATCTTGCGGCGGTCCTAGCAATCGTTCGCCGACTGCCCGTATGCCCGGCCGTCGCTGACGTGTGGTTTTCTTCCATTATTTGTTGTCCTAGACTCTTTGGCACACACATTTTCCAGGCCACCACTTCCTCTTGTCCACCTCTGTGTGGTATGTTTCTGTATAGTTGGCTGTTTTCCATCACATAGTCTGGATATTTGTGTGGCTGTTGCTTGATTTTTTTCATCATATCCTGAATCCATTCACACTCCTTATTGGCTTGTCGTAGTCTAGCACAGTTGTCTGTTATGCGGTTGCATCTTTCCATTGGTTGCCTCGACAGGGCGTCTGCTACTATGTTCAGCTTGCCTTTCCGATATGATATTTCAAAGTCGTACTGCTGTAGTTCCAATGCCCATCTTGCTATTCTGCCTGTGGGACTATCTATGCTGTTCAGCCATTTTAGTGCCATGTGATCGGTCGCTACTTTGAAATGGTATCCTTCCAGGTATGGCCTCAGTTTTCGTACGGCCCATACTATCGCCAGACACTCTTTTTCGGTTGCCGAATAATTTTTCTCCGACGAATTTAGTTCTCTAGATAGATATGATAGGACCCTTTCGCCTTCTTCGGTGTTCTGTAAGAGGATTGCTCCTAGTCCCATGTTGCTTGCGTCTGTCTGTAGAACAAACAGTTTCGTGAAGTCCGGGCATGCTAACACTGGTCCATTTGTTAGCTTTTCTTTTACTGCGTTGAATGCTTCCTGATGTTCTTCATTCCATTGCCACCTTATTTTTGTCTTCAGTAGTGCGTTTAGTCGGTGCGTTAGAGTTGCAAATCCTGGTACGAATCTTCTGTACCATGACGCTACACCCAGATATTGGCGTAGTTCTTTCACACATGTTGGCGGTTTTAGCTGGGCTATTGCTGCTACTTTGTCCGGGTCCGTGACTATACCATTTTCTGTCACTACGTCTGAGTTGATTCTTAGGTTTGCCTCTTTTAGTCTTCTGAATACTTCTTGCAGGTGTTGTTTGTGATCTTCTATTGTTTTGCTCACGATTACTATGTCGTCTTGGTATGCAAATGCGTTCGGCATCATCTCTGGGCCAATCACTTGGTGTAGTGCTCGTTGAAACGTTGCTGAAGCTGAGTGTAGACCGAATGGCATTACCTTCCATTGGAATAGTCCTTTCCCTGGGACTGTAAATGCTGTCATTGGCCTGCTTCTGTCCTCCAGTGGTATCTGCCAATACCCGTCTTTTAAGTCCAAGCTGCTTATGAACCTTGCCTCACGCAATTGATTTAGTATATAGTCGATACGTGGCATCGGATATGCATCCTTTATAGACATCGCATTGATTTGCCTAAAATCCACGCATAATCTCCATTTGCCCGTTTGCTTTTTCTTTACCATTACTATGGTGAACTGTATGGGCTTTGTGATGGTGATCATCGACTTTCGCATTGATCTCCGCTCGCATCTTGGGGTTTTTCGGATAATATCGTTGTTTTATCGGGATGTCGTCCTTCATTGTGATCCTGTGTATCCCCACTTTTGACGGTCCCTTGATTTTCGCCAACCCCATCAGTTCGTGTTCTAGAAACGTGTGTATTTCTGTTTGCTCTTCCTCCTGTGTCACCATGATTGATATGCGTTCGGTTATCCTACCCTGCATCCTCTTTACCGTTGGAATTTTTATCCTGTGGCCTCTGCATGCTATTTCGGTGTTCATCAGCCTTAAGAAATTCCATCCTAAGATTAAGGCATCTATTCCGTCTGGCATGATGAGAAATGTTATGTTCATTTCTTTGTTTCCAAATCGAACGTATCCTGTCCACTGCTCGTTGATATTTCTGACCTTCCCGTCAGAAATATGGCATGTATACTTGCTTGTTAGTGGTCTCTCGGTCTCCTTTGTTTTTTAGAGTTTCCACCATCTGTCAGCTCATAAAGTTGCTTGTGGCTCCAGAGTCTATTGTCGCCTTGATTTTTATTCCTGCTACTTCTATCATTGCTGACAGTTGGTCCTCCTCCTCTATTAGCTGTCCTATCAATTTTGAGGCGCTGGTTGGCTTGGTTCCTGCTCTGACCTCATAGGCCGGAACCGACGCCCGTTTCCCGATCCCCAACAGCATTCTTTCGTTCTTGTTCCGATTTTTCCGCATTGCCAGCAGAAAATTAGTTGGTTATTGTTGCATTCGCCAGCCCAGTGTCCTGCTTCACCGCACCTCCGGCATGCCTGGTTCGGATTCATGACTCTCCCTTCTCGTATGTTGTTATGTGCTCGATTCTGGTTTTGCGTACTGGTATCCTGGCATCTTCTGCATTGTGTTTCTTGGGGTCCGTAGTTGTTTATCCCCCTGTGATTTACTTGGCTGTTGTGATCTCTTCGTGAGTTATTTCTGTGGTGAAATTCGGCTCTTTCCTGCTCCAGCATTTCATGTTCCTCCGCTAGTTGCATCAGCGCCTCCAGATTTGTGATGTTGAGTGGCCGAACAAATATTCTCAAGTGTGGTGTGCAATTTTCCATCATTGTCTTCATTTCTACCATGTAGTCCTTAAAGCATTCATTGTTACCTTGTTTGCGTGCCTTGACCTGGTCGGCCAGTTTGGTAAAACATTCCCTTTGGCAGAAAATATCTCTTGAAGCATTCTGCAAACTCTTTCCATGACGGCCATTGTTTATTGTTCGCAACATACCATTTTAGAGCTCTGTCTTTTAGCAATTCTGGCATCGCCCTTGGTATCATATCCAGTTCTATGCCGTACATGTCCGCTGACCACTCTATTTGTTCCAGAAATTCCAGCGGTTTCGAGTTGCCATCGAACTTAAACGTCCACTCTCTTACTTGTTTAGCCACTTTGGCATACTCGGTAGTCCTGTTTGCTGTGTTTTGCGCCATTTTTGTGGGTTCAATTGTTTGTCTTCTTTGGTTATTTTTCTCTCCAGTTTTGTCCAGCGCTCCTTCACTTCCCCATCTTGGTGGTACGAATGGGGGAATCGTCAGAGTAGCTATGTTTATTTTATGGAACGCCTCGGCCTCCTTGTTCTCACCATTCTCGCCTGTCTGTGCTGCGCTTGTTCCTGGTTTTTGCTTGGACATTTTTGTGAACTTGTCCTCTCTTTTATCTCTTCTTTCCATTCTGGATCAGACTCGTTGTTGTTTACCGTCTGTAGCAGATCCTCCTTCTTCATGAAATAGATCCAATTTTTACCTATTTTTGATTTTAGTATACACTTTTTATTTCGTTTTGATTTTCACCAGTATAGCACGTTGGGCGCCAGTTGTAACGATCCTTTTTCGTCCTTCAGGATAATTTCAATCTTTAGGGCGAAGTTCGGCACAACAAATTTTATTTTGTGCCCCAGTGAAATCATGACACAATAATTTATGTATACATAAAAGTATGTTGAAGTTTATTTGTATGTTTTGGGTATTTGGTTAAATGTTCATATAAATCACGACACAATAATTCATGTATATAACTGCTTTAGATTTTTGATTAAATGTTTAGATATAAGATATCATCCACTTTCTGGCCTGCTGTGCGCCCATTAAATTCCTGTCCTTGTGCCTCTGCTCTGCCCAAATAGCGCCTCTGTTGCTATGCGGGCTTCCATCCTTTTCTAGTTTATTTCTCTGCTCTGGCCGCATGTCCTCTCTCGTTGCTAGGCGACGCTGCTCCTTCTTCTTTTGGCTCGTTTTCTCAGTTCTGGGGAATTGTTGCTTTTCTGCACATACCCCCCTTTGCCCATCGAACTTGATCGCCGATATTGGCTTTACTTGGTATGCACACAGCCCCACTACCCCCCGTTGGACATGCTTCGCCCTCACTTTGGCCTTTTTTGTCTCTCTGCTTGTCCAGCCTCATAGAGCGCGCTCCATCCACCGGTACCCGTTCTCAATCGGCACACGCATAGTGTAGGTGTGCTGCGCCTGTATTGCTGAATTCTCAAATGTTCATGCATACTCTTTCTTAATCGGTCCATGCCCTTTTGTGATTGGAGCACAGCAGCCCTCTCTCTTGTGCGTATGCTCTCCAGCCGTTGATTCTTTCGTTCTCTGCCTCCCACGCATCTTCCCGCTGTGACGAAATTGCTGGTTTGGTCGTATGTGGTCCGATCGAACTTGTTGTATCGTAACGGAATGTTGCGTGTTTTAATTGCAGCAACATGTTGCGAAGCGTGATATTTGGCAACATGTTGCCGGGCATCATGCATCCTTGGTTTTACATTGCGCTCTTTTTGGTAATTTCCATGTTGTTGTGTGGAACATTATTGTCGAATATATGTTCCTCACAGTATTTTGGGATTAATTACTGCAAAATGTGGCAGGAACCACAGTTTCAAGGACTTAACTAAGTCGGTAGTAGTGATTATTTAGAAACAAGTTGCATAGACAAAAATTCTAATTATTCGCAAACTCAACATCTGGAAACGCTACATTCGAGTTGTCATCCTCTAACAGCTGCGAAGGTATAGGTATAGGATATAGGTGACACACATGTCAGTCAATTGAAACAACCCAGTAGGTCAATGTCGTATTAGTCACTAAATCAACACTATCCGACACGGTCATTCTGCCAGGATACACGTCTTTATGTAGTATCATTATACTACATTCAAACTTACTCCATCGAAGCTTCTTTTCTCTTCTCAATAAACGGTCTCTTCTATGGGCTAGGAATATCATATATTTTACCGATTTATCCATTTGCCGTCTCTTTCAACGATCTCTAAAATTCTTTTAACGAAAATAAATCACGCTTGTTTATTAGCATTTTTAAATTACATGTAACAATGGTAAGATAATTTTAAGTTTATCCGCAACTCGGCCCTCCTGACGATAACACGTCATATGTGTTACATATTAAGAACTAAGTCCAAAAGCGATATGCTTTGCTCAGTCTGAAAAAACATTTTTGATTCAAACTTATTTGTATACCCTTGCAAAAAGAGTATATTAATTTTGGTGAAAAGTGTGCAACGCGTAGAAGGAAGCATCTCCGAGACGAGTTCAAAGAATTATGTCCGTCCGTCTGGATCAACGCAAAATCCTCCTATACCGTAAGAGTATAGCTTGTAAGCTTGTATATACTGCACAGTTTGTATATCTCTGATTCAGCTGCATCGGACCACTCTAACATATAGGTCCCATACAAACGGCAACGTCACGAAGAATGACTTCTCAGTGACTTCATTATTTTCTGAACTATTGTTGAAATTTAATATTGGGTAATTTCTTACACGTATAAATAACTGTGCCAAATTTGATCGAGATGGGGTGACTATATCATATAGGTCCCATGGGAATGATCGGTCAAAAACAGTTACCTGGCAGTCAAAGTAAAAATAACATTTTATACAAAGACTTATGTTTGCGGAAGAACGGCCTACATACAATCTTAGTCTGCAGCAATGCAATGTATTAAACTTGCAATTTTAGCATAAGTTTATATGACAGCTTTTTAGCTCTTACGGTCTAAAAGGAGTTCGCGTCGATCCAGACAGACGGACGGACGTGGCTAAATGAACGCGTCTCGTCGTGCTAATCAAGAATATTTCATTTATATGGTCGGAAATGCTTCCTTCTATGCGTTGTACACTTTTGACCAAAATGTAAATACAATTTTTGCAGGGTATAACAACAGTTAAAAAAGCCGTCACACGGGTCAACCCCTTAATGTACAAGAGTTACAAAACTGTTCTGTCGTACGAGAACGTACTCTCTCTTTTACACTCTAAATGAACTAGGTTCTTTTTATGTCTTGCATTGTTTTGACAGACAGATATTTAAATTGTACTAAGTTGATTTCATGTACTAATTTGATTTCAGTGTTTTCACTTCGTCTTCTGTTTATTGAATGAATTCTTAAATCTTAACAATTGTTCAGTATAGCTAATGTCCGCGTGACTACGCTGCCAGTGAAGCTAGCAGAGGAGCGGTAAGTTTATGTATAAAATGTTTACATAATTATGTATGCTCGCTGCGGGAGAGTGAGGACGTCTCATGTTCACTTGGTGACTGAGTCGTTGCGCGTGTTAGATATGCCGACTCAGCACTGTCCAGTACCATGCTTTCATGGATGGTCTTGTTACAGAAGACGCATGGTACTTGAATGTGTATACATAAATATTGTGACAAAGTGCTACAATATATTTTCGATATTATTTATGAATTATGTATGTACATAACTGGGTACAGTGATCATTCGATATGTGAACATGCTACATCTCCCTCCTTTAGAAAAATAACGTAATTATATGAAGTTATTTTTTTTTCTTAATTTTTTTTTTTTTTTTTTTTTTTTATTTTAGTTTTATAAATCGAGTCATGAAATATTGATTTACTTCAAAATATTGTACAAAGGCAAAAAAAAATTTTTTTTTTTATTTTTGTATATTTTTTTTTCTATGTATGGCCATACTATATATATATAGAGAAATAAAATGATTATGAAACAAAACTTTTTAACCTATCCTTATGTACTGTTTGTTTTTTGTTTTTATTGCCTAGTATTGTAACGTTATCGTTATCTCCTATGCTTTCTACCTTATATGGTCCTGTATATCTAAAATCTAGATTGTGACCTGTTTCGTTCTTTAGTAAAACCTGGTCTCCTACTTTTAAATCGAAATCAAAGATATTTCTATCGTAATTAACTTTCTGTTTTTCCTTATGTTTTTCTAACATTAATCTAGCTCGCTTATACGCCTGCTCTAGTCTAAACTTCGATTCCTTAGCATAATCTTCCACATTATAAAGTGGGTTTATACTGTCTATGCTATTGAAATGTTTTGGCAAATTCGATGTTTTACCAAATACCAACTCATATGGACAATAATCATGTGCCATAGAGGGTGTTGTGTTAAAGCAGTATACGAAGTATTGTAGCCATACATCCCAATCTGTTTTGTCGACTGAAATGTATGAGCGTATGAACTCATTAAGTGTTCGGTGGCTTCGCTCCACAGTACCTACAGTCTGATGATGATGTGCGGTAGAAGTAATATTTTTTATTTTCAAACTTTTGCATAAGTCGGTAATAATAGAATTTTTATATTCTGTTCCCATGTCCGTAATGAACGTCTTCATTGGACCGTACTTCAGAATAAAATCTTCAAATATAGCCTTTGCTACTGTTTTCGCACTTTTATCTTTAATTGGTATTGCTACCAGATATTTTGTCAAATCGCAGATTAAAGTTACTGCATATTCATTTCCTTGTTCTGATTCAGGTAATGGACCGATCGTATCCACTATTACCCTGTCGAAGGCCTTTTGTGGCGTTTCAGTAATAATCATTGGAGTTTTAGTATGTTTAGTCGTTTTTGACTTTTGACACTTGTTACATTTTTTTATATATTTTGAGATATCTCGTGTCATATTTCTCCAGTAGTAATGTGTTTTTATTTTTGCTAATGTTCTAGCTATTCCTGTATGACCTCCTTGTATAGGATCATCATGGAATGTAAACAGTATTGCTTCTTTTTCTTTATCATTATTTGCTAATAGGGTCACCGGCTTGAGTAGCGCTACTCTTAATGATTGTAATATGTTTTTGCCCATTATTTTAAAAGACTCTATTGAGATGGTTTCGAAGATCTTTTCGCTCGGTGCCACTTTGAGTTGGCTGATATTGAGTATACCGGCTTCTTTTTCGAGCCTTTGAAAGAATTGACTTAGGTCAAGAATTCCATTGGTGTACATATCGCTAACATCAAATCTTGCTATAATTTTCTTTCCATGTTTTAGTGTGCATAGAGTATCTGTTATTCGCAAGGTCACTACTTTTCGTACCTCGTCATTTACAATGACTTCGTATACCTTGGGCTTAGAAGCATCTAGAGTTTGCTTTTGCAAATCTTCTTTTTCTTTTTCGTTCCCTGCGCAGGATTTTAACTGTTTATTTTGGTTTCTGGTAGTGACTTTCAGAATTTTATTGTCGATTTGTATGTTTTGTAAGTCTGTGATTGTTATTCTTGATAGGGCATCTGCTACATAATTATCTTTACCCTTTAGATACTCTACTGTGAAGTCATATTCCTCTAATTCAAGTCTCATTCGCGTTAGTTTCGAACTTGGATTTATCATTGAAAATAGATAAGTAAGTGCTCTGTGATCAGTTTTGACGGTGAAATGTCTACCATAAATGTATGGTCTGAAATGTGTTATTGCCCAATGAATAGCTGCTAATTCTTGTTCTGTTGTACTCTTGTTGCTCTCACCTTTTGTAAAAGCTCTTGATGCGTATGCAACTGGTAGCTGGAGTCCCTCTTTGTTCTGTGTTAGGGCTGCTCCACATGCGTGCTTACTCGCATCAGTGATTATGCAAAATTCTTTGCTGAAATCTGGGTATTGCAATAGAGTTGGGTTCATTAATGCTGATTTTAGATGTTCAAAAGCATTTTGACAGTCAGCTGTCCATTCAAATTTTACATCTTTTTTACATAATCTTGTTATGTGACGAGAATAGTCGGCAAAATTTTTTATGAATCTTCTGTAATAATTGCAAAATGCAATAAATCTTCTAGCGCTGTCCGCATCGTGGGGGACTGGATAATTTTGGATGACGTCGTATTTTGTGTCATCAGGCAAGATTCCTTTGTCTGTGCATTTATGCCCCAAAAAGGTGACTTCATGCATAAAAAATGAACATTTTTCGGGATGTAATTTTAGGTTGTGTTGCCTACATTTCTCAAACACATCTGTTAAGTTATTGAGCATATGTTTTTCAGAACAACCAATGACTATTAAATCGTCCATATAAAGGAATGCTTGAGAAGGTTCAAGTCCAGTGAATGCTATAGTCATCATTCTCTGGAATGAATTTGGCGCTATCTTTAGACCAAATGGTAATCGCGTGAAGCGATATGAACCATTGTTTGTTGAAAAGGATGTAACATTTCGTGACTCTTTTTCGAGTTCTATCTGATGAAAACCTGACATTAAATCCAGGCACGAAAAGTACTTCGCCCTTCCCAGTTGATCTAGAATATCATCAATCCTTGGGAGTGGGAATTTATCGGACTACAATTTTTTATTAATCTGACGATAGTCAATTACTAATCGCCATTTCTTCTTTTCGGAATTAGGCAGTGATTTCTTTGGTACAAGTAACAGTGGGCTGTTATAAGCTGATACCGATGGTTCAACTATTTTGTCATCTATTAACTTTTGGACTTGTTTTTGTATCTCGTCTTTTTGACTATGAGGATTTCTGTAGTTCTTTATATATATTGGTTCATCATCTTTCAGTCTCAGTTTTTGTTTATAAAAATTATTGGTAGTTATAGATTCGGTTTCCAAACCGAACACATCACTATACTGTGTGCATAATTTGGTTAGTTGGCTATTGAACAGTGGTGGGAAATTCTTCGAGAGTGTCGCTAATACCGTTTTCTCTCTATCTTCTGAACTTGTTTTAACTACTTCGTAGTTCGAAAGTGATTCGTACTGCAAGTTATTTATCTTGACTATTTGATTTGTGTTTGTTGTATTTAGTAATTTTATGAATGCGTTTTGAGAAGATGCTATGGTATTTGCTATGTAAATACCCTGCTGAATTTCTTGGTTCGGAATTAATATACTGTCTTCCGCTGAGGTTATTTCAATTTTTCGGACAACTTGTGATCTTGCTGGCAGAACTATGGAGTTGTTGCCAGAACTGTATGCTATTGGTACATATATGGGATATTGTAAATTATTTGGTCTAATTATAAGCCAATCCTCAGTCGGTTTGAAATCTAATTGACAGTTATATTTTCTTATGAAATCGATACCTAGTATTCCATCACAAGGAATAGCGAATTGTAAATTTACGATATGAAAATCGTGTGGAATTATGTATTTAGAGGTTTGTATTTCTATGGAAGTAAGTCCTTTTGATTTTGTTATTTCTTGACTTATTCCCTGTATATTTATTATTTGATTGGTTTGAATATATTGGAAGTTGTCGGAATTTTCTTTTAATATGGATATGTCAGCACCTGTGTCTATTAAAAATACTAACTCTTTTCCTGTTGCTACGTTAGTGAAACTTGCAAATGTGCTTTTACTGAGACTGATGGTGTAAACCTTGTAATTTTTTATTGTTGAGTATCTAAAGGTTGTTGGGAGTTTCCCGAATTATTCTGGGCTACCCTAACATTGCTATTATTAGAGTTATAACCTCTGTTTTGTTGGTTGTTTCCTCTATTCCCTCTGTTATTGTTTCTGCCGTAACCTCTGTTGTTTCCTCTCTGGTTGTAGTTCTGGTTATAATTTTGGCCATTGTTGTAATTATTATTATAATTGTTATAATTATTATAATTACCGCGACCATTACCTCTACCACGATAATTATATCTGTTATTATAATTACCACGGCCTCTTTGGGCAAACATAACAGAGTTTGGCTTTCCATTTATCTCAGTACTCTTTCGTAAGTACTTTAGTATTACTTCATCCATGGTTTTAAAATTGCCGGCGTCAAGAATTGCTTTAAGTCTTGCTTGCTCACAATTTTGGACCATTGCTTCTATAGCATCGTCAACGCTATACCTCTGGGCCATTTCTGCCGACATACCGTCGTCAATATACGCAGCTTCTAGGAGTTTGCGTAAATTGTCGACTTCCGATGTATACTTTTCAGCTGTTTTACCACTCTGAGTAGTTTTGTTTAGTTTGGCTTTAATCACGTTGGGTTTTTCACCAACTATAGTGTCTTGCAATTTTTGTATTATTGCTTCAATTGATGTTTCATTTTGGACTGTGTACAGTGTTGGGGCACTAATTTTTGATTTTATTACCACAACAGCTATATCTTCAAAATCACCTTTCATCATATTTACCATCTCTAAAGCTGTTATGAATCTTCGGAGATGTAATTTTTGTCCATTGAACTCTGGAATGGCGCTTGAAGTGTCCTTCATATATGCCCTTCGGGCGCTTAAATCAGCCATGATGTTTTCTTTTACTTCTCCTTCTGACTCTGAATCTTTATCCTGTTCTGATAATGTCAATCGTGCAGGGATTGTCAGATCGTTTAGATCTTTTTCTTCTACTTCTGCACCTTCGTCAGATTCCAAATTCTCCTCTTCTTCTGAGTCTATTTCTTGTTGGCTTCCTGATTCTTCGTCTATTGTTAAAGGTGTGTTTAGGATCGTCGGTATAAATATTTTAAGGTTATACTTTTTCTGTACGGTAACTAAGTTAGAACGTAACCTGGTTAATAGTTTTGATACTTTTGACCAGTTTGTTCCGTCTATCTTTTCTCTGTTTGCATGCACTAGGCTTCTTGCTTCGTTAAAAGAGTCAACAAGAATCTTTGCGTGCTTGTCTAACGTTTCTTTTTGGATTTTTCTGTTTTGGTTTAAACATTTATAAGATTTTGTAAACGTTTCCTTAATTCGAAGAATATATGGGACAAGTTCTTCCCAATCCATTCTTAGGGGTTCTGTATTAATAAATTGGCATGTGTTCTGTCTCTGATCATTTTAATTTAATCCTCTGATTCTATTATTTCCACATCAGAATCATCTATAATTACCATTTCGACTGTGTCCATGAAAAGTTCGTGAACCCATTCAGGCACGTCTTTTCTTCTTGGCACCTTAACAAGTAATCTATTATATGCTATCTTTATGGCTTTCTCCATAAGTTCTACTATTTTTCTTTCAAATTTAAAATTATTGGATATCCAATACCTAATTTCTTTGTATTTGTAATTTCTTTCGCCTGAGTGTATCAGGTAATCAAGAAATGGTATGTATACTTGTAAATGTACTAATTCTACTTTATTCATTATACTTTTCTAATTTCTGTGCTGTGTTTCATCCAACAAGTAGAAACGTAACGTACCCGCTGCGTTTTGATAACAGCATACATATGGTAGCGTTAGAATGAAACTCATTTGCAGTCTACTATTTCCTTGTACAGGGAATGTTTCTCCTGTGAAGTCTAAATATGCTAATTTGATTTGCGCTAAGCTTATTGAGCGCTGAGGTGAGGTTATTTGCTCACTTCTAAAAATGTTCAACAAATCTTCTACTATTGTAGGGTTATTATCATTTACTTTCTCGAAATATCTATCAATAGTGGACATTTTTTTTTTTGAGATTTTCAGAGTTATTATAAGTTTTTTAAAAAAAATTTTTTTTTTTTTTTATTTATTTTTTTTAAATTGCCATAATCAATAAAAAATGTTTCATTTGCGGAATGTATTGTTATATCAATTGTTTGTGTGCATATAGAAAAAAATTTTATACTTTATCTAAATCGTTTGCGACGCTGAGGGCTCTTTTAGTTACGCATTTATTGTGTAATAAATACGCTTTGTATAAAACATATGCACATAATATTACAACAATTATCAATAACAATATATTCGTGAATTTCAAATCAATATTTTGTGATTCAACCTTGTTAATTACGTTGGCAGTGGAATCCACTGTTTTAGTTTCTATTAGCCCCATTACGGGTGTAGTATATTCTTCATCAAATTTGCTGATACTATTTTGAAGCATAAAAATTAGAGTGACTTTTTTTTTTTTTTGATCTACTAATGAAGTATAATTAACAAAATTCTACCTATTAGTTCGCATAGCTTTACAGGCTATACTTCTATTGAGCAGATAGGATTCCGCACAATTTAACAATGGGTTTTTCTTTTTTTTTTTACATTTGAAATTTTCTTATTCGTATGTGCAATATATGTAATATGTAATATTTAATATGTTTTTATAGTTATTTCGATGTCAGCATGTCAGACGTCAGGTGAGCAGCATCAGCTGGTCGTCGCTGGTTAGCTCGCTGATGCTCCCTCGAAGGCGTAAAAGGCGGCATGCCTTTCGCGCTTGTTGTCACCGCTGCTGCTGTCCAGGGCCTATGGGCTCAGGCGGTACCGGTGCCGGTCATCGCACCAGTTCTCAGCATACATGTGTACTCGCAATGTACACTGTCCAATGGTCCTGGGCAATCGTCAGGGCACTCTTTTTTCCTTTTTGGTAGCTCTTTTGTTGGGGGAGGAGTTTTTTTAGTTTATTTTGTTTTGCACTCCCCCTCTTGACATAACTCACTCTCTACTCACTCAGTTTTTGCGTTTTTTTTTTTTAACTCCAATTTTCCCTCCAGTGATTGTAGATTTCCTGTCCAGGCCTTATTCCTTGACCTTTGTCACGGTCGCCATGTACTAAGTTGATTTCATGTACTAATTTGATTTCAGTGTTTTCACTTCGTCTTCTGTTTATTGAATGAATTCTTAAATCTTAACAATTGTTCAGTATAGCTAATGTCCGCGTGACTACGCTGCCAGTGAAGCTAGCAGAGGAGCGGTAAGCTTATGTATAAAATGTTTACATAATTATGTATGCTCGCTGCGGGAGAGTGAGGACGTCTCATGTTCACTTGGTGACTGAGTCGTTGCGCGTGTTAGATATGCCGACTCAGCACTGTCCAGTACCATGCATTCATGGATGGTCTTGTTACAGAAGACGCATGGTACTTGAATGTGTATACATAAATATTGTGACAAAGTGCTACAATATATTTTCGATATTATTTATGAATTATGTATGTACATAACTGGGTACAGTGATCATTCGATATGTGAACATGCTACAAAATACCTTTTATCCCATATTTAGGAGTCGAGGGAAATCAGCAGAGGCGATATACGACAAGGGCAAATACACTAGGCAGCCCTAATGTAACACCCAATCCGGAAATGCCCGAAAGCAAGTCTTCAGAACAGCGGCGAGCAATAAAGATCGTTACTTTTGATGTTTTAAACATTAAGGAACAAACTATTATGCCTTCTATTACAAACAATAATAACCTTGTTGGTGCAAAGCAAGAAGACAGGAGAGGACAGGACACAGATGAAATGCAAATGGAAGAAACGACAGAACCAGCATGAGAAATTATTGATAACAGTCAGCAAAAAGAAAGGCAAAAGTAAAAGCTAAGTGCATGTTAAGAAACAAAGAAACAATAATAATAAATATCATCCTAAATAGAAATGGTTCATACATAAATTATAGTAAACTTAACCTAGTTTAAGTTAACCTGTCCGGTACTTAAATCTACCAACTATGTCTGTAGTTTGTAGAAATAAAAAAGCTACGTGTATGCTGTATTTTACCAATGAATGTAAATAAATATTTAGATTGAATATGTAAGTGTTCTGCTTACTAAAGAATTCTTGCTAAAGACTAAAGTGCTGTGGTGTTTTATTGTGATTGGTTTTTCTTATATACCTATATATGTGGGACTGGGTTCCGATTCCGTAGAAATAAGTAGTCCTGTTTAGATTTATTTTAGATTATAATTAACATTTGTTCTGAGGTGGTCTGGACATTCGGCGTTACCAACCCAAGCCCACATCCGGCCGTCCTGACTAAGCATTCGGCCCGAATGCGCCGTCGTCTTCATCATTATAGTCTGTTGACCATGGCTTTATAAATTCAGCACACGTTGACGTATGCTTTGGACCATCTTAACTTCCCATCTTTAGTAAATCATATGCATTGTTTTGCTTTACTTTAACAACTTGGTATGGGCCGAAAAACTTTGGCTTTAATTTTAGGCCGGCCCCAAATTGTGTTCGCTTTATGGCGACTATATCACCAACGTCGTAATGTTTGGCTGGTTTACGTCTCAAATTGTATGACTTCTTATTCTTGTTTTGCATCTTCAGGAACTGCGTCTTGGCTTTACATCGTAGTTCGTTGCGGTCGTTTTTGAATGTAGCTATGTTTTCATCATTAATTGGTTTTACTACTTCACCAATTTAATGTTTTTCTCGGCCATACAGAAGAAAGATATCTGCGGTGAAAGCAGCAGCATTTCCTCTATCGGAAATAATTTTTGAAGGATTACGGAAATTGAACACTGTGCAGACAATTTTGCTATAATTTCGTTTGCAGTGGTTGACTTCGTCGGATAAAGCCAACAGAATTTAGTGAATGAGTCAATTACGGCTAGGATATGTGTTTTTTTTTTTTTTTCTAATTCATTTATTAACATATATAAAAAAGAGATCAACAAAATACAACCAGACTGACAAAAGAAATCGATTAACATGGATACATAAAAAATGCCCGCCCGGCGGTACGTCCCATTGGGAATTGCTTCGCCAGGGTTGTGGCAGCTTCTATGTTGAACCGACTCTTTCTCGCTCCAGTCTCCTAAGCTCCCGCATTATGGCTCCGAAGTAGGTGCTCACCGCCGCCCAGCTATCCTTGCTCTCCAGCATGCTGGGTACCAAGCTGGCCACCGATAGGGACTGGCCGATCGCCCGCTCGGCCCGCTGTCTATCCGCACTGAATCGGCCGCAACTAAATACAACGTGGTGGGCGTCCTCGATTGTTCCTTCAGGAGACGCAGGACACGTTGAGAAGTGGTCGTGGCCGAACCTGATTAAGTATTGGCGGAAGCAGTCGTGTCCGCTCAGCACCTGCGTGAGGTAGAAATTGCTTTCTACCGACCCAAGCCTCAATGTTGGGGATGAGGCGATGCGTCCATCTGCCGTTTGGTGCAGCGTCCCATCGGTCCTGCCATTTCCTCAAACTGAGGAAAGCGTCTAGCGTCTGCTTTGGCGACACTCTTCGGAATGCCCCTGCTGGTGGCCTCTGCAGTGACCCGAACTTCGGCTGCCAGAATGTCGATGGGCACCATGCCGGCGATTACTAATGCTGCATTCTCCGAAACAGTCCTAAAGGCACTACATACTCTGAGAGCGCAGAGTCGATACGTCGGACTAATGAGGCGACGGTAGCTATCGACCTCCATGGCCGGTGCCCAGATCTGGGCTGCGTACAATATTTGCGATTTTACCACGCTCATCAGCAACATTCTCCGCTCCTGTTTGGGCCCTCTTGTGTTGAGGATGATCCTGGCGAGTGCTCTACTCGATTCCGCTGCCTTCCGCTGTACCGCCACTAGGTGTTCTCGGAAACACAATCTTGTGTCGAGCCACACTCCTAGGTATCGAATTGCTCTAGCCGATTTCACCTCAATACCGTCGATAGTAACGGTGGCCGTTTCCACTAACTTCCGGCTGCTGATTAGCACCGCTTCCGTCTTATGCGCCGCTAGTACTAGGCCCACCGAGCGCAGCCAGGTCATAATGTATTTGCCGTTGACTCTACATCCTTCAGTTCCTTGCCCACCACTACGACCGCGACATCGTCCGCGTAGCCGACTAGTTGACACCTACTCGGCATGTCTAGTCGAAGGATGCCATCGTACATGATGTTCCAAAGAAGGGGACCCAGAACAGAGCCCTGAGGCACTCCTGCAGATACCTGCCGTTGAACGGATCCAGTAGACGCAGCGTACACCAGCCTTCTCCTCGAAAAGAAGCTCCATATCATCTCGTACAGGTACGACGGAATTCCGAAGCTTCTAGCAGCATCAAGAATGCAGCCCCAATCCACCGTGTTGAAGGCATTCTTCACGTCCAGGGTGATCACTAGGCAGTATTCCTTCGCACCTCCTTTCCATCGAGAACCCTTAATAGCATCGGCCGCTGTACACACTACTCTGCTGACCGCGTCTATTGTGGACCTTGCCTTGCGAAATCCGTACTGATTGGCGGATAGGCCGCCCCCCTCGTTGATCGCCTCGCTCAGTCTGGCGCTGATGAGGCTTTCCAGCACCTTACCCACGGAGTCCACGAGGCAGATTGCACGATATGACGACGCTTCCTCTGCTGGTTTCCCAGGCTTGGGGAGCTGCACCAGCTTTTGCAACTTCCACTGAGATGGGAATACTCCCTCCTTCAGGCACTGGTCGAAGGTTGCCGCGAATATTTCTGGGCGAGTTGCCATTGCCAGCCGAAGTGCATGGTTGGGGATGGAGTCCGGGTCCGGGGCCTTGTTTTGGTTCAGCGACCTGGCGGCCGCAAGCACTTCTTTGGTGGTAACTGGTACATGGTAGCGGGAAGCAACATGTTCAGCGCGCCTACAGTTTGGGAATCCGTTCGCTGGGGGAAAAGATCGCAGACACTACGTTCCAACTCGCTGGCTTCAGTAGGAGAAGAGAATCTGTTGGCGTAGACTCTCTTGACCACGATTTTGTATGCCCTGCCCTAAGGGTCCTGATCGGCCGTGTCGCAGAGACTTAGGTGCACTTCCCGCTTCGCTTCATATATACCCTTCTTCAGCTCCTTCCTGCATGCGCTATAGGCTGCCCATAGCTGCGGCCATGTCTCCAATCCTCGCTTCCTTGCTCTCTGGTAACGCCGCCTAGAGGCTAGGCACGTTCTACGTGTGTCTCCAATTGAGCTTTTCCACCAGCTGCTGACGTCCCTTAAAAGGTCTCCTTACCGCCATGCTCGCGTCATTTACAAGCTTGTACAAAATATCTGACTTTAAAAAATAGTTGTCATAGGACTGCCTTTTATCGGTAAGTACTTGCTTAATACCTTTAAGTTGTTCGTCGTGCATTTGAGCTTGCTTTAGTCTGATGCTCATACTACCTTCACTTATTGTTAAGATTGGATATCTATTCAGGGCGTCTACATGCTTCATATGTTTTCATGGACGATGTTCAACTTTGAAATTGTACTTTTGTAGAAATAAGACCCAACGTGCAACTCTTGTGCACAAACTTTGCTTATCAAGTGTCTTCGTAAAAGCATTGCAATTTTTAACTGGTTGAACATTTTTTTATTATCTGCGGTAAAGGCTATTGCGTTTAACCCAAATTGTATGAGCCCATTTAGTAGGTTTTGGTTCAAGGAAGTGTTATTACAAATGGGCACTGCGTTGAACACTACTCGAACTATTCAGGGTTTTTTGGGATTAATTACTGCAAAATGTTGCAGGAACCACAGTTTTAAGGACTTAACTAAGTTGGTAGTAGTGATTATTTAGAAACAAGTTGCATAGACAAAATTTCTAATTATTCGCAAACTCAACATCTGGAAACGCTACATTCGAGTTGTCATCCTCTAACAGCTGCGAAGGTATAGGTATAGGGTATAGGTGACGCACATGTCAGTCAATTGAAACCCAGTAGGTCAATGACTTATTAGTCACTAAATCAACACTATCCGACACAGTCACTCTGCCAGGATACACGTCTTTATGTAGTATCGTTATACTACATTCAAACTTACTTCATCGAAGCTTCTTGTCTCTTCTCAATAAACGGTCTCTTCCATGGGCTAGGAATTTCATATATTTTATCGATTTATCCATCTGCCGTCTCTTTTAACGATCTCTAAAATTCTTTCAACGAAAATAAATCACGCTTGTTTATTAGCATTTTTAAATTACACGTAACAATAGTAAGATAATTTTAAGTCTAAGCTGCAACTCGGCCCTCCTGACGATAGCACGTCATATGTGTTACATATTAAGAACCAAGTCCAAAAGCGATATGCTTTGCTCAGTCTGAAAAAACATTTTTGATTCAAACTTATTTGTATACCCTTGCAAAAAGAGTATATTAATTTTGGTGAAAAGTGTGCAACGCGTAGAAGGAAGCATCTCCGAGACGAGTTCAAAGAATTATTATCTGCGGTAAAGGCTATTGCGTTTAACCCAAATTGTATAAGCCCATTTAGTAGGTTTTGGTTCAAGGAAGTGTTATTACAAATGGCCACTGCGTTGAACACTACTCGAACTATTCGAGGTTTTGTAACGATCTTTTTTCGGCCTTCAGGATAATTTCAATCTTTAGGGCGAGGTTCGGCACAACAAATTTTATTTTGTGCCCCAGTGAAATCACGACACAATAATTTATGTATATATAAATCCTGCCTGCTGTGCACCCATTAAATTCCTGTCCTTGTTCCTCTGCTCTGCCCAAATAGCGCCTCTGTTGCTATGCGGGCTTCCATCCTTTTCTAGTTTATTTCTCTGCTCTGGTCGCATGTCCTCTCTCTTTGCTAGGCGACGCTGCTCTATCCAATGTCCTTCTCCTTTTGGCCCGTTCTCTCAGTTTTGGGGAATTGTTGCTTTTCTGCATGGCCATTTTACTTTATGTGACTAACATATTGATTTTAGTTTATTTGGTTTTAGTTAATTTACTTCAACAATAACTAAAATCATTTGTCCACGTCATCAATACGTTATTCGCCTCGTAGACAGGGCTTCCCCAATACCCAATACCCCCTTTCTTCGGCTTGCACATACCCCCCTTTGCCCATCGAACTTGATCGACGATATTGGCTTTACTTGGTATGCACACAGCCCCACTACCCCCCGTTGGACATGCTTCGCCCTCACTTTGGCCTTTTTTGTCTCTCTGCTTGTCCAGCCTCATAGAGCGCGCTCCATCCACCGGTACCCGTTCTCAATCGGCACACGCATAGTGTAGGTGTGCTGCGCCTGTATTGCTGAATTCTCAAATGTTCATGCATACTCTCTCTTAATCGGTCCATGCCCTATTTGTGATTGTGCGTATGCTCTCCAGTCGTTGATTCTTTCGTTCTCTGCCTCCCACGCATCTTCCCGCTGTGACGAAATTGCTGGTTTGGTCGTATGTGGTCCGATCGAACTTGTTGTATCGTAACGGAATGTTGCGTGTTTTAATCGCAGCAACATGTTGCGAAGCGTGATATTTGGCAACATGTTGCCGGGCATCATGCATCCTTGGTTTTACATTGCGCTCTTTTTGGTTATTTCCATGTTGTTGTGTGGAACATTATTGTCGAATATATGTTCCTCGCACTTCCCCCCTTCTTTTGGAGCGAATTTCCTCACCCCCGTTTTTTAGTGTCTTTTTGTGTTTTTTTTTTTTTTTTTTTGGTCTTGTTTAGACTCAGGTTGCATCTTTTTGTTGGCCTTTTGTCATCTTTTTCACGTTGTCGATTACTGAGTATCTTTTCTATGGTTTTTGGCGGATTAGGGCATCTTTTCTTCCTTGATTCTTGTTTATGGCCCATTCCGCATCTTATTATTTTATTCGTTTAATTTACCCGTTTCCTTTCGGTCTCGCCGAATCTGGTTCCACCGCATCACATGTTGGTTGTTGTTCTGTGTCTATATCTGTTTGTTGTTTTAGCTGGCTAATGTGTGCTTGTCTAATTTTTCCTGTGACTTTATGTCGTAGCTTGCATATGACTGGGGATATGAACCCTTGTACCGTGTATGGCCCTCCAAATTTGGGTGCTAATTTTCAGCAAATCCTTCTGCTGCGTTTGACAGGTGATGCTCCTTTGCCCATACCGTACATCAAATCGCCGGCCTCCATTCGCGCCGTCTCAAATTATAATGACGTGCCTGATCTTGTGCCGCAGTCTCTATGTTCCTTCTGATGAGTTCGAAAAGTTCTTTTATCTGGTTGGCTTTTTCCTCTGTTGTTGCTTGCTCTTTTCCTGTGCCATTTGTGACGCTGTCTTATATGGCTCCCGGCATTCTTGGTTCTCGGCCTTGCACCACATATGCTGGCGTGAATCCAGTTGCTTGCGATTGGCTTGTGTTTATCGCCAATGTAATTTCTGGCCAGCACTCGTCCCAATTCCGCTGGTTGTCTCCTGCATATTGGGCAATCATTGTTTTGACAGTTCTATTTACTCGTTCGGTTGGGTTTTCCTGAGGCGTATATGGCGCTGTTAATTGGTGGCTGCTTCCCCATCCTTCTAGCATCTTCTTGAAGATCCTGCTGGTGAATTGGACTCCATTATCCGTTATAACTATTTTTGGTGTCCCGAATCTTGATAAAATCCTTTCTCTGAAGGCCTTTACTAAGTTCTCCGCAGTTGCCTTGTGCATGGGTATGATTTCTGTCCATTTCGAGAAACGGTCTATAATTACCAGCAGCATCGAATTTCCGTGTTTTGATCTGGGCGATGGCCCGACGAAGTCCGCGCATATTGTTGCCCATGGTTCCTCAGGCACCTGTGTTAACAATTTTCCTGCCGCTTGTTGTTGATTAGGTTTGAATTGAAGACATGTCATGCATTTCCCGACGAACACCTTGATGTCTCTTTGCATTCCCGGCCAGTAGTATCTTGCGGCGGTCCTAGCAATCGTTCGCCGACTGCCCGTATGCCCGGCCGTCGCTGACGTGTGGTTTTCTTCCATTATTTGTTGTCCTAGACTCTTTGGCACACACATTTTCCAGGCCACCACTTCCTCTTGTCCACCTCTGTGTGGTATGTTTCTGTATAGTTGGCTGTTTTCCATCACATAGTCTGGATATTTGTGTGGCTGTTGCTTGATTTTTTTCATCATATCCTGAATCCATTCACACTCCTTATTGGCTTGTCGTAGTCTAGCACAGTTGTCTGTTATGCGGTTGCATCTTTCCATTGGTTGCCTCGACAGGGCGTCTGCTACTATGTTCAGCTTGCCTTTCCGATATGATATTTCAAAGTCGTACTGCTGTAGTTCCAATGCCCATCTTGCTATTCTGCCTGTGGGACTATCTATGCTGTTCAGCCATTTTAGTGCCATGTGATCGGTCGCTACTTTGAAATGGTATCCTTCCAGGTATGGCCTCAGTTTTCGTACGGCCCATACTATCGCCAGACACTCTTTTTCGGTTGCCGAATAATTTTTCTCCGACGAATTTAGTTCTCTAGATAGATATGATAGGACCCTTTCGCCTTCTTCGGTGTTCTGTAAGAGAATTGCTCCTAGTCCCATGTTGCTTGCGTCTGTCTGTAGAACAAACAGTTTCGTGAAGTCCGGGCATGCTAACACTGGTCCATTTGTTAGCTTTTCTTTTACTGCGTTGAATGCTTCCTGATGTTCTTCATTCCATTGCCACCTTGTTTTTGTCTTCAGTAGTGCGTTTAGTCGGTGCGTTAGAGTTGCAAATCCTGGTACGAATCTTCTGTACCATGACGCTACACCCAGATATTGGCGTAGTTCTTTCACACATGTTGGCGGTTTTAGCTGGGCTATTGCTGCTACTTTGTCCGGGTCCGTGACTATACCATTTTCTGTCACTACGTCTGAGTTGATTCTTAGGTTTGCCTCTTTTAGTCTTCTGAATACTTCTTGCAGGTGTTGTTTGTGATCTTCTATTGTTTTGCTCAAGATTACTATGTCGTCTTGGTATGCAAATGCGTTCGGCATCATCTCTGGGCCAATCACTTGGTGTAGTGCTCGTTGAAACGTTGCTGAAGCTGAGTGTAGACCGAATGGCATTACCTTCCATTGGAATAGTCCTTTCCCTGGGACTGTAAATGCTGTCATTGGCCTGCTTCTGTCCTCCAGTGGTATCTGCCAATACCCGTCTTTTAAGTCCAAGCTGCTTATGAACCTTGCCTCACGCAATTGATTTAGTATATAGTCGATACGTGGCATCGGATATGCATCCTTTATAGACATCGCATTGATTTGCCTAAAATCCACGCATAATCTCCATTTGCCCGTTTGCTTTTTCTTTACCATTACTATGGTGAACTGTATGGGCTTTGTGATGGTGATCATCGACTTTCGCATTGATCTCCGCTCGCATCTTGGGGTTTTTCGGATAATATCGTTGTTTTATCGGGATGTCGTCCTTCATTGTGATCCTGTGTATCCCCACTTTTGACGGTCCCTTGATTTTCGCCAACCCCATCAGTTCGTGTTCTAGAAACGTGTGTATTTCTGTTTGCTCTTCCTCCTGTGTCACCATGATTGATATGCGTTCGGTTATCCTGCCCTGCATCCTCTTTACCGTTGGAATTTTTATCCTGTGGCCTCTGCATGCTATTTCGGTGTTCATCAGCCTTAAGAAATTCCATCCTAAGATTAATGCATCTATTCCGTCTGGCATGATGAGAAATGTTATGTTCATTTCTTTGTTTCCAAATCGAACGTATCCTGTCCACTGCTCGTTGATATTTCTGACCTTCCCGTCAGAAATATGGCATGTATACTTGCTTGTTAGTGGTCTCTCGGTCTCCTTTGTTTTTTAGAGTTTCCACCATCTGTCAGCTCATAAAGTTGCTTGTGGCTCCAGAGTCTATTGTCGCCTTGATTTTTATTCCTGCTACTTCTATCATTGCTGACAGTTGGTCCTCCTCCTCTATTAGCTGTCCTATCAATTTTGAGGCGCTGGTTGGCTTGGTTCCTGCTCTGACCTCATAGGCCGGAACCGACGCCCGTTTCCCGATCCCCAACAGCATTCTTTCGTTCTTGTTCCGATTTTTCCGCATTGCCAGCAGAAAATTAGTTGGTTATTGTTGCATTCGCCAGCCCAGTGTCCTGCTTCACCGCACCTCCGGCATGCCTGGTTCGGATTCATGACTCTCCCTTCTCGTATGTTGTTATGTGCTCGATTCTGGTTTTGCGTACTGGTATCCTGACATCTTCTGCATTGTGTTTCTTGGGGTCCGTAGTTGTTTATCCCCCTGTGATTTACTTGGCTGTTGTGATCTCTTCGTGAGTTATTTCTGTGGTGAAATTCGGCTCTTTCCTGCTCCAGCATTTCATGTTCCTCCGCTAGTTGCATCAGCGCCTCCAGATTTGTGATGTTGAGTGGCCGAACAAATATTCTCAAGTGTGGTGTGCAATTTTCCATCATTGTCTTCATTTCTACCATGTAGTCCTTAAAGCATTCATTGTTACCTTGTTTGCGTGCCTTGACCTGGTCGGCCAGTTTGGTAAAACATTCCCTTTGGCAGAAAATATCTCTTGAAGCATTCTGCAAACTCTTTCCATGACGGCCATTGTTTATTGTTCGCAACATACCATTTTAGAGCTCTGTCTTTTAGCAATTCTGGCATCGCCCTTGGTATCATATCCAGTTCTATGCCGTACATGTCCGCTGACCACTCTATTTGTTCCAGAAATTCCAGCGGTTTCGAGTTGCCATCGAACTTAAACGTCCACTCTCTTACTTGTTTAGCCACTTTGGCATACTCGGTAGTCCTGTTTGCTGTGTTTTGCGCCATTTTTGTGGGTTCAATTGTTTGTCTTCTTTGGTTATTTTTCTCTCCAGTTTTGTCCAGCGCTCCTTCACTTCCCCATCTTGGTGGTACGAATGGGGGAATCGTCAGAGTAGCCATGTTTATTTTATGGAACGCCTCGGCCTCCTTGTTCTCACCATTCTCGCCTGTCTGTGCTGCGCTTGTTCCTGGTTTTTGCTTGGACATTTTTGTGAACTTGTCCTCTCTTTTATCTCTTCTTTCCATTCTGGATCAGACTCGTTGTTGTTTACCGTCTGTAGCAGATCCTCCTTCTTCATGAAATAGATCCAATTTTTACCTATTTTTGATTTTAGTATACACTTTTTATTTCGTTTTGATTTTCACCAGTATAGCACGTTGGGCGCCAGTTGTAACGATCCTTTTTCGTCCTTCAGGATAATTTCAATCTTTAGGGCGAAGTTCGGCACAACAAATTTTATTTTGTGCCCCAGTGAAATCATGACACAATAATTTATGTATACATAAAAGTATGTTGAAGTTTATTTGTATGTTTTGGGTATTTGGTTAAATGTTCATATAAATCACGACACAATAATTCATGTATATAACTGCTTTAGATTTTTGATTAAATGTTTAGATATAAGATATCATCCACTTTCTGGCCTGCTGTGCGCCCATTAAATTCCTGTCCTTGTGCCTCTGCTCTGCCCAAATAGCGCCTCTGTTGCTATGCGGGCTTCCATCCTTTTCTAGTTTATTTCTCTGCTCTGGCCGCATGTCCTCTCTCGTTGCTAGGCGACGCTGCTCCTTCTTCTTTTGGCTCGTTTTCTCAGTTCTGGGGAATTGTTGCTTTTCTGCACATACCCCCCTTTGCCCATCGAACTTGATCGCCGATATTGGCTTTACTTGGTATGCACACAGCCCCACTACCCCCCGTTGGACATGCTTCGCCCTCACTTTGGCCTTTTTTGTCTCTCTGCTTGTCCAGCCTCATAGAGCGCGCTCCATCCACCGGTACCCGTTCTCAATCGGCACACGCATAGTGTAGGTGTGCTGCGCCTGTATTGCTGAATTCTCAAATGTTCATGCATACTCTTTCTTAATCGGTCCATGCCCTTTTGTGATTGGAGCACAGCAGCCCTCTCTCTTGTGCGTATGCTCTCCAGCCGTTGATTCTTTCGTTCTCTGCCTCCCACGCATCTTCCCGCTGTGACGAAATTGCTGGTTTGGTCGTATGTGGTCCGATCGAACTTGTTGTATCGTAACGGAATGTTGCGTGTTTTAATTGCAGCAACATGTTGCGAAGCGTGATATTTGGCAACATGTTGCCGGGCATCATGCATCCTTGGTTTTACATTGCGCTCTTTTTGGTTATTTCCATGTTGTTGTGTGGAACATTATTGTCGAATATATGTTCCTCACAGTATTTTGGGATTAATTACTGCAAAATGTGGCAGGAACCACAGTTTCAAGGACTTAACTAAGTCGGTAGTAGTGATTATTTAGAAACAAGTTGCATAGACAAAAATTCTAATTATTCGCAAACTCAACATCTGGAAACGCTACATTCGAGTTGTCATCCTCTAACAGCTGCGAAGGTATAGGTATAGGATATAGGTGACACACATGTCAGTCAATTGAAACAACCCAGTAGGTCAATGTCGTATTAGTCACTAAATCAACACTATCCGACACGGTCATTCTGCCAGGATACACGTCTTTATGTAGTATCATTATACTACATTCAAACTTACTCCATCGAAGCTTCTTTTTATATTTTATATTTTATTTTATTATTTATATTTTACCGATTTATCCATTTGCCGTCTCTTTCAACGATCTCTAAAATTCTTTTAACGAAAATAAATCACGCTTGTTTATTAGCATTTTTAAATTACATGTAACAATGGTAAGATAATTTTAAGTTTATCCGCAACTCGGCCCTCCTGACGATAACACGTCATATGTGTTACATATTAAGAACTAAGTCCAAAAGCGATATGCTTTGCTCAGTCTGAAAAAACATTTTTGATTCAAACTTATTTGTATACCCTTGCAAAAAGAGTATATTAATTTTGGTGAAAAGTGTGCAACGCGTAGAAGGAAGCATCTCCGAGACGAGTTCAAAGAATTATGTCCGTCCGTCTGGATCAACGCAAAATCCTCCTATACCGTAAGAGTATAGCTTGTAAGCTTGTATATACTGCACAGTTTGTATATCTCTGATTCAGCTGCATCGGACCACTCTAACATATAGGTCCCATACAAACGGCAACGTCACGAAGAATGACTTCTCAGTGACTTCATTATTTTCTGAACTATTGTTGAAATTTAATATTGGGTAATTTCTTACACGTATAAATAACTGTGCCAAATTTGATCGAGATGGGGTGACTATATCATATAGGTCCCATAGGAATGATCGGTCAAAAACAGTTACCTGGCAGTCAAAGTAAAAATAACATTTTATACAAAGACTTATGTTTGCGGAAGAACGGCCTACATACAATCTTAGTCTGCAGCAATGCAATGTATTAAACTTGCAATTTTAGCATAAGTTTATATGACAGCTTTTTAGCTCTTACGGTCTAAAAGGAGTTCGCGTCGATCCAGACAGACGGACCGACGTGGCTAAATGAACGCGTCTCGTCGTGCTAATCAAGAATATTTCATTTATATGGTCGGAAATGCTTCCTTCTATGCGTTGTACACTTCTGACCAAAATGTAAATACAATTTTTGCAGGGTATAACAACAGTTAAAAAAGCCGTCACACGGGTCAACCCCTTAATGTACAAGAGTTACAAAACTGTTCTGTCGTACGAGAACGTACTCTCTCTTTTACACTCTAAATGAACTAGGTTCTTTTTATGTCTTGCATTGTTTTGACAGACAGATATTTAAATACCTTTTATCCCATATTTAGGAGTCGAGGGAAATCAGCAGAGGCGATATACGACAAGGGCAAATACACTAGGCAGCCCTAATGTAACACCCAATCCGGAAATGCCCGAAAGCAAGTCTTCAGAACAGCGGCGAGCAATAAAGATCGTTACTTTTGATGTTTTAAACATTAAGGAACAAACTATTATGCCTTCTATTACAAACAATAATAACCTTGTTGGTGCAAAGCAAGAAGACAGAAGAGGACAGGACACAGATGAAATGCAAATGGAAGAAACGACAGAACCAGCATGAGAAATTATTGATAACAGTCAGCAAAAAGAAAGGCAAAAGTAAAAGCTAAGTGCATGTTAAGAAACAAAGAAACAATAATAATAAATATCATCCTAAATAGAAATGGTTCATACATAAATTATAGTAAACTTAACCTAGTTTAAGTTAACCTGTCCGGTACTTAAATCTACCAACTATGTCTGTAGTTTGTAGAAATAAAAAAGCTACGTGTATGCTGTATTTTACCAATGAATGTAAATAAATATTTAGATTGAATATGTAAGTGTTCTGCTTACTAAAGAATTCTTGCTAAAGACTAAAGTGCTGTGGTGTTTTATTGTGATTGGTTTTTCTTATATACCTATATATGTGGGACTGGGTTCGGATTCCGTAGAAATAAGTAGTCCTGTTTAGATTTATTTTAGATTATAATTAACATTTGTTCTGAGGTGGTCTGGACATTCGGCGTTACCAACCCAAGCCCACATCCGGCCGTCCTGACTAAGCATTCGGCCCGAAGGCGCCGTCGTCTTCATCATTATAGTCTGTTGACCATGGCTTTATAAATTCAGCACACGTTGACGTATGCTTTGGACCATCTTAACTTCCCATCTTTAGTAAATCATATGCATTGTTTTGCTTTACTTTAACAACTTGGTATGGGCCGAAAAACTTTGGCTTTAATTTTAGGCCGGCCCCAAATTGTGTTCGCTTTATGGCGACTATATCACCAACGTCGTAATGTTTGGCTGGTTTACGTCTCAAATTGTATGACTTCTTATTCTTGTTTTGCATCTTCAGGAACTGCGTCTTGGCTTTACATCGTAGTTCGTTGCGGTCGTTTTTGAATATAGCTATGTTTTCATCATTAATTGGTTTTACTACTTCACCAATTTAATGTTTTTCTCGGCCATACAGAAGAAAGATATCTGCGGTGAAAGCAGCAGCATTTCCTCTCTCGGAAATAATTTTTGAAGGATTACGGAAATTGAACACTGTGCAGACAATTTTGCTATAATTTCGTTTGCAGTGGTTGACTTCGTCGGATAAAGCCAACAGAATTTAGTGAATGAGTCAATTACGGCTAGGATATGTGTTTTTTTTTTTTTTTTCTAATTCATTTATTAACATATATAAAAAAGAGATCAACAAAATACAACCAGACTGACAAAAGAAATCGATTAACATGGATACATAAAAAATGCCCGCCCGGCGGTACGTCCCATTGGGAATTGCTTCGCCAGGGTTGTGGCAGCTTCTATGTTGAACCGACTCTTTCTCGCTCCAGTCTTCTAAGCTCCCGCATTATGGCTCCGAAGTAGGTGCTCACCGCCGCCCAGCTATCCTTGCTCTCCAGCATGCTGGGTACCAAGCTGGCCACCGATAGGGACTGGCCGATCGCCCGCTCGGCCCGCTGTCTATCCGCACTGAAGCGGCCGCAACTAAATACAACGTGGTGGGCGTCCTCGATTGTTCCTTCAGGAGACGCAGGACACGTTGAGAAGTGGTCGTGGCCGAACCTGATTAAGTATTGGCGGAAGCAGTCGTGTCCGCTCAGCACCTGCGTGAGGTAGAAATTGCTTTCTACCGACCCAAGCCTCAATGTTGGGGATGAGGCGATGCGTCCATCTGCCGTTTGGTGCAGCGTCCCATCGGTCCTGCCATTTCCTCAAACTGAGGAAAGCGTCTAGCGTCTGCTTTGGCGACACTCTTCGGAATGCCCCTGCTGGTGGCCTCTGCAGTGTCCCGAACTTCGGCTGCCAGAATGTCAATGGGCACCATGCCGGCGATTACTAATGCTGCATTCTCCGAAACAGTCCTAAAGGCACTACATACTCTGAGAGCGCAGAGTCGATACGTCGGACTAATGAGGCGACGGTAGCTATCGACCTCCATGGCCGGTGCCCAGATCTGGGCTGCGTACAATATTTGCGATTTTACCACGCTCATCAGCAACATTCTCCGCTCCTGTTTGGGCCCTCTTGTGTTGAGGATGATCCTGGCGAGTGCTCTACTCGATTCCGCTGCCTTCCGCTGTACCGCCACTAGGTGTTCTCGGAAACACAATCTTGTGTCGAGCCACACTCCTAGGTATCGAATTGCTCTAGCCGATTTCACCTCAATACCGTCGATAGTAACGGTGGCCGTTTCCACTAACTTCCGGCTGCTGATTAGCACCGCTTCCGTCTTATGCGCCGCTAGTACTAGGCCCACCGAGCGCAGCCAGGTCATAATGTATTTGCCGTTGACTCTACATCCTTCAGTTCCTTGCCCACCACTACGACCGCGACATCGTCCGCGTAGCCGACTAGTTGACACCTACTCGGCATGTCTAGTCGAAGGATGCCATCGTACATGATGTTCCAAAGAAGGGGACCCAGAACAGAGCCCTGAGGCACTCCTGCAGATACCTGCCGTTGAACGGATCCAGTAGACGCAGCGTACACCAGCCTTCTCCTCGAAAAGAAGCTCCATATCATCTCGTACAGGTACGACGGAATTCCGAAGCTTCTAGCAGCATCAAGAATGCAGCCCCAATCCACCGTGTTGAAGGCATTCTTCACGTCCAGGGTGATCACTAGGCAGTATTCCTTCGCACCTCCTTTCCATCGAGAACCCTTAATAGCATCGGCCGCTGTACACACTACTCTGCTGACCGCGTCTATTGTGGACCTTGCCTTGCGAAATCCGTACTGATTGGCGGATAGGCCGCCCCCCTCGTTGATCGCCTCGCTCAGTCTGGCGCTGATGAGGCTTTCCAGCACCTTACCCACGGAGTCCACGAGGCAGATTGCACGATATGACGACGCTTCCTCTGCTGGTTTCCCAGGCTTGGGGAGCTGCACCAGCTTTTGCAACTTCCACTGAGATGGGAATACTCCCTCCTTCAGGCACTGGTCGAAGGTTGCCGCGAATATTTCTGGGCGAGTTGCCATTGCCAGCCGAAGTGCATGGTTGGGGATGGAGTCCGGGTCCGGGGCCTTGTTTTGGTTCAGCGACCTGGCGGCCGCAAGCACTTCTTTGGTGGTAACTGGTACATGGTAGCGGGAAGCAACATGTTCAGCGCGCCTACAGTTTGGGAATCCGTTCGCTGGGGGAAAAGATCGCAGGCACTACGTTCCAACTCGCTGGCTTCAGTAGGAGAAGAGAATCTGTTGGCGTAGACTCTCTTGACCACGATTTTGTATGCCCTGCCCTAAGGGTCCTGATCGGCCGTGTCGCAGAGACTTAGGTGCACTTCCCGCTTCGCTTCATATATACCCTTCTTCAGCTCCTTCCTGCATGCGCTATAGGCTGCCCATAGCTGCGGCCATGTCTCCAATCCTCGCTTCCTTGCTCTCTGGTAACGCCGCCTAGAGGCTAGGCACGTTCTACGTGTGTCTCCAATTGAGCTTTTCCACCAGCTGCTGACGTCCCTTAAAAGGTCTCCTTACCGCCATGCTCGCGTCATTTACAAGCTTGTACAAAATATCTGACTTTAAAAAATAGTTGTCATAGGACTGCCTTTTATCGGTAAGTACTTGCTTAATACCTTTAAGTTGTTCGTCGTGCATTTGAGCTTGCTTTAGTCTGATGCTCATACTACCTTCACTTATTGTTAAGATTGGATATCTACTCAGGGCGTCTACATGCTTCATATGTTTTCATGGACGATGTTCAACTTTGAAATTGTACTTTTGTAGAAATAAGACCCAACGTGCAACTCTTGTGCACAAACTTTGCTTATCAAGTGTCTTCGTAAAAGCATTGCAATTTTTAACTGGTTGAACATTTTTTTATTATCTGCGGTAAAGGCTATTGCGTTTAACCCAAATTGTATGAGCCCATTTAGTAGGTTTTGGTTCAAGGAAGTGTTATTACAAATGGGCACTGCGTTGAACACTACTCGAACTATTCAGGGTTTTTTGGGATTAATTACTGCAAAATGTTGCAGGAACCACAGTTTTAAGGACTTAACTAAGTTGGTAGTAGTGATTATTTAGAAACAAGTTGCATAGACAAAATTTCTAATTATTCGCAAACTCAACATCTGGAAACGCTACATTCGAGTTGTCATCCTCTAACAGCTGCGAAGGTATAGGTATAGGGTATAGATGACGCACATGTCAGCCAATTGAAACCCAGTAGGTCAATGACTTATTAGTCACTAAATCAACACTATCCGACACAGTCACTCTGCCAGGATACACGTCTTTATGTAGTATCATTATACTACATTCAAACTTACTTCATCGAAGCTTCTTGTCTCTTCTCAATAAACGGTCTCTTCCATGGGCTAGGAATTTCATATATTTTATCGATTTATCCATCTGCCGTCTCTTTTAACGATCTCTAAAATTCTTTCAACGAAAATAAATCACGCTTGTTTATTAGCATTTTTAAATTACACGTAACAATAGTAAGATAATTTTAAGTCTAAGCTGCAACTCGGCCCTCCTGACGATAGCACGTCATATGTGTTACATATTAAGAACCAAGTCCAAAAGCGATATGCTTTGCTCAGTCTGAAAAAACATTTTTGATTCAAACTTATTTGTATACCATTGCAAAAAGAGTACATTAATTTTGGTGAAAAGTGTGCAACGCGTGGAAGGAAGCATCTCCGAGACGAGTTCAAAGAATTATGTCCGTCCGTCTAGATCAACGCAAAATCCTCCTATACCGTAAGAGTATAGCTTGTAAGCTTGTATATACTGCACAGGTTGTATATCTCTGATTCAGCTGCACCGGACCACCATAACATATAGGTCCCATACAAACGGCAAGGTCACGAAGAATGATTTCTCAGTAACTTCATTATTTTCTTAACTATTGTTGAAATTTAATATTGGTTAATTTCTTACACGTATAAATAACTGTGCCAAATTTGATCAAGATGGGGTGACTATATAATATAGGTCCCATAGGAACGATCGGTCAAAAACAGTGACTTCGACGGCGTTAAAATTTGAATTCCCTTGCAAATTTTTTTGTTACTTTTTTCTTACCTAGCAGTCAAAGTAGAAATAACATTTTATACAAAGACTTATGTTTGCGGAAGAACGGCCTACATACAATCTTGGTCTGCAGCAATGCAATGTATTAAACTTGCCATTTTAGCATAAGTTTATATGACAGCTTTTTAGCTCTTACGGTCTAAAGGAGTTCGCGTCGATCCAGACAGACGGACGGACGGACGTACGGACATGGCTAAATGAACGCGTCTCGTCGTGCTAATCAAGAATATTTCATTTATATGGTCGGAAATGCCTCCTTCTATGCGTTGTACACTTCTGACCAAAATGTAAATACAATTTTTGCAAGGGTAAAACAACAGTTAAAAAAAGGCGTCAAACGGGTTAACCCCTTGATATACAAGAGTTTCTAAACTGTTCTGTCGTACGAGAACGTACTCTCTCTCTTACACTCTAAATGAACTAGGTTCTTTTTATGTCTTGCATTGTTTTGACAGACAGACATTTAAATACCTTTTATCCCATATTTAGGAGTCGAGGGAAATCAGCAGAGGCGATATACGACAAGGGCAAATACACTAGGCAGCCCTAATGTAACACCCAATCCGGAAATGCCCGAAAGCAAGTCTTCAGAACAGCGGCGAGCAATAAAGATCGTTACTTTTGATGTTTTAAACATTAAGGAACAAACTATTATGCCTTCTATTACAAACAATAATAACCTTGTTGGTGCAAAGCAAGAAGACAGAAGAGGACAGGACACATATGAAATGCAAATGGAAGAATGGAAGAATACCAATTTAATGTTTTTCTAGGCCATACAGAAGAAAGATATCTGCGGTGAAAGCAGCAGCATTTCCTCTATCGGAAATAATTTTTGAAGGATTACGGAAATTGAACACTGTGCAGACAATTTTGCTATAATTTCGTTTGCAGTGGTTGACTTCGTCGGATAAAGCCAACAGAATTTAGTGAATGAGTCAATTACGGCTAGGATATGCTCATAATTCTTATGCGTCGAGTCAACGGGACCCAAAAAATCTACATGATATGTGTGCAACGAGACGTGTTCTTTTTGCAGTGTATGTAGCAGACCTTCCTGCCTGCCTCTTTTGCGATTACTCATGATACACGGTATACAGCAGCCTATATAATTTTCGGTTTTTTCCTCGATGTTTGGTATATAATAATTCTTGCAAATCAACTCCTTAGTTTTTATGACTGCGGAGTGACCTCTGTCATGTACTTGGCTAATTATTTGTTTCTGCATAGTGTTTGGTACTACAATCAATTCGACGTCATTTACAAGCTTGTACAAAATATCTGACTTTAAAAAATAGTTGTCATAGGACTGCTTTTTATCGGTAAGTACTTGCTTAATACCTTTAAGTTGTTCGTCGGGCATTTGAGCTTGCTTTAGTCTGATGCTCATACTACCTTCAGTTATTGTTAAGATTGGATATCTACTCAGGGCGTCTACATGCTTCATACGTGTTCATGGACGATGTTCAACTTTGAAATTGTACTTTTGTAGAAATAAGACCCAACGTGCAACTCTTGTGCACAAACTTTGCTTATCATGTGTCTTCGTAAAAGCATTGCAATTTTTAACTGGTTGAACATTTTTTTATTATCTGCGGTAAAGGCTATTGCGTTTAACCCAAATTGTATAAGACCATTTAGCAGTTTTTGGTTCAAGGAAGTAGTTTTTTGTAGTTTTTAGTAGTAGTTTTTGGTTTATTCAAGGTTTTTTGGGATTAATTACTGCAAAATGTGGCAGGAACCACAGTTTTAAGGACTTAACTAAGTTGGTAGTAGTGATTATTTAGAAACAAGTTGCATAGACAAAAATTCTAATTATTCGCAAACTCAACATCTGGAAACGCTACATTCGAGTTGTCATCCTCTAACAGCTGCGAAGGTATAGGTATAGTAACTTATTGTCACTCATCGAAGTCGGTCGTGTTTTTTTGCGCTCTTGCTTAATTTTTGTCTTTCATTCTTTCGTGATGCTAATTTATAATATTCAATTTAAATTCATTGCATTACTAATTTTTAATAAATCGCTATACTCATCGCGAAGTTTGCGTTAAATTTACAAACATTTATATAAATTTATAATCAAAACATTAACAAACGCAAATATAATTTTGTTGTTGCGCTGCTTAGTTTTTGATTTCGTTATATTTTTGGCTCCCACCCGCGCTCTCAATTTACAGTTCATAGTTTGTTTTTGTTTGTGTGGTGTTGGTGCTCTCTATTCTTTTGTTTTCTCTTTTGATCGCGCTCGCGGCCGTTAACTTCGCGCGGGTGACAAGTTTTTGTGGTTGTGTGTTTTATTACAGATAAATACAAATATTCTCTCTTTTTGTTTTCTCTCTCTAATTTGCAGTTAGCTTTTGCCTTGGTTTGTATACGTCTCTCTTAACATATATATACATTTTTCCCTTTTTATTTACATATTGATTTATAATTTGTTTTTGTATAAATCAATTATTTTATAATGTCTGTCTGTTGCAAATATAATTGTAATAATCCCAGCAAGACCAGTGAAGACTTTCTTTACTGTTGGCTGTGTGATAATGTAATGCACTTTAAATGTGCTGGTTACACAGTCAAGGTGAGGGATAGTATTGCACAGGGTGGCGGCATTAAATAAGGCTGTGATTCGTGTCGTGGCTTGGAGCTCGAGATGCGAAGTTTTATGAAACGGACTGGGGATGCATCTAAAACCCTGTCAGCTGGCGTTCATAAGCTCCAAGAGGAGCTTTTGGCGATGGAGGTTCAATTCAGAAGTTCTAAACTTTTGATTGAATCCCCGAAGCGAAAGAGGGCCAGGTTTCAGGGCGCGTCCCTCAGTCCGTCGGCACATTCGTCTCTACCAGTTTCGGCTTTCGACATTGACCCTATGTCACCAAATGTACAGCAGCTGATATCGTTTAGGAGTCCGGCTTTGGCAGGTGTGGAGTCTCCTCCCATTTCCCCTGGAGACAGTATCCCACCTACTAACACGATATCGGTTGTAGTTTCCGAACCGTCCGGGCAAACATCCGTTTCCAGGAATATTGTTAATAAAGTAGTTACAAGAGGAGCTAGTAAAGTGCTGGCTGCTTCAGCTGCTGCTGCGTCTGCTGTAGCCGCTACTGCTGTGCCTAGTATTCCTAGTTCCCTTGTTGTAGTTCCACCCAAAAAGCAAATTTTTATTTCGAGGCTTGATCCCAATACTACTTCTGAAGAAGTCATAGCCTACATCCAGGGCAAAGTTCAAGCACCAAACATTGCTGTGGAAAAGTTCCGTTTTTCATATACTCGGGACATTTCGTCCTTTAAAATAGGTGTCTCCCCAGATCTTTTTGGCCAAATATGTCATAAAGATTTTTGGCCGGAACACCTTGTTGTAAAAGAGTATACAAGAGTATACAGTACAATACAGAGACTAGCTTGCTACCTGCCTCTGTGAATAACGTTCCTTCCGGCTCGTCTGCACCTGTTGGCGAGTCAAAAAAACTAATTTCGTCCCTAACTCTGGCCTATCAGAACGTACGGGGACTAAAGTCTAAACTCTCTAGACTCTATGTAGATAGTCTAGCTTTTGACTTTCATATTCTTGCCTTTACTGAGACTTGGCTGAAGCCTGATATTGCCGATGCTTCAATTTTCCCCTCAAAATATTTAATATATTTGATCGCTGTTGACTCGGCGTTCTCGTCTGAAATTGTCCAGTCCTCCAATCAGGAGATTGAATTTGTTTGTGTTGAAATTTCCTTTTATTCTTTTTCTGCCTATATTACTTGTTCGTATATTCCACCACAGTCCGACTTGGCAGTATACACTCACCATTTGGAAGCTATTCAACTTATTTCCTCATATCTCTCTGACAAATACTTGCTCGTTGTTCTGGGAGATTTTAATTTACCTGAGATTGCCTGGACCATCTCATTTGATTCTTTATTACTGTTGCCCTCCTTGTCACATTGTTTCATAGATGGTCTGCTTGAGTTTTCCCTAACTCAAAAAAAGCCTGTCCGGAATAGTCGTAACAGATCACTAGATCTGGTGTTTGTGTTGGATTCTTCCAACTGCGATGTTTCCAGGACTGATCCCTTAGTTATCCCCGAAGACAACTTTCATCCAACTCTGAATGTCACCATTGACCTTCCTTTTGGTGTTATGTCTCGACATAATAACTCGATGCCTCCAACCCGATGTTTTCGCAAGACAAACTTTACTAAACTTAAAAAACTCTTGATAACTAATGATTGGACATATCTGTATACTTGCACGGATATGGACTCTGCAATTTCTGTCTTCTATAAAACTCTTGAGTCGTTCTTTGATGTTTGTGTCCCGCGTGTGACTCTAGGATGGTCTGATAGACCTCCTTGGTTCTCACGTGAGTTATGTAACTTGAAGAACGTAAAATCAAGATGTTATAAAAGATTTAAAAAATCCGGTAAAGCATCGGATTTTTCCCTATATGTAGTTGCTCGATCAAATTTTATGGTGCTGAATTCACATTGCTATAAGGATTATCTTTAGCGATGTAAACTTAGGTTTTCTCGCGATCCTAAGCAATTTTATAAATTTGCCAATGATAAACGTAAGACATCGGTGCACCCGTCTTACTTGTCTTTCGAAAACAATAAAGCTGACAATGATCAGGCAATTGCCGACATGTTTGCTGATTTTTTCAAAACAACTTATTTCTCTTCGATTTATCAAGCAAATCCTCCTTATCCTCATCACTTGCAATCGTCTAATTGCATTTTAGACCTTGTGTTTGATGAAAGTTCGGTTCTCAGCGTGCTCAGTTACGTCAAACCAATATATGCACCTGGCCCTGATGGAATACCAGGCTGCGTATTAAGGTTTTGCGCGGAGGCCCTATGTAAGCCAATACTTAAATTGTTTACGCTGTCCGTCACATCTTCCGCCTTCCCGCCTATCTGGAAGGAATCATATATTATTCCTCTTCATAAAAAGGGGAAGAAGTCCGAAGCCTCCAATTATAGGGGTATTTCTAAATTGTCTGCCATACCCAAAGCATTTGAGAAAATAATAACATCTCAATTGCAGCATTTTTGTAGCTCAATCATTTCGTCATCCCAACATGGGTTTAAAAAACGTAGATCGACAACTACTAACCTATTAGAATTCACATCTCACTCAATCAAAGGGTTCAAGACTGCCGTGCAAACTGACGTCATTTATAATGACTTCAGCAAGGCCTTTGACTCTGTTAATCATACTCTGCTTTTATATAAATTAAACGCACTTGGCATCCACAGCCTTTTGCTAGATTGGATTCTTCAATATCTTTCTAAGCGTATACAAAAGGTCCTCTTCTTCTTCAAGTCTTCATTTTCTAAGACCATCCAAGTGACCTCTGGAGTACCTCAGGGTAGTCATTTGGGTCCATTGTTATTCACTCTTTTTATAAGTGATCTTCCATTGGTAGTGTCACATTCTCGGGTGCTTGTGTACGCGGATGATGTCAAGCTTTACCTCAGTTTTAAAGACATATCGTCTTCTTGCCTACGGATCCTAATGATGTTCAGAGTTGGTGTGAAACCAACCTATTAAACCTTAACGGCTCTAAATGTAAAGTTATGTCTTTTTATAGATGCACTCCATACTTAGTAACTTATTATCTTAACGACACTGCCTTAGAGCGGTTAGATATTATCAATGATTTAGGTGTTCTTATGGACCATAAATTAACTTTTAATCCTCTTATTTCTGCTACAGTTAGTAAAGCTATGAATGTTCTTGGGTTTGTGAAACGATGGTCAAAAGAGTTTGACGATCCGTACACAACCAAAATTCTGTATACTTCTTCAATCCGTCCTATCTTAGAGCACGGATCTTGCATATGGTCACATCAATATAAGACGCATCAAAGTAAAATTGAATCTGTTCAAAAGTAATTTCTGCTTTTTGCTCTTCGCGGTCTAAATTGGGATCGCAATGTCAATTCGCCATCATACTCCAGTAGGCTTCTTTTAATCAATCTTCCTTCTTTAATCAATCGTAGAATAATGCTTGGTGCTATCTTAATTCATAAACTTTTAATAGGTGAAATAGACTCTCCTGAGCTATTGAACCAGTTAAACCTATCTGTACCCCGTAGACCTACTAGAAATTTTATTCCTCTATCCTTAAAACACTGTAGTTCTAACTATTCTTTGCATGAACCTTTTCGAGTCCTATGTTCTGATTACAATCTTCCGTATCCCGCATATTTGTCCACGCGTTCGTGCCGTCCGATATGCGGCTGCGCCCCACGGTCTGTCGGGCGGGAGGTGGACAGCGCTCTGCTTGTCCTGGTGTCGTATGGGCCACTTGAACGTACTTCGCAATGTACGCGTCAACATCCAGACAATAGGGTATAGGTGACGCACATGTCAGTCAATTGAAACAACCCAGTAGGTCAATGACTTATTAGTCACTAAATCAACACTATCCGACACGGTCATTCTGCCAGGATACACGTCTTTATGTAGTATCAATATACTACATTCAAACTTACTCCATCGAAGCTTCTTGTCTCTTCTCAATAAACAGTCTCTTCCATGGGCTAGGAATATCATATATTTTATCGATTTATCCAATTGCCGTCTCTTACAACGATCTCTAAAATTCTTTCAACAAAAATAAATCACGCTTGTTTATTAGCATTTTTAAATTACATGTAACAATAGTAAGATAATTTTAAGTCTAAGCCGCAACTCGGCCCCCCTGACGATAACACGTCATATGTGTTACATATTAAGAACCAAGTCCAAAAGCGATATGCTTTGCTCAGTCTGAAAAAACATTTTTGATTCAAACTTATTTGTATACCCTTGCAAAAAGAGTATATTAATTTTGGTGAAAAGTGTGCAACGCGTGGAAGGAAGCATCTCCGAGACGAGTTCAAAGAATTATGTCCGTCCGTCTGGAAAAAATCCAAAATCCTCCTATACCGTAAGAGTATAGCTTGTAAGCTTGTATATACTGCACAGTTTGTATATCTCTGATTCAGCTGCATCGGACCACTCTAACATATAGGTCCCATACAAACGGCAAGGTCACGAAGAATGACTTCTCAGTAACTTCATTATTTTCTGAACTATTGTTGAAATTTAATATTGGTTAATTTCTTACACGTATAAACAACTGTGCCAAATTTGATCAAGATGGGGTCACTATATCATATAGGTCGCATAGGAACGATCGGGTAAAAACAGTGACTTCGACCGCGTTAAAATTTGAATACCTTTGCAAATTTTTTTGTTACTTTTTCCTTACCTAGCGGTCAAAGTAAAAATAACATTTTATACAAAGACTCATGTTTGCGGAAGAACGGTCTACATACAATTTTAGTCTGCAGCAATGCAATGTATCAAACTTGCAATTTTAGAAAAATTTTATATGACAGCTATATGACAGCTTTTTAGCTCTTACGGTTTAAAAGGAGTTCGCGTCGATCCAGACAGACGAACGGACGGACATGGCTACATGAACGCGTCTCGTCGTGCTAATCAAGAATATGTCATTTATATGGTCGAAGATGTCTCCTTCTATGCGTTGTACACTTCTGACCAAAATGTAAATACAATTTTTGCAAGGGTATAACAACAGTTAAAAAAGGCCATCAGACTGGTTAACCCCTTGATGTACAAGAGTTACTAAACTGTTCTGTCTAAGGTCGTACAAGAACGTACTCCAATAAGAATGTTTACACTCTAAATGAACTAGGTTCTTCTTATGTCTTGCATTGTTTTGACAGACAGACATTTAAATACCTTTTATCCCATATTTAGGAGTCGAAGGAAATCAGCAGAGGCGAAATACGACAAGGGCAAATACACTAGGCCCTAATGTAACACCTACTCTGGAAATGGCCGAAAGCAAGTCTTCAGAACAGCGGCGAGCAATAAAGATCGTTACTTTTGATATTTTAAACATTAAGGAACAAACTATTATGCCTTCTATTACAAACAATGATAACCTTGTTGGTGCAAAGCAAGAAGAAAGAAGAGGACAGGACACAGATGGAATGCAAATGGAAGAAACGACAGAGCAAGCATGAGAAAATATTGATAACAGTCAGCAAAAAAAAAAGGCTAATCCACAAAAGTAAAAGCAAAGTGCATGTTAAGAAACAAAGAAACAATAATAATAAATATCATCCTAAATAGAAATGGTTTATACATAAATTATAGTAACCTTAACCTAGTTTAAGTTAACCTGTCCGGTACTTAAATCTACCAATTATGTCTGTAGTTTTTAGAAAGAAAAAGAAGCAACGTGTATGCTATATTTTACCAATGAATGTAAATAAATATTTAGATTCAATATGTAAGTGTTCTGCTTACTAAAGAATTCTTGCTAAAGACTAAAGTGCTGTGATGTTTTATTGTGATTGGTTTTTCTAATATACCTATATATGTGGGACTGGGTTCCGATTCCGTAGAAATAAGTAGTCCTGTTTAGATTTATTTTAGATTATAATTAACATTTGTTCTGAGGTGGTCTGGACATTCGGCGTTACCAACCCAAGCCCACATCCGGCCGTCCTGACTAAGCATTCGGCCCGAATGCGCCGTCGTCTTCATCATTATAGTCTGTTGACCATGGCTTTATAAATTCAGCACACGTTGACGTATTTTTTGGACCATCTTAACTTTCCATCTTTAGTAAATCATATGCATTGTTTTGCTTTACTTTAACAACTTGGTATGGGCCGAAAAACTTTGGCTTTAATTTTAGGCCGGCCCCAAATTGTGTTCGCTTTTTGGCGACTATATCACCAACGTCGTAATGTTTGGCTGGTTTACGTCTAAAATTGTATGACTTCTTATTCTTGTTTTGCATCTTCAGGAACTGCGTCTTGGCTTTACATCGTAGTTCGTTGCAGTCGTCTTTGAATGTAGCTATGTTTTCATCATTAATTAGTTTTACTCGGGATAGACCAGTTATCGTCTTCACCAATTTAATGTTTTTCTAGGCCATACAAAAGAAAGATATCTGCGGTGAAAGCAGCAGCATTTCCTCTATCGGAAATAATTTTTGAAGGATTACGGAAATTGAACACTGTGCAGACAATTTTGCTATAATTTCGTTTGCAGTGGTTGACTTCGTCGGATAAAGCCAACAGAATTTAGTGAATGAGTCAATTACGGCTAGGATATGCTCATAATTCTTATGCGTCGAGTCAACGGGACCCAAAAAATCTACATGATATGTGTGCAACGAGACGTGTTCTTTTTGCAGTGTATGTAGCAGACCTTCCTGCCTGCCTCTTTTGCGATTACTCATGATAGACGGTATACAGCAGCCTATATAATTTTCGGTTTTTTCCTCGATGTTTGGTATATAATAATTCTTGCAAATCAACTCCTTAGTTTTTATGACTGCGGAGTGACCTCTGTCATGTACTTGGCTAATTATTTGTTTCTGCATAGTGTTTGGTACTACAATCAATTCGACGTCATTTACAAGCTTGTACAAAATATCTGACTTTAAAAAATAGTTGTCATAGGACTGCTTTTTATCGGTAAGTACTTGCTTAATACCTTTAAGTTGTTCGTCGGGCATTTGAGCTTGCTTTAGTCTGATGCTCATACTACCTTCAGTTATTGTTAAGATTGGATATCTACTCAGGGCGTCTACATGCTTCATACGTGTTCATGGACGATGTTCAACTTTGAAATTGTACTTTTGTAGAAATAAGACCCAACGTGCAACTCTTGTGCACAAACTTTGCTTATCATGTGTCTTCGTAAAAGCATTGCAATTTTTAACTGGTTGAACATTTTTTTATTATCTGCGGTAAAGGCTATTGCGTTTAACCCAAATTGTATAAGACCATTTAGCAGTTTTTGGTTCAAGGAAGTAGTTTTTTGTAGTTTTTAGTAGTAGTTTTTGGTTTATTCAAGGTTTTTTGGGATTAATTACTGCAAAATGTGGCAGGAACCACAGTTTTAAGGACTTAACTAAGTTGGTAGTAGTGATTATTTAGAAACAAGTTGCATAGACAAAAATTCTAATTATTCGCAAACTCAACATCTGGAAACGCTACATTCGAGTTGTCATCCTCTAACAGCTGCGAAGGTATAGGTATAGTAACTTATTGTCACTCATCGAAGTCGGTCGTGTTTTTTTGCGCTCTTGCTTAATTTTTGTCTTTCATTCTTTCGTGATGCTAATTTATAATATTCAATTTAAATTCATTGCATTACTAATTTTTAATAAATCGCTATACTCATCGCGAAGTTTGCGTTAAATTTACAAACATTTATATAAATTTATAATCAAAACTTTAACAAACGCAAATATAATTTTGTTGTTGCGCTGCTTAGTTTGTGATTTCGTTATATTTTTTGCTCCCACACGCGCTCTCAATTTACAGTTCATAGTTTGTTTTTGTTTGTGTGGTGTTGGTGCTCTCTATTCTTTTGTTTTCTCTTTTGATCGCGCTCGCGGCCGTTAACTTCGCGCGGGTGACAAGTTTTTGTGGTTGTGTGTTTTATTACAGATAAATACAAATATTCTCTCTTTTTGTTTTCTCTCTCTAATTTGCATATAGCAGTTAGCTTTTGCCTTAATTTGTATACGTCTCTCTTAACATATATATACATTTTTCCCTTTTTATTTACATATTGATTTATAATTTGTTTTTGTATAAATCAATTATTTAATAATGTCTGTCTGTTGCAAATATAATTGCAATAATCCCAGCAAGACCAGTGAAGACTTTCTTTACTGTTAGCTGTGTGATAATGTAATGCACTTTAAATGTGCTGGTTACACAGTCAAGGTGAGGGATAGTATTGCACAGGGTGGCGGCCTTAAATGGGGCTGTGATTCGTGTCGTGGCTTGGAGCTCGAGATGCGAAGTTTTATGAAACGGACTGGGGATGCATCTAAAACCCTGTCAGCTGGCGTTCATAAGCTCCAAGAGGAGCTTTTGGCGATGGAGGTTCAATTCAGAAGTTCTAAACTTTTGATTGAATCCCCGACGCGAAAGAGGGCCAGGTTTCAGGGCGCGTCCCTCAGTCCGTCGGCACATTCATCTCTACCAGTTCCGGCTTTCGACATTGACCCTATGTCACCAAATGTACAGCAGCTGATATCGTTTAGGAGCCCGGCTTTGGCAGGTGTGGAGTCTCTTCCCATTTCCCCTGGAGACAGTATCCCACCTACTAACACGATATCGGTTGTAGTTTCCGAACCGTCCGGGCAAACATCCGTTTCCAGGAATATTGTTAATAAAGTAGTTACAAGAGGAGCTAGTAAAGTGCTGGCTGCTTCAGCTGCTGCTGCGTCTGCTGTAGCCGCTACTGCTGTGCCTAGTATTCCTAGTTCCCTTTTTGTAGTTCCACCCAAAAAGCAAATTTTTATTTCGAGGCTTGATCCCAATACTACTCCTGAATAAGTCATAGCCTACATGCAGGGCAAAGTTCAAGCACCAAACATTGCTGTGGAAAAGTTCCGTTTTTCATATACTCGGGACATTTCGTCCTTTAAAATAGGTGTCTCCCCAGATCTTTTTGGCCAAATATGTCATAAAGATTTTTGGCCGGAACACCTTGTTGTAAAAGAGTATACAATAAAAAAGAAGAATCGTCCTCCGATTAGCTTGCTACCTGCCTCTGTGAATAACGTTCCTTCCGGCTCGTCTGCACCTGTTGGCGAGTCAAAAAACTAATTTCGTCCCTAACTCTGGCCTATCAGAACGTACGGGGACTAAAGTCTAAACTCTCTAGACTCTATGTAGATAGTCTAGCTTTTGACTTTCATATTCTTGCCTTTACTGAGACTTGGCTGAAGCCTGATATTGCCCATGCTTCAATTTTCCCCTCAGAATATTTAATATATAGACATGATCGGACTATCCGTAATGGTGGTGGCGTTTTGATCGCTATTGACTCGGCGCTCTCGTCTGAAATTGTCCAGTCCTCCAATCAGGAGATTGAATTTGTTTGTGTTAAAATTTCGTTTAATTCTTTTTCTGCCTATATTACTTGTTCGTATATTCCACCACAGTCCGACTTGGCAGTATACACTCACCATTTGGAAGCTATTCAACTTATTTCCTCATATCTCTCTGACAAAGACTTGCTCGTTGTTCTGGGAGATTTTAATTTACCTGAGATTGCCTGGACCCTCTCATTTGATTCTTTATTACTGTTGCCCTCCTTGTCACATTGTTTCATAGATGGTCTGCTTGAGTTTTCCCTAACTCAAATAAATCCTGTCCGGAATAGTCGTAACAGATCACTAGATCTGGTATTTGTGTTAAATTCTTCCAACTGCGATGTTTCCAGGACTGATCCCTTAGTTATCCCCGAAGACAACTTTCATCCAACTCTGAATGTAACCATTGACCTTCCTTTTGGTGATATGTCTCGACATAATAACTCGATGCCTCCAACCCGATGTTTTCGCAAGACAAACTTTACTAAACTTAAAAAACTCTTGTTAACTAATGATTGGACATATCTGTATACTTGCACGGATATGGACTCTGCAATTTCTGTCTTCTATAAAACTCTTGAGTCGTTCTTTGATGTTTGTGTCCCGCGTGTGACTCTAGGATGGTCTGATAGATCTCCTTGGTTCTCACGTGAGTTATGTAACTTGAAGAACGTAAAATCAAGATGTTATAAAAGATTTAAAAAATCCGGTAAACCATCGGATTTTTCCCTATATGTAGTTGCTCGATCAAATTTTATGGTGCTGAATTCACATTGCTATAAGGATTATCTTTAGCGATGTAAACTTAGGTTTTCTCGCGATCCTAAGCAATTTTATAAATTTGTCAATGATAAACGTAAGACATCGGTGCACCAGTCTTACTTGTCTTTCGAAAACAATAAAGCTGACAATGATCAGGCAATTGCCGACATGTTTGCTGATTTTTTCAAAACAACTTATTTCTCTTCGATTTATCAAGCAAATCCTCCTTATCCTCATCACTTGCAATCGTCTAATTGCATTTTAGACCCTGTGTTTGATGAAAGTTCGGTTCTCAGCGTGCTCAGTTACGTCAAACCAATATATGCACCTGGCCCTGATGGAATACCAGGCTGCGTATTAAGGTTTTGGGCGGAGGCCCTATGTAAGCCAATACTTAAGTTGTTTACACTGTCCGTCACATCTTCCGCCTTCCCGCCTATCTGGAAAGAATCATATATGATTCCTCTTCATAAAAAGGGGAAGAAGTTCGAAGCCTCCAATTATAGGGGAAATATACGTAGATCGACAACTGCATTTTAAACATTTTCAAATATATAAGCCGAAGAAAAGCAGATCTCTCTTGATATGTTTTTGGGGAGGGGAACATGATTCTTCTTTGTTTGTTATACCCTTGCAAAAAGGGTATATTAATTTTGGTCAGAAGTGTGCAACGCATAGAAGGAAGCATCTCCGACCATATAAAGTATATATATTCTTGATCAGCACGACGCAGACGAGTTCAAATAGCCATATCCGTCCGTCCGTCCGTCCGTCCGTCTGTCCGTCCGTCCGTCTGGATCAACGCAAACTCCTCCTAGACCGTAAGAGCTACAGAGCTGAAATTTTGCATGTAGGCTTGTATATACTGCAGGCGTTGTATATCTCGGATTCAGCCGGATCGGATCACTATATCATATAGCTCCCATACAAATGACAAAGTCACGAACAGTGACTTTTCTCAATAACTTCGTTATTTTCTGAACTTTTGTCGTAAAATTTTATATGGGTGAGTTAATTACACATATAAACAACTATGCCAAATTTGATCAAGATCGGGTGACTATATCATATAGCTTCCATAGGAACGATCTTTCGAAAACAGTGACTTTTGTCAATTACTTCGTTACTTTTGAAGCAATTGTCATAAAAATTTATATTTCTCAGTTTAGTATAACTATTAATGACTGTGCCAAATTTGATTATGATCTGGCGACTATATCATATAGCTCCCATAGGAACAATCGGTGGTGAACAGTGACTTTGATCAATAACTTCGTTATTTCCTAAGCCGTTCTTTCGCAAGCATTAGACCTTTTACACAAAAAACTTGCAAGGGTATACAAACTTTGACGCGGTCAAGGTTAGCCCCGGCCCTCTGGTTTATTTTTTTTGTGTTGGGATTTTGTGTGGCAGCAGGTAAAATAGTCATTCGACTTACATTTTCTGAAGTGAATATACACTTTCGAACGCAATCTTGCTGCAGATCTTGGAGAATTGTTATTTTCGTAGTTGTCTTGATCCCTTGACGCCGGTCAAGCTGTTCTTCCATATTGCCCAGAAGTATGTTTGCAAGAATTTATGCTGTGCATCTTCAATGCAATGATCCAATGCGATGGCAAATCTGGCCTTGAATCTAAAAAGTCAAAGCCATAGGTATAGCTAAATTTAAAAACACTTTTTTTTTAACGTAAATTACCTTAAATGTTGGATTATATATGTTCTTCGATAATTTCATCGCCAAATGAAGTCACTTAGAAGCAGACATTGTATTTTTAAGTGTTCGCTAGAAAATGTCATAATTCTAGTGTTTCGCCATTAAGCAGGAAATACAATGGCTCTGGTGGCGGGACCAATAATAACAATTTTAATTTTCCACTAAAGCAGCACAAACCAGTCGTTTTACCAGCAAACTTCAATGAGCCACAATGCCACAAACTAATCGATGCAAGCCGTAGTCGATGGTGCAATCATATAGAAAGTCTGCTCGATTGAATTCAATTCTTGAACCATTTCTTCTTGCACTTTGAAGATTATTCCTATGTTCATCTGTACGATAGGCTCGACGATTTCTCGTTTCTACACGTCCTCTGTACACGAATTAATGCCCTTCTTCGTTGAATACTAATTCGGCGCTCTTCTCGTATAATTTCTCCTTGGCTCGCGATGTTCCGTATCATAATTGCATTACGGCTCCGCTAGGAAAGATTAGACCTTCTAGGACGTGGCAAAATGATTAGATTGCTAATTGGTTTGGTTTGATAATATGGGTTACTAAACACTGCACAAAACACGACATTCGAATTTCTACTATGTTACTACACAAAACTACAGTGGACTTTATTTAAATTGACTGTTAGAAAACGTTTGTATAGGGAAAAGAAATGGGCTGTTTAAGGGGTTTTCCGGCAATTATTCTATTATTCTAACAAGGGGAACTTCAGGTATGCGAATCACCGATTTGGATGAATTTTGGATATGTTGTAAAGAACCGCGGCATTTTAAGCTGTGTGAAATATTTCGGCGCACTATTCTATATTTTCCTAATAAATCGGCTTTAAAGTTATAGCTTTGGTGACTTATGAGTAAAACGCCGAGTGGTCTACAAGCAGCTCGACGGTGTAAGGGGTAGAGGTCCTGCCTAAAATCGACGGTACTCTGGTTCAACCCCCGCCCGAAACTAGTTAGTTTTGGGTTTTCATTTTTTTTTTTTTTGCTTTTTCAATAATTATTTTTGTCTAATAACGTTATAGGTCTTTTGATGATTTTTGATTGGATTCATTTTTTATGCCTTTACAAAAACATAAATATAATATAGACGCAAAATAGACTAATTAACTTCTGCCTTCACATTTTTTGTTGTGATATAAATCATAAAAACATGATACCCGTATGTATATTTTCTCAAGACTATGAACATGTTTAAAACATGCTTTTGTGCAAAAACATACCAACTTTAAACCAATTTTAAGGAAACAAACGAAATAAAAATTTTGGAAAACCACTTTCTAATCTGAAGCGAACCATGCATACTTGAGCATTCCCTTCAATATCAGAGATGACAAGTGGAATTGCACCGTCTTTGACCGGGATTTTACTTTAGTGCAGTCTTCTTTTGATGAAATTTCTCGATTTTCTTCTATAAGCGTTAAGGAGTTTTGTATCCGCTTTATCATATTTAAAACTTGCCTAAAAAATACAGTACATAATGGCGTGCGTATAGCTGGTATTACCTTAAACGTACAAGTTAATAATAGTTAATAATAATAATTTGCATCTACAATAATTTCAACATATGTACATAAAAAATGTTTCCAATTACAAATCATCAAAAGATATATTTCGCTATTAAACAAAAATAATTATTGAAAAAGCAAAAAAAAAAAAAAATTAAAACCCAAAACTAACTAGTTTCGGGCGGGGGTTGAACCAGAGTTCCGTCGATTTTAGGCAGGACCTCTACCCCTTACACCGTCGAGCTGCTTGTAGACCACTCGTCGTTTTACTCATAAGTCACCAAAGCTATAACTTTAAAGCCGATTTATTAGGAAAATATAGAATAGTGCGCCGAAATATTTCACACAGCTTAAAATGACGGGGTATTTTACAACATATCCAAAATTCATCCAAATCGGTGATTCGCATACCTGAAGTTCCCCTTGTAAGATGTATTCGCCTATTCGGGGGGAAACAAATCCAAAGGAATTAATAACCATGAAGATTGGTTCAGCAGATCTCGAGTTATAAGTAGTTGAACAAACCCGACTTCGTTTTATATATATATAGATTAATTAGGCGTATTGCTGTGTTTTTTTTTTTTTTTTTTTTGATATTAAGTTACTTCTGAACAGAAGATTTCTTTGGCCTCCCTGTGTATAACAGGTTAACGCCACAGCGTATTTGTGATGATGAGTTTCGTATTTTGGTTTTTGTTATAAATGAATTAGTTATTTAATTTAATTTATTTATATGTGGATTAGATTGTTAGAGTTCTATGTTGGCAGCCTTAGTAAATTGTGTTATCGATTTGTAGTTGGCGATAGGCTCTTGCGCGAGTAATTGATATATATCGTTATACTTTGTTAGTGTTGGGAAGTTCATTCGGGTGTTTGTGTATTTTGAACAATTTAAAATAATATGTGAGATATCTTCTGTAATGTTACAGGTGTCGCATAAGTTGTTGTCAACGACTTTCATTTTAAATAGAGTGTTTTTGTCAAATGCGTGACCGCTTAGTATTCTGTTTAGTTGTTTTATCTCCAGTCTATGGAGTTGGTTTTTTCCCTGGAACCATGGTTGTGATGACACATAAGGATATAGAAGGCAGTATCCTTTGTTTCGATCTATACAAAATTTATTGTATAGATGTTTAGTTTGTTTAGTTGTTTTATCTCCAGTCTATGGAGTTGGTTTTTTCCCTGGAACCATGGTTGTGATGACACATAAGGATATAGAAGGCAGTATCCTTTGTTTCGATCTATACAAAATTTATTGTACGCTCTTTCCCATTCTAGTTTAATTTTGTTGTATATATGAATGATAGCATCGTTGATTGTCCAGCTTATGTGCGTGAACACTCCATCGTGTCTGGCATTTTTGGCTGCGGTATCAGCTAAGTCGTTTTCTCTTATGTTTGAGTGACTAGGTATGTGGTGTACTGCGACTGAGATGATATTATAACTATTTTCTATTTTATTTAAGGATTCTTTGAGCAATGCAATTATTGTTCTTTGGGTTTCTAATTGTTTGGATTGCTCCAAGACTGTCTGTTAGGAACGCTACTTTGAAGAGGTGATTCGAATCAGCAAACTCCACTGCTTTTTCCAAAGCTGTGAGTTCCGCAGTCAATGATGACAGTTTTTTATTGCTGTAATAGCTTTTTGTGATGTTAGAGCCCAAGTGAAAAAAAGCACTTCCAGTAAAATCTTCAGAAACTGAACCATCTGTGTAAATCAGGTCAAAATTTTTTGAATTTAAGTTCTTAATTTTTTCTTTATACAGGGAGAGTATCATTGTTTCATTTGCATCTCTTATGTTTTTAAAGGCACCTTTGGAAAAATTGGCATCTATGAAGATTTTTCGTGTGCGTATAGGAGTTGGCTCTATGGGTGTAATGTTGTCCAGGACATCTTTAAATTCAGCATACACTTTGGCATAACTTGTTTTATTAGCATGAAAGACACTGGACAGAAGCGACGCTGCTGGCAGGCCATAAGCGAAGACCCTGATCAGTTCTTTTGCTGTGGTAAATTTAATTCTATACTCTGGTGGAAGTTCGGCCGCTAGGTGGTATATTATATAAGTTGGAGTTGATCTAATAAGCCCCAATGCCTTCCTTAAATGTAAGTTAGCATGAGTATTTATGATGCCCATTACTGTTTTAGTTGTATTTGCAAATGAAGAGCTTGCATATTCATACCTGTTCCTTGTAAAGGCCTTATAGAAAAGAATTGCATTTTTGGGATGGGTGCCAAAACGACAGCCATTAATCATATGAAGAAACATATTTGTTTTGTTTGACTTAGCAATTGTTTCCTTTATGTGTTGGGTCGTGGAATTATTGGTGCTAATCAGTCTTCCTAAGTAGTTAATTTTATCTACGTCCCTAATAGGTACGTTATTGCATATTATTTGTAGGGGTTTACGTCTTAAATTAAAATGTAAAGCAGCAGATTTGTTCGGGTTGAATGACAGGTTGATTTTATTACACATTTTACTAAATTCTGTAACTTGTCTTTCTAATATGTTTTTAGCGTCTGAAAAGTTTTTATGGTAACATACCAGGAAAAAGTCATCAGCATATTGAAATAGTATGCTGTTAATTTGGTTGCTTATCTTGTGCAGCTCAGCTGTGTATAAATTGAAAAGTATTGTACTAAGGCAGCTACCCTGACTTACTCTTTTCTTATTTTTATTTCTGTTCTTCTCATAGTCGAAACTCTTTCTTTAAGGTAGTTGTAAATGAATTATATATGTCTGTGATCGAAACCTAAATCTATTAGCTTGTTGCCTAGAATGGGAATATTAACAGAGTCGAAGGCTTTGCTTAGATCTAATACAGATGCACAAACGTGCATGCCCCTAGCTTTCAGATTTGCTATATTGTTTAAAACGTCATTGATGCAGTTCGATGTGGAGTGGTGTTTACGGAAGCCGTAAGATCTCGGGGGCAATATATTGTTGTTGTTTATATGGTTTTCCATCCTTGTTTTTACCAAACCTTCTAAGCATTTGAAAACTACGCTTAGTAGGCAAATAGGTCTATTGTTTGTTATTATAGCTGAGTCTAGATTCTTTTTGGGGACAGGTACTACTTTTATTTTTCTCCAACTAGCTGGTATGTCAAATTGCCGTGTTTCATCCATTAAGTAGAAACAAAGCGTACCCGCATTGTTTGCGTAACAGCATACATATGGTACTGTGAGGATGAAACTCATTTGTACCCTAGTGCTTCCTAGAACTGGGAAACCTTCTCCCGTTATATCAAGGTACGCTAACCTAATTTGCACCAAGTTTATTGAGCGTTGAGACGGGTGGCTTTGCTCGCTCTTTAAAACCTCAATTAAGTCCTGGATGATCGGTTGCTTCTCAATTATTTTTTCAAAATACCTGTCAAGTATGGTCATAAATTTATATGAGGTATATTGGCTTTAGTCTTACATTTTTTTTTCTTCTCTTTTTTTTTTTGTGTTTACTTTTTACTTTTTTAAACATGTTGTTACTATAATTGCTTGTGTGCATATGTATTTTTAGATCATTTTGTTACACATTTATTGTGTAATAGCTAAGCTTAAAAACAATACATATCCGCACAATATTATAACAATTATCAATAGCAGTATATCCGTTATCATCAAATTTGCTTATATTAAACACACATAAGTGTCAAAGTAACATTATCCGCTATTGGCATAATGGGAAAAGGAATGTACCACTGTGGTGAACTTTCTTTCTGCAATCAAGCAGTGCATTAGCGGGTCTTTCAAATTTAGCCGTCCTTTTTTTTCCTGACTTTCAAGCTTTACTCAAGGCACCCCCACAACCACAGAGGGATTCTAGAGTTTTCTCGGGGAATTAGTCTGAAAAATCTCATTGTTTAAAATCCTTGGCATAAAATGTTCCTTGGAATTTCCCTTGAAGGTCTTCTAAAACATAATAACAATTGCCATTCGCAAACATTAGACTTTAGACTTTATCGCTATTAATAACTCAGTGCAGTGTAGTACCGGTAAAACTCCGTCAATGTTGTTGTTTGGTTGCGATCAGCGAGGCTCCTTAGTAGACGAATTAACCGAGTATCTTGACGAGAAATTTAGTTCAGAAAACCCCTGTAACCTTGAGGCCACTAGGCAAGAGGCAAGTGCGAAAATTCAATTATCGCAGGAACGCAATGAAAAGCGGTACCCCTTAAGGCATAAGGCACCTTTATCCTATAGAGTCAATGATTTTGTTGCCATTCGCAATGCAGATGTCACTCCCGGGTCGTGCAAAAAGTTCGCTCCTAAATACCGTGGTCCTTATAAGATAAATCGAGTTCTTCCAAATGGCCGTTACGAAGTCACTGATATTGGCGATTGTCAACTTACTCAATTGCCCTACAAAGGTATCTTAGAATCAGCCCGACTCAAGCCGTGAATGCATGCGTGTGATAAAACTGTGAGTTTCTGTTTGTAATATGTATTTGATAAGCAGTATTAATATGTATATTGTATGTTGTATGTATATGTATATTGTATGCATTGTATATATGTATATTGTATGTTGTATGCTTGTTGAATTGTATGATCGAGGTCGATCAAATGTCAGGATTGGCCGAATGTAAACATTAGGAATATTTTAAATAAGCCCGCTCCTCGTCTTAGTGAATTTCCCCGATAACCGAATTTGGGCACACTAAAAGGGTATAATACACTAAGGCGGGGTACGGGCACACTCTCTCGAATATAGTCAATAAGACCGCATGTGCAATTAATTTGAAAATAAATAAAATCCTGAAATATAAAGACAATCCCAAGGGATTAATTACTTTAAAAAGAAGAGAGTTTACAGTTTAATGTATCTGTTTATGACTGTGCCAAATTTTATAAGGATCGGGTAACCATATCATATAGCTCCCATAGAACCGATCGGTGGAAAACAGTGACTTTGATCAATATCTTCGTAATTTCCTATTGTTGGCCGTTCTTTCGCAAACAAAAGCCTTTTAAGATAAAAGGTTTTTCCACTTTGATGGCTACAGGTAAGGAAAGATTTACCAAAAAAGTTGTAAGGGTATACAAACTTTGACGCGGTCGAAGTTAGCCCCGGCCCTCTGGTGTTACTATGACTTTTTTCATACTGTTGGGAATACTCTTAATCAAAGCTTGGCAGCTCTCTATCAAAACCTCCTTCCATGTTTCTTTGACATAGTCCCACAATTAAGATTAAGAGCACGACCAGGCGGATGGGAATAGTAATTGAAAAAAGTATCCTGGATATTAGTGAAAAAGGGAAACGAAAAATGATTTTAGAACTAAAATATCAAATATAACTTAGCTTATTTGAGTGTCGCAGAGTTATTTGACGGGTCATAAACCTTTATTGGGACGAGCGAGCGATTGTCGTCCTGAAGGAAAAGACCAAAAGGATCAAGGCAGCCACTACGTAACCACTCTTCGTATAAAATAAAATCTGAAACTTCTGTTTGTTGTAATATTTTATGTTATCTAACAAATGTGTAAACAATTTGAAAGAAAAGTACTGGTTCCCGTTAATGAATCCAAAGGTTGAGTCGTTTATACAAGATTGTCTGCCGTGTATTCTACATAGTGTTCCAAGAACTATACATAATAGAACCTTGCATAGTATTCCGAAAAGTCCGATTCCATTTGATACTATCCATGTTGACCACTTAGGTCCCTTACCGAGTGTTACATCAAAAAGAAAGCACCTTTTGGTAGTGATTGACGCATTTACAAAGTTTGTCAAATTGTATCCCGTAAATTCCACTAGTGCCAAAGAAGTAACCGGCGCGCTAGAAAAATATTTTCGCTATTAACTTTCGCATTAGACTTTAGATAAACCGTTTTTGGACTTTGACGACTACAGGAGAGGAAAGAGTAACAAAAAACTTTCAAGGGTATACAAACTTTGACGAGGTCAAAGTTAGTCCCGGCTATCTGGTTAGTAAGGGGATTAAGTGATTCGTTTAACAAATTGAACTTATTTCGTAGACTATAATGAAATCCATGTGTATTGACAATTAATGCTCGCATGATGACCATCCCTCAGAGCATAACTAATTGCTGCAATATGTTCATCCCACTCTCTGTAATCATTGTTAAGACAAGCTCTAATCGCTGCTAGGATTGATCGATTCACTCGTTCTGAGGCTTGGCTTGAGGCGAATACAAAGCTGTATTAACGTCCTTTGTACCAAGCATCGTTAGCCACGCGATAAATTCGACCGCTTTGAATTGTGCTCCGTTATCACTTACTAGGATTTCCTGAAGAAACTCCTGTATTACACGAGATGTCAATTTCCTCAACGGACACAGCCAATGAAATTCAGAAAAGTGATCCAAAACTATTACCAAACCAATATGCCCTGCTTACTGCGTGGTTATGGACCCAGCAGATCTATGTACAACCTTTGAATGGGACGCATTGAAACTGCTGGCTTTCCCAAAGGCGGTTTTAAAATGTAATTTGGGGCTTTGGCAGACTTGAAAACATCACAGTTTTGTACATAATCTCTCACTTTTGACACCATGCCTGTCTAATAAAAAATATCCTTATTAATTCTAGGGTCTTAAAAATGCCTCCATTTGCTGATATAATACTTTTATGGGCACTAGATATGACATCAGTCGTCAAAGCAGATGGAATCCACAGTTTCCATCTTGATTCTTGTCTTTCTAAATTTCCGTTATCATGCAATATGTATCAGTTCGTATATACCGACAAAACCACATACTGCTCGTATATCTGGATACTCTCCTAGACTATCTATAAATTTCGTTTTCAAATTCTGATACTCACTATCACTAAAACAGTTTGAATTTTAATCAACACCAGGATAATCTTCTTCTAGTGCACTTCCTTCATCTGAAAACATTCTAGAAAGCGCATCAGGTAGAATGTTCTCTCAACCTCTTCTATGGCTTACCGTGAACTTGTTACTTTGTAAGTTCATGGGCCATCTATCCACCCGTCCCTTCGAATCTTTTAAAGTCTGCAAATAATCTAATGATTCCTCCCTAACGTTTTTCTTGTTCTGCTGTCAGCAAAAACTGTTGTGAGCTTTTTCTGGTAATCCAGGCAGATTGCTAATTGAAGTTTTCATTGAGGAAATTACACCCGCGGCCAATTTGAATGCTTTCCAAAAATCAGTTCCTAATATTATTCATGCTTAGTCGAAGGGATTATATGGAAATTAATGTCCTTCATCTGCTGTCGATACAAACCTGTTTGTGGCTGTCCATTATCCGTTTTTCTGAAGAATTAATTTAGCGAAATTTTGAATTTTTCGACCCCTCTAATTTAGCCGTGTCTCCTTCAATGCAACTAATATTTGCTCCTGTGTCTAATAATTTCTAAAAATTATCAAATTGAAATTGAAGCATAAAATCGGCCATTTACGGCTCCATTAATTACTGAACAAATTAACCTTCTTTGGTATTTCGTACAGATACGCAAGGTTGAGCGTTTTGGTGCTCTCTTCACGCATGCGTCATTACTACTATCAGAAAATATTCTTTCGCGGGCTTTTGTATATTCTTTAAAATGTATATGGTCGTATACGTGATATCGTCTAATTGGATATAACTTAATATTTTTATACCCTTGCAAAAAGGGTATATTAATTTTGGTCAGAAGTGTGCAACGCATAGAATCAAGCATCTCCGACCATATAAAGTATATATATTCTTGATCAGCATGACGAGAAGAGTTCATATAGCCATGTCCGTCCGTCCGTCTGTCCGTCCGTCTGGATCAACGCAAACTCCTCCTAGACCGATAGAGCTACAGAGTTCAAATTTTGCATGTAGGCTTGTATATACTGCAGGGGTTGTATTTCTCGGATTCAGCCGGATCGGACCACTATATCATATAGTTCCCATACAAACGCCAAAGTCACGAACAGTGACTTTTCTCAATAAATTCGTTATTTTCTGAGCTATTGTCGTGAAATTTAATATTGATGAGTTTATTATACATATAAACGACTATGCCAAATTTGATCAAGATCGGGTGACTATATCATATAGCTCCCATAGAAACAATCTGTCGAAAACAGTGACTTTTGTCAATAACTTCGTTATTTTTAACGTGATTGCTTTCAAATTAAATATTTGTTAGTTTAATATATCTGTTAATGACTGTGCCGAATTTGATAAAGATCGGGTAACTATATCATATAGCTCCCATAGGAACGATCGGTGGAAAACAGTGACTTTGATCAATATCGTCGTTATTTGCTATGCTAAGATTGTAGGCCGTTGTTTCGGAAACAGCTTTTTTAGATAAAACGTTTTTCCACCTTGATAGCTATAGGTAAGGAAAGAGTTACCAGAAAAGTTGCAAGGGTATACAAACTTTGACACGGTCGAAGTTAGCCCCGGCCCTCTGGTTTTTATTTGTTGTAAATCTGAAATGTTTTCTTGCTTTCCTTTGTTTAGAGATCTCAGTGAAATCAAGATTTTATTGTTTTTGAGCAACAGTTACTAAGGGTCCGTCCGCTTGTTACCATACAGTGGTCCCTTCCGATAGTTTTCCTTCCGATTTGAATATTTGAAGCACTGCGGCTTGTATATTCCTTTTGTTCCGCAACCGTAACAAAAGACATTTCCATCTTCTAGGCACATGTCCCAACACAGTTCCAACAAACTAAAGAATTCGCCATTCGCTGAACTGGATCTACCTCTTTCACAGATAACTCGTCTTCTGAATTTTCTGTTGCCTCTAGTACTGCAGCTGCTGACTTGTAAACTGGTTTACAAAAATTTACACTTTTAATCGGATTCTTAACGTACACTTCGTTTGGTCTTACCTGTCGTTTAGCTGTTCGTAATGGTTCTACGTGTTCTGATGAGTTCATCATCGTATTTTGCGTCATCAGGTATTGCTAACTGTTTTGACCCAGTTAAAAGGTGTGCTTGCGCCTGCTTTCGCGTATTATGGACTTTAGCAACTGCTCCTTGTCTTTGACTGCCTGATAACTCAGTTCTTACTTGTAGGTCTCTAACGTGGCATTTCGAAACACATTTTCTATGGAATGAGTGCATACACTTGGTTGTTGCCGACTCTTGTACTTCTGAAATAAATTGTGAACAAATGCTAAACACTTATGATGAGGATGACCTTGATTGCGTTTTCAAACAAACAAAATGTTGTGAAAACTTTTTTTTTTTAACCAATTTATAAATCATTTTTATCTTTTTTTTCTTTTTAAAAATTTTTTTTCTTTTCGGGTTACTTTAAGTGAATTCGGGTGTAATAGTTTACCTTATCACTAGGGACTACTCTTAAAATTTGCTTTCTTTTATTTATTTATTATTTCTTTTTTTTTGTTTAGTTGCTATTTGCTTAGCAACAGGAAATAGAAATTTACATAGTTACATTTTAAAGATGAATAGTTTTTTTTTATACAAACGGTTGGGTTAGGGTCTCTTCCTTCTATATCCCATATTCCATTCTCTTTAAAAATCATCTTCCTTTCTTTTTGAGTTGCACCTACATAAACGATTAAAAAAAGGGATTCGATACCTGTTATAATATAGTCTGTTGCTATGCCAATTGTGATCTGGGGTTGCCTGATTAAACCACTTATGTTCGCACCATAGTCCTGACTCTTATGGGCTATACTATAAGGGTAATACCATAAAACTAGCGGTTGCATTATCCTCGGATGATGTTTCGGTCAGGTGTCAAAATCATAATTCCAGGTGATACGCATCCAATAGCAAATCAAGAGGTACAGAATCTAGTCTACCACATTTTCACGCTTTCGTTCTCAATCACATGCCAAAAGTTATTAGTTCACGCTGTCTTGACAGTTATTGTCTCACTGGGGCTCATGTTGGCAGTTAGATTTTAACGATTTTTTTTGTCTATTTTGAGCAACATACCAATTGATATTCCACACAACAAACCAAAAACTATATATAATATAAAAAAAGAACAAAATATACTTATGTGCATGAAATAAGCAAAGCCACAAGTCAAGAACAGGAGCGAAGACACTAACCATTGTTAGCAACGTTATTGCTACGATCAAAGCTCGCAACTTACGATCTGGCATCAATTTCGTCACAGCGGGAAGATGTGTGGGAGGCAAAGAACGCGAACTCGGCTGCTGACGAGTGAGTAAGATGAATGAGTGCATATCCCCAGCCAAAAGAACATTGGCCTGTGCATAGGGTGCAAAAGCATGAGTGAGAGAAATAAGGAGAGGAGATCTTGCACTTGTCTAGCGTACGTGTGACCCACGGAGCAATGGGCATGAGGCAATTCATGCGTACCACACGTACACTGTGTGTGTACGTCAGTGAGCGCGAGTACCGGTGGCCAATGCAGGCGCTCTCTGCTTGCGTGACGTATGCGGATCGAGAGAATATCAGCGATGAGAGGCGAAAACCCAAAATGCAAAAGAAAGCAAAAGTGTGGGCCATGCAAGCCCATGAGACGGGTGCGGAGACGGGGGGTGAAGGGTTCCTTGTACAAAATGAAATGAGTGCTATGCTCTCGACATTCATGCAAGGCAAGGCAATCAGACGGGGGAGCACCGCTGGGCATGTTCAGGGAGCAATGAGGGGTATATGCAAGCCGACGGGGGAGGTCTAGACATTCGGGAAGCCCTAAATATGATAAGAAACGGCTTGTATTTGTTGTTATTATTAAGCAACTATTTTAATGATATATTAAACAAATTGTTATGTTAACCAATGTAGGGATTTAATTATATATATTTATATACTTTAGTTTATTTAATGTAAAACTATTTAATTGTTGGTTTTTGCGACCATTTGATTGTTAGTGGTATGATTTTCCGGCTCGAGGTCAATTTGTTGGGTAAATAAAAACAAAAGTAACAAAAAGTTTGTTCTTATTTTCTTTTCCGATATATTTCGGCCACTCATCGGTGGTCGTCTTCAGGGCAACTATAAAAACATTTAATTGTGATTATTATAACATTAATTTGACAGAACAGTGGGCCATAAGTGCCGTTTTTGTACATTGAAGTGTTGACGAAGTTTGTAGTCAGATCTATGTTGTGATATTCTAGTTTTTAGCCTCGATTTGGTTGTCCCTATATATATTTTATCACAGTTTTCTTCATTGGTCCCGTTACATGGTATTTTATAAACTACGTTGCTCTTGTCCATTGTATCAATCTTGCTTTTTGTACTGTTGAATATACTCCGTAACTTGTTGTTGGGTTTGTGTGCTATCTGTATCTGTTCTGTGTCACAGCAATCCGAGTTTGATAATCTTTCCGACAGTTGTGGGACATATGTGACGGACATGAAGCGTTTTGTCGTGGTTGCTCTATTGGTTTTCCTTTTGTGATATTTTAGTAATGGACATCCTTATGGTGTGGTTTAGAAAGTCATTATCCTTTAAAATTCGTTTATTTCTTCCTTCGTTTCTTCATGAAAAATTGGGTCCGATATTTTAGGCATCCGTTGTATACAACCTTTTGCTGTATTCAATATCATCGATTTCGGATGATAGGAGTCCTGATGCTGTTGGTTTTTTGTACCATTTTAATTTTTGCTCGTTTCTCGTCTGTGTATTGATGAGTCTAGATATGTCAATTTGTTGCCATTTTCCAATTCTGTTGGAAAATGAATTTAGGTTGTCAAGTGTATTTTGGATCTCATCTTCTTTAATTATGGCTAAAAGGCTTCGTCATGATTCTAGGTGGTCGTTGTGGTGTTTTCATCATTCTGTCTAAGAGTTCTTCCATAAATTTGTCGGCTATTATTGGTGACGGTGGTGATTCCATAGGCATTAATTTCAGTTGTGTGTATATGTTGTCCTTGTATTTAAAATATCGTTTCTCTTGTATACAAAAAGGTACTATTTCCATGAAGGTTAAGTTTGGAATGTTAGTGTGCGCTTCTATTTTTATCCATTTTTCCCTGATAGTGTCAAGTGCCAATTCTATTGGAATACTTGGAAAAAGTGAGACTACGTCAAATGATACCAATCTTTCATCGTCGCAAATGTATGTGTTATTAATCCTTGTATTAAATTCTGAGACGTTCTTTAAGTTGTATGTTGAGTCTGCCGTTATATTTTTATACCCTTGGAAAAAGGGTATATTAATTTTGGTCAGAAGTGTGAAACGCATAGAAGGAAGCATCTCCTACCATATATGAATAGGGATTCCCGGAGAGAAGGAAAATAACCCAATCTTCATTTTCAAAATTCAAAATATGAACTGATTTTATTTACTAAAGTGTTGTGTGTACATGAACTCTTAAACACTAGGAGGCGACAATTGTTCCTAAAAATACTTATTCTAATGACCCATGTTTTCGGGGGTTGAAAATTGTATATATTTTATGCTCAGCGTTGGCCACTCGATACCGCGCCGCTGTTACAATCTTAAGTGTTTTCCACAGAGTGTGGATGCATGTTTTGGTTTTAAGCAATAATTGTCATATGAATCTTTATGACTTATTTTTGTGTTATGTTTTTGTTTCGTTTTGTATATTTCTTGGTGCATCTGATTTGGTGAAGCCATTTCAGATGAACACGATGTTTAGTCTTAAACATTCTGCGAGGGGCCGCCAAATGGGGCGTTTTGGAATTTATTTTTATAGTATGTAATTAGTTTTTGATTTAGGCGACCTTTAAATTGTTAGAAAACCATGTTCGCCTCTCCTTAAACTCGTTCGGACTCTGCTCGCCTCTCCGATCTGCTCCTGCGGCCACCTGGCACCATCCTTTTCGTCTCTGCAACTATGTTGTTGCTCTTCTGCTGTCCTTTGTTGCCTAATTGCAACTGTTTCATTGCTCTGCTGCTGATCTTTGTTGCCTACTTGCAACTACATACAGCGTTTGCAACTATATTAGTGTACATACACACTCAATATTTCTGTTACACTTTCGATATTACGGCTTCGAAAACGCCAAACACCAAAACACTCCGACTGCCGAAATTACTACAGTTGCTCCACTAGCCAAACTGCCTTTAATATCGGTTAAAACTCTCCCGCCGCTGAAATTTATTTATTTATTTATTTACGTCAACTAACACAGCAGTCGACGAAAAAGCTTAAGCTAAAGACAGATAGTAATTAATTGAAAAAGATAGCTTAGCTATATACACAACTAAACATCCCCGACCCGGTGGAGGTGTTTTATTTGCATAAGATGCCAGCTATGGTCTTTGGGTCAAACATCACGCCTAAGTCTTTGAACGATGGTACACAATCTAACATAACAGACTTAACAGAGTAATGAGCTAGGAACGGAGACTAACGACTGAAAGTCATAAAAGAACACTTAGAGGCATTAAGGTGTAATTTATTAACGTGGCACCAATCACAGAACGCATCGAGATCTGATTGCAAGTACTGTTAGAAAGAAGGATCATTATAGGAATAACAAATCTTGACTTCATCCGCAAACATGAGCACGCGTGAATGAGCCAAGGCCAAAGGCAAATCATTTATAAACAGTGTAAATAACAGGGGGCCCAGATAACTGCCTTGGGGTACACCTGACGTAACTCGAACAGTTTTAGATATCGAGGAACGAAAAGACACCTTTTGAGTTCTGCCAATAAGATATGACTTTAACCAAGCCAACAGTTTTGGGGAAAAACCCATTATGTTAAGTTTCGCGAGAAGCATAGAATGATCAACCGTATCGAAAGCCTTACTAAAGTCAGTATAAATAACATCAGTTTGACACCGTTTACGGAAGCCATGGTGTACAAGGGTAGTCAATTCTAAAAGGTTAGTAAGCGACGAACGACCTTTCATGAATCCATGCTGACAAGGAAAAATAGTGGATCTGGATAGGTGTTGAAGGGAAGACGTAATAATTTTCTCAAACAGCTTTGGTATTGCCGAAAGTTTGGCAATGCCACGGTAGTTAGAAACATCCGATTTGCTACCCTTTTTAAAAAGCGGAATAATAAAAGACTCTTTCCAAATATCGGGAAAGGTACAAGTCTCACTCGATATAAAAAATAACCGAGATAAAGGCTTAGATAGGGAATTCGAACACATTTTAAGGATGCAACTAGGTATATTATCATGACCGGGAACGAAGGAAGACGTCATAGATGACAAGCTAGAGATAATACAGTCTTCAGTAATACTAGGAAAAAACATACAATTTAAATGTGGGATTGAAAAGGGATAGGGTGTGGGTTCCGAAACAGTAGTAGAATAAGTCGACTGAAAGAATTTAGCAAACAGATCTGCAATATCTGAATCATTATTGGAGACGGTAGAGACATTCACATAAGGAACGCATTTATCAATTAGAGAATTAAGAGCAGAGTAGAAAAACTTCACTGCACGATCTATATCGCAGCACTCAAATAGAAATGACCAATCAAAAGAGAAAATAAGGCTATTAAGAAGATTGAAATTTGTTTTACGAAAACATCTACGACGAAAATTTGCGATATTATTAAATGAATTAGTAACGGAATTGGTAAGTTCAATGGTAGGGTGATAGGGATCTTCAGGCTTTACTAGGGGCTGTGTTCGGGATACAGCACTAACAGTGGGATCAGAAACAAAAACAAGATCAAGGATTCTTTTAGAAGAGTTAAGGAAAGAATTCAACTGATATAGCGGACATTCAAGTAGGCTATCAAGAAAAACATGTTGAGATGAAGGAATTAAGAAAGATAGATTATCATCAACAAGCCAAGAAATATTAGGCAAGTTGAAATCACCTAAAAGTATGAGGGAATCACGATCTTTAAGACGATTAAAAATAGTTTGCAAAGCATCAGCATGGTGCATGTAGGTCATGATATCAGAAGCTGGAGGAATATGTGAACAAGAAATATATAAGCTAAAGTTGGAACATGTAACTTCGATGAAAATAAACTCAACACCTAAGGGCAGATCAGTCGGCACAACACTTGAACACAGATTCGAGTTAACAGCAATGAGTACTCCACCGCCACGACGACCAACACGATCAAGCCTATAAGAAATAAAGTTATTAGAAAGAATTTCATTATCCAAAACAGAGGAGTTAAGCCAAGTTTCAGAGAAAGCTAATATGTCAGCCGAAAAGGTTTGGCTATCACAGAACAGGTTCGAGAGCTTGGTAAGAAGTCCTCTTACATTTTGATAATGGATGCAAAGACTATACGTTATTAGTTTTTTGAAGCAGAAGATAAATTTGGAAGGTGGACAGGCAACGGACGGGAGCGCTTATTGGGCGCAAACTCGTGTACAACTAGGCCCTCTGGCCAGAAATTAGTGTCAACCATAGCTGAGAAATACTCATTAGGTACTGTAATTTTAAAAGAGGAGATTTCGCGAGGCCTAGAAAACTTAAACTTTTGAATTAAAACTTTAGCAGGGCATATATTACTAATGTAAGCTGCCACAGACGACTCAGAAGTAACAGGAGCAAGCCTAGAGATAAATAATTGTTTACGATGAGGCACTACAGTTAGTGGAGGCGGAGGAGCATTGGGATCCGCAAGTGATTGAGAGCTAGCATGATCCTGTGATTGATCAGAGTTCCCGTGAGGGATAGAATGAGGTACACCAGGGCTTGTAATGGGTACTTCAATCAGAAAAGAAGAGCATAAAGAGGGACAAGAAGATGGTGTAGGCGAAAGTAAAATGGGAGACGATGTAATAGAGAGTGCTGGCGACTGCTTGCGAGGCAACTCAAGGGTACATTTCTTGGGCGACTTCTCAGAAGGTGGCACAAACTTGAATTGCGACAACACATGTACGCTAGAGTCACACTCGTTAGACAGCTGTTTGGCCAGTTTGTTTAAAGAAAGAAACTTTAAACGAAGATCCATATACATACGGCTAAAATCAAGCTGCTGGCTGGCACAAGATGGGCAAGTCCAGTGCATTAAGCCAAGCTCAGGCTTAGACACAGACAAACCAGAAAATTTGTCGTAGTCGCGGCCATTGAGGCCAGCACATTTTAAGTGAATAAGATTATCGCAAAGCCAACAAGATATTGCTCTATACTGATCATCAAAACGATCAGAATGCTTGCAAGTAGGTAGACAACAAGCCATTATAAAGCCAAAAGAAACACAAGGCAAAAAAAAAAAATAAATAAATAAATTTATATATATAAGAATAAATAGAAAAATTTAAATACACAGCACAAAGATAATTATCGATAAAAAAATCAATAATTACAAATAAAACAAAGAAACAGCTAGAGTGCACAGCACAAGAGAGAGTGCAAGAACAGTTATAAGCCGAGCTTTGAGAGGCGGCCTTACAAAAGTGATTACGCGGGAGAGAAGCTGAGCACAAGCACAAAGCAGATAGAACAACAAAGCCACTAGCACTGATGGTATGATGGGGTATGATGAGGGGAGCAACTCCAGAAGCAATGACGATAGAGAAAAAAAAATAAAAAGAAAAAAATTAAATGCACCAAACACTAATCACGAAACAAAAAAACTGTTTAAACTATTTAATTTGGCGAATTATGGAAATAAAACACAAGGGTGTTAAGCGAACAACACCAGTGAAAGCGTAAAAAAACTAAGCACAATTAAAAACTGAGAGAAAACAATAAATATTTATAAAAACTCAGGAGCTATGCAAAAACACGACCGTCACGTCAGAGAGCAGAAGCTTTTTTTTTGAAGATACTACAGTTGCTCCACTAGCCAAACTGCCTTTAAATTCACACGCACGCATTTTTCATTTATTAAGCAATAATATTTTGCTTAAATTTTATACTCTGTCTCTTACCACTGGTGGGGGAAAATATTATATTTATATTTTATGCTCAGCGTTGGCCACTCGATACCGCGCCGCTGTTACAATCTTAAGTGTTTTCCACAGAGTGTGGATGCATGTTTTGGTTTTAGGCAATAATTGTCATATGAATCGTTATGACTTATTTTTGTGTTATGTTTTTGTTTCGTTTTGTATATTTCTTGGTGCATCTGATTTGGTGAAGCCATTTCAGATGAACACGATGTTTAGTCTTAAACAATATAAATATATCTATTCTTGATCAGCACGACGAGACGAGTTCAAAAAGCCATGTCCTTCCGTCCGTCCGTCTGGATCAACGCAAACTCCTCCTAGAATGTAAGAGCTACAGAGCTGAAATTTTGCATGTAGGCTTGTATATAGTGCACAGGTTGTACATCTCGGATTCAGCCAGATCGGACCACTATATAATATAGCTTCCATACAAACGACAAAGTCACAAACAATGACTGTTGAGTTTGGCGCTAAGGTTCGATGTTTTAGCGGGCCCACAAGAAAACACTCCACTTTTCACGTGATACTTCATTTATTTCTTCCACGTGTATTTCTTATGCTAATGGGTGTGTGTATGGTGTGTGTACCGTATGCGAGTCGTTATTATGCGTTTGCTAGCCGTTTGATTGTAAGCGAGCCGCTATAAATTAATCGCCCTTACTCGCGGTTGTAACCAAACTGTTCTGTCCGCCGCTTAGTAACAAGCATAGAACCTAACATGTAAGCTTAAAGCGCAAGATGCAACGGTTAATTTCCCAGCACGTAGGCTGGCGCTTAAGAATAGGTATGAAAATGAAAGAGAATGAGTGATATGGGTTAAGCCATTGGTGGCTGCGTCGGGTCTGCTGGGCAGTTAGCGAATTTCGGCGGCAACAATGACTTTTCTTAATAACTTCGTTATTTTCTGAGCTATTGTTGTGAAATTTAATACTTGTTAGTTAAATACACATATAAACGACTATGCGAAATTTAATCAAGATCGGGTAACTATATCATATACATAGCTCCCATAGGAACGATCTTTCGAAAACAGTGACTTTTGTCAATAACTTCGTTACTTTTAACGCGATTGCTTTCAAATTAAACATTTTTCTACCCTTTTTGCAAGGGTATATTAATTTTGGTCAGAAGTGTGCAACGCATAGAAGGAAGCATCTCCGACCATATAAAGTATATATATTCTTGATCAGCACGACGAGACGAGTTCAAATAGCCATGTCCGTCAGTCCGTCCGTCTGTCCGTCCGTCTGGATCAACGCGATCTCCTCGTAGACCGTAAGAGCTACAGAGCTGAAATTTTGCATGTAGGCTTGTATATGCTGCAGGGGTTGTATATCTCATACAAACGCCAAAATCACAAACAGTGACTTTTCTTAATAACTTCGTTGTTTTCTGAGCTATTGTCGTGAAATTAAATATTTATGAATTTATTACACTAACAAGCGACTGTTCCAAATTTGACTATATCATATATCCCATAGGACCGACCAGTTGAAAACAGTGACTTTCGTCAATTACTTCGTTACTTTTGAAGCAATTGTCATAAAAATTTATATTTCTCAGTTTAGCATAACTACTTATTAATGACTGTGCCAAATTTAATTAAGATCGGGCGACTATATCATATAGCTCCCATAGGAGCAATCGGTGGTGAACAGTGACTTTGATCAATAACTTCGTTATTTCTTAAGCCGTTCTTTCGCAAACATTAGACCTTTTACACAAAAAACTTGCAGGGGTATACAAATATTGACGCGGTCAAAGTTAGCCCTGGTCTCTAGTTTTTTAATATAGATAGTACAATATACAATATAATCATAAAGGTTAGTTGCTTAAGGCGAATCCGCAGCTACAAGTTTTTCCGTTCTTTTTGCACTTTGTGCAGTTTTAATTCCAAAATTTTGTTTGCGTTGAAGATTAGGCATGCATTCTTTAACTTTACAAACAACCTGCCCATCTTTGCAAACCTGCAGTTCCGTTCTTTTTTAGATTTTTGTAGTTGTAGTACCAAACTACTTCTGGCATTAAAGATTTGGTATGAATTCTTTAGCCCACCTTTTGTGCTGCTTATGATTAAAAATCTCATTCATTGGTTAATTTTATTAAACCCTAGTTTTGAATAAGTTTAAAAGGTCGAAATCTAGACAAACTGAAAGAAAAGAAATAACGTGCAGGTTACACAGGCAGAATAAAGGAGTCTATTGCTAAAGGTGGTGGCTTAAAATATGGATGTGATGCTTGCCGGGAGGTCGAGAATGAGATGCGCTCTTTCATGAGGCGGACTAGAGATAGTTTTGACACTTTAAGGGCAGGTTTTAATAAACTCCAAGCGGAGTTTACTGCGGTGGAGACTCAGTTCAGAAGTTTATCGCTTATGAATGAGTCTCTGAAACGTAAAAGGACCAGTCCTTGGGGTGTTTCTGTATCTGTAGATCCGCCAGCGTCTCTTATCGTCCCCGACCGGTCTTATGCACCGTCCACTCCTAATGTACAGCAATTGATATCGTTTAAGAGCCCGGTTGTGAATGCTATTAGTAATGAATTACCGGTATCACCTGGGAATGATCTCTTAAAAACGATGCCTATTGTAGTGTCCGATGTGTCTGGGCAATTACCCATTCAAATGGAAATTGCCGATAGTTCTAAAAGTATCGAGGGCCCCGTAAACAAGTTGACTGCTGCAGTGGGTGACTTGTCCAACGTTACTGCTGCGGCTGACGCTTCGGGATCGCGGCCTCTCGTTGGCATACCAGCAAAGAAACATATATTTGTTTCTAGGCTAGACCCTGTTGTCACATCTGATGATGTAATAGCCTATATTCAGAAGAAAGTTAACGTCTCGAATATTGCGGTGGAGAAGTTTCAATTTTCTTATTCTCGGGACATTTCGTCCTTTAAAATTAGTGTTTCTGCCAATATCTTCGATACTATATGTCGAGAAGATTTTTGGCCTAAACATATAATATTTAAGTATATAAGTATATACTGTAAAAAAGAAAAATCGGCAACCGATTCGCTTGCCTACAACAACAACTAATACTATTCCTGCCACATCAGCATCTGCTGGTGTGTCAAAAAACTAGCTTCGTCCCTTAACCTGGGTTACCAGAACGTTAGAGGACTGAAAACTAAACTTCCTAATCTCTATGTAGATAGTCTTTCTTTTGACCATAACATTCTAGCTTTCACAGAGACGTGGCTAAAACCTGATATTGCTGATGCATCGGTTTTTTCCACAAACTTTTCTATTTTCAGACGTGACCGGATTTCTCGCATAGGTGGTGGCGTTCTGATAGCTGTTGATGCTGCTTTATCATCTGAAATGATTCAATTTTCTAGTACCCAGGAGATTGAGTTTGTCGGTGTTAAAGTAAATTTTAAATCTTTTAATGCTTTCATTACTTGTTCCTATATTCCACCATTGTCAGACATGGTGGTATATTTAAATCATTTAGAGGCAATTCAGTTTGTCTCCTCTTTAGTTTCGAGTCAAGACATGCTCATAGTTGTAGGTGATTTTAATTTACCCGCTTTAGCATGGTTACTAACAGATGAATCTACCACGTTGTTGCCCTCTTTGTCACATGACTTTATTGATGGCCTTCTAGGCTTATCTTTATCCCAAGTCAATCCTGTCTTAAATTCTAATGGAAAATCGTTAGATCTTATTTTTGTATTGGATTCTTCTTATTGTGAGGTTTCTAGGATCGAACCATTTGTTCTTCCAGAAGACAAATTTCATCCTAAATTAAATTTAAAAATTGATTTGCCCTTGCTTTCACCATTACTTGGTTCAAATGAGTTACCACTAACTAGGTGCTTTCGTAAGACTGACTTTGCCAGCCTTAATGAAAACATTGCTACTACCGATTGGTCTTATCTGTACAATTGTAGTGATATGAACTCGGCTGTTCGTTTTTTCTATGTTACTCTGAATTCACTCTTTGATATTTGTGTGCCTCTTGGTAGGCTGGAGCGGCTTAACAAACCTCCCTGGTTCTCTCGCAAGCTATCCAATTTGAAAAATGTGAAGACACGATATTATAAGAAGTTTCAAAAAACACGTCGTTCATCAGATTATGCTCTGTATACAGTCGCTCGTTCAAAATTCATGATGCTTAATACACAATGCTATAAGAATTATCTTCAGCGGTGTAAGTTTCAGTTTTCTTCTGACCCTAAACAATTTTATAATTTTGTTAATTCTAAACGTAAGACCTCTGTGCACCCATCTTTTTTGTCTTTTCAAAATAAAAAAGCGAGCACTGATCAGGCAATTGCCGATATGTTTGCGAGTTTTTTCAAAACAACTTATTCCTCAACGGAATATCGAGCAAGTCCGTATCCTTATCATTTAAAAAAGGCTAATTGCATTTTCAATCCAGTGATTGATGAAAGTTCTATTCTTAGCGAACTTAAATTAGTTAAACCTGTTTATTCTCCGGGGCCAGACGGTATTCCTGGATGTGTACTCAGGTTCTGTGCAAACGCATTATGTAAACCCATTTTAAAATTGTTTCTATTGTCTTTCGAATCTTCCTCTTTTCCATCTATTTGGAAGGAGTCGTATATTATTCCTCTGCATAAAAATGGCAAAAAGTCCGAAGCCTCTAATAGGGGTATCTCAAAATTGTCCGCTATTCCGAAAGCTTTTGAGAAAATTATAACTTCTCAATTGCAACATTTTTGCAGCTCTATTATTTCGCCATCCCAACATGGGTTTTTGAAACGTAGATCTACAACCACTAACCTTTTAGAATTTACATCAATAATTATCAAGGGGTTCAAAAATGGTAAACAAACTGATGTCATATACACTGACTTCAGCAAAGCCTTTGATGCCGTTAATCATACCCTATTACTTTCTAAGCTGAGCGACATTGGGTTTCCACCCCTTTTCCTTTCTTGGGTCGAGAATATTTAACAAATAGAAAACAGAAGGTACTTTTTAAGTCTTCTTTTTCCGTTTCCATTTCTGTGACTTCTGGTGTACCTCAAGGTAGTCATCTTGGCCCTCTGCTCTTCACACTATTTATTAACGATCTTCCATCAGTCATTGTTCATTCGCGTGTGCTTATGTATGCTGACGATGTCAAGCTTTGTCTTACTTATAAAGATACAGATTCATTTAGTCGGCTACAAGCTGATCTTAAAAACTTTCAATCCTGGTGCCAGTTTAATTTACTAAATCTTAACACTACCAAATGTAAGGTAATGACTTTTTTTCGTAACTCTCCTCAACTGGTCACTTATTTTCTAAACAACAGCCCTTTAGAACGTCTAAATATTATGAATGATTTGGGCGTACTTATGGACCATAAGTTAAATTTTAACACCCATATTTCCACCACGGTCGCGAAGGCCATGAGTGTCCTGGGTTTTATTAAAAGATGGTCAAAAGAATTTGATGACCCCTATACAACTAAAGTTCTTTTTACTTCGCTTGTCCGTCCTATTTTAGAGTATGGATCTTGCATTTGGTCACCTCAATATGAGTCGCACCAGATTAGACTAGAATCCGTTCAAAAGCAGTTCTTAATATTTGCTCTTCGTGGCTTAAGCTGGGATCGCAATGTCAATTTGCCTTCGTATTCTAGTAGACTTCTCTTGATTAACCTTCCGTCCCTAACTAACCGTAGAATTATGCTTGGTGTCATTTTTATGCACAAGCTCCTAATTGGTGATATCGACTCGACTGAGTTATTAGCTCAGGTGAATCTGTCGGTACCATGTAGACGGAGTAGACATCCTTTAATACCTTTATCCCTTAGTCGTTGTTCTTCTAACTATGCTATGCATGAATCTTTTAGGGTGCTCTGCTCTGATTACAATCTTCTATCCCCTGTAATCGGCTCAGAGTTTTCTATTAATATGCTTAAAACATCTATCCTATCCCATTTAGTTGTCTTTTCTATTGTGTATTTTGTCCACGCGATTCGTGCCATGCGTTATACGGCTGCACCCCTCGGTCGGTCGGGTGGGAGGTGGGCAGTTAACTGCTTGGGCTCGCGTGCTTTGTCCTGGTGTCGTAGGGGTCACTTGAACGTACTGCGCATAGTATCGTCAACGTCCGCTATAAATAGTGCGATTTTAGCGGTCAGAACAAAGCCTGTTACGCGCGATCCCAAGCAGATAGATGCCCACTTCCCACCCGACTATTCGAGGGTTGCATAACAACGGAAATGTATATTAAGATTAGGTATAACTTACATACTATGTAAGCCGATTATAGCCATCGATGGCTCATCATAAGTATACCTGATATGGTCAGCAGTTGGCAATGAAGATCTAGTTAATTAGTTGGTTACCTTTAACACTATGTCTAACTATGCACTGGTGAGCTGTCCAATTTTACTATAAGAGAAATACATAATTCTCAGTAAGATCGTCGCTGAGTCTTTGACCCCCATTTATACTTTTAATTCCAATTTATGTGTTTGTTGTAGTCACTGGGTAATGTGCTAGTGCCTATTTATATATAAATAAATTAGTATTAAGTTAAGTCAAGAAATACTAATTCCTTTTATTGAACAAGATGTATTAAATATTGAAATAGAAGACTCTGAGTAGATTACAGAGAAAAGAAGGTTGTAATCGGTCCTTTTAGGGTTAAAAGGCTAATGCAGAACAGCAGTTAAGGAATAAAGGTATAGTGGAATGCTTACTTCGTCTACATGGTACCGAAATATTCAACTAAGTGAATATCTCAGGCGAGTCTATTTCACCATTTAGAAGCTTGTCCATAAAAATAACATTTGAGTGCATTCTTCAAAGATGTGATGGAATGATAGTTCCCTTCCGCAATTTGGACAGGAAGGTTTGATTTAGTTTTCTAGGATGTGTGTGTGGGTTACGGCCGTGATCTATGTTCAGAAGATGAATGTCGTACGGCTTCCTATGTGGATTGTACCAGCTATGGTCAAACACCCCAGTCAGCGCGTCCTATCTTTTTCAATACATGGGGAACGTGCAGCAAGTTTGGTAGCTGCATCTGAAGGATGGATTCCTTTAATGTCCATGTGCCCTTGGATCCAGAGAACTTTTATTTTGTCGGAGTGTTGGATGCAAAGATGGCGTATTTCCGTCACTAGGCAGTTTTGATTTTTATTTTGTATTTTTTACATTAAGAAACGTGGATAGACTAGCGCTGCAGATGACAGACTTCTTACGTTCTTTGGTGGCGTATTAGCTTGATTTTAGTATACAAACTGCTTTTGCTGTGAGGATTGAGAAGTGTGAGGGGAGTAGTCCTTTACAATCGACGAGTGCAAAACTAGTGGAAGTGCCCGTTTTAGAGTCATCGGTGTATAGTTGGTCCCAGTTGGGATATTTACTAAGTTCAGAGGCGTACGTTTTGCAAAAAGTGTAGTGTTAAATTTATGGAGTCTACAAACACCTTCCATGGCGTGGATGGGCTGACCTTATTAACGGTATAAAGTTTCCAGCTGGTGTCTTTTGTAAAAACAGACACATCTGTCTGGAAATCGTTGAGAATGATTGAGATGGTTGTGCACAGAATTCTTGGAATAAAGTATGTTAGTTGAGCAACTCTCGTAGGCACTTCTGGAAGACTCGCTTCGGCAAGTAGACGTTTAATTGGTGTTGTAGGAAATGCTCTGATACTGCATCTTACAGATTTGTGATGTGGTGGCAAAATTATTTTTAAGTTAGAGTGGGCGCACCAAATCTGAACAACTTAATTTTTTTACATTTTTTGTTCGATGTCTGTAAGCATGATTTTAAATGTATTAAAGAAAGAATTTAAGTCCTTACATTTACTGAATAAAATAGCGTCGTCAGCGAAAACTGAAAGCTCGATATTTCTGTGTCGTAAGACAATATTTCTTGAGTATTCGGCAATCATGAATAAAACTAATAAAACTTGTTAACTCTAACTCTAAAGAAGCGCCCCGTTGAATGCCTTTAAAAGATTGAAAGTTTTCGGATCTACTACCCACCGAGAAAGTTGATCAAGAACAGTGTGCACTCCCACGCGATCGAATGCCTTTTTAAAATCTGTTGCTGTTGAAAATACCATATATTTCTGTTTGCAGCCCTTTATTATTTGTGACCCCTGATTATATCGATTGTACTAAGTTTGTAAGTTATCGATATAAGATACTCTGTAACTCTGAATATGCTTTTTCTTCCTTTTCCGCCTTTGAAAGTGTACGGAGACTAAATAAAAATAAACTTTTAATTTAACGCAATCCAATCGATCCTAAAAACCTTCATTATGAATTTTAGGTAATCCGTATATTCTTGGTGTAATTGATATGTTTGTTATTAGCTTATGTCGTTCGGTCCTTGAAATAAGTTTATGTTTGTATAAAATTTCCACCAATTCGTTGTTTTTGGTCTGTAGTCTATTGATTGGGTCCTTCCTTAAAGTTCTATATGTATTTAAATCGTTAAGTATACTATCCATATTGTTTGTCATACTCAGTATTATCCATTGCAACTGTCTGAATCCCTTTATCTGATATTAAAATTAATATGTCATCATTCTGTCTAAGAAATGGAAATAGAATGGATAAAACACAACAATTTGGTGTTCAAATTTATTATATTTTATATATCTGTACTGTTTTGTATTGTCCAAAAAGATAGAAAACTAAACATATGTGTTCGTCTTCTGTGGAGTAAAAACTTACCTTCTGCGTGTTTCTGGGATATGTAATGTATGTGAAAACAAAGTAGAGAGTGTGTATAAAAAGTTAGTAATAATCTTGTTTGCGGCTTTGGCGGTATTTTGAGCTTGTAGATCACATTGAGTTCTGTCATTCAACGCTGCTGGACGTATGGAATGACAGCGGCCGCAACTCTGCCGTTTTTGCAAACTGGATGTTTGGCCAATTGACGGAACGTTCGCTAACCAATGAAAGCATTAGTGAAATTAAAAAGAAAGTTAAAAGCTTTGAAATATACATTTCGTCGAATTTTCAAAAGTGCAGCAGAAATTTGCGCACATTCCGAATAAAACATGCACAGTGGCTATCAATGAGCTTTAAAATTGGATTGGACAATAAAGAAGACACGGACAGTCTTCAATTGGGTAGACCAAAGTTAAATTATGATGAAGCTGGGCCCCGTCATAAAAAAAAATTAGCGGCCGATGTTGCAATTAACAATAAGAACGACAGCAAACTTTTGATTCATGCTGCTACAATGGCAGCCAGAAAATCAAATGAAAGTGACACTGCATTTGTGCTTAAAAATTTTAGCAATTCTGAATGTAATGCTACTGAAGCTAAAAGAAAATTCGGTATTGCAGAACCAATACCTTTAGCAATAAATGAAGCTTTGGAATTCTTGCTGGAAAACTCGATAAGCAAACGATTGTACAATAAATTTCGTCAAATAAGCAAACAGCATAATTGTGACATATATCCAAGCTACCGAAATGTCCAGGAAGCTAAATTGCAATTGAGACCTACGGGTATAACAGTTACAGAAACTGTGGCAAAAGTTACCTTACAAGATTTGTTAAATCACACTGCTAGCCGCATCGTATTGTTACAGCAGGAGTTATTTGCTAACTTAGAAATCGTTCCAAGTTTAAAATTAATTGCGAGTTACGGATACGATGGATCAACTGGACAAAGTATGTACAAAATAAGATTTGAAACGAACGAACCTGATACTGTTGATCAATCTTTATTTGTTACTACCGTGATACCTCTGAAGCTTATAGACGAAGCAGGAACAATTTTTTGGAATAATAGAACTCCACAGTGTGTAAGATTTTGCCGACCCCTCAAAATGGAATTCGCAAAGGAAACAAAAGAACATGTTCTTGCAGAAAAAAACGATTTGGACACTTATATAAAACACTTGACTCCTTGTGTAATACCAATATCAAATGAAAGGAAGCTCATTGTCTCGTACGACCTTTATATGACTTTAATAGATGGGAAAGTTTTAAACGTTTTAGCCAGTTGTGTTCAATTTGTGGTGCAGGCCCAAAACAAATTATGGAAACCTATGACACAAATTCTTTTAAACCAAACCCTCGGCATCTTCAATATGGAATAATTCCACTTCAGGCTTGGATACGCATTTTTGAATTGCTGCTCAAAATATCATACAGATTGGGGTTTAAAAAATGGCAAGTAAGAAACGAAAAAGACAAATTAGAAATGATTAAAAGAAAAAAACATATACAAAGAAGATTGCGAGAAGAAATGGGTTTACATGTAGATAAGCCAAAGCCGAATGGAAGTGGAAACACAAACGATAGCAATACTGCGAGAAAAGCATTTTTAAATACGAAGTTGTTTGCATCAATTTTAGAAGTCGACTTGGAGTTACTTGAGTGTGTGCATACTATTCTATTAGCTATTAACTGCGAATTTGCAATCGACGCTTTAAAATTTGAAAATATCTCAGATAAAACTATTAGATCATACATGTTACATTATTCATGGTATCCTATGTCACCAACTCTCTATAAAAATTTAGTTCATGGATCACAAATAATAACTGCATCAGTAATGTCGGTGGGGTGTCTTGGAGAAAACGCGTCTGAAGCGAAAAGTAAATTTTACAAGCGTGATCGGCTACTGCATACTCGACATAATTCGCGGGTAAATAATATGATGGATGTATTCCAAAGATCTATGGACACTTCAGATCCCCTCATTTCAAGTATATCCATTAAGAAAAGGGCAGCTCGACATAAAAAAAACCCCTTCCGCGATATGTCATTGAACTTTTAGAAACACCACATTATAATTTTCCAATAAATGTTCAGTATTTAGGTAATGATTACAGTTTTCATGATGACTCCGACTCAGAAATAGATGATATAAATCCATATGCGTTTGAATTAGATGTGGAAAACAATTAAAATATGAACTTTTCTAAAATTGTTAGTAACTAAGACCTGTCTTTAAGTAAGAATTTAATCATAATAACTATTATATTACTATCACTAAAACATAAAAAATATTAAAATTTTTGTACTTTATATAGTTTTCACACTTTCCTTTGTGATCACGTATACGCATTGTTGCCTTCTATGGGCTACTGGGGTAGGCGTGGTCAAATGAACTTCAAATTTTGTTTTAATATTCATTTATATAATGCTATTCTTATCAAATATACCAAGTTTCAGCTCGATATCTGCGTTGTAACGATCCTTTCTCGTCCCTTGGGATATCTATGCTATCTCTTGGGCTAGGTTCGGCACAACAAAATTTATTTTGTGCCCCGGTGAAATTAGAACACGTTTGTTTAATGATTAGTTTTGGTGGTATGTTTATTTACGATTGTTTATGGGCTTGGTTGCATGTGACAAGTTTCTCTAAAGTAGTCCCGAACTTGGGCAGTGCCGCTTATGACTGGGGTCCCTCGACGCTCGATCCTGGTCCGTCTCTCGTTCCTTGTGTCTCCTCTGGTTCCTGCTCCGGACTTGTGATACGAATATCCTGTCTGATGTCTCCCCTTTCAGAATAATACCGGCGCGTTAATTGGCCGTAGGATATATCCTCTGGCTTTACTCTCACGCTCCTGGCGTATTCTGGTCTTCTAGGGATGTTATTTTCACCTCAGTGCCTCTGACTGCGTTTCTAAGATGGTCTTTGCGTGCTCGTAGCTCCAAGGATAGATCCTGTGGCCGTTTGTTGTAGGGCGGAATTCTCGCAGCAATTGGTGTTCGTCACGATATATAGATCCTGGAATTTCGGTAACAGGATATATCCGTGTACCTTCCAATATGCTGGGAATCGTCCTGGAGCAGTTTGACCTTTCTTAATTCTTGCCTGGGCACGGTGTTCTAGACCTATTCCAAGGACTTGCTGGTTACAGGATAATTTGAGAGGTTACTCGTAAGGCCTTCTCAAATTATTCTGACTTTTCTTGATCCTTTCACTTGCTTTGTTTCACTAGTCAGAGCTTTTAAGGTTACTCGTAAGGCCTTAAAAACTCCCTTGGTTGATCACGACTTGTAGACTTTATGATCCTTGGTTGATGGGCGTTGCCTTTATATAGGCAGCTCCCACGGCCTCAGGAATAGATTGGTGTAGTACCGCTATACAGCTGGTACATTTCCATCGGCCCTCTGCTTTCACCCACGCATCCACTTGTTGCTATGCGTGGTGAAAGTCCCGTAAATCCTTGGCGCATATGTCCACTTTCTCTGTGGCTGCGCGCCCATTTATTCCTTGTCCTTGTCTTTCTTGCTTGTACATATTGACTTGCATCAATTTCTTATGTTGGCGTCGCCTTCCCATTGGCCGCCACACGTATCCCGTTTACTTTTCGCTGCTTTCCCTTTTCTGGCGGCGCTGCCGTCGCCCGTCGCTCCCCTCAATCCGCTTGTCATACCCATACTTCGCTCATATTATTTTCATATTAATATTATGCATATATTCGTTAAACTTAATCTTTAATTTAGTACTAATTAGCCTGATTAACTCAATATATATTGTTAATTACTTTTATTTAAAACCGCAATCCAACGCACGCATCATATCCATTAGATAGCGGACTTCCCCATTGCTCATCCCTCCCCCTTGCACATTCCCTTTTCCACTCCACAAACCATTATCGTTTTACAAGTTCTTTACTCTCCCCCCTACTCCCCGTTTCATTAGCATGGCCCTCACTTGGCTTTGTTTCGGCACCATGCATTCCCCGCACCCGTCTCGTGGGCTTGCTTAGCCCTCACTTTTGTTCGCATAATTTCGGCACTGCTTTTGATCTCTTATGCGTCACGTAGGCAGACAGCACCCATTGGCCACCGGTACTCCCTCTCGCTGTCATACACGCATAGCATACGTGTATTGTGGGTGTATGCTTATTCAGCGTATTCATACATGCATTGTATGTTAATGCATGGATCTCTATTGTGGCCTCTCTGTGCTCTTAAACTGTCTCACTGGGCCAATGCCCTTTTTCGCTTGCACTTGTTTGCTCTTACATGGCCGATTTTGCCTATTATGCCTCCCACGCATCTTCCCGCTTGTACGAAATTGCTCGCGGTTGCGTGCGGTTCGATCGATCGTGTTTGATCGTAACCGTATCGTATATCGTACCTCGTATATGTGGTTGCCGACTTATCGCCTTATGCTTCCCACGCATCTTCCCGCTTGTACGAAATCGCTTGCGGTTGCGTGTGGTTCAATCCATTGCGTTTGATCGTAACTTATTTGCGTTGCATTGGTTCGATCGACCGGTGACGCGATTGGTTGTATATCGTACATCTGGTTTGTGTCTCGGCTGTATCTTGTATCTGATGCGTTATTTACACCGTTGGATTGCTTCGCTGCCGGTTTGTTGTGTGGGATATTATTATGATTTATAATATTCCTCACACTCCCCCCCTTCTTCGTGAGGGATTTGCCCTCCCCTGTCCCTTGTACCTTGTGTTTATTTTCTATGTGTGTTTTCTTGTTTCATTTTTCCATGTTTTTTTTTTTTCGGCTTTGCCAATTTTTCTCTCTTTTTTTTCCGACTCAGATCGCATCTTTTATTGGCCCTTTGGCATCTTTTCTTATTGGCGCTTACTGAGTATCTTTTATATTTTCTTTGTATATCCCTTGTGGGATATTTTTTTTCTTTTCTCTTGGCCCGTTCCGCATCTTTTCTTATCCCTAACTTACATCTAATTATCCTACTTATTATACCCTTCTTTCCCGATACACCCGAATTACCCCTTGAGCTATCCTAATCCTATACCTAGTTTGTCCCGCCCACACTAATCTAACTCTCCTCGGCCCTTCCTGTTGCGCCATTTGGCCCACAATTGCCGCCACCGCCTCTGGCCACTCCTCCGGCTGTACCTCCTCGTACCTTTCGTGCCCTTCTGGCACCGGGCATGACTCCTGGCGGGCCACCGCAGGCCTAGAAATTTCCCTGGGCCCCGTGGGTGCAGACATTTGTCTGTTTAATGTTGGCCTGGGCCACACCCACGGGAATTCTCGGTACTCAATCTGGCGTTCTAGCTCTTGGTTTCGCCTCTCTCTCTCCATCAACGCCGCCAGCTGTTCCCTGGCCTGAGCCAATTTCGCCGCCTCCTGCCGTGCCCTGTCTGCTTCTCGTAGTTGTGCCACCTGTTGGCACACTCACATGTGTTGCCAACATGGGTCGCCTGGCACCACATTTCCATCATTTCCAGGCGTTTGGCTGGCCTTTCCCTCAGCCTCACCCGCACCAGCCACGGACTCCTCCTCCGATTCGCTGGCTTCGGACATGTAGTCCACCATACGAAACGGAGTCGGCGGCCGTGCTGGCTTCCATACTTGTGCCGGTTGCTCGGACACGTCGTCCCATGGCGCGTACTCCGGGCTGTTCCGCCCACTTCGACTCTCCAGAAACTCCTCTGGATCCACCATCTGGTATCGCCTGTGGTCCTCCCACGGCGCCTCCTCAGCCTCGCTGCTCGGCTCTTCTCTCTCCCACTCTTTCTCTTCCATAAGCTGGACCGCCTCGTCCAGCTCCCTCCACATGCGTTCCTCATCATAGAACCGGTCTGCCACTACCGGCTCGTCGACGAACTCCTCCTCCCCTTCTTCTGCCGTCTCGAGTCCACCATCCGACTCCTCCATTGTGGTGTAGCCACTATCCGTGCTATCACCCACGTCCTCATCAAACTCCTCATCCGAGGAGGCGGCGATGGCCGGATTTGCTATGTCCGGCACATCGTCGTCGGACTCCTCCTCGGACCCGTGCCAGTCACCGCGTTCCATGTTGGCCCGCGGTGCCGCACCTCGTCGATCTACGCCTTCATCCTGGCCATTATTTGCATTAAATGCGTTCATATTGGTTTTCTTTTGTTGATTTGGTTGTTTACTCGCCGAGTGATAAACTTTGAGTGTCTCTTGATTATGACATTGGCACGCATGAAACCTCGCATTAGCATTCGGTCATTTCTTTGCTATTTACCGATATTTAGGATTTCTCCACCTTGCCCTTGCTCTCTTGGCATAGTTGCATATTCTAATGCGTCGTGATACTCCACCAATACATGCATAATAGCATGCGCATGTGTATGTGCGTCGCGGTGACTCACTAATACATACGTAATATCGTGCTTTGAGATTTTTAGCTCTATGTCATGTTTTTGAGTCCTCTGTTCAGCCGGCCGGTCTGTGCAGATTTCTCGCTGCCATGTCATTAGAGTCGTCCATACTCATTGCTCATCAACTTTCTTGCCATCCTCTTCCTCGCATATTTGGTGCTTCATCTGGCTGATATGTGCTTGTCTGCTTTTTCCCGTTTCTTTGTGCCGTAATTTGCATATGACCGGAGATACAAAGCCTATCACTATATACGGGCCTCCTAACTTTGGTGCCAGCTTTGCTGCGAATCCTTCTGCAGCATTTGAAAGGTGGTGTTCTTTTGCCCATACTGTTGCTGCAATTACTGGTCTCCATTCTCTTCGTCTTAGATTGTAATGCCGAGCCTGATCCTGTGCAGCCGTCTCCAGATTTCGCCGTATTAGTTCGAACAGCTCTTGCATTTGTTTTACCTTCGCTTCTGGTGATATCATTTGCTTCCCTGTGCCTATCGTGACATTATCGTATAGTGCACCCGGCATTCTTGGTTCACGCCCCTGTATTACATACGCTGGCGTAAATCCTGTTGACTCTGATTGGCTTGTATTTACCGCTAGTGTTATTTCTGGCCAACTTTCATCCCAGTTGCGTTGATTTTCCCCCGTAAACTGAGCAATCATTGTTTTTACTGTTCTATTTGCTCCCTCGGTTGGATTCTCTTGTGGGGTGTACGGTGCTGTCAGTTGGTGTTGGCATCCCCATTCCTCTAGCATTTTTTTTGAATATTCTGCTAGTGAATGGAACTCCATTGTCCGTTATGACCACATTCGGAGCTCCGAATCTAGATAGTATCCTCTCTCGAAAGGCCTTAACTAGATTCTCTGCAGTTGCCTTCCGCATCGGTATCAGTTCTGTCCATTTCGAAAATCTGTCAATGATTACTAGTAGCATCGAATTTCCGTGTTTCGATCTTGGCAATGGTCCCACAAAATCAGCGCATACTGTGGCCCATGGTTCTTCCGGTATTTGTGTTAGCATCTTTCCCGCTGCCTGCTGTTGGCTGGGCTTGTATTGTTTGCATATCGTACACTTTCCTACAAATGTCCTGATATCTCGTTGCATTCCTGGCCAGTAATATCTTGCTGCGGTCCTGGCAGTAGTTCGCCTGCTCCCTGTATGCCCTGCTGTTGTCGCAGTGTGGTTTTCGGCCATTACTTGATTACGTAGGGTTTTTGGCACACATAGTTTCCATGATACCACTTCTTCTTGGACTGCTCTGTGCGGAATGTTCCTGTATACCTGGCTATTTTCTATAATGTAATCCGGATATTTCTGTGGTTGTTGTTTTATTTTTCCCATTATGTCTTGAATCCACCCACACTCTTTGTTTGCTTGTCGTAATCTGGCACTATTGTCTACTATTCTTTTGCACCATTCCATTGGTTGTCTTGACAAAGCATCGGCGACAATGTTTAATTTGCCTTTTCGATATGCTATTTCGAAATCGTATTGTTGCAGTTTTAGTGCCCATCGGGCTATACGGCCCGTAGGGCTCTCTATACTATTCAAACACTTCAACGCCATGTGATCTGTTACCACTTTAAATCGGTATCCTTCAAGGTATGGTTTTAGTTTGCGTATTGCCCATACTATCGCCAGACATTCTTTTTCTGTTGCCGAATAGTTCTTTTCTGCTGGGTTTAATTCTCTTGACATATATGATAGCACTCTCTCTCCATCCTCAGTGTTTTGTACCAATATGGCTCCTAATCCCACTTGCCCAATGTTACTTGCATCCGTCTGGAGCACGAACATTTTTGTGAAGTCTGGACATGCCAATACCGGGCCACTCGTCAGCATTTCCTTTACAGCATCGAATGCTGCCTGATGCTTCTCGTTCCAGTGCCACTTTGTTCTTTTCTTTAGCAGTTCGTTTAATGCGTGTGTTAGTGCTGCAAAACCCGGTACGAACCGTCTGTACCAAGATGCCACTTCTAAGTACTGGCGTAATTCGTTTGTGCAAGTTGCTGGTTCTAATTGGGCTATTGCGGCCACCTTTTCTGGGTCCGTTGCAATACCGTTTTCTGTCACCAAGTGGCCTAGAAATTTTAGCTCTTTTCACTCGGCATTAATTCTCAAGTTTGCTTCTTTCAATCTCCTGAACACTTCTTGTAGATGATTCATGTGTTCTTCGATTGTTTTGCTCACTATCACAATGTCATCTTGGTATGCGAATGCGTTTGGTATCATTTCTGGGCCAATGACTTGGTCCAGTGCGCGCTGGAAAGTTGCTGATGCTGAGTGTAAACCGAATGGCATCACTTTCCATTGGAATAACCCTTTCCCTGGGACTGTGAATGCCGTCATTGGTCTACTTTTCTCTTCTAACGGAATCTGCCAGTATCCGTCCTTCAGATCTAAACTGCTTATGAATTTTGCTTCGCGTAGTTGATTCAAGATGTAATCGATGCGTGGCATTGGGTATGCATCCTTTATAGATTTTGCGTTAATCTGTCTAAAATCTACACATAATCTCCATTTGCCTGTCTGTTTCTTTCTCACCATCACTATGGGTGAGCTATATGGGCTTTGCGATGGTTCTATGCATCCCATTGTCAACAGTTCGTCGACCTTTGCGTTGATTTCTCCTTGTATTTTTGGATTTTTTGGGTAATACCTTTGTTTTATTGGGATATCGTCTTTCATCGTTATGCGATGTATCCCCACCTTTGAGAGTCCCTTAACTTTCCCTAATTCCTTTAATTCCTGATTTAGAAAACTTTGTATTTCGCGTTGATCACTATTCTGAGTGACCATGATGGATATTCTTTCTACCAGCCTACCCTGTATTCGCTTTACTGTCGGTATTCCCACTTTGTGGCCTCCACACGATATTTCTGTGTTCATAATCCGGAGGAAATTCCACCCTAAGATTAGCGCATCCATTCCTTCTGGCATGACCAGGAATGGCATGTGGATTTCCTTATCCCCGAATCTCACGTATCCTGTCCATTGCTCTTCAATGTCTCGCACCTTTCCGTCTGCCATGTATACCTGTTTGTGTGTGTTCTCCCATTTTCCCTTATTCCTCACTATTTCCAACATCTGCTTGCTGATGAAGCTACTCGTGGCTCCGGAGTCAATTGTCGCTTTTATCTGGATTCCTGCTACTTCGATAATCGCTGACAATTGATCCTCTTCCTCTACTAGTTGGCCTATTAGTGGTGAGGAGCTTGTTGGCTGGGTCCCTGCTCGCCCCGGATAGGCTGGAACCGCCTTTCGTTTCCCGAACTCCAGCAACATTCTTTTGTCCTTTTTCCAATCTTTCCACACTGCCAGCAGAAATTGAGTCTCTGATTGTTGCATTCCCTGGCCCAGTGTCCGGCTCCCCCGCACCTGCGGCACGCCTGATTTGGGTTCAAGACTTTTCCGTCTTGGATGTTTTTGTTTTCTTGGTTTGGTCTCGAATGATTCTCCATGCTGTTGTCCTGGCATCTTCGGCACTGTGTGACTGGTGGCCCGTGATTATTTCCTCCTCTGTGGTTTGATTGGTTGTTATGTGTTCTTTGAGCATTGTTTCCGCGATGGAAATCGAATCGCTCCTGTTCGAGCATCTCGTGTTCTTCTGCCAACTGCATCAGCTCATCTAGGTTTCTGACCCTGTGCGGCCGAACGAATATTTTTAAATCTGGAGTGCAATTTTCCAATATGACCTCCAATTGTTCGTACTCTGGTATTTTAAGGGGTCTCATCAATGTTTGCATGTCCACCATATAGTCCTTGAAGTACTCATTTCTGTTTTGTTTGCGATTTTTCACTTGATCAGCCAATTTGTTGAAGAATCCCCTCGGCAAGAAGTATTTCTTGAAGCCCTCATCAAATTCCTTCCATGTTCGCCACTGCTTATTGTTTGCGACGTACCATTTGAGTGCTCTGTCTTTCAGTAGTTCTGGCATTGCTCTCGGGATCATGTCCAGCTCGATGCCATACATGTCTGCTGACCACTCGATCTGTTCTATGAAATCTAGCGGTTTGGAATTGCCATCGAATCTGAATGTCCACTCCCACACTTGTTTTGCCACCTTGGCGTATTCGGTGGTCTATCGTTTGTCTCCTTATGTCCCTCTTTGTCTCTGCGCTATCTAGGGCTCCTTCGCTTCCCCATCTTGGTGGTAAATATGGAGGAATTGCTAGTGTGGCGATGTTGATTTTCTGGAATTCCTCAGCCTCCTTGTCTATGCCATTTTCGCATGTTTTTGATGTGCTTGCTATTGTTTTCATTTTCAGATTTTTCGAGTACTTTGTTTCCAATCTATTTATTTCCTCCTTCCAGTCTGGATCCGTTTCATTCCTTTCTACCCACTCGCCTAGCTGTTTCCTCATTTCCTTCACTGTGCCGGTTATTTCGATCCCGATCCTTTGGCCTGTCTGTACCAGATCCTCCTTCATGCGGTAAATCCATCCTTTTCCCATTTTGATCTTTTTTTTTTTTTGATTTACAAACTGTAGATTTTATTTCTAAATATCACCAGTATAGCACGTTGGACGCCAGTTGTAACGATCCTTTCTCGTCCCTTGGGATATCTATGCTATCTCTTGGGCTAGGTTCGGCACAACAAAATTTATTTTGTGCCCCGGTGAAATTAGAACACGTTTGTTTAATGATTAGTTTTGGTGGTATGTTTATTTACGATTGTTTATGGGCTTGGTTGGATATGACAAGTTTCTCTAAAGGAGTCCCGAACTTGGGCAGTGCCGCTTATGACTGGGGTCCCTCGACGCTCGATCCTGGTCCGTCTCTCGTTCCTTGTGTCTCCTCTGGTTCCTGCTCCGGACTTGTGATACGAATATCCTGTCTGATGTCTCCCCTTTCAGAATAATACCGGCGCGTTAATTGGCCGTAGGATATATCCTCTGGCTTTACTCTCACGCTCCTGGCGTATTCTGGTCTTCTAGGGATGTTATTTTCACCTCAGTGCCTCTGACTGCGTTTCTAAGATGGTCTTTGCGTGCTCGTAGCCCCAAGGATAGATCCTGTGGCCGTTTGTTGTAGGGCGGAATTCTCGCAGTAATTGGTGTTCGTCACGATATATAGATCCTGGAATTTCGGTAACAGGATATATCCGTGTACCTTCCAATATGCTGGGAATCGTCCTGGAGCAGTTTGACCTTTCTTAATTCTTGCCTGGGCACGGTGTTCTAGACCTATTCCAAGGACTTGCTGGTTACAGGATAATTTGAGAGGTTACTCGTAAGGCCTTCTCAAATTATTCTGACTTTTTTTGATCCTTTCACTTGCTTTGTTTCACTAGTCTAAGCTTTTAAGGTTACTCGTAAGGCCTTAAAAACTCCCTTGGTTGATCAGGACTTGTAGACTTGATGATCCTTGGTTGATGGGCGTTGCCTTTATATAGGTAGCTCCCACGGCCTCAGGAATAGATTGGTGTAGTACCGCTATACAGCTGGTACATTTTCATCGGCCCTCTGCTTTCACCCACGCATCCACTTGTAGCTATGCGTGGTGAAAGTCCCGTCATTGATTATTTATCAATAATTATCTTTGTGCTGTGAATTTAATTTTTCTATATATTCTTATATATATATAATTTTTTTTGCCTTTCTTTCGGCTTTTCAATGGCTTGTTGTTTACCTAATTGCAAACATTCTGATCGTTTTGATGATCAGTATAGAGCAATATCTTGTTGGCTCTGCGATAATCTTATTCACTTAAAATGTGCTGGCCTCAATGGCCGCGACTACGACAAATTTTCTGGTTTGTCTGTGTCTAAGCCTGAGCTTGGCTTAATGCGCTGGACTTGCCCATCTTGTGCCAGCCAGCAGCTTGATTTTAGCCGTATGTATAGAGATCTTCGTTTAAGGTTTCTTTCTTTAAACAAACTGGCCAAACAGCTGTCAAACGAGTGTGACTCTAGCGTTCAATTATTGTCGCAATTCAAATTTGTTGCACCTTCTGAGAAATTGCACAAGAAATGTACCCTTGAGTTGCCTCGTAAGCAGTCGCCAGCTCTCTCTATTACTTCCTCTCCGATTTTACTTTCGCCTACACCATCTTCTTGTTCCTCTTTATGCTCTTCTTTTCAGATTGAAGTACCCATTACAAGCCCTGGTGTACCTCAATCTATCCCTCACGGGAACTCTGATCAATCACAGGATCATGCCGGCTCTCAATCACTTGCGGATCCCAATGCTCCTCCGCCTCCACTAACTGTAGTGCCTCATCGCAAACAATTATTTATTTCTAGGCTTGCTCCAGATACTTCTGAGTCGTCTGTGGCAGCTTACATTTGTAATATTTGCCCTGCTAAGGTTTTAATTCAAAAGTTTAAGTTTTCTAGGCCTCGCGAAATCTCCTCTTTTAAAATTACAGTACCAAATGAGTACTTCTCAGCTATGGTTGACCCTAATTTTTGGCCAGAGGGCCTAGTTGTACACGAGTTTGCGCCCAATAAGCGCTCTCGTCCGTTGCCTGTCCACCTTCCTACTTTATCTTCTGCTTCAAAAAACTAATAACGTCTAGTCTTTGCATTCATTATCAAAACGTAAGAGGACTTCTTACCAAGCTGTCGAACCTTTTCTGTGATAGCCAAACCTTTTCAGCTGACATATTAGCTTTCTCTGAAACTTGGCTTAACTCCTCTGTTTTAGATAATGAAATTCTTTCTAATAATTTTATTTCTTATAGGCTTGATCGTGTTGGTCGTCGTGGCGGTGGAGTACTCATTGCTGTAAACTCGAATCTGTCTTCAAGTGTGGTGCCGATTGATCTCCCCTTAGGTGTTGAGTTTATTTGCGTCGAAGTTACATGTTCTAACTTTAGCCTATATATCTCTTGTTCTTATATTCCTCCAGCTTCTGATATCATGATCTACGTGCACCATGCTGATGCTTTGCGAACTATTTTTGGTCGTCTTAAAGATCGTGATGTTCTTATAGTTTTAGGTGATTTTAACTTGCCTAATATTTCTTGGCTTGTTGATGATAATCTATCTTTCTTAATTCCTTCATCTCAACATGTTTTTCTTGATAGCCTACTTGAATGTCCACTATATCAGTTGAATTCTTTCCTTAACTGTTCTAAAAGAATCCTTGATCTTGTTTTTGTCTCTGATCCCACTGTTAGTGCTGTATCGCAAACACAGCCACTAGTGAAACCTGAAGATCCTTATCATCCTACCATCGAAGTTACTATTTCTTACAATTCCGTTACTAATTTATTTAAAAACATCTCAAATTCTCGTCGTAGATGTTTTCGTAAAACAAATTTCAATCTTCTTAACAGCCTTATTTTTTCTTTTGATTGGTCGTTTCTATTTGAGTGCTGCGATATAGATTGTGCAGTGAAGTTTTTCTATTCTGCTCTTAATTCTCTAATTGATAAATGCGTTCCTTATGTGAATGTCTCTACCGTCTCCAGCTCGCCAGTCTGGTTCACACGTAGGCTCTCTAATCTTCGTAACATTAAATCGAGATATTTTAAAAGATTTAAAAAAACTGGTTCGCGACATGACTATGCAAATTATTGTATAGCCAAATCTCAATTTTGTCTTTTAAATACTCAATGCTACAACAATTATCTCGTTCGCTGTAAGGCTGAATTTTATAATAACCCCAAAAGATTTTACAACTTTGTCAATTCCAAAAGACGCTCTAATGTCCTACCTTCCACCTTCAGACTTAACGACCAGTCTGCTAATAATGATTTAGATATTGCAGATCTGTTTGCTAAATTTTTTCAGTCGACATATTCTACTACTGTTTCGGATCCCACACCCTATCCCTTTTCAATCCCACATTTAAATTGTATGTTTTTTCCCAGTTTTACTGAAGACTGTATTCTCTCTAGCTTGTCATCTATGAAGTCTTCCTTCGTTCCCGGGCCTGATGATATACCTAGTTGCATCCTTAAAATGTGTTCTATTTTCCTATCTAAGCCTTTAGCTCGGTTATTCTTTATATCGAGTGAGACTTGTAGATTTCCTGATATTTGGAAGGAGTCATTTATTATTCCGCTTTTTAAAAAGGGTAGCAAATCGGATGTTTCCAACTACCGTGGCATTGCCAAACTTTCGGCAATACCTAAACTGTTTGAGAAAATTATTACGTCTTCTCTTCAACATCTATCCAGATCCACTATTTCTCCTTGTCAGCATGGTTTCATGAAAGGTCGTTCGTCGCTTACCAACCTTTTAGAATTGACTACCCTTGTACACCATGGCTTCCGTAAAAAGTGTCAAACTGATGTTATTTATACTGACTTCAGTAAGGCTTTTGATACGGTTGATCATTCTTTGCTTCTCGCGAAACTTAACATCATGGGTTTTTCACCAAAATTATTGGGTTGGTTAAAGTCGTATCTTATTGGCAGAACCCAAAAGGTGTCTTTTCGTTCCTCGATATCTAAAACTGTTCGAGTTACGTCAGGTGTACCCCAAGGCAGTCATATGGGCCCACTATTACTTACATTGTTTATAAATGATTTGCCTTTGGCCTTGGCTCATTCACGCGTGCTCATGTTTGCGGATGACGTCAAGATTTGTTATTCCTATAATGATCCTTCTTTCCAACAGTACTTGCAATCAGATCTCGATGCGTTCTGTGATTGGTGCCACGTTAATAAATTACACCTTAATGCCTCTAAGTGTTCTTTTATGACTTTCAGTCGTTTGTCTCCGCTCCTAGCTCATTACTCTATTAAGTCTGTTCTGTTAGATTGTGTTCCATCATTCAAAGACTTAGGCGTTATGTTTGACCCTAAACTTTCATTTAATGTTCATATTTCTTCAATTGTCAACAGAGCAAGCAGCCTTCTCGGCTTCATTAAACGTTGGGCCAAAGAATTTGATGATCCCTATGTAACAAAGGTTTTATACACTTCGTTAGTTCGCCCTACTCTAGAATATTGCTCGCCAGTGTGGAACCCGCAATATGATGTTCACCAGCGTAGTATTGAATCGGTACAGAAGCAATTCCTTAAGTTTGCGCTACGCGGTCTAAATTGGGACCCGGGTCTTCGCCTACCTTCTTATTCTGACAGACTTCTTCTTATTAATCTTCCTTCACTTTATAACCGTAGGCTTGTTTTTGGCATTCTCTTTCTCCATAAACTAGTCAACGGCGAAGTCATTTCTACCAATTTACTAGATACGCTGTATTTTTGTGTTCCCTCACGTCGGACCAGAAACTTTTTTCCTATTTACCTTAGTAGATGTCTGACTAACTACTCTCTTCACGAACCTCTTCGTGTTCTTTGCCAATCTTTTAACAACCTTTCTCACCTTATCTCTCCTCATCTTTCTGTCACTTCCCTTCGCGCTATACTTTTTAATCATCTACAGCGAAACCAATGAAAATATTCTGGACTTGGATTGGCTGCAACTCATCCCTGGCCACATTGGCTGTGAATCGGGGCATAGCTGGCACCTTGTGCAAATAAAACACCTCCACCGGGTCGGGGATGTTTAGTTGTGTATAAAGCTAAGCTACCTTCTTCATTTAATTACTATCTGTCTTTAGCTTAAGCTTTTTCGTCGACTGCTGTGTTAGTTGACGTAAATAAATAAATAAATAAATAAATAAAATAAATCATTGGCGCATATGTCCACTTTCTCTGTGGCTGCGCGCCCATTTATTCCTTGTCCTTGTCTTTCTTGCTTGTACATATTGACTTGCATCACTTTCTTATGTTGGCGTCGCCTTCCCATTGGCCGCCACACGTATCCCGTTTACTTTTCGCTGCTTTCCCTTTTCTGGCGGCGCTGCCGTCGCCCGTCGCTCCCCTCAATCCGCTTGTCATACCCATACTTCGCTCATATTATTTTCATATTAATATTATGCATATATTCGTTAAACTTAATCTATAATTTAGTACTAATTAGCCTGATTAACTCAATATATATTGTTAATTACTTTTATTTAAAACCGCAATCCAACGCACGCATAATATCCATTAGATAGCGGACTTCCCCATTGCTCATCCCTCCCCCTTGCACATTCCCTTTTCCACTCCACAAACCATTATCGTTTTACAAGTTCTTTACTCTCCCCCCTACTCCCCGTTTCATTAGCATGGCCCTCACTTGGCTTTGTTTCGGCACCATGCATTCCCCGCACCCGTCTCGTGGGCTTGCTTAGCCCTCACTTTTGTTCGCATAATTTCGGCACTGCTTTTGATCTCTAATGCGTGACGTAGGCAGACAGCACCCATTGGCCACCGGTACTCCCTCTCGCTGTCATACACGCATAGCATACGTGTATTGTGGGTGTATGCTTATTCAGCGTATTCATGCATGCATTGTATGTTAATGCATGCATCTCTATTGTGGCCTCTCTGTGCTCTTAAACTGTCTCAATGGGCCAATGCCCTTTTTCGCTTGCACTTGTTTGCTCTTACATGTCCGATTTTGCCTATTATGCCTCCCACGCATCTTCCCGCTTGTACGAAATTGCTCGCGGTTGCGAGCGGTTCGATCGATCGTGTTTGATCGTAACCGTATCGTATATCGTATCTCGTATATGTGGTTGCCGACTTATCGCCTTATGCTTCCCACGCATCTTCCCGCTTGTACGAAATCGTTTGCGGTTGCGTGTGGTTCGATCCATTGCGTTTGATCGTAACTTATTTGCGTTGCATTGGTTCGATCGACCGGTGACGCGATTGGTTGTATATCGTACATCTGGTTTGTGTCTCGGCTGTATCTTGTATCTGATGCGTTATTTACACCGTTGGATTGCTTCGCTGCCGGTTTGTTGTGTGGGATATTATTATGATTTATAATATTCCTCACAGCGTTATTCGACTTTATGCCACTTATTTGGCAATTCAGCCCAGAGTGCACTGTGTCAAGTATTGCACGATCTGATTTGTTAGATGTTTTGCGGTCTTTTATTAAAAAAGAAAATTTTGTGAAGGTGTACTAACTCCTCTCCGTCTATATATTTAAGGAGTGGGAATTTTCTCTTCTCCACTGGGATTAAGAACTTTGGGCCTTGCGCCAGTAACGCTTTTACGTCGGTCGAAAATTCTATATTCGTATTATTTACAAACCAAACGTTAGTGTTGTTGTTCTTCTGTTTATGATATAAAACAAAAAGAAAAACAAAACAACATCAAAAAAACCAACAAGAAAAACAAAACCACGAATGAACAACGGCGAGGATATTCCCTTTGCGGAATCTGCTCCTATCGAGCACAGGGACGCACCAACGCTAAAGGAAGCGTTATAGCTGTATCCCAACGATGGACCGCGCCCACTCAAAATATCTGAGTACCGGTCTCATAACGCAAAACCTACACAAACAAAGAAACCAACAAAACCAAAAAAAAAGCTGAAAGCTGATATCCGCCAAAGAACGAAGAAACGCAAGGGGCCGCAGAAATGCGCAAGCCTTAACTTGCCTCATTTAATAATTTTAAATATAAGCTCCATAAGTAAGATGAAGAACGAAAGTGCATCTTGCGAACTACTAACTTTTTTTGATAGGCTATTACTAACAATGTGGTTGAGGAATTTTTAAAAAAAATGACAAATGAAATGTATACTTGAATTGTGGCTCATCTCAGACACAGTTGAGATACTTTTTTTTTCTCTCTCTTTTCAAAAAAAAAAAAAAATTTTAAATAGGCATGAATCCATAACATTTTATTTTGAATATTTTAAATAATATTCATATAGTCATTGGTATAGAAAGAAAAATCTTAATTATAATTACAAAAATACAAAAGAAAACTTTTCTAATAATATTTAAGAAAAAAATGTTTGAAGTGTCATCATTAACAAAAAACACGAAATCCAAAAAAAAAACAAAAGAAACAACAAAAACAATTACGGCTCTCCTCGTCTGTTGTCAGCCAAACGTTCTAATTTTGCTGACAAGAAAAAAAAAGAAACATGCAAAGAAAAAACTCAAAAAACAAGATTTTATTCTGTAATATAAAAATAGTTTCGAAATGGGTAACCCTTGTTGTCGTAGTCTTAAAAAGAATTATAGAAACCGGGTACTAAATAGTCAATTCGCGATTTTTTTTTTTTTTTTGGAACACAAACAACAAATCAACCGACATCAACAAAACGAAAAAAATCATTATCATTTACTTAAACAACAACAAAAGAGTAAAGCTGTCAATCAATATACCCAGAGGTAGAAAAATTGGTTCCCTAGAAGGAGCCTATATTAGTGACGGTTTGTCCCCTGATTTAGTGAATAAGTATAGCACAACACTTGCCATTGATAAACTAAAGCTTATCATGCAGGCAGGCACATTCAATAATATGAATGAAGCCATTTCCAAATACGTAAACATCTGTATTGAAGTAATAGGACAGTCAAATACTGTACTGTACTTCCAACAGCGACAAAATGGATATAGTCGAGGCAACCGAGGTAATTTCACAATAGAATACCTTAAAGGAAAAGACAATGTCGGGGCAGATGCCCTGTTTATTACAATATCCGTCTTACAAGACACCGAAATTAAAGTCCTGAAAGTCACAACCAGGCGACAAAGTTACAAGAAAAGCTGTACAGTTAAAAATAATGAACTTTTGCTAGGGTCATAAGGTGATATATGTATATACTCTGTAAACACCTAATTATTGAGTAAAAATGATAAAGATTAGTTTGTATTGTTCGGATTTAATCTTTGGCTTTTGCGCAGATGCAACTTGCTCGTTGCGTCGCCGGAAGAGAAGAGAGACGCCGTCTCTCAACCTATCGAGGACTTATCGCTAACCATCGATACTTAGTACTAACAATCGATACTTATTACTAACAATCGATACTTATTACTAACAATCGATACTACAATACCGGTTTCGGTATATACATGAGCATTTAACAGACTTTGTAAATAATTGGAATCTTACAACTCGGCCGCCCTGACGAGGAATCGACCTCGATTCCAATTGTTAACAACGAAGGGGGGTAAATAAGAATCTTAAGTGGCAGGTGTCGCCTTTGTTTGGCTATCAGAAGTGCAATCTTGATCAGGGGCAACCCATAGCTTTAATTTGGAGGCTTCTAGGACCCCATCATATGGTAGTTGGGTGATTTGGGAGCCCTCTACATCCCGGATAACATATCGGTCATTCGGAAGTTTTTTATGAACCACATACGGACCACGATACCGCCTGATAACCTTTTTGTTCGTGCCTGCCGAAGTATCCACATTCTTAATATGGGTTTCAAAGTCATGCGACGCGACTAGAATGTCGTCCATATATATCACCAGTTGACCTAGGCTTATAAATTCCTTAAGGACAAAATAAACGAATCTAGCGAACACGGAAGGGCCATTACAAAGTCCGAAGGGCATGCGTACATATTCAAACTGGCCATCAGGGGTTACAAAGTATATTTGATTGAGTCTGGGTGCATTTTCACATGGTGGAAACCGTTCTTCAAGTCCAAGATAGTGAAGAATGATTTGCCACCCAGATGTTCAATGCAATCATCTAACAGAGGAATCGGAAAATGATCTCGAACTGTAATTTTGTTCAACGGGCGGTAATCTACACACTTTCTTAGGGTGTTGTCCTTTTTGCGTACAGGGACAATCGCGGCAGCGTAAGGGGAACTACTGTGGCGAATAATGCCAGCTTTCAAGAGATCGTCACAAATCTCATGCACCTCGATGCGTTCGTGGTGCGACAGACGGCGGGGGCGGCAGAAAATCGGAGTTTGGCTAGTCAATTCTATTTTCATCTCATAGTTCATGGGCTTGATTAAATCTGGATCAACTTGTACATACGAAGTGGAAATAATAGACTTAAGGGCTGCGGTTTGCTCTTCCCGTAACGCGGGCTCTATATCAAAGTCTAATTCACTGACAGCAGGGAGCTCAATGGCATTTATCGCCATAAGTGCATCGTTCAATGTTTCCGAAGGTACAGCAGAAGTTTTCGGAAGGGGAGAATCAGACAACAATTCGGCAGATACAATCTCATTCCTATCATACGGCAGTATCACTCTCTCTTCCATAAATATGTCAAAGGACTTCAGAACAGCAGTAAGTTTTGGATTTATACATTCAGTCGGTTTATTCATGAGTATCAACGATTCTTTTTCATATTTCAGTTTACAGAGTCTAATATTAATTTTATACAGAAGATCTCTACCTATAATCATCGGCAGTTCGGTTGCTTGGTTCGTCAGGACTTCAAACGTATGTATTGTATGTGTGTTGCGGAGGCGAACCCTACACTGGACTTGGCCTAAGGACAGAAGTTGGCTATTTCCTAAACCACGGCAGTTCAATGTACGGGGGCTAAGACGGCAGTTGGAGGGGACTTCAGATTGACGGATAAAACTCTTTAGGCTGCCCGAATCAAAGAGAGAAAACATATCTATAAATCTCCTATCTTGCACTTCATCACAAGCAAAAGCAACACTCACCAGTTGTAAATGGTCTAGTCGATCTCCCGCTTCATCAGCGGCGGCGGCAGTGATATTGGTGGCATTCCCAATTCGAGACGGGCAGTTTTTGTAGCTGTGGCCCACTATGCCACACTTGAAACATGAATTCGGAGGTCTCATTGGTTTCGGGCATTGACTCTTGTAATGCCCCCATCCTGAGCAGTTGAAGCATCTGGTCTCACTCGTGACGGTGCCTGACGATTTGTTTCCAGGCGCCACGGCAGTTGTTGTTGGCTGCGCCTTCACACTATTGCTTTGTCTGGAGGCAGCGGCCAGCATACGGAGGCGCTCGTAGCGTTCCAGTAGGTGCTTCAGTTCAGCCATTGTCCGAGCTGAGTACAGCATGCCGACTCGAGTAGAGTTGTCCCGCAGTCCATCAATGATCAAGTCGACCAGCTCGTTCTCCGGAATCGGAGCATTCATGGCAATCTCCTGCATCTCGATTGCGAATCTTAAACATCCCTCGCCTGCCTTGATGTGCCGGCCACGATGCTACACGAGCGTCCAAATTCTCGCAAGAGTATTGCCTTCAATTCTTCGTAGCTGTGCACCGATACCGTGCGCAGCAGCACCGCCGCCGTACCTTCCAGCATACGACGGCATGCGACCAACCGTAGGCGGTCGTTCAACTGCAGAATTTCAAATGCGTCTTCCAGATCGTTCAGCCATTTCTTCACATCGTATGCGGTATCCGCTGAAAATCGAGCCACCATGCTCTCAATAACACTCACGTCACAGACTTGCTGCCTCGGTGCTTGGGATTCGTCAATCCCCTGCTGCAGTTTGCGGATTTGATGCTGTAGCTGTAGCAACTCATGTTGTTTCTGTAGCGTCACCAGTTGCTCATCCAGGCTGGGGGAGGCGGAAGTGGCCGGTGTGATGGCGGCCGCGGCAGTCGATACGGAGGGCACTAAAGCGGGCATCTCTTCCCATGGGTCCGCGTCGGGACCAGTGGCGGGGGCGGCGAGCGAGGCCGCAGCCCGCATGGCAGACATATAGTCGGCGGGTACAGCAGTGGCAGCGGGTGCAGCGGCGGCGGGTACAGCAGTGGCACCGCTGCCACGGGCGGTGGTGGGTACAGCAGTGGCAGCGGGTACAGCAGTGGCAGCGGGTGCAGAGGCGGCAGCGGGTGCATCGGTGGTGGGTACAGCAGTGGCAGCGGGTGTTGCGGCGGCAGCGGTGGTGGGTACAGCAGTGGCAGCGGGTGTTGCGGCGGTAGCGGTGGTGGGTACAGCAGTGGCAGCGGGTATAGCAGTGGCAGCGGGTGCAGAGGCGGCAGCGGCGGCGGGTACAGCAGTGGCAGGTGCGGCGGCAGCGGTTACAGCGGGGGCGAATATAGCCGCAGCGGGGCCGGCAGGGGCGAGTATGGTGGCAGTTGGCACAGCAGGGGCAAGTATGGCAGCAGTTGGCCCAGCAGGGGCAAGCATGTCAGCAGTTGGCCCGGCATGGTCGAGTATGGCAGCGGTTGGCACAGCAGGGGCGAGTATGGCAGCAGTTAGCCCAGCAGGGGCGAGTATGGCAGCAGTTGGCCCAGCAGGGGCGATTGCGGCAGCGGCGGGCCCGGCAGGGGCGAATGTGGCATCAGTTAGCCCAGCAGGGGCTCGTATGGCGGCAGTTGGCCCAGCGGCGGCGGGCCCGGCAGGGGCGAGTATGTCAGCGGTTGGCCCAGCAGCGGCGGGCCCGGCAGGGGCGAATGTGGCATCAGTTAGCCCAGCAGAGGCTCGTATGGCGGCAGTTGGCCCAGCAGCGGCGGGCCCGGCAGGGGCGAGTATATCAGCAGTTGGCCCAGCAGCGGCGGGCCCGGCAGGGGCGAGTGTGTCGGCAGTTGGCCCAGCAGCGGCGGGCCCGGCAGGGGCGAGTATGTCGGCCGTTGGCCCAGCAGCGGCGGGCCCGGCAGGGGCGCGTGTGTCAGCAGTCGGCACAGCGGCTCTCGGTACTGCAGCGGTAGTCACAGCAGTGGGTGCACCAACAGCGGTGGGCGTGGAGGCGGCCGTCCTAGATGTGGAACGTGTGGCGTGCCGTGTCCCGAAATATGTATCCTTTCGGGTGGTCATCCCACTTCTGAGTTGTAAACACCTAATTATTGAGTAAAAATGATAAAGATTAGTTTGTATTGTTCGGATTTAATCTTTGGCTTTTGCGCAGATGCAACTTGCTCGTTGCGTCGCCGGAAGAGAAGAGAGACGCCGTCTCTCAACCTATCGAGGACTTATCGCTAACCATCGATACTTAGTACTAACAATCGATACTTATTAGTAACAATCGATACTTATTACTAACAATCGATACTACAATACCGGTTTCGGTATATACATGAGCATTTAACAGACTTTGTAAATAATTGGAATCTTACAACTCCAATGGAATTCTCGACCTAGGTCAGTTTTTCAAAGGCTTGAATGGCAAGCCGGTGCATCTAAGATCAGCCAACTCAAAGTGGCACCGAGCGAAAAGATCTTTGAATCAATTTCAATAGACACTTTTATATATGGGCAATAAATTATAAAAATCATTACTTGTAGCGGAACTCCAGCCGGTGATCCAATTAAAAGAAAAAAAAAAACAAAAATATTGTCTACATATCATGATGAACGCTAGCGAAAATCAAAAGACACCACTACTGAAACAATATGACACGTCATATAAAAGAGTACGTACGTAGATGTCAAAAATGCTAGAGGTCTAAAACAACGACACATACAAAACTCCAATGTTCCTTACCGAGACAACAGTAAATGTTTTCGACACAGTGATAGTGGATACAGCTGGTCCACTACCCAAATCGGAACATGACAACGAATATATAGTCACATTAATATGTGACCTAACAAAATATTTAGTAGCCATTCCAATCAAAAGTAGTCACCCGATCTTGATCAAATTCGACACAGTCATTAACAGATATAATAAACTAACAAATGCTTAATCTGAAAGCAACCGCGTTAAAAGTATCGAAGTTACTGACTAAAGTCACGCGATCTTGATCAAATAGTCATAGACATAGGCATAGTCGTTTATAGGTGTAATCAACTCACCCGTATAAAAATCACGACAATAGCTCAAAAAATAACGAAGTTATTGACAAAAGTCACTGTTTTGATTTTGTCGTTTGTATGGGAGCTATATTAAATAGTGGTCCGATCTGGCTGAATCCGAGATATACAACCTGTGCACTATATACAAGCCTACATACAATTTTTAAGAATTTTTAAAAAAAAGACAAATGAAATGTATACTTAAATTGTGGCTCAACTCAGACACAGTTGAGATACATTTCAAATAATATTCATATTCAAGCAAATACGATCAAAACTTGAAATATTTATGAAAAAAAAAAAATTAAAGTAATTGCTAAACAAAAGGTTTTAACCTATCTTTATGAGCTTTTGTTCCTTATTTTTTCGTATTCGTTATAATCATATTATTAAATTAAAATCGTCTTATATAGGACCATTTGAGGTCATTGGTATAGAAAGAAAAATCTTAATTATAATTACAAAAATACAAAAGAAAACTTTTCTAATAATATTTAAGAAAAAAAGTGTTTGAAGTGTCATCATTAACAAAAAACACGAAATCCAAAAAAAAAAAAACAAAAGAAACAACAAAAACAATTATGGCTCTCCTCGTCTGTTTAGAACGTTTGGCTGACAAGAAAAAGAAAGAAATATGCAAAGAAAAAACTCAAAAAACAAGGGTTGCAAGGGTATAAAAATTAGAAACCATAAAAGTAGGATACAAACAGTACATAAGGATAGATACCTAAAAAAAAATATCGAAAGTAATTTAAAAAAACTATACATAAAAATCTTTATAGATTCATCTATTATTGAAAATAAATTCATACAATTTCCGTCCGATTTTGATTAAATTTCGTATTTTGCTGGATATTAGTATCAAATTTAAGTGTGCCAAATTTGATTGCACAAGGTAGAATATTACGGGAGATAATCGATTTTTTTCAAAATTTCGGGGGCGGAAATGGCAAATGGAAATGGCGTGGCAAATTTTTTAAAAATATACTATGTGCGGATTTACTAAGCAAACATACATACCAAATACGGTGTCTCTAGCTAGAATAGTTTTTGAGATAGGAGCTTTTTTTAAATTGCGGGGGCGGAAAGGGGCGTGGCAAAAATTTGAAATAAACTTGATCACTTAACATACTACACGAGTCTACATACTAAATTTGGTGGCTCTAGGTCTTACAGTCTCCGAGATCTAGGTATTCATACGGACAGACGGACGGACAGACGGACATGGCTAGATCGACTAGATCGGCTAGATCGGCTGTTGATACCGATCAAGAATATATATACTTTATGGGGTCGGAAAAGCTTCCTTCTGGGTGTTACATACATTTTGGCGACTTTAATATACCATTTCACCCCATGGGTGTATGGTATAAAAAACAATTTTCCTAAGATACACCTTTACTTTACCTTTATTTTATCTTTACTCAATTATCAATAATCATTATAATAACTCCATAATATTACGCTATTCTTTAAAAATGGGAGGTGTAGTATATTCATACAAATAATCATTTAATACAATGAGCTCAACTAGTAACACTTTGTTCCAAGTATAAACAATTAAACATATACGCATTAAAATATAATTGTGCACTTGAATATGTCTATATGTATACATTGATATATGCCAAGGGTAATTTTAACTTGGGAGCCGGCTCTTTACCGGCAGAGGCTGGGCAGAGAAAAAGGTCACTTTTGCGAGTCGACGCACACAAAAATTTGTGTGCTCGAGTTTTATGACGGGTCATAAAACGACCTTTTTTGGGTTGATCGAGCGATCGTCGTCGAACTTGTAGGCAGAGGGATGGACAAGTCCCGAATTTTGCGGGGAGGGGGAAAAAGGTCGCGATCTCGAGCTCGCAGCTTGTCGGCAGAGGGAGTGAGGGACAAGTAAAAAATAAGGGTTGTTATTGATGCTCGAGATCGGGTTCCTTTTTCCCCCTCCCCGCAAAATTCGGGACTTGTCCGTCCCTCTGCCTACAAGTTGCGAGCTAGAGATCGCGACCTTTTTCCCCCTCCCCGCAAAATTCGGACTTGTCCGTCCCCCTGTCCAGGGGCACACAAATTTTTGTGTGCGTCGACTCGCAAAAGTGACCTTTTTCTCTGCCCAGCCTCTGCCGGTAAAGAGCCATGGGAGCCAAAAGAGCCACTACGTGGCCATCCTTTATGTATGCACATAAACATATTCACATAAATATACAGCTAAGCATGATCATATATGTATGTACATGTGTATATGCACATACATATATTCACATTAGCAATGTGTGCACAAGCGTAACATGGACATTAACCAAATTTTGACGCAGCCAGCATAATAGACCAACAAAAACATTGCAACAAACGTTATAATTTGAAGATGCTGCACATAATAAATACCACGACAAATATAAGACTTAATTATAAGGTAGATTTTATATTAAAAGAATTAAAACATTTTATATGACTATCGTCAATATCAACAATTCGGCATGAATCTTGGCTATAATCGAAAAATCTGCAATGAACTTCCGAAAATAACAAACCAGGCCAAGAAAACTTTGGAGCTGCTTTTCATTTTTCGCCATAGAAAATTATTTTACAGCTTTGGTCGTTGCGTCTGAGATACATATCGTCTGATTCTTTATAGTATGCCCCAAAAAATCTATTTCTTTGTTCAAAAAGCAACATTTCTTTAAATTGATGACTAAACCATATTCTTCTTAACGCTTCAAAACATTTCATAGATTATAGATAGATAGATATGGAAAGCCGTACCAGCACGGGCATTAACGTGACTCCCCCAGGGGAGTTCGTCAATCTAAAAGGAACTTTTAAAAACTGGTACTGTCCGCTGTGTGTAACGAACGAGGTGAATATTGGACTTTCTTTTTCAACATTTACATGGAAAAATCGATTGTACTGAAAACTGTTGCTCCTTGCAGCCGATCCAATTGATCTTCAATCAGTGGGAATGGAAAATGGTCTTTTACTATTACCTTGATTATTCTTCTGTAGTTAATGCACAGCCGGGGAGTGCCATCGCGTTTTTTTTTTACTGATACGACCGGACTGCTGAATTCAGACTCCCATTGTTCTATTATTTTATCTTTCAGCCACTGGTCGACTTAGTCATCGATTATGCACCGTTCAGCGAAAGCGAATCGTCGTGGTCTCGAATAAATTGGACTATCGTCTTGTAGATTTTTGGTCGATTTTAGTTTTTCCGGTTTATAGTTTTTGATAAGTTCTTTAACTTCGCACTTTGCACTTTTCAATGCATTTGAGTCAATGTCAATTTCACAGTTTTCGACTTTAATTCTCATCACCGAACTTATTTCCGTTTCATCATTATATTTTCCGATTCTCCTTAAATTACTTTATCATCTAAAAATTCAGTTGATACTACTAGGAAAACCAAATCAAACTGTTCTTGGCTTACGAAGAGCCTTCCGGTAAATGAACCGATAGGTAACACTGTCTTTTTATCTCCGAAACCGAATAAAACTTTATCAATTTTAGCGAGCTTAGGTTTTTTCAAACGATTATGCATTGTTTCGCTTACGATATTATATTTGCTACCAGTTTCAAGCAAAGCTATACACTTTTCATTGTTGATTAATACTGATTTACACATAAACATTTGATCAGCTGATATTTTATTAGTATTACGAACATCTGTGTTATTATCAGGCATTTTATTTGGACAATCTTTTGCTATGTGACCAAAATTATTGCAACCAAAACATTTTCTTCCTTTACTCCTATTGTCACATTACTCAGCGACATGTTTCTTTTGTCCACAGTTATGGCATTTTATATGACTTTCTATGTTTTTGTATTTCATTAAACTTTCTTTTTTGATTTAAACGTTCTTAGACTCACTTTTTTGATTACTCGACTTTTCCCGCATTTTTTTTATAACATTTTATTTTCTCTTTAAACTTTTTAAGGTTATTAGTATTGTACAATATTGTGTTGTTCATACTCAAGTCTTTAATTCCGTCAATCACATACTGCACTGTTCACTGTATTACCTCGTGATCTCTTTCATTTTCAACAAATATTCTTGAACACTTTCACCTTTCTTTATTTTTCGTTCTGTTAATTGCTTAGGTAACTCAGCGCTCATCGTTGTCTTCTTCGTTTTCATCATTCTCTGTGGCAAGGTCAGCTAGCAATTTTCCAGCTTGCATATATATATTCGTCGTTTGCCACGTCACCACTGTTATCGTCGGGTTATACCACTTTATCGTCGTTTGTCGTTTCTTGTTCGTCGTTTCTTTGCCGCTATTTCGTCTTTTGCCGCCAATTTGTCGTCGTTTGATGCTAACTCTTATTCGTTTTCGCGCCGATTTTTCATCGTTTTTTCCACTCTTGCGTCGTTTTATGTTTGTTTGTCTCTTTCTCACTCACTGATTTTACTTTGTATATTGAACCATATCTTCTTTGTAGGTTGTACTGTGTGTTCTTTCGCTCAATTCGCCTCGTTCAGCAGAGATGCTAGACTAAATTCTACACTAATTTAGATAATAACAAAACATATTGTCACTCATCGAAGTCGGAGTGTTTTTTTTGCGCTCTCGCTTAACTAATTTTTTTTCGTTCTTTTAAGTACTTAATTTATATTAAATTATTGAAACCAACGTTTATCATCGGAATATTGATCGCGAAGTGTAAAGTTAAATTTACATTTTTATTATTAACATGAACAAACGCTCTTATTATTTTGTTGTTGCGCTGTTTTTAATTCGTTTCTATTTTTTACAATTCTCAATTTACAGTTCACATTTTGTCTTTGTGTGGTGTTGCTCTCTATTCTTTTGTTTTCTCTTTCGATTGCGCTCGTGGCCGTTAACTTCGCGCTTGTGAAAAGTTTTTGTTGTGTGTTTTAATACAAAAATATTCTCTTATTTTTTGCTGTCTCTTTTCATTTGCATATTGCAGTTAGCACTTGCTTTGGTTTGTATACGCCTCTCTTAACATATATAGGTATATATTTTTCCTTTTTATTTACATATTGACTTATAATTTGTTTTTGATAAATCAATTTATTTAAATAATGTCTGTCTGTTGCAAATATATTTGCAATAATCCCAGCAAGACCATTGAAGACTTTCTTTTCTGTTGGCTGTGTGACAATGTAATGCACTTTAAATGTGCTGGTTACACAGTCAAGGTGCGGGATAGTATTGCACAGGGTGGCGGCCTTAAATGAGGCTGTGATTCGTGTCGTGGATTAGAGCTCGAGATGCGAAGTTTTATGAAATGGACTGGGGATGCATTTAAAACCCTGTCAGCTGGCGTTCATAAGCTCCAAGAGGAGCTTTTGGCGATGGAGGTTCAATTCAGAAGTTCTAAACTTTTGATTGAATCCCCGACGCGAAAGAGGGTTTCAGGCCGCGTCCCTCAGTCCGTCGGCACATTCATCTCTACCAGTTCCGGCTTTCGACATTGACCCTATGTCACTAAATGTACAGCAGCTGATATCGTTTAGGAGCCCGGCTTTGGCAGGTGTGGAGTCTCTTCCCATTTCCCCTGGAGACAGTATCCCACCTACTAACACGATATCGGTTGTAGTTTCCAAACCGTCCGGGCAAACATCCGTTTCCAGGAATATTGTTAATAAAGTAGTTACAAGGAGCTAGTAAAGTGCTGGCTGCTTCAGCTGCTGCTGCGTCTGCTGTAGCCGCTACTGCTGTGCCTAGTATTCCTAGTTCCCTTGTTGTAGTTCCACCCAAAAAGCAAATTTTTATTTCGAGGCTTGATCCCAATACTACTTCTGAAGAAGTCATAGCCTACATGCAGGGCAAAGTTCAAGCACCAAACATTGCTGTGGAAAAGTTCCGTTTTTCATATACTCGGGACATTTTGTCCTTTAAAATAGGTGTCTCCCCAGATCTTTTTGGCCAAATATGTCATAAAGATTTTTGGCCGGAACACCTTGTTGTAAAAGAGTATACAATAAAAAAGAAGAATCGTCCTCCGATTAGCTTGCTACCTGCCTCTGTGAATAACGTTCCTTCCGGCTCGTCTGCACCTGTTGGCGAGTCAAAAAAACTAATTTCGTCCCTAACTCTGGCCTATCAGAACGTACGGGGACTAAAGTCTAAACTCTCTAGACTCTATGTAGATAGTCTAGCTTTTGACTTTCATATTCTTGCCTTTACTGAGACTTGGCTGAAGCCTGATATTGCCGATGCTTCAATTTTCCTCTCAAAATATTTAATGTATAGACATGATCGGACTATCCGTAATGGTGGTGGTGTTTTGATCCCTGTTGAATCAGGGTTCTCGTCTGAAATTGTCCAGTCTTCTAATAAGGAGATTGAATTTGATTGTGTTAAAATTTCCTTTAATTCTTTTCCTGCCTATATTACTTGTTCGTATATTCCACCACAGCCCGACTTGGCAGTAAACATCACATTAAGAAGCTATTCAACTTGTTTCCTCATATCTCTCTGACAAAGACTTGCTCGTTGTTCTGGGAGATTTTAATTTACTTGGAATTGCCTGGCTCCTTTCATTTGATTCTTTATTACTGTTGCTCTCCTCGTCACATTGTTTCATAGATGGTCTGCTTGAGTTGTCCCTAACTCAAATAAATCCTGTCCGGAATAGTCGTGACAGATCACTAGATCTGGTACTTGTGGTAGATTCTTCCAACTGGGGTGTTTCCAGGACTGATCCCTTAGTTATCCCTGAAGTTAACTTTCATCCAACTCTGGATGTAACCATTGACCTTCATTTTGGGGTTATGTGTCGATGTAATAACTCAATTGCTCCAATTGATGTTTTCGCAAGACAAACTTTTGTAATAGAAACGTCCAATTCTGTTTACAATTCTTTACTATAGCTAAGACCGCGTAGCTGCGCTGCCAGATGTGCAGGCAGAGGAGCGGTATGCTTATGTATAAACATATTTATGTATAAATGGTTACATAAGAGTATGTATGTATATATGTCGCCGCAGCGGGAGAGTGAGGATGTATCATATTGCATATTGGGCCAGAGTGGCATAAATATTGTAACTAATTGCTACAATATATTTGTAATGTTATTAAATGTTATTCTAGAACATGCTTTATCCCCCCTCTTTAGAAAAATAACGTAATTATATGGAGTTATTTTCTAATGGAAATTTATTTATGTATTATTGTTAAAAAGAATTTTTTTTTTTTTGTGTTTGAATGTTTGATTTTTCGTTTGATGATATATGTGGTAAAAGTATTTTTGTATATACATATGTATGTATAGTGTCATTAAATGTAGATAAAAATTTTTTTTTTTGTTTTGTTTTATTAATTTTTTTTTTTATATATATAAGTTAGCACACTCATCCTCACACGAGACCTCCTCTCATACAACCAGCACCCCTGGGACACCTTGTCCTTCATTTATCAGACCATGCCCCGCACCCCGGCTTCTCCCATCACAGCGGGACTCGATCAACACATTTTACCAGAAGCGCCTGAACGAGCATCGGGCAAAATACCCTCTAAGTGACACCATCCCTTGACCATACACACACCTTCCACACACGTTAGGAACACCAACACTATACACACACCTTTCACACATGTTAGGAACACAAACAGACCACACACAGCACGCGTGCATCGCGGCCCATATTTTTAGTCAATTAAGCTACCTACATCTTTTATTTCCTGTAAACACACTTAGCCAAGTAAGCAACTTATGTTTATGCGACCCAATCAAAAATGTGACCCAAGACGACTCCCGTGGTCACACTAGGTACTTCACTTCCCTCTTCTAGCATAAGCACTTTTTGCCGGTCTTTGAATACTACCAGTAAGCGAAATTCGCCGGAAACGGCGACCCACTTCTGACACGATCCCAACGCCGCTGCCAGCGGCACGACGCCGCAGCCAGCGCACTTTGGGCATCTCGGGGTATATTTAAAGGACCATGCTCGACAGAGCCAGCAGTCTTAGTTTAGACGTAGAACTAGTTATGTCAATTACAACTAAATAAAATCTTATAACGTTGTAAATCAAGTGTTGTGTTGTGTCTCACTGTAAGAATCCCGAGTTTCCCAAGTCCAATCCTTGTATCTAAGGAAGGAAATGGTAAGAATTCCCCTATAAGGGGAAGGGAAACGCATAACTGGCGCCCGAGCAGGGACCCGTAATTTTTCTAGAAGCCATGATAGCGCTAACCACCCTTCGGGGGGAATCTAGAAACATTACGGGTCTAGACAATAGTAGGAAGAGCTCCACAGTTGAATGCAAGCCATGTCAGCAAGACGCGTAGTAAAGTAAAATAATTAATTGCTCAGGCACAAACCTGACCTATGCCAAATAAAGAAAGAACAAAACACGAAAAATTATAATCTGGGCCCCTTGGCCAACAGGAAATGCTTCACCTGGTGATGGTGATATTTGAGTCCAACGCGTGCCTCGGCTTGCATAAAACTGTTGACTCTTCAAGTAACCGCCCCGAACGCGTTTTGCTAAGACTGCATTCTCACGCCGGCAGATTGTCAGGCAAGGCGGAATTAGCAAAACGAGGGGAAATTTTTTGCGCCTCTTGCATCTTTGGCGTTAATATGTGAATAAAAAAAAACCGGAAGGGGAATGACACGCTCCCGTGGCAACGGGCCTTTAAAAAAAAAAAAGAGGAAAAAATTATAAAAAAAGAAAGATGACCACATGCAGTGAGGTGGTTCAATATGGGGGGACATGTCATCTAATTCCTCCTTCCGGTGTCTTGCAATAAGTGAATGACTGGTTGAAAGACCAAGTCCTCCTTCAGAGAGGGCGGAAAAAGTTCATTCTTTGAATGACTGGTTGAAAGACCAAGTCCTCCTTCAGAGAGGGCGGAAAGAGTTCATTCTGAATTAACGACTAACTGGTTGAAAGACCAAGTCCTCCTTCGGAGAGGGCGGAAAGAGTCGTTTTGATTAGCGAATGACTGGTTGAAAGACCAAGTCCTCCTTCAGAGAGGGCGGAAAAAGTTCATTCTTTGAACGACTGGTTGAAAGACCAAGTCCTCCTTCAGAGAGGGCGGAAAGAGTTCATTCTTCATAAACGAATAACTGGTTGAAAGACCAAGTCCTCCTTCAGAGAGGGCGGAAAGAGTCGTTTTGATTCGCGAATGACTGGTTGAAAGACCAAGTCCTCCTTCAGAGAGGGCGGAAAAAGTTCATTCCTTGAATGACTGGTTGAAAGACCAAGTCCTCCTTCAGAGAGGGCGGAAAGAGTTCATTCTTGATAAACGAATAACTGGTTGAAAAACCAAGTCCTCCTTCAGAGAGGGCGGAAAGAGTCGTTTGATTGGCTGAATGACTGGTTGAAAAACCAAGTCCTCCTGCAGAGAGGGCGGAAAAAGATCATTCTTGACTGAAAGGCCAAACCTTCCTTCTGAGAAAGGAACTGCTGAAAGTAAAAGTATACGAATGGTTGAAAACCCAAAAACTAGTACCCCAACTGAAAATATTAAACTCTTGTTCTTGATTCTGTCATTTAGTTTATTACTCAGGTTATCTTGGCCGTCTGCGAACAGACGGAGTGGGGTGCCTCCACTTGAGTATACTCCTCAGGTTGGGACACCCAGCTCGCCTTCTATTTTTCTCGTATCGGAAAACTGACTCTAAAGAATGTGTCTTCAACCTGTGTATAATGGTGATCGATTCCTCACATGGTGGAGGTTAATCCAGATATTCCTGAATGATCAACTCAGGAACGTTAATCGGCTTCGGGAACGGAGAGGGGATTGTTTCCTCATCTTCATCCGGAACAGGCACAGTAATTCCTGAGCTGGCAAAGTCATCCTCCCATAAATTGTAACTCTGATCAAAACTGGGGGACCCTCCTCTGATGACCCGAGGGAACAATTCAGAACTCAAATCCGCAACTATGATTTCCTCCACCATGCTCTCGTCATCAGAAGAGGAATCGCAATAAATTATTCCCGTTTGCACAGTTGGGTTGAAATTTCCGTCCGATCGCTTCATATTCTTGGCTGATACTAAATTAAACCTTACACCAGCACTGACCACTATGGTCTTTGAAGACGAGAATATGCTTAATCAGACGGTTGAGGTAGAAGAAACAAAAATTTCTAAAAAAACAACAATGCAGGACAGAATCAACGCATAAAAGGGGTGAAAGGGGAAATATGAAACACATGCACAAGCGCATTTCCAATTATGCACGCTCAGCATAAATAACGCGAAAACCGAAAATTGTTACCCCTTCCAAGAGTTTGAGGAATAGTGACAGCATAAATGAGCTACTAGATTGATGGCTATCTAGCATATGGTATCCTAATGTGTATTTTTTCATTCTTGCAGATAATATTGTGAGTATCACGAATTGTAAAATTTGCTACACATATATCAACCTAACTAAATAAATAACCTAAATAAATTGGAAAGCAACGAAATTATTAACCTGTACTAAATTTGTGCGGTTATTTGCCACAAAGAGTACGAAATCAAGTGAAGCAATCGAAACACTGGAAGAATACTTCAAAGTATATAGTAGACCCAAGAATATAATATCAGATAGAGGCAGTTGCTTCACCTCAAAAGAGTTCGATGATTTTATTAAGGAATGTAATGTTAATCATATAAAAGTAGCGACAGCATCACACAAACAGGGAAAAATCTACACAAGTCACATATTAAATAAAAATACACTTGTACACATAACATTTAAACACACAAACAGGGAAAAATCTACACACATTAAGTAAAAACACACTTATACACATAGCACTTAAGCAACAAGAAGCTAAGTTAAAATTAATATCACACTAAAAACACCCTTCTACTTCCGATACAATACAATACAAGCCCCCTCATTTTGTGTCTCTCATCGGTGGAGAGCTACAAGGTTTTTAAATATGAGTCCCCAATTGTGACGCTACAACAAGGAAAAGGATGGAGAATTGAAGTACACTCAAATCTGGTACATGTAATCCCTCTCGACTCATTCGCGGGCCTTGCTGAGAACTTGTCATTAGCCCTTGACCGGTACCCTTCTTGTGACCTGAAGACATTGGCCACTCTCAAAATCAAAGATCTAAAAACAAAAATCGAGGAGCTCACGGTCTCCAACAAGAGGACTAGACGTTCAATCAAATGGTTAGGCTCAGCTTGGAAATGGGTAGCGGGATCACCGGATGCAGCTGACTGGGACCAGATTCTGCAATCCCAGGACTCTCTGATTAGAGACAATAACCAACAATTCACCATAAATAACCAATTCCTATCCGGCATCCAAGAGGCATTCAACAAAATAAACGAACTTGCAGGAGCACTGAACACAATAAGCAAGGATAACGACTCCGAGCTATCCATCCTACTGAACAAAATCTTGTTACTTGAACGGAAGCTGGACGAAATTGTGCGAGCATGCCAACTCGCTAAAGTGGGCGTGATTAACTCGAACTTATTGGACATAGACGAGCTGCAGGACATCATCAACACCACACCAAGCCTGCCTTACAACAACATCATAGAGGCCATCGAATTTGCCCAACCCACTATCTTCGTGAACGGTACCCTACTCCTTTACAACATAGCGATGCCACGGGTACTACAACAGGAGTACTCGGTGCAGATCATCAGGCCAACCATAACAAATAATCAGCAACTTGACATTCCCTCGGGAAAAATCCTGGTAGGACCACGTGACACGTACATTATATCCAGGAGCTGCCAGACCATGGGAAATATCACCATTTGTAAGGAATCGGATCTCACTCACCTAGATGAAGAATCTTGCCTGCCAAGGCTAATAAAGGGAGGAACCGCAAAATGCCATTCAATAACCAACACGGCAAGCCCCATTGAGTTACTGGAAGATGGCACCATATTTACGACCAACTTTAGAGGAAAGATGACAAACGGCGTTGTAGAATCAAACCTAAACGGGACCTTTGTCATTCAATTCTCGAATGAGTCAGTAACAATCGGCAACAAAACCTTCAGAAGCCAGACGGTTACAAGGATGGTGGCAATACCCTCCACTTTGTCTGAAGTCGTAAACGAAGGACATCGACTTAATGTGGAATACATTCACAACTTGCACATAAACAATTTACGACGCCTCAACACTCTAACGAAGGGGACCACCATCACGGCCGGCTGCGCCATCTTCATATTTCTCGCTATCTCCATAGGTTGGATTCTGAAGAAGACACTCCAAAAACCAGAAACACCACCCTCCCCCAGAATCACCGGCCACAGATACAATGGATCTCCGGGACGTCAATTTTTGAGGGGGGAGGAGTTAGCACACTCATCCTCACACGAGACCTCCTCTCATACAACCAGCACCCCTGGGACACCTTGTCCTTCAATTATCAGACCATGCCCCGCACCCCGGCTTCTCCCATCACAGCGGGACTCGATCAACACATTTTATCAGAAGCGCCTGAACGAGCATCGGGCAAAATACCCTCTAAGTGACACCATCCCTTGACCATACACACACCTTCCACACACGTTAGGAACACCAACACTATACACACACCTTTCACACATGTTAGGAACACAAACAGACCACACACAGCACGCGTGCATCGCGGCCCATATTTTTAGTCAATTAAGCTACCTACATCTTTTATTTCCTGTAAACACACTTAGCCAAGTAAGCAACTTATGTTTATGCGACCCAATCAAAAATGTGACCCAAGACGACTCCCGTGGTCACACTAGGTACTTCACTTCCCTCTTCTAGCATAAGCACTTTTTGCCGGTCTTTGAATACTACCAGTAAGCGAAATTCGCCGGAAACGGCGACCCACTTCTGACACGATCCCAACGCCGCTGCCAGCGGCACGACGCCGCAGCCAGCGCACTTTGGGCATCTCGGGGTATATTTAAAGGACCATGCTCGACAGAGCCAGCAGTCTTAGTTTAGACGTAGAACTAGTTATGTCAATTACAACTAAATAAAATCTTATAACGTTGTAAATCAAGTGTTGTGTTGTGTCTCACTGTAAGAATCCCGAGTTTCCCAAGTCCAATCCTTGTATCTAAGGAAGGAAATGGTAAGAATTCCCCTATAAGGGGAAGGGAAACGCATAACTTATATTAATTGATAAAAATTTGTAACCTATCTTTATGCACTAATTGTTTCTTATTCTTTGTATCTTTAATTAAAATGTTTTCCCTATCCTTTATTTCTTCTATAATGTATGGGCCTAAATACTTCTAACTTATGACCCGTATCATTACGTAATAAAACTTTATCTCCTATTTCTAATTCGATATTTTTTACTTTTCTATCATATATTTCCTTATTCTTTGCTTTATGCTGTTCTAACATAATTCTGGCTCTTTTATAAGCCTGTTCTAATCTAAATTTTGGTTCCTTAGCATAATCTTCTATGTTATATAGTGGATTTATATTATCAACACTATTAAAATGTTTGGGTAAGTTCGAAGTTTTACTGAATACCAACTCATATTGACAATAATCATGTGCCATAGAGGGTGTTGTATTAAAACAATATGCGAAGTATCGTATCCATACATTCCAGTCAGTTTTGTCAACGGAAATGTATGATCGTAAATATTCATTAAGTGTTCGGTGGCTTCGCTCCACAGTGCCTACAGTCTGGTGATGATGTGCAGTTGAAGTTATCTTTTTAATTTGCAAGTTTTTGCATAAATCTTCAATTATTGAGTTTCTATATTCTGTTCCCATGTCCGAAATGAATGTCTTCATAGGACTGTACTGCCGAATGAAATCTTCAAATATAGCTTTCGCTACTGGTTTTGCACTTTTGTCTTTTATTGGTATTATTACAAGATATTTAGTTAGGTCGCAGATTAAAGTTACTGCGTATTCATTTCCGTGTTCTGATTTTGGAAGTGGACCGATCGTATCCACAATTACCCTGTCCAAAGCCAGTTGTGGCGTTTCAGTTATGATTAATAAAGTTTTTGTGTGCTTTGTTATTTTTGCTTGTTGACACTTATTACATTTTTTTATGTATTGAATCTCGTGTCATATTCCTCCAATAGTAATGCCTTTTTATTTTGGCCATAGTTCTTAATATTCCAGTATGACCTCCTTGTATGGGGTCATCGTGGAACGTAAACAGTATTGCTTCTTTTTCTTTATCGTTATTTGATAATAAGGTCACCGGCTTGAGTAGCGCTACTCTTGATAATTGTAAAATCTTATTGCCCATATTTTTGAAAGATTCTATTGAGATAGTTTCAAAGATCTTTTCGCTCGGTGCCACTTTGACTTGACTGATGTGGAGTATACCGGCTTCTTTTTCGAGCCTTTGAAAAAATTGACCTAAGTCGAGAATTCCATTGGTATACATAACGCAAATGTCAATTCTTGCTATAACTTTCTTGCCATGTTTGAATGTGGTTAAACAATCAGTTATTCGCAAGGTCACTACTTTTTGTACTTCGTCGTTAACAATGACGTCATACACATTGGGCTTAGAAGCATTAAGAGATTGCTTTTGCAACTCCTTTATATTATTTTCTTTTTCTTTTCCTGCGCAGAAATTTGACTGTTTACTTTGATTTCTGGTAGTGACTCTCAGAATTTTGTTACTGGTTTGCATATTTTGTAAGTCCTGTATAGTAATTCAAGTCGCATTCTAGTTAGCTTGGAACTTGGATTTGCGATTGAAAACAAATAAGTTAATGCTCTGTGATCTGTTTTGATAGTAAAATGTCTACCATAAATGTATGTTCTGAAGTGCGTGATTGCCCAGTGAATTGCATCTAACTCTTGTTCAGTTGTACTCTTATTACTCTCACCTTTTATGAAAGATCTAGACGCGTATGCTACTGGAAGCTGTAGTCCATTTTTATTTTGCGTTGGGACTGCTCCACATGCATATTTACTTGCGTCTGTGATTATGCAAAATTCTTTGCTAAAATCTGAGTACTGTAACAGAGTTGGGTTCATTAATGCTGATTTTAAATGCTCGAACGCATTTTGACAATCACTTGTCCATTCGAATTTAACATTTTTCTTACATAATCTTGTTATGTGACGAGAATATTCAGCGAAGTTTTGTATAAATCTTCGATAATAGTTGCAAAATGCAATGAATCTTCTAGCGCTGTCCGCATCATGTGGGACTGGATAATTTTGAATGACATCATACTTTGTGTCATCAGGCAAGATTTCTTTATCTGTGCATTTATGTCCCAAAAAGGTGACTTCATGCATAAAGAATGAACATTTTTCAGGATGTAACTTTAGGTTGTGTTGCCTACACTTCTCAAAAACATCTGTTAGATTATTGAGCATATGTTTTTCGGAACAACCTATGACTATTAAGTCGTCCATGTAAAGGAATGTTTGCGAAGGTTCGAGGCCAGTGAATGCTATAGTCATCATTCTCTGGAACGAATTTGGCGCTATTTTAAAACCGAATGGTAATCGCGTGAAGCGATATGAGCCATTACATGTGGAAAAGGATGTTATGTCTCTCTTCTTCGAGTTCAATTTCATGAAAACCTGTCATTGGGTCGAGGCATGAAAAATACCTTGCTCCACCTAGTTGATCTAAAATGTCATCAATTCTAGGTAACGGAAATTTATCGGACAACAACTTTTTATTAATTTGACGATAGTCAATTACTAATCGCCATTTTTTATTTTCGGAATTTGGCAATGACTTTTTCAGTACTAATAAGAGTGGGCTATTGTAAGGTGATACAGAGGGCTCGACTATTTCGTCTTTTATAAGCTTTTGGACTTGTCTTTGTATTTCGTCTTTCTGACTATGAGGATTTCTATAATTTTTGATATAAGTTAACAACTCTTAGAATCTGCAGTCGGTCAAGTCTAGCATTCAGCATTATTTATGTAGCGATAATGCTGACAATGCTCTTAGATGACGAACTTCTAAGCCGGCGTTCGTGAATAGCGACACTTGCGCTGAATGCAAGAGAGCATTTTTCTCCATCGTTCGGCAAAGCATGAAAGTTCGGGATGATCATTAGAATAAGAATAGTTGTAGTTAGTTGTAATTTGGCACTCAATCCGACGCGATTGCGCGGATGATAATTAAACCAAGAAACTTAACCAAGACTTATTATAACTTGCGCCCAACTAAAAGTGGAACTCACGGTTTACTGTACCAGTTTACTATCCAGTTAATGAACAAAAAAATGTCAAAACGACCTCTTTAAAAGTCGAATAGACAATCAGTAATAAAAAACTCTAAGCACAACGCATTTAGTTAATTAAGCAGAACAAAAGCTATCAAAGGCACTGTGCTGCTCAATCAAATCAGTATCACTCAAACGGTCTTTTTAAAGACCAATCGCAATAAAGAAAAGCAGAGGCCAAGTTAAATAGCTAACAGCAGAGCTCGCAGCCACGAGTGAAAACCAGGCAGTTATTAAAAACCCAATTGTAACACCAAACGGACAGTTTGGACGGCGGAGAGGGAAACGAGGGGCGTCGACGTTCAGCGCCTTAGCTACCAGCAGTGGAATGACTGGTGATCGAGAACTCTACTCCGGCAAATGACAGCATAGTTAGGAAACAAGAGATGAAAAATATGTAAGTGAAACCTTTGTTTAATACTTTTGGTCAGTTAAAGAACGAAAAAAAAGCGAGTAAATATTCAAATAGATGCCAAAGTGATATGCGTCTTAGAAAAATATGCGATTAAACGGTAAACGACGGCACACAGAAAAACTTGCGATTAAACCAACGGTAAACGACAGCACACAGAAAAATTTGCAATTAAACCAAAGTCAAATGATAGCACATAGTACAGTCTGCAACTAAAGAAAAAAAAAAGAAAAGGTGCAGTGGAATTTGATAAGCCTCAGTCCAAGCTCTGCGTTGTATGCGAATCTGTCGACAGACAGACAATTTATTTTTGTCAATTTTGCTTTGGTTACTTCTCTTGTTTGTGTAAAACATATAAAACGAATAAATTGGTTTAGGTTATTTCTTTTCGTTTGCAATGTACAAAACGGCAGAATTAATTTTGATTACAGTCACACTTCAACCTCCACTGAGATAAGACGTGTCACAGCAAACCAAACCTCGCTCTACGCAACAAAAAAACAAACAACAACAAAATTCAAACTCGACAAACAAAGTTTAAGCACAAAGCAAAACAAAAAACAAAAACAAAACACTCACTGCTAACCGTTAAGCCGGGCTTGAGCCCGACAACACCAACCATGCAAGAACCACCAGACATTCAACCCAACAACAAACATTTGGGCGAACCAACATACATAATATTAAAACGAAATGATAACTGTTCATTTGAAAAAGTATCACCGTTCATAATTAAAAAAACAATTGACTACACTTGCGGAGGCGAAGTCGAATCTTGCAAAAAAATAAGGGACGGCTCACTTCTAATAAAAACAAAAAACAAACTGCAAGCATTAAAACTATTAAAACTAACAAAAATGACTGATATCAATGTTTCCGCGTCAGAACACAAAACATTAAACTTCACAAAAGGAGTAATCTACTGCAACGAACTTCGAGGCATAGATGAAAATGATATCCTACAAGAACTAAAGACACAAAAAGTAACAGAAGTAAAAAAATATTAAAAAAACAACCAAATACAACACAACAAATTAACAACAGTCAAAACAACAACGCCATACTTATCGAAACCGGACTCATCACTCTAACATTCGCGACTCCCAAACTACCAGAAGCCATCAAAATCGGATACGAAACCGTACGCATCAGGCCTTACATCCCTCTTCCACTCAGATGTAAAAAGTGTCTTCGCTTTGGACATCCTACATCTGTTTGCAATAGCCAGGAATCATGCAAAAACTGCTCAGAGCCAAACCATACAGACGGGATCGAATATTGTGCAAACAATAAAAAATGCCTTAACTGCATTAATAACCCAGAACTAGACCATCAACACTCACCCCTCGACCGCCAATGCCCCACATTCCGCAAACAACAAGAATTAACAGCAATAAAAATCACCGAAAAGGTAGACCACAAAACAGCACTTCACACATACTCCACAAGACACAGCCAGCAATTGGGAAACACATACGCCAACACGCTTAGACGTCCCACTCCGCGCACAACTAATACCCCAATCGACACACTACACAGGAATATTAACACACACCCGCAAAAACAACCCACCCCCGCATCAACCACCGGACACAACCCACCAGCCAATTCAACAAGAGTAACAAAGTCTCCAACACTACAACAAGCGAAAGATAAAATGCAAGACACACCAGAGGACATGGAAACCGACGGTAACCCAAATACATCATACTCATCACAACAAACTAAAGATTTAAAAATAAGAATTTTTGCCAAAGACCCCAAGACTAACCCCCTTTCTACCAATTTCAAACCCCCAAAAACAAAAACAAAAACCATACCCCCAACCAAAAACCAACAGACCAACAACAGCGACAGCGAATCCACATAAGCAACAAACTTCATTAAACTAAGCCTTACTTAACATAAAATATGCTAAGAATAATACAATGGAACTTAAAAGGGTACACTAACAACTACATCGAACTCCTAACCATAATAAAAAAATACTCACCACAAATAATATGCCTTCAAGAGACACACTATTATAACATACACATACCCATACCCATTCCAATTAACTACCAAATTTTTACCAACACAGCTTCCAACAGGTTTGGCGGCACAGCCATATTAGTTCACAAAACCATCCAAAACACCCAGATAAACCAAACCGACCATTTTGAATCCCTTAGAGTTGAAATAGAATCTAAATTAAAAATCCAAATTACCTCAATATACCTTTCCCCTAACAAGACTTTCTCCCTTAAATCCTTAAACGACAACCTCAACCCAACCAACAACACAAATCACATTATCGTAGGTGACTTCAACAGCTGGCACAACAGCTGGGGTTCACCACACCCAAACAGAAGAGGAAAAATCCTTCACAAATTTCTACAAAATGCTAACCTCCACATCCTAAACGACGGGTCCCCAACACACCTTTCAACACACAACACATTCACACACACCGACCTGTCACTATGTTCTCCACAGCTTACCCCATTCACAATCCTCTCGCAACCGCTTCAAAAAAAATACACCATGGTGGAATAAAACTCTCACCGAACTCAGAGCCAAAAAACAAAACACATGGAAAACTTTCAAACATAATAGTAACACTGATAATTTAATTAATTACAAAAAAGCCAACGCTCTCTTTCGGAGGGAACTTAAAATATCCAAAACCAGAGCTACAACCGAATTCACCTCCACAATACGACAGAACACACCCTCCCACAGAATCTGGGCCAATATCCGACGCTTTTGCGGACTCAACCCAATCAAACAAATCCACTGCATAAAAAACCCAACCAACAACTTACCCACAACAGATACATCCTCCATAGCCCAACTATTTGCCCAACACTGGTCAGACCAATCCAAAGACATCAATTTCAATCCAACCTTTATTACAAACAAACACTCTAATAAACCATTGAACTATATACCCCACCCCTCAGCACAAATAATAGAAGCCGACATAACGCAAATTGAACTCCTATCCGCACTTCACTCACTTAAAGGTACCACACCGGGCCTCAATAGAATATCCTACCCTATGATAAAAAACACCTCTAACACAGTCAAAACAAGAATTACCCACCTCTTTAACAATGTATTTAAAAATTTCATCCCACAATCATTTAAAACTAGTCATCCCCATTCTCAAACCCACCTCCAACAAAACATTTATAACCAACTATAGACCAATCTCCTTAAACTGCTGCCTATCAAAAACCCTCGAAAAAATCATAGCCAAACGTCTTTGGTGGTTTGTCACCAAAAATAACCTAATCCACCCCAATCAATCCGGATTCAAACGTGACAAGTCGGTTTCAGACGGTCTGCTCACAGCAGACTACCTAATAACCAAATCGCTGCGTCAAAAAAAGCACTGTTCTGTCATTGCCCTTGACTTCTCAAAGGCTTTCGACAGAGTCGGAGTGCACTCCATAATTGACCAACTAATAGATTGGAAACTGGGCCCCAAAATTATAAATTTCATTAAAAACTTTATGTCCAACAGGAAAATTAAAATAAAAATCAACAACACATTCAGTTCTCCCTTCCCACTCCTTAATGGCATTCCCCAAGGTTCACCAATATCAGTTATCCTCTTCCTAATTGCCTACAACAAACTTGCCAATAATATAATCAGCTTACAAAAAGAAATCCATTTTAGTGCCTATGCAGATGATTACTTCCTTATAGTCCCACTCAATAGAGAAAAAAACCAAACATTCAATCTAGATTCCCTTTTTGCAAACATCCAAGAATGGTGCTCATACTCTGGAGCATCATTATCCCTTAACAAATGCCAACACCTACACATTTGCAGGAAACAAAACTGCAATTGTACCCTATCCTCCAACAATATAGCAATCCCCCTAGTAACCCAACTCAAAATACTAGGACTAACAATAAACAATAAATACAGATGGGACTCACACATTAAACACATCCAACCATCCCTTAACAACAAACTGAATATAATAAAATGTTTAGCAAGCCCCAAGTTTAACTGCAACACCCATACACTTCTTAACATAACAAAGGCAACACTCATAGCCAAAATAGACTACGCCATATTCATTTATGGCCACGCGCCTAGATCTACACTAAACAAACTAAAAACAACATATAATGCTGGAATACGCACAGCCCTTGGCACTCTCCCCTCAACACCCATCCCCAACCTACTTTTCGAAGCCAACCTACCTACAATAGAGCAAAAAAGAAACCTCATGACAGCCAAAACATACAAAACAATCCTCCACAGTGCTAACTCTCCAATCCATAAATTCACCATTCAAATAAAAAATCAAACTAATAAGAAACTAAAATCCACACTAGAAAAAATCATTACGCTTTGCAAAGACCACAACATTCCCTACCTTCCACCACCCAACAGACAAACAATCACACCTCCATGGCTATTTCCACCTTCCACCATCAACACTTCCTTACATAAGTTTAATAAACCTGACACATCACCAGAAATATATCAAAAAATCTTCCTAGAACATAAAGACAAACACAAAGAACACAAATATATATTCACAGATGGCTCCCTGCAACACAAAACTGCCACATTCGCCATAACCACCGATATAACAGTTCTAAAAACAGGCATCCTACCACACTACTCCTCCATCCTCTCCGCAGAAACAATAGCCATTCTTGAAGCAATAAAGCTAACAAGAACCAAGAAAGGTAAATTCATAATATGCTCCGACTCCCTGTCAGCTATCAAATCCATAAGCAACATCAACAACAATAATTTGTACCCCACTTTAATAAGATCCATCTTAACAAAAACCTACACCAAAATGGCATTAAAGGTAACGAACTTGCCGACCAAACCGCCAAATCGACCATAAATATGCCCCTCCACTACACCCCAAACTTTAATTGCACCGATATAAACAAATTCCTTAAATATAACTTATCCCAAAAACTTAAAAACAACATAGATAGCTGCAACACATGGTACCAACAGTTAAACAGCAATCGAACACACACAGGAGACTATCTCAAAAACACTTTACAAAGAGACATAACAAGGATGGACCAAATAAAAATTCTAAGACTTAGATTAGGACACACAAGATTCACTCAACAGCACTACATCAACCCGAACGACATAACACCCTGTCCAAACTGCAACTCAACATCCGACCAAAACATAGAACACGTACTAAAAAACTGCCCTGCAACCTCCCACATTAGGGAAGAAATCTTTGAACAATTTTGCCCCATATCAATCCTTGCAAACCCTACTCCAACAAACCTCTTAATGATTATAAACTACCTCAAAAAGTCAAAGTACTACCACATCCTATAGGTTTAAATTTATAAAATATAATTAATAAAACAAAATGTAAATAAATAAATAAAATAGTTTAATGAAATAGGTAAACTAAATATGTAAATATGTAAATACACAAGCCGAAGGCCCAAGCAGCTAGCGCTTAGTAACTAAGTTCCGACTAATTTGTAATTAGTCCTAACTCTAAGATAAATAAATAAATAAATTTTGATTATTCCTTCGAGCTGTTACCTAGAAGCGCATTGTTTTGCTTTAGTTCACTTATCAACCCACAGTGTTATTATATTAGAGTCACATTCACGAGTAATAGCCGAATTTAAAAGTTTAAGCTAAAAAGGGAGGTAATCAGCACCAAAATGGACGCCGAACAACTGAATTTCATTTTAAATACAGCAATTAATGCTGCACTTCAGGTTCAAAGGGCAGAGTTCGAAATAAAAATTAAGGAGTTGACGAATCGCTTGGATAGGGCTACAGTAGCCGAGCCTACAATAAAAGTTTATGAGGATATCACTATAGTGCCCGGGGTAATCTGCGATGAACCCCTCGATGCGGCTAAATCTGTCCCAGAATTTGTTGGCGCACAAGAACAGTATGTTTCCTGGCGCCAAGCTGCAAAGCCGCCTATAAAATTTAAAGCCCCTATCAAGGTAGCTCCCGCCACTATCAGGCAGTACTAATTTTGAGAAATAAGATAAGAGGTCAAGCAGATCTCACACTATCTTCCTTTAATACAAAACTCAACTTCGATGCCATCATAGATAGGCTCGATTTTACATATGCGGACAAACGCCCCATACATTTAATCGAGCAAGAAATGAGTACCCTCAGGCAGGGTAGCATGTCCTTACTTCAGTTCTACGACGAGGTTGAAAAAAAGCTGACGCTTCTAACCAACAAAACTATAATGTCATATGAAACGGTTATTGCCAACCACATGAACGAAAAATACAGATCAGATGCACTTCGCGTTTTTATATCTGGACTGAGGAAAAATCTGACTGATGTTTTGTTTGCGGCTCAGCCCAGTAGTTTACCAGCAGCACTTGCGTTAGCGCGAGAGGTTGAAGCCAATCATGATAGATACGTCTTCGCATCGAATTACGCCAGAAGCTTAGAAGAAAGGGATAAAGGAAGCCATCAGCAGCAGCATCAGAAAAGAAATGATCAAAAAGGCAGCAATAAGGGAAAAAACCCATACTTTAGGATGGAACAAGGAGACAGGGCCCAGCAGGATCCAATAGAAAAAAAATGGAAGTTGACCCATCGTCTTCTAAATTTCGACAACCTACTAATTTTCAAAAACAACAGGGCCAGTCAAACAATTCCTCACGTTTTGGGCAGAATGGGGGCCACTCTAGCCTCAAGAGGGTAAACACCCCTGTCAGAAATTCCGATCAAAGGAGACAGAGGATTAATCATTTATCACAAAAGAGCTTACGTCAAGAAGATGAGGAGTACGAGAAGGCCGCAGATACAGCCGTTGAAGAGTTAGATGATAATGAGGACGACTACTGCACGGATAACGTTAATTTTTTAGCGGTGCGTCCCTGCTCCCGTTCATCAAGCGAACAGTAGCAGGGGTAACTTTAAAGCTCCTTATTGATACAGGGGCTCGAAAAACTACCTTAGAAGTAGCTTCGAGGGCATTAACTGCACCCCCGTCCAATGTGCTTTCAGGATAAAATCAATTCATGGCACGGAAGAAATTAATTGCAAATGTGTCTTGTCCATTTTAGGGCTCGAAAGCCCATTCTTTATTCTACCAACATTGTCCACCTTCGATGGTATAATTGGATTAGATCTGCTAACGCAATCTAACGCCACTATCAACCTTCAAAACAAGGTCATAACACACAAACACGAATCTGAAGAGATCCATTTTCACAAATGCCAGAACTTCAATTTTACTAAGATTGAGGAAATAGAGGTTCCCTCCATTGTTAAAAGCGAGTTCGTAAACATGATGAAGGAAAACGAAAAGGTTTTCGCAGATCCAAGTGGATTGTTACCTTTTAATACTTCGGTTGTGGGAACGATCCGAACCGAAAATGAGGAGCCAGTCTATTCAAAACTTTACCCGTTCCCAATTAGTGCAACTGGCTTTGTCAACACCGAGATAAAGGAATTGTTAAGGAATGGCATAATACGGCCATCACGCTCTCCTTATAACAACCCAATTTGGGTCGTCGGTAAGAAAGGAATAGATGATTCAGGGGCGAGAAAAAAGCGGTTGGTCATAGACTTCCGCAAATTAAACGATAAAACCATAGCTGATAAATACCCCATGCCTAGTATCAATATGATACTAGCGAACCTTGGAAAGGCTCAGTACTTCACGACATTGGATCTGAAATCAGGATATCACCAGATTACCCTTGCGGAAAAAGACCGTGAAAAAACGTCCTTTTCCGTTAATGGTGGAAAATACGAGTTCTGCCGGCTGCCGTTCGGTTTAAAGAACGCAGGAAGTATTTTCCAAAGAGCGATCGATGACGTGCTCCGAGACCATATCGGCAAGACTTGTCATGTCTACGTCAATGATGTAATCATTTTTTCAAAAACCGAGAATGATCTCATAAGGGACATAAATCAGGTCCTCAAGTGTCTTTTAGCCGCAAATATGAGAATTGCTAAAGAAAAATCGTGCTTTTTCAAAAAAAGTGTCGAGTTTTTGGGCTTTGTCGTGTCCTGCAGTGGCACAAGGACGAGCGGTGAAGGTGAAAGCGATAAAACAGTTCGCAATACCTACTAATTTGTTCGCGGTAAGGTCGTTTTTAGGGCTGGCAAGCTATTATAGGTGTTTCATTAAAGACTTTGCTGCAATCGCAAAGCCGTTATCGGACATCCTGAAAGGAGAAAATGGAAAAGTCAGCAAACAAACCTCTAAGAAAATCCCCGTCGAATTGACCAAGGAGCAATTTAGAGCATTCGACAAGATTAGAAATATCCTGGCTTCGGAAGACGTTATCCTCCATTAACCAGATTTTAAAAAACCATTTGATCTTACGACGGACGCTTCCTCCTCCGGTATCGGAGCCGTAATGTCCCAAGGAGGCAGACCCATAACGATGATCTCGAGAAGGCTTAAAGATGGAGAAGTTAATTATGCAACCAATGAAAGAGAATTGCTGGCGATTGTTTGGGCTCTGAGAAACTTGCGCCATTACTTGTAATGTGTAAATGATATTAATATCAATACTGATCGTCAGCCGTTAACATTCGCTGTGTCAGATAGAAACCCAAATTCGAGAATCAAGCGGTGGAAGGCGATTATCGATGAACACGGGGCTAAAGTTTTCTACAAACCTGGCAAGGAGAACTATGTAGCAGATGTCTTATCCAGACAAAACATAAATGCCGTGGAAAATCTAGCGCAGTCTAGTGGGGGTGTGAATTGTTCCCCCACTAGACTGCGGTAGATCTTCGTCGTATACAATTGATGCCACTGATAAACCCATTAATTGTTTTAGAAACCAGATAATTTTGAAGGAATCTGAACATCCATGGCAACGTACTTTAGTACTTTTCAAGCAAAAGGTTAGACACGAAATTTTTTTTAACGATCGGGATACGTTGATTGACAAAGTCAAGGAGGCTATTAGCCCAGAAGTGGTGAATGCTATCCATTGTGAGTTACCGATCTTAGCGCGCATACAGCATGCTCTTGTGGAAGCTTTCCCTTCCACAAAGTTTTGGTACTGTAAGTATAGGGTATTGGACATCTTCAATAAGGATGAGCAAAAGGATATAGTTTTGGCCGAACACAATCGCGCTCATAGAGCAGCCCAGGAAAACGAAAGACAGGTGCTCAAAGAATATTTCTTCCCTAACATAAACAGAATTGCTGGAGAAATTGTTGTGAACTGCAAAATTTGTGCCAAGGCCAAATACGATCGCCACCCCAAAAAGCAATAGCTTGGAGTTACCCCTATTCCGTCTTATTCAGGAGAAATTTTACAAATAGATATTTATTCCACAGCTGGAAAACATTTTCTGACGGCCATAGACAAATTTTCCAAGTTTGCTCTAGTTCAGTTCATAACGTCACGTACAATATCTGATATAAAAAGCCCAATATTACAGCTAATCAATTTTTTTCCAAAAACCAAAACGATTTACTGCGACAACGAAGCATCGTTGAATTCCGAGACCATAACGTCCATGTTGAAAAACCTGTACGACATCAACGTAGCCAATGCCCCTCCGCTTCATAGTACATCAAATGGACAAATAGAACGGTTCCATAGCACCTTAGGCGACATGGCAAGGTGCTTATCCCAGCAAAGAGGTATCACAGATACGGTCGAAGCTGTGCTTCAAGCCACGGTAGAATACAATCGATCGTTCCATTCGGTTATTGCCATGATTCCGATTGAGGCAATACATTTCATACCAGACGAAATAAGGCCATAATAGGTAAACTCCATAAGGCACAGCAAATGCAACTAAACAGGCTAAACCCCTCAAGGAGGAATAGAATATTCGAAGTAAGAGAAGTTGTCTTGGTAAAGAGTAACAGACGGTTGGGCAACAAGTTAAGCCCCTTATATGTCGAAGAAAAAGTAGAAGCAGATTTGGGAACAACAGTTCTAATAAGAGGGTGAAGGGAAGGAGTGGAGTGGTCCATAAGGACAACCTTAGGTAGTCGTGTATGAAACAAAAAAAGACAAAAAAAAAGGTTTAACACATAAAGCATAGGAAAATGAAAAGAAATATAAATTTAATAGGTAACCTCTCGCGCACCTTACTAAAATGATACTTTCGCATTAAGGGAAACAATAGAGCAGACTGGCCTTATGTCAAGAAATAGAATTCTATCGCTCGAAATTGAAAATTTAATAATAGCAATCACTTTGGCATCTATCATCGTAATGAATCCTATAATGTTAAATGATAATGACCTTAAAGCAATTATAAACAAAGATTTCACAGAAGTTAGCGTAACGAGGTATTAATATTTCCTAAGCCTAAGTAATTATGTAAAGAGATTTCAGTATTCCCTGTAACACACGCCGGAGTAATAATACTAATTCCCGAAGACGCCGTAGCAGATTGTGATGGAGAATTCATCGCCAAAATCACGCCATGGATCATCAAGATTGGGCTTCACGTGCGCAGAACAATTACAAGCAACCACCGCAGTCTACTACAACACGCAGCCCAGTCACTTAAACCCAGTGTCGATGGTCGCTAAGGAATCATCATAGTCAACGAGATTCCAGCCCAGTTCATCAACATCAACGGCGCTACGGACGAGGAAAATCTGAGGACATGTTGAAGAACTGAAGTCCCAAGTAAACAATAGACCAGTTATAGCGTCATCAATTTCCTTTGCTCTATGTTGTTTAGTGGCTGTCACCTTGTTGGTTGCACTTTACCTTAAGAGGAAGAGTCAACAGGAGCGGGTCTGAATTATCCTGCAAGAATCTGGAATGCGCAAGGACGCTCATACTTTAAGTGGGGGAGTAGTTAACAACTCTTAGAATCTGCAGTCGGTCAAGTCTAGCATTCAGCATTATTTATGTAGCGATAATGCTGACAATGCTCTTAGATGACGAACTTCTAAGCTGGCGTTCGTGAATAGCGACACTTGCGCTGAATGCAAGAGAGCATTTTTCTCCATCGTTCGGCAATGCATCGAAGTTCGGGATGATCATTAGAATAAGAATAGTTGTAGTTAGTTGTAATTTGGCACTCAATCCGACGCGATTGCGCGGATGATAATTAAACCAAGAAACTCAACCAAGTCTTATTATAACTTATATGTTGGTTCGTCGTCCACCAGTCATAATTTTTGTTTTTAAAAGTTATTTGTTGTTATTGATTCGGTTTCTAGTCCGAATACATTACTATATTTCTTGCACAACTTCGTAAGTTGGCTGTGAAACTGTGGGGGAAAATTTTTTGATAACGTAGTTAGTACTGCGTTTTCATGCTGTTCTTTATTTGCTTCTATTATTTCGTAGCCGGAAAGTGGTTCATATTTCAAACTTGATATGTTTACTATTTGATCTATATTTGTAGCAATCGTATGACTGCGTTTTGGGGGTTAGTTATGGTATTTGCTAAATAAATACCATGCTGGATTTCCTGATTTGAGATCAATACACTGTCTTCTTGTGAACTTATTTCAATTTTCCGGCCAACTTGGAATCTTGCTGGCAAAACTATTGAATTGTTACCAGAACTGTACGATATTGGTACATATATCGGGTATTTTAGGTTGTTTGGTCTAATTATTAACCAGTCTTCGGACGGATTGAAATCTAATTGACAGTTGAATTTCCTTATGAAATCGATTCCTAGTATTCCATCACATGGAATAGCGAATTGGGTATTAACGATGTGAAAATCGTGTGGGATTATATATTTTGAAGATTGGATTTTAACAGAAGTAAACCCTATGGATTTAGTTACTTCTTGACTAATTCCCTGTATATTTATGATTTTATTGGTTTGAATACTTTGAAAATTATCGGAATTTTCTTTTACAATAGATATTTCCGATCCTGTGTCTATTAATTTGAAATATCTTAGAATGTTTATTGATTAGGTGATATTGAAATTACATATATATATCGCAAGTTTATAACGCGTGTGCTTGCTGCGAACGACCGGCTGAACTGTTTATTCGGGCGTCCAGCAGAAGAGTTGCCAGATGGCTAACGTATGATAGGGCTGCATACACAACACCCCTTAACATCCAGATGATTCATAGAATTGAGTGGGTCGTCTCATGCGAGCAGAACGTCGTAGCATCGGTGAGGCATGCAATGAGTGTGGATCATCTTGAATAGGACTCTCTGGCCTAGAGTGGTTACTGGAAGCAGGATCTTCCGTGTTGTCATCAGTTGCTGATGGTGCCTGATGTGATATGTTTACATCTGTTTGTTCAACTCGGCTTCGAATTTGGTTATAATGACGCTTTATGATGCGATTGTCTGTCAAACGAACTTTGTAAGACACTGGTCCTGTTTGCTCGGATATGTAGGCTTCTATCCATTTTGGTCCCGGTGCATAGTTTCGTACCCAAACGGATTTGCCTGTATTAAAACATTTCGATTGATTAATAAATGGCTCTGCTCCATTAGAAATTTCTTGTGGCTGTAGTTTATCAAAGTAGGACTTTAACTCCCGATTTAACAATAGCTGAGCTGGCGACCGATTTGTCGTTGCATGTGGAGTTATGTGTTGATTAAACAAAAATCGAGCAAGGCTTAGATCAATATTATTGTTCGGAGATAGTTTTTTAAGGTAGTTTTTGGTGGTCTGCACCATGCGCTCTGCTTGGCCGTTTGTTGCTGGGTGAAACGGTGCTGATCTAATGTGTCGAATTAGATGTGTCTACCTACTAATGTGTCGACCGCAACCTCTAGACATGTTGCTCTGGATTTCGGTGGAACTACGGCGCGATTTCCCCAAATCAAAACTCCTTTATTTGTAGAGAGCTGTTCCCGACGGCAATAGTATGGATATGCAATATCTGATTGCTCCAATTTCATGTCAGGCCATCCCCTTAACACCCAGTTTGATACTTTCGCCAATAAGGGGTCCTTCGATGTTTGAGCGGCAATCGCCTCAGCACTTATGATTGGCGTTGCTGCTAATTCGATCATAAGCACATCGTCGGTGCTAACAGCGTCCGATGCTGCTGACAGTGGACAACGACTTAGAAAATCCGCATTGCCCATTTTTAATCCGGAGCGGTGTACTAGCTCGAAAGTATATGCTGACAGGAACAAAGATCGACGTAGCATCTGATTTGAAATAATGTTTGGGATTGCTTTCGATGTGGTAAAAATACCCAACAGAGGTCGATGATCGGTGATTAGTGTGAAAGTACGACCGTAGACGTAGTTGTGGAACTTCTTTACTCCTGCTACCAAGGCAATAGCTTCTCGATCAATCTGAGCATAATTCCGCTCAGCTTTGGATAAGGTACGGGAGTAAAAAGCGATGGGTTTCTCCGCTCCATTCGGCATTTTGTGACTTAAAACTGCACCGAGTCCATATGGTGACGCATCACAAGCTAGCACTAGTGGCAATGAACCATCATAATGCACTAGTACGTCGTCTGACCCAATAAGTTCCTTAAGTGTAGAAAAAGCCTTCTCACACTGTTTGTCCCACCTCCAAGTTGCATTTTTATCCAAAAGACGATGTAAGGGTTCTGCCACTGTTGCTTTATGTGGCAAAAATGAGTGATAAAAATTTAGTAGTCCTAAGAAAGCCTGCAACTGCTTTTTATCCTTAGGTGCTGGTGCGTCTTTGATTGCCGAGACTTTATCGGCACATGGTCTTATACCAGTTGAGTCAATTTTGAAACCTAAAAACTCAACGAATGGTACTCCGAATTGGCATTTGTCCTTGCGTAGTCGCAGTCCGGCTTTGTCAAAACGTATAAACAGTTCCTGTAATCTAGTTGCCAATTCCGTTTCCGTTTTTCCAAATATTACAATGTCATCAAAATATGGTAAGACTCCGGAAATATTCTGTACCACATTCTCAATACAGCTTTGAAAAATGCCTGGTGCTGATGAAATGCCGAATTGCAATCGAGTAACTTTGAATGCACCCTTATGTGTACTGATTGTTTGCAGCAAAGACGAGTTTTCGTCGACTACTAACTGCTGATAAGCTTGAGCCAGATCAATTTTGGCAAAAATCGATCCACCTTCCATAGATGCCAGCAAAGTGTTGATCGCCGGTATTTGATGGCAGTGCGGCTTAACCGCTTTGTTTAAAGTTGATTTATAGTCGCCGCAAATACGAATTGAACCGTCCTTCTTGATAACTGGTACAATAGGAGTGGCCCAATCTGAATACTCCACAGGTTTAAGAATCCCTTGCTTGCATTGGCGATCCAGCTCCTCTTCGACTAGTCCCTTTAGAGCATATGGAATTTGGCGTGGAGGTAGTCGCACTGGTGGCACTGTAGCATCAATGTTTAATATGACTGGCGGACCAGTGTAACAACCAAGTTCTGTTGAGAATAAGTGTTCGAACTTATTCAGAATGCCTGCGATCTGTACGTCACTGCCCACTGAATGTATGCCCTTGATACTGATGCCTAGTGGGTCGAACCAGTTACAACCCAGAAGGTCGCTACAACCGCTTTTAGTGACGATGACTGGTAGATTATCGATATTACGACCGTTGTAATGAATTGATACATCAAAAACTCCTAGTATCTGGATTGGGTTGTGTTGGTAGTCACTAAACCCCGGATCGTAGTTGTAAACCTTAGGCTTGTTTGTTGGCCAGATACGATCATAAGTCCGCAACGTCATCATAGTTACGTCAGATCCAGAATCCACTTCAAAAGTACACGATTTTCCATTAATCTGTACCGTGATACGTTTCTTCAGGCTCACCAGATTAGATATGAGGTTTACCGATTTCCCACGTGAATTTTTGCCCTTTACTGGATGAACATCGTTCGACGAGTCATTACTCCGGCAGACACGCTTAAGATGGCCCTTCCGGCCACAGCCGTGACATATTGCTTCACGATAAGGGCATTGCTGCCGGCCGTATGGACCGGCACAACCCGCACATTGTTGTCCTTTTCCTTTATATGGTTGTTGAGGGCGCTGTGATTTGATGCTGTGGATAGTCTCGTTAGGCTGTCTGATAGCCTTTGCACTCGCTGCTGCAGCTTCACTAGTAGTTGCTCTCTCCAAAACTTTCTGCACTGTCAATTCAGTGTCTGCAAGAAAACTTCTCTGTAAGCTTTCATCCCTCATGCCGCATACAAAACGATCACGCAGCATTCTGTCCAACGCTGCTCCAAAATTGCAACCCACTGCCAATGCCCGCAGGGCTGCGAGATAGTTTCCGACGGTCTCATCCGGATGTTGATCACGTTTGTGAAAATGATAAAATGCCGCGATTTCCGATGGACGTGGACAAAGATGATCAGTTAGAATCTTCTCAATTTGGTCTAACGGTAATGTACTGACCTGGTTTGGAAACGCCAATGATGTCAAAAGATCGTAGACTGGTGCTCCGACCAATGTGAGGAAAGATGCTTTTTTGCGACCCTCGTCTTTGACATCATTGGCAAGCAGGAACAATTTAAATCGCTCCAAATATGAGCCCCATTTATTTGGCTGTCCCAAATCAAACGGTTCCAAACTTCCAACTGTCGTCATAATTGGGTTCCGTTGAGTATATTTAGCACTCGTAGAATCAATTACTTCCTTCTCTTCCTCAAAAACGCCGGCCAAACTAATCTCTCCAAATTCACCAGCAAGCGACTCTGCCATGCAAATGTGTGTGTAAACGTTTGCAAAATTTCACCACAGCATGTATATGTAAACGTATATGTATGCTTTTGTGCGTGACAATTTTTTGATATTTTGCGTCAATAATTCCAAGTTTATTTCGGATGATAATTAGCATCCCATCCTCGTCGGCAGTTTGAAATATCTTAGAATGTTTATTGATTAGGTGATATTGAAATTACATATATATATCGCAAGTTTATAACGCGTGTGCTTGCTGCGAACGACCGGCTGAACTGTTTATTCGGGCGTCCAGCAGAAGAGTTGCCAGATGGCTAACGTATGATAGGGCTGCATACACAACAATTAAGAATACTATCTTTTTTCCCGTTGCCACATTCGTGAAGGTAACAAACGTATTTTGATTTAAACTGATGGCGTGAATCTTATTACTCTTTACTGCTGAGTATCTAAAGGTGCTTGGGAGTTTCCCGAAGCATTCTGTGCTACCATAACATTATTGTTGGTATAACCGTTTTGTCGGCTATTTCCTCGGTTACCTCTATTATTCTTGTTGTAACCTCTGTTGTATCCTCTGTTATTATTATTTCTGTTTTGCTGGAAATTTTAGCCGTTATTGCTATTATTATAGTTATTGTAATAACCACGACCATTGCCTCTACCTTGATAATTACATTTGTTATTATAATTACCACGGTTTCTTTGGGCATAAAAGATGGTATTATTTTGGAAGCCTTCTGTGGATCCCGACTCTACTGAAAGAGTGGTAAATCTAGTGATTGCTTCTTTAGCTGATTCAAAGTGTCCTGATTCCATTAATAATTGGACTCTTTGACTTTTGGTTTGACCTACCATAGCATTTACTGCCACTTTGGTAGTATATTTTATTGCTTCTTCACTTGGAAGACCATCCGAAATATTTTAGCGGACGTTGACGATACTATGCGCAGTACTTTCAAGTGGCCCCTACGACACCAGGACAAAGCCTGTTACGCGCGAGCCCAAGCAGATAACTGCCCACCTCCTACCCGACCGACCGAGGGGTGCAGCCGTATAACGCACGGCACGAATCGCGTGGACAAAATACACAATATAAAAGACAGACAAACACATAATACTATAGCTATCTATTAACTAAATGGGATAGGATAGATGTTTTAAGCATATTAATAGAAAACTCTGAGCCGATTACAGGGGATAGAAGATTGTAATCAGAGCAGAGGACCCTAAAAGGTTCATGCATAGCATAGTTAGAAGAACAACGACTAAGGGATAAAGGTATTAAAGGATGTCTACTCCGTCTACATGGTACCGACAAGTTCACCTGAGCTAACAACTCAGGCGAGTCGATATCACCAATTAGGAGCTTGTGCATAAAAATGACACCAAGCATAATTCTACGATTAGTTAGGGACGGAAGGTTAATCAAGAGAAGTCTACTAGAATACGAAGGCAAATTGACATTGCGATCCCAGCTTAAGCCACGAAGAGCAAATTGCAAGAACTGCTTTTGAAAGGATTCTAGTCTAATCTGGTGCGACTCATATTGAGGTGACCAAATGCAAGATCCATACTCTAAAATAGGACGGACAAGCGAAGTAAAAAGAACTTTAGTTGTATAGGGGTCATCAAATTCTTTTGACCATCTTTTAATGAAACCCAGGACACTCATGGCCTTTGCGACCGTGGTGGAAATATGGGTGTTAAAATTTAACTTATGGTCCATAAGTACGCCCAAATCATTCATATTATTTAGACGTTCTAAACGGCTGTTGTTTAGAAAATAAGTGACCAGTTGAGGAGAGTTACGAAAAAAAGTCATTACCTTACATTTGGTAGTGTTAAGATTTAGTAGATTAAACTGGCACCAGGATTGAAAGTTTTTAAGATCAGCTTGTAGCCGACTAAATGAATCTGTATCTTTATAAGTAAGACAAAGCTTGACATCGTCAGCATACATAAGCACACGCGAATGAACAATGACTGATGGAAGATCGTTAATAAATAGTGTGAAGAGCAGAGGGCCAAGATGACTACCTTGAGGTACACCAGAAGTCACAGAAATGGAAACGGAAAAAGAAGACTTAAAAAGTACCTTCTGTTTTCTATTTGTTAAATATTCTCGAACCCAAGAAAGGAAAAGGGGTGAAAACCCAATGTCGCTCAGCTTAGAAAGTAATAGGGTATGATTAACGGAATCAAAGGCTTTGCTGAAGTCAGTGTATATGACATCAGTTTGTTTACCATTTTTGAACCCCTTGATAATTATTGATGTAAATTCTAAAAGGTTAGTGGTTGTAGATCTACGTTTCAAAAACCCATGTTGGGATGGCGAAATAATAGAGCTGCAAAAATGTTGCAATTGAGAAGTTATAATTTTCTCAAAAGCTTTCGGAATAGCGGACAATTTTGAGATACCCCTATAGTTAGAGGCTTCGGACTTTTTGCCATTTTTATGCAGAGGAATAATATACGACTCCTTCCAAATAGATGGAAAAGAGGAAGATTCTACAGACAATAGAAACAATTTTAAAATGGGTTTACATAATGCGTTTGCACAGAACCTGAGTACACATCCAGGAATACCGTCTGGCCCCGGAGAATAAACAGGTTTAACTAATTTAAGTTCGCTAAGAATAGAACTTTCATCAATCACTGGATTGAAAATGCAATTAGCCTTTTTTAAATGATAAGGATACGGACTTGCTCGATATTCCGTTGAGGAATAAGTTGTTTTGAAAAAACTCGCAAACATATCGGCAATTGCCTGATCAGTGCTCGCTTTTTTATTTTGAAAAGACAAAAAAGATGGGTGCACAGAGGTCTTACGTTTAGAATTAACAAAATTATAAAATTGTTTAGGGTCAGAAGAAAACTGAAGCTTACACCGCTGAAGATAATTCTTATAGCATTGTGTATTAAGCATCATGAATTTTGAACGAGCGACTGTATACAGAGCATAATCTGATGAACGACGTGTTTTTTGAAACTTCTTATAATATCGTGTCTTCACATTTTTCAAATTGGATAGCTCGCGAGAGAACCAGGGAGGTTTGTTAAGCCGCTCCAGCCTACCAGGCACACAAATATCAAAGAGTGAATTCAGAGTATCATAGAAAAAACGAACAGCCGAGTTCATATCACTACAATTGTACAGATAAGACCAATCGGTAGTAGCAATGTTTTCATTAAGGCTGGCAAAGTCAGTCTTACGAAAGCACCTAGTTAGTGGTAACTCATTTGAACCAAGTAATGGTGAAAGCAAGGGCAAATCAATTTTTAAATTTAATGTAGGATGAAATTTGTCTTCTGGAAGAACAAATGGTTCGATCCTAGAAACCTCACAATAAGAAGAATCCAATACAAAAATAAGATCTAACGATTTTCCATTAGAATTTAAGACAGGATTGACTTGGAATAAAGATAAGCCTAGAAGGCCATCAATAAAGTCATGTGACAAAGAGGGCAACAACGTGGTAGATTCATCTGTTAGTGACCATGCTAAAGCGGGTAAATTAAAATCACCTACAACTATGAGCATGTCTTGACTCGAAACTAAAAAGGAGACAAACTGAATTGCCTCTAAATGATTTAAATATACCACCATGTCTGACAATGGTGGAATATAGGAACAAGTAATGAAAGCATTAAAAGATTTAAAATTTACTTTAACACCGACAAACTCAATCTCCTGGGTACTAGAAAATTAAATCATTTCAGATGATAAAGCAGCATCAACAGCTATCAGAACGCCACCACCTATGCGAGAAAAGTTTGTGGAAAAAACCGATGCATCAGCAATATCAGGTTTTAGCCACGTCTCTGTGAAAGCTAGAATGTTATGGTCAAAAGAAAGACTATCTACATAGAGATTAGGAAGTTTAGTTTTCAGTCCTCTAACGTTCTGGTAACCCAGGTTAAGGGACGAAGCTAGTTTTTTGACACACCAGCAGATGCTGATGTGGCAGGAATAGTATTAGTTGTTGTTGTAGGCAAGCGAATCGGTTGCCGATTTTTCTTTTTTACAGTAGGTTCCTTAACTATTATATGTTTAGGCCAAAAATCTTCTCGACATATAGTGTCGAAGATATTGGCAGAAACACTAATTTTAAAGGACGAAATGTCCCGAGAATAAGAAAATTTAAACTTCTCCACCGCAATATTCGAGACGTTAACTTTCTTCCGAATATAGGCTATTACATCATCAGATGTGACAACAGGGTCTAGCCTAGAAACAAATATATGTTTCTTTGGTGGTATGCCAACGAGAGGCCGCGGTCCCGAAGCGTCAGCCGCGGCAGTATCGTTGGACAAGTCACCCACTGCAGCAGTCAACTTGTTTACGGGGCCCTCGATACTTTTAGAACTATCGGCAATTTCCATTTGAATGGGTAATGGCCCGGACACATCGGACACTACAAAAAGCATCGTTTTTAAGAGATCATTCCCAGGTGATACCGGTAATTCATTACTAATAGCATTCACAACCGGGCTCTTAAACGATATCAATTGCTGTACATTAGGAGAGACGCTGGCGGATCTACAGATTAATTAACGTGAACCGCATTGTCACACAACCAACAACGAATATAATCATGGGAGTCAACCGCATTAGTGGCAACTATGCAATTATTTTTTGAGCAGACAACCATTTTATCAAAAGTTTAATTTAATTACAAAAGGAAATACAAAAAATAAAAAATTTAAAGGTAAAAAATCTGTGTATTAGAATATACTGACCAGTTCTGACACAAGGGTTAATGTGCAGAGTAAGCCTTCACAACTAAAGAATAAAAAGAAATGAAAACACAAAAACAAAAACACGTATCACAGTGTCGCGGGTAGGCAAAAGACGAGAGCGCAAATCAATCAAGAATAGGAAAGAGCGGGAGAGCGCGTCAAATTGAACACATGCAACAACAATTTGTACGCAAGAGCGCGAGAGTTAGTTAAAACGGTAAAGACACAAAAGCAAAAGAGATAAACAAAACAACAACACCGCTAATGCAAGTATTGTTGTAAGTTTTGATTTTATTTAAATTTAAACAAAAACGACAGCAAGAATACGCGAAATGAAAATAAAATTCGGATGTTGTAATTATTATTAATTAAACCGATAATTTAAGAGTTATGTAAAAGTATTTAATCGCGAGAAAAAATAAAAGTTGATAAGCGCAAAAAAAACACGGCCGTCCTCTGCAACGAGTGAAAGTTTTATATATGCGCCTTTAAGGCGTCGGTCAACTCAGTAATCTCCTTTGTGTATGAAACACAGTTATTGGGGTTTCTCTGCAGATTTTTAATTTTTGCTGTTAAAAGATCTACTGATTCACCATTGAAGATTGTTGATAGTTTTCGTATTACTTCATCAATCGTTTTTTCTGAGCTTAGGGCATTAACCGCTTGACCGTCTAATTTTGATTTTATGATTTCGATGGCTACCGCTTCGTGCGGTGCTTTTATGGTGTCAAGAACGCGAAGCGCTCCAATGAAACCCGGTAGACTTTTAATAACACCATCGAAGTATGGTATCAGCTTGGTGGCTGTATTTATGAATTCTACCCTTGTTTTTATCAATGTGTTTTCTTTCGGAATGGCTGGTTTGTTAAGATATATGATTGATTGATCAGAGCTCACTGATGGTTCCTCTTGACCTATTTCTTCATCAGCCATTAGTTGCGTTTTTTCTTCCAGTACTATTGAAGTTTCCAAATCAGATGTTTGTTTAAATTCAATATTGTTTCTGTTTAGCACAGTTATTGCTTTTTGTTTGCTGTACTGTAGAACGCATTTGAGGCTGTTTTTTGCCACAATTTTAGTTTGCTATAGTGTTCAGTTAATACTGTTCTAATAGCTTGGAGATTCTCGGTTATAATTTTCGTAAGTTTGGTTACTGTTTCTTGGGATGTTTCCCCATTCTTAGAAAGGCACTTACTAGATTTAGTTAGTTCTTGTGAGTGTATTCTACCTTTTCCTATTATATTATCCTCATCCCAAGTAACCATAGTTTGTAAAAAAAATCTACTTTTTTTTTTTAATTCCCAGAGACGTTATCTCTATGGGTTGGTTGAATAGTTCGTGTGTTTAGTCGTTTAGACCTGTTTTTAATTGACAAAAATTTTTTAAAAATGTTCATGGTTTTGATACTCTATATCTACTATTTTTACATCTGAGTCTGTTAAATCTATGGGTTCTTTACTCGGTTCTGATATATTTATCAGCGCGATTGAGTCCTTGAAAAGTTCGTGTACCCATCCGGGCACGTCTTTTCTTAAAGGAGTCTTGGCTAACAATCTACCCTAAGCTACTTTTGTGGTTTTTTTCATTAGATCTACAATATTTTTTTCAAATTTGTAGTTGTGGGCTATCCAATACCTTATTTCCTTGTATTTGTGATTTGTTTCGCCTGATTGTATCAGAAAATCAAGGAAGGGTAAATATTTTTGTAGCCTTTTTGTTTCTGTTTTATCCATACTTATTCGATTTATATTTTATTTTGGCTTTATTTTGGCAACAACTTATTATTGTTGGGCTTCATCCATCAGGTAGAAGCGAAATGTGCCTGTCGAGTTCGAAAAACAGCATATATTTGGTACAGTGACAATAAAACTCATCTGTACCATTACACTACCTTTGACTTGGAAATCTTCTCCCGTTAAAACAAGGTATGCTAATTTGATCTGTACTAGGTTAGTCGAACTTTGTGCCGAGTTAATATTATCTACTAAAAACCTCAACTAAATCTGCTGCAATGTTGGGATTCCTATTTACTATCTTCCTAAAATAATTGTCTAACGTACTTATTTTAATCAATATATATATGTTTTGTTTAGCTTTAAGTTTTTTTTTTTTATTTGTGAAATTGATATATTTTTTCTTCTTTTGATAATAATTTTTTTGAAATGCACTTTTACTACAATTGATGCATATGTTATTTAGATCTTATCAAAATCATTAGCATGGCTTAAGGCTCTTTTTGTTACACATTTATTGTGTAGTTTGTATGCTTTATATAACAAATATGCGCTCATTATTATTACAATTACTAATAAAAGTGCATTTGTTGGTTTTAAATCTACATTCGATGACTCTATTTTATTGATAACGTTAGCAGTGGAGTCCACTGTCTTGGTATCTATTAACCCCATATTGGGTTCATTAAATATGTCATCAAACTTGCTTATTCTATTATTATTTTTTTCCTTTTTTTTTTTATTTCTTTGCGTAATAATTGTGAATTTTCTTTTGTTGTTGCTTGTCTTGTTCTTGTCTTATTTAGAGATAGTTTTTTTTCCTTAATTGTTTTTGTTTAATATTTCTTTTTACATATATCCCTGCCTATTTTTGCGTGTGGTTTTCAGGCCACACTCTAATTGGACAGCTTTAATGCCGCACAATTGTACATAGTTTGTTTTACAATATATCAAAAAAAATATGCATCGCATTAAAAAAATGTGCGACGCAGCGCATAGTTTTATAATTAATTTTTGATGGGCGCTCTTTGTAGCGCTATCGGTTCACTTTTAGGTCGCGTTCAATCTCAAGTTCAGCTGCTGATGTCCGGGGCCTATGGGCTCAGGCGGTACCGGTGCCGGTCTTCGCACCAGATTTTCCTTTTGGGGTCGCGTAGCAGTGGCTTCAGGTATATTCGCAATACGGCGAATATAGTGGTCCCTCGCAGTGGTTTGGGCAGACTATTTTCACTTTTGGTACTTCCTTCTCCGGTTGTGATGTTATTTTTGATTTCGTCTTTGCCACGTTGTGTATTGTAGAGTATGGGACTTCGGTTGTGGCTTTAGTTTTCTTTTCGCCCAATCGGCTTTTTATGAATTCTACCTCGGCGTGTAATCTCACCGATGTATTCCAACTAATTATACTTGGGCTGTTTAATAGCCTCAAAATTTCAGCCTTTCTGGCTTTTAACTTCTTTGCCACACCGGATTTTATTCCCATCACTCTACTTACTTTTGTTTATATGTATTTTTCCATTCATTCTAATGACGCTGCCAATGACACGTAAATAATAGTCTGCTCAGCACCTCCAGTGGTCGTTGTTGCCGTTTATGTTCTAGGTCCGCTTTTCCTTCCGGTCACTTTTTATAAGTTAGTGACCTCTGTCACGGTCGCCATGTAATAGGTTCGATGTTGTATCCTTCGAGATGTAGTATTTGTTGTTTTAAAGAAACACACAAGCAGGTCTTTTCAGTTTGAGTATGGTTTATTGAATAATTGTTAATTCTATTACAATTGTTCTCTATAGCTAAAACCGCGTAGCTGCGCTGCTGACAATGCAGGCAGAGGAACGGTATGCTTATGTATAAACATATTTATGTCTAAATGTATGAATTTATAAATGTATAAATGTATAATGTTTATAAAAGAGTATGTATGTATATATGTCGCCACAGCGAGAGAGTGAGGATGTATCATATTGCATATTGGGCCAAAGTGGCCGCGCGTGTTATATTTGCCGACACAGCAATTGTCCAGTACCATGCACTCATGGGTGGTCATGTTGCTTAAAAGGCAAATATACTTGAATATTGCGCACATAAATATTGGAACTAATTGCTACAATATATTTGTATACATTGTAATATTTTTTTTTGTAGATAAATTTATTACACATCAAAATTAATAAACAAAAATTGTTTCATTCAGTGAAAATATTTGTTTTTATTATTTGTTCCAAGTTAGTGTAAACCTGTTTTATTCGATGTCTGGTCGTTTTCGCTCAATTTTAAGAAATTTCGTTACTCATTTTCAAAAAATTTTTTTTTTTGCTGTTACTTATAAACGATATATACACATATAAAAAAAAATTCAAATAAATTGGACAGCTACATATATCATTAAAAAAGCTCATCGGAAATTTAATATTCTCTTGCATGTGTGTAGCGTTGATTTAATGATCGTTACTGTATTTATTTATTTATTAATATTTGAATTGTTTAATGACAATCGAGTTTAATATATTGTTAGAATTTAAACATACTTATAGAAATAACACTGGACTTTTTATGGACCTTGACGTACGACTCAGTTGACAGTCTCTTTGCGAATAATCTACGGCCTCTTTAACAAGCTCTCTCTCAACTTATATAATGATCCTATGCCCTGCTCTCTCTACTACTACTAGAACGTTCGGCCACTACGTGTTTGTCTCTTCTCTTCTATCACTTTGGATTGCTCTCTCTCAATGCCATTTCCCACATTCGGCCCTCCTGACGGTACATTCGACACGAATGACGTTCCCCACAATTTCATATATTCCGATACAGTTGATGTCCTATTAGGCCCTTCCGCCTGTCCAACTTTCTCTACTTCATATCTTCCATGATTTTTAATTGCCGTTACTTTATAGGGTTCTAAATACTTTCCTTTAAGTTTCAGACCAACGCCATATTGGGTACGCTTAATAGCGACCAAATCGTTTATTTTAAATCGTTTTCCCTCTTTTCTCTTTAGATTAGCTGACTTCTTGTTCTCCTCCTGAATTTGTTTTATATTTTCAACTGCCTCCATTCGTATTTTCTTTCTGTGTTCTGCTAGTTCTTCGATTAGAAGATCATCGAGTAGTTCTTTAAGGTTTACATCCTCTCATCTACGCATGTCAATACCGGTTAGGATCTTAAAAGGAGCTATCTTAGTACTTCTAGGTGCCGTATCGTTGATGATTTGTTGAACTTTCCCTATGTATTTATACCATGAAGCTGGATTATCTAAACTCATTTTAGCTAGCATTGGAATAACAATCTTGTGAATCCTTTCAACCTGCCCATTTCCTCGCGGTACTCCGGAGGTAATCAATAAATGCACGATGTCGTGATCCTCGCAATACTTTTTGAAAATGTGCGATGTAAAAGCCGTTTCATACTTACTTTGGCTGGTAGTTTCGAATTAATTTCTCTACTTCCCCTTTTATCAAATGGTTCAAATGCGAAAGATTTATGTCTAGACTCTTATCCCTGTCTTCAATATTTGTGATGAAGATATTTCCAATCTCTCGTGCCCACTGAATATCTGACTCATTTTGTTCTCTCTTTGGCATACTATGGGTGTGACAAACTTCTATATCGTTGCGCATAGCGAACTTAGATCCATTTGCTGTTACATTTATATTGACAGTGTTCAATATCGTTCGACCCAGTATAGCATCAAAACTTATGTCCTGATCTGGCACTACATGGAATTCTATGTTCATAACTAAACCATCCACTTTCACTGGTATTATAAAATTACCGAAAGTCAACACTTTACTGTGGCTCATTCCTGTTAAGTGTCTAGCTCCGCCTAATCACGGTTTCGATCCAATCATAAATAAATATTTCTTCGCATAAGACATAAACCAGCGCCAGTATCTACGAGTCCTTCAAATATAACTTTAGAATATACGATGTCTTTAAGTTCTAACCCTGACGGAGTGAATTCGCTTGACAGCTGTAATACTACGTCTTCATTTTCTACCACGTTTGTATTTCTCTCGTATTTAATTGGATTTTGTAGTTTGCACTGTGCCATTCGATGTCCTACTTTACCACATTTGAAACACTTTTGATCGTTCTTTGGACAGTCTCGTCTGATATGTGATGTATCACCGCAACTATAGCATTTCCGATTCTTAGATGTATCAATTATTTTACCCTGATTAATCTTTCCAACTGACTGTGCCTCAAACTTGTTTAACGACTTGTGTGAAGCACGAACTTTCTGATACGTCTCTATTTGAAACTTCAGTTCTTGTAGATTCCTGGCTTGAAATAGAATAGCTTTATTTACTTGTGAGTCTGGAATGCCCTTTACAAAGTATTCTATCAAGCTCTTATCGTCCAAATTCCATTAAAGCATACAAATATTCATGCAAAGTCTCCTCTCTTTTCTGAGAACGTTGCGTTAATATTCTATGAATCTCAGGTGCTGATCGTTTCGAACAAAATTCTTTGCGCAATGCTGCTTTTAATATCTTCCAATTGTTTATACCATGTTGACTCCGAATAAATGATTTAGCTGACGCAGCTAACAACTGTTTGGCGTATATAAAGGTCTGTTACCTGTCCCATTGTACTGTAATAGCACACTCTTCTATCTCTTGTACCCACGAATCAATGTCGGGACTACCTGAGCCGGAAAAATAGGATACACTGCCCTCAACATCTTTTAAGGTGTACCAAGATCGACTAAAATTATTTGTGGGCAATTCGCCTCTAGATGTAACTACTGATTCTACTTCTTCATCCTCGCTATCTTGGTCTTGAATATCGTAATGAGTAAGAAGTCTATTCTGTAAATCACGTTTTCTTCCCACTGTGCTTAGGTTTAATTCGGCCAACTTTTGTCGCAAATCTGCGACTCGCAATGCCATAACCTCGTCAAGCTCCATATTACAATATTTTCTTTTGTTCAACATCAATAATTAATGCTAAGGTTAGTTTTAGTAAATTCAATTAAGGTTAGAACTATCTACATATATTCCCCAAAAATTTACCCTGCCAGCAGGTTGTCTGTCCTCTTCTAACGTTTTGTCTTTTGCTGCGTCCAGCTTCTGCCTCTGCCAACGGGTTGCCTCTGCCTTTGCCGACGTTTCGCCTTGCGCTACGTCCAGCTCTGCCTCTGCCGACGTTTTGCCTCACGCTACGTCCAGCTTTGCCTCTGCCAACGGTTCGCCTCTGCCAAGGGATTGCCTCTGCCTCTGCTGACGTTTTGCCTCACGCTACGTCCAGCTTTGCCTCTGCCAACGGGTTGCCTCTGCCTCTGCTGACGTTTTGCCTCACGCTACGTCCAGCTTTGCCTCTGCCAACGGGTTGCCTCTGCCTCTGCCGACGTTTCGCTTCTTGATTCGCTCTGTCCAAATATTTCCGTCCGTCACCAAACATGCTCGTGCGTGTAGTGTCTGCGTCGTAACGTATTTGGGCACCAACGATTTTATGCAACAATTTAGCACAGCCTATCTCGCTTGCTCTTAAACAATGATGCCGACACAAAAGTTTTTGCTCTTCGAAGAACTTTATATGTTTGTTAATTTCTTTAAACAATATCCCGGACGAGCCCCCAAAAATGTAGCGTTGATTTAATGATCGTTACTATATTTATTTATTTATTAATATTTGAATTGTTTGATGACAATCGAGTTCAATATATTGTTAGAATTTAAACATACTTATAGAAATAACACTGGACTTTTTATGGACCTTGACGTACGACTCAGTTGACAGTCTCTTTGCGAATAATCTACGGCCTCTTTAGCAAGCTCTCTCTCAACTTATATAATGATCATATGCCCTGCTCTCTCTCTACTACTACTAGAATGTTCGGCCACTACGTGTCTGTCTCTTCTCTTCTATCACTTTGGATTGCTCTCTCTCAATGCCATTTCCCACATACATACACAAAACAAATATTTCAAATTTATAAAAACAAATGCATTTTTTAAAAAAATTGTTCACATGCTTTTTACAAGCATATCTTAGTATCCCGCTCACTCAAGCATACGAGCACCTTAGCGCCTTAACCAGCCAACGGCCAGCTCCTGCCATATTGAAAAACGTTTATATGAATAATTTGGCTATTTTTAGTCCGATTTTAATCAAATTTGGTATTTTGCTGGATATAAGTATCAAGTATGGGAGAGCGCCCAGTTATGACCCGGGTTTTGAAAAACCTCAAATTTTTTCCTCAGTTCCGGGAAATGAAAAATTAAGAAGTTTAACATTTTAATATTAACCTAACGCAACTTTTTTCCAAGGAATGTATGTTTATTTGAGTTACTCAAAAAATTTTAGAAAGGATTTAATCTGGTTTTTTTTTTGGGCCGAAAAAAAGTGGTCCAGTTATGAGTCACCTTAAGAAATTCAATGAAAATACGAAAATATGAAAGGAACGTTACACCAATTTTTGTAATTTAATGGTTTATTTATAATGAAGGCTTTCAATGGCAAAAATAATGAAAAACACAAAAGAAAATGGCCATAAATGACAACGATTTTTATTCCTCTTAGTCAATGTCACTTTCGCAGTTGTTGCATGTGCAATGACTTGCTTGCATGTTAGCGCACTTCGAATGAACTGGACGCTTGCATACATTGCAATTGATGGAGTTGGCAGCGGACAATTTCTTCGGCAACAGCTTTAGGCAAATGCTGCAGAAATCTGTTTCTTCATCAGATGATGGTGATGTGTGACATAATGGGCATAACTGGGCACCCCAGTTGAGTCATAACCGGGATTTTTCATAGTTTGTAGTTTATACATATGTATATTTTTTGTAGCCACCACATAATCACATACATCTATATAGAATTTCAAAATATATGCCAATCACAATATTTTGATGCATTACACTCACCTTTTCACTGTTAATTTCACAAAATTTTGGTACTTTGAAAAAAATCAAAATAACTTTTTCGCACGATTTTCTTCATCAGATGATGGTGATGTGGGACATAATGGGCATAACTGGGCACCCCAGCTGAGTCATAACAGGGATTTTTCATAGTTTATAGTTTATATGTATATTTTTTATAGACACCACATAATCACATAAATCTATATAGAATTACAAAATATACGGCAAATACAATATTTTGATGCATTACACTCACCTTTTCACTGTTAATTTCACAAAATTTTGGTACTTTAAAAAAAATCAAAATAACTTTTTCGCACGATTTTCAACACGATGTTTGATACGCCTATATACAGCGCGATTATTAACGTTGGTGTCTGTCCAACTGCAGAACGTCAAACGAACATGATTTACAGGGCTCAAACTGTCATTCAATACCGCATTTCAATAATATTTGAGAATGTCACAAATGGTCCTGATTCACAACTGGGCCCTCTCCCCTATTACTTACCACATTCTAAGATGAACCAATAAAAAGACTTTAAAAGTTAATAGTTTAACTGTAGAAAATAAGAGATTAAATGCATCCTTTTCAATCACTGTCACAGATAGTGAGGCTCAGCCTTTATACAAACCTTCCTATCCTATTTTTTTGTCGTTTTATCTTAAACTGACATACAATTTTTTGTTGACTTTTGGATGTGATCAATTTTTGTTATCTTTAACTAAATTGTATATTTATAAGTTTAGGCCATAATAATTTTACATGTTCCAAACTCTTTTCTGTGTTTCAATGCTTAACTCACGCACATAAGTACATACATATATATTGTGGGCGGTAGATGAAATGACCGATGTCAGAGTGTTTAAGAGATTCGGGTTTTATTTGCTTTAAATTAATTGTAGTGTAAACTCTCTACTTTTTCGGTAATTAATCCCTTGGGATTCTCTTTATATTTTCCTATTTTTATTTTTTTTCCAAAAACTGCACATGTGGTTTTATTGTCTATATTTCGAGAGAGTGTGCCCGTACCCCGCCTTAGTGTATTATACCCTTTTAGTGTGACCAAATTCGGTTATCGGGGAAATTCACTGAGACGAAGAGCGGGCTTATTTAAAATATTCTTAATGTTTACATTCGGCCAATCCTGACATTTGATCGACCTCAGCCTACTATATAGAAATTTCATTATAAATTTTATGCTTATAAATTTGGACACATGTTTGTACGATACTTAAAGAAAAAATTAAACGGCTGTTTGAGGGCCCACTACGGGCTGGGGGTGACGTTGGGGTCATCAATGTTGGGATTCGAATCTGCTGCAACGTCTTCCCACCAGAAATCTCCAGTCTGTGTTGCGAGGGGCTATCCCGTGTCCTAAGGTGAAACATCCACTCCAACGAGGGTTCGCCTAGGAATTAGGCTGGCTGGGTACGCTCCACACAGCGATATGTGTGCGCTCTTATGGCCAAATCGCTCTCCAACAATTTATCCTATGGTCAGTTCATGGACCGGGTCGACATTTATTGGGTCGTAGTCCCAAAAGTCCGACATGAAACCATGGATGGGGTCGTCTCCTGGCCTTATAGTGGCTAACACAATAGGTACGCGCTTGCATTTAACGGAGGCAAAACAGCGCTGGCAGTGGCGTATTATTTTTGTTGATGTTCCTTAATAAAATTTGGAACTCGAATGCACTCCACGTGCATTGCTTGCACTTGCGGTTTTTTTCGCGTTCTCCCTCCTCTTATTCGCACGACTGCATTTTAGCTCAGACCATTCTAGACTCCCCGCACACTCTTCAAGCTCAATTTTTGGGCAATTATTTTGTATGAGCTTTTCTATGGAAGTGGATCGTGTAAGCTCGGTTCAAAAAAAAAGCTCAAGGTCAATTCGCCGTAGAAATAGTGTATGTCAAATATATTCGTTTAGCTACCAGATTTATAAAATTTTATGTTTGAAACAGCGCACCCTTACACCACAGATTTGAATGACACGCCCTAATAATTGGAGGCCCAAAGCTGAAAAAAATCAAAGGTGCCAAGCTGATTACCAAAGGTCCTTGGCAAGGTTCCAATCTTTTTTCCTGAAAGGTTTTCAACTACATACAACTGATTTCCGAGTTTTTTCTTGATCTTCACTTTAATTCCGACTGGTGCTAATTTAGCATTAAAATTATTGGCTAGGTTGCTGAGTTTAAAGTTACGCTTAGTGACTGTTTGGCCCACTTCGAAGTTGCGTATTTTACTCCTCAAGTTATATGTCCGTTGATTTGTATCATAAGCTTTGTCTAAATATTTTTGAATATCAGATCTAATGCGTACGAAATTGTCTAGTCTATCTAGCCGAACCGTAGCTTCATTCAGTAGTATGAGGTTGGTCAGTAGTTTGTAGTCTTTTCCGTGGGTTATCATGTTTTGGCCAAACACCGCCACATAGGGTGAAGTTCCAATTGATTGATGATTATGATTTCGTAAGGCACTGTTTATACTACTGAGAAATTTATCTCAGTGACATTGATAGGACCGTAAGGCCGCATTAATTGATCGGTTTACTCTCTCAGCCGCATTGGCTTGTGGAAAATACGCAGCGGTAAATAATTACGTGCACTCCGTAATCCCTAAGGAATGTAGTGAACTCCTGGCTTTTAAACTGAGTGCCATTATCATTATTTGGTGTACAGTGGCACACCAAAGCAGCTAAAGATATCATCCCTTAAGATAGATATTATTACATTCGAGCTAAATTTATTTTTCCACATATAGTCTTTGGAATGGTCGTTTGCTTATAGTTTAGTTTCCCATAGGCGGTTTTAGTTTACATGTTGGGTATTTGCAAGTTTGACATATCTCACACTGTTGAATATACTTCCTAACGTCTACAACTAGTCGTGGCCAGAAAAAGTTACGCCGAATACGCTCTAAACATTTTCATATGCCGCAATGGGCTGAGTTGGGAGGATCGTGGGCTGCTCTAATAACACTATCATTGGGGCACTAGCAATTTCCACATCTTATCGTTATCCGCTGAATTCCCAGTCATAAAGTCAGTCCGATGATATATATATTGATCAATAACTTGAAAATCCGGAAGATTTGCCTTTACATATTTGCCTCTTAGGGTTCTATATTTTTCGGATTCAAGTGCCGACGAGGACAAGTGAATTTCAGGAAATAATTCCATTTCTAGGGAAGCTATTTCATTTTCAAATGATCGCGACAAAGCGTCAGCAACAACATTTTCACTACCTTTCGGTGTTTTATCTGAAAGTTATACCCCTGCAGCTTTATTCACCAGCGGGCTAATCGACCGCTTAGTTCTTATTGGTTCATAAGGCACCGCAAACTCATGGCCTTCGATATACATCCAAAATCTTTTAATCGCCATCACTACCGCAAGACATTCGAGTTCGCTAACCGAATAGTTTCGTTGCGCTTTGTTAAGTTTTTTAGACATAAACGTGATGAGTCGTTCGAATCCGAACTCATCAACTTGGGCTAAAAGCGCACCTACTCCAAGCATACATGCATCACATTGCACTATAAACGGTTTCTTATAATTTGGGTGTGCTAAAAACGGAGCAGTGCTAAGCTTAGACTTGATTTTCTCAAAAGCACCTTGCGCTTCTTCGTTCCACGAGCAGATACTTCACTAAGATGATATATCAATAGGTCGTCAAGGTAAACTGATACTTGAGTTTTGAGCTGATACGGATTAACTTGATCCATTAAACGACACATCATTTGGGGGGCATTACACAGTCCGAAAGGCATTCTCCTAAATTGATACAAGGGGCGATTGAACACTGTAAATGCTGTTTTTCCTTTTGATGATTCTTCCAGACCGATTTGCCAAAAGGCATCTTTAAGGCCAATCTTGGAAATACAATGCACATGGGGAAGTTTACTTAATAAACCTTCTAGATTAGGTATTGGATATGCGTTTTTTACTGTAACCTCATTTAATTTTCGAGAGTCAAGGCAGAATCTTACCTTACCTGGTTTGACTAACAAGACGCAAGGGGATGACCTGGAGGACGCGGGCGCTTCTTCTATCACTCCTAGCTTTCACATTTTGTCTATCTCCAGACATAATAAGTTTTAAGTTTTTGTTTAATTGGCTTGGCGTTTTCGGTGTCAATAACATGTTCTATCAGGCTCGTAAAACCTAAGCCATCTCTTGCAAAAGTTGGAAATCCATTTATGACATTGTAATTGACTATGTTGACTAGCTGTTAATGGAAATTTACCCTCTTCAAAAGAAACTTCAGAAATTTTATGGTCTGATTGGATGTGAGAAATTGAAAGACCAAATGTTCTCCAGAAGTCCATGCCACAAATTACATTTTGAATAATAGTCGGTACTATGAGAAATTCTAAGTTGGCGCTTTTCGAGTTATAAATGAGATTGCTTGTAATCGTACCAACAACCTGTTGCGATTGCCCATCGGATGTCCTAACGTTACCGCGCGTTTTGGGGCAATATTGCTTGGTGGTCATAAGTTTTGTTGCTAATTCTCCTCCTTTTTTGTTAGCTCCGCTGTCTAGTAAAGCAGTGTAAATTTGTCTATCTATTGATAAATCAATAAAAGGTCGTAAGTCGTTATCCGGGTTGATTATGGTTGATATGGTCTTTAGCTTGTGTCTATTAGTCCAAAACGTTCGCAATCGTCGCTTAGATCGCGAGTGCGGCATCGCGTTGTCAAATAGTTCATATCTTCGCTTGGTATACTCTTGCAACCGCACATGATATGGTTTGAACTGTTTAGTATTAGGTAAGTCAGAGTTATTGGTTAAGGTCACGTCTGAGTTGATTTTTAAAATGCTTTGGTTTATCCAAGACTACGGGCGGACATCCCCATTCACTAATAGGCGTATATCCTGCGACTGGTTTCCCGTACGCGGATTGCATTTTAAACAATTTGGTTGTACACGTCTACTAGCCCACACCCATAACAAAATATGCGACGTTGCTGCAAACAGTTCTGATAACCATGTCCTAATTCGTCACAATTCCAGCATTTTATGTTCTCTGGTGCACGCAATGCGCACACATCAATAGGGTCATCTGTTTCGTCATCTAGCTGTTCAACTACTGGTTCATCATGCACCAACGCATTCACCACTGCCTATTTGACGCGTTAGCTGTCTTGACAGAAAGCTGCGGAAAAATTCTTCATGCTTATGACATTCCCTACGCAAGGCAGCTTGGTGTGGGGTCTCTACATGTAAAATTTCATGAAATAAGTCGGGTCTTAAATTGTTTTGCACTTCAGCTATAAATTCTGAATCGTTTAAAGGTTCTAGCAAAGCATCCGTAATTGCCAACATAGAATCGAGAAATTCATCAAAATTTTCGATGGGGGCCTGCTTGCGTCTGCAAAGGGCATCCATAATGTCTCTGTCTGATCTTTGGTCTTTATACCTATCTCTTAAACGAATGCATAGATCGAACCAGTTCATTTCATTCGAGGTTCGATGACATCGCCAGAAAAATGTTAGGGCTGGTCCCGAGAAGAGCAGATTACCGAATTTATTAAGCAAGTTAAAGTCCCCATTCAAACTTTGAGTTGTTAAACAATTTACTCGATAAATGAAATCTTCTACTGTCATTTCTTTGGAGGACCCCGTTAAAAATAGTACTAGATACTCGATCGGGTCGTTCTGGTACTATCTCTTGGTCAATTGCATTTGGATTACTCCGAATATTAAATGGTCGAGTTCTAACACTATTTTCGAGACTTCTTCGAGGAGCAACTGAGGGTAGTGGAAAGTCCCACTCTAGTTGAGGTTCATCAGTGTATTTCGCCTGAACTCCCGTGATGCTTAAATTTCTCATGGCGTTACTAATTTCCTCGGTAATTACCGATGCCATATTAACTCGATAAGTTTCTAATGAATTGGAAATAAGTTGTTGAATGCGTTCTTCTGACACTACTAGTGGCTGGTTTGCAATTGAATTTCGTGGTTGTTCACGTCGAGGTAGTCCCACAGTTCTTGGATTCTGATTTGGGTTTGCACGAGTATTTGCTCTTGTATTGGTTCTTTTTAGTATTGCTCCTAAGGCGGCAGAATTGTCTGCTCCAAGAGAAGCTCGGGGAGGTTGAACATAGACCTTTTAGACTTATAGACATAGACTTTTCGAACAATGTTGCCTACAATTTGGACAGTATTCATTGGTCTCTACCCAAATCTTGAGACAATGTTTATGAAACGTGTGCCGACATGGGGTCTCTACAATATCTGTCTGTCCACTGGTATCATTGCAAATTACGCATTCGAGTGTATTTTCACTTGGCATAGCAGAAGCCAAGTTTTCTAGGCTTCGTCTAAAGGCCATAATTTGTAAAACAAAAAAACTAAAGGTAAATATAAATTTTTCGTAATCACGAAAGTTACAAGACAACTAAAGATAATTTGACGATTCTATTTCGTAAACACGAATTATGGATTCAAATTTCTAAATATCAAAAATAATTTCCTTACAAATTTGGGATTTCTCCTTCGATAAGAGTTCAACAGCATTAACACACCCACCACTCTGCACTTTATTTGTATAACCTGTATTGTGTGTATAATGTGTAATTCGTTGAAAGAGGGACTTGCCAGTAACGATTCCAGCAAGAACAGTTCTCAATTTCACCTCACTACAACAATTTTATTTAAGATCTTTGAAACTATATGGACTGGTTGGTATCCGATTTGTATCCAGACACATATCCCTAAGCTACATAATTTTCCATACTTTGTCTATTCTATTTATTAAAATTTGTTCAAAATTAAGAAAACATTATTGAAAGGGTATAAAATTTCACTTGGTCCAGCTATAATCTGATACTCATACGCTGGCCTCTCCAAAGTGATATATATTACCATCTTATTGCAAGGTAGAAGGTGTTGTGGGAAGTAAAGGAGTGGTTTAAGAACACGTAGGGCAAAAAAAAATCCTTGCTTTTCTTGCCCCACGTTGGGCGCCATTTATTATGTAACGAACACGGGGGTGTCGGAGTGCACTCTCTGTCTTTCTAACAAGTGGCTCGGCTGAGCTCAGGGAAAATGGGGTGGTTCTTGTGCTCTCCCAAAATATGCATAAGTAAAATGAAGACAGAGATAAGGAATAAAGGACTACACCTAAATAGGGATTTTTGTGCAGAGGTAATGGGTTTTATTCGAAGGACCTAGATGTTATTGCCTTATCTTTACCCACCCAACCTTGTAAAACCTAAGAAATCTCGGTATTACCCATATTTACCATATTTAAATCTCTTACGTCAGGTGCCCAAATAAACTAACTCAGCAATTCATCATTTCATACATATATTCAATTCAAACAAAAAAAAGGGCATATGCCTTTAAGATAAGAAGATAATATCGGATTTCGTATCCCACTTATATAATAGAAGCATTAACAATAAATTCAAATATATATAGTTCCTAACTAATTCGTTGAGAGTAATCGTACAAAAATGTGTGTGTTGTTTTATAAGTATAAATTTGATCTAAACTAAATTTTACGTCAAGCATTTATTTCAATTTGAAAAAGTAAAAAAAAACCAACTAACTCTGTGATCGCGGCATGCGGTTATATTTCGCCAATAGATTTTATGCGGCTATGCCATTCTTACAGTTTGTAGAGTCCAATCCAGTCAGCAGGCCTGATGATGGGTGGAGCACTAGAGGCTGTTAAAATTATTAAGAAGGGTACCAAAATATAACTTGCTTCTCGTTACCAACGTTATGACTTTCAGAACCTACTATATAGAAATTTCATTATAAATTTTATGCTTATAAATTTGAACACATGTTTGTACGATACTTAAAGAAAAAATTAAACGGCTGTTTGAGGGCCCACTACGGGCTGGGGGTGACGTTGGGGTCGTCAATGTTGGGATTCGAATCTGCTGCAACGTCTTCCCACCAGAAATCTCCAGTCTGTGTTGCGATTGGCTATCCCGTGTCCTAAGGTGAAACATCCACTCCAACGAGGGTTCGCCTAGGAATTAGGCTGGCTGGGTACGCTCCAAACAGCGATATGTGTGCGCTCTTATGGCCAAATCGCTCTCCAACAATTTATCCTTTGGTCAGTTCACTACGGGCTGGGGGTGACGTTGGGGTCATCAATGTTGGGATTCGAATCTGCTGCAACGTCTTCCCACCAGAAATCTCCAGTCTGTGTTGCGAGGGGCTATCCCGTGTCCTAAGGTGAAACATCCACTCCAACGAGGGTTCGCCTAGGAATTAGTCTGGCTGGGTACGCTCCACACAGCGATATGTGTGCGCTCTTATGGCCAAATCGCTCTCCAACAATTTATCCTATGGTCAGTTCATGGACCGGGTCGACATTAATTGGGTCGTAGTCCCAAAAGTCCGACATGAAACTATGGATGGGGTCGTCTCCTGGCCTTATAGTGGCTAACACAATAGGTACGCGCTTGCATTTAACGGAGGCAAAACAGCGCTGGCAGTGGCGTATTATTTTCGTTGATGTTCCTTAATAAAATTTGGAACTCGAATGCACTCCACGTGCATTGCTTGCCCTTGCGGTTTTTTTCGCGTTCTCCCTCCTCTTATTCGCACGACTGCACTTTAGCTCAGACCATTCTAGACTCCCCGCACACTCTTCAAGCTCAATTTTTGGGCAATTATTTTGTATGAGCTTTTCTATGGAAGTGGATCGTGTAAGCTCGGTTCCAAGAAAAACCTCAAGGTCAATTCGCCGTAGAAATAGTGTATGTCAAATATATTCGTTTAGCTACCAGATTTATAAAATTTTATGTTTACCCAAAGTATTTGAGAAAATAAAACCATTTCAATTGCAGCATTTTTGTAGCTCAATTATTTCGTCATGCTAACATGGGTTTAAAAAACGTAGATCGACAACGTCTAACCTATTAGAATTTACATCCCACTCGATCAAAGGATTCGAGACTACCGTGCAAACTGACGTCATTTACACTGACTTCAGCAAGGCCTTTGATTCCGTTAATCATACTCTGCTTTTACATAAGTTGAACGCACTTGGCAACCCCAGCCTTTTGCTTGATTGGATTCTTCAATATCTTTCTAAGCGTGTGAAACCAACCTATTAAACCTTAACGGCTCTACCGTAGGCCTTCTATTTTATTCTTCTATCCTTAAAACACCGTACTTCTAACTATTCTTTGCATGAATTTTTCGAGTCCTATGTTCCGATTACAATCCTTTGTATCCCGTAATCAGAACAGAAGCCTCTCTTTCTCTTGTGAAAACCTTTATTTTAGCACACATAGCTCGTATTTAGCTGAAGTTAACCATATTTTAATTGTTTGTCCGTTGTATTTGTCCACGGCATCGTGCCGTCCGATATACGGCTGCGTCCCACGGTCGGTCGGGCGGGAGTTGGACAGCTCTCTGCTTGGGCTCGCGCGAAACAGGCTATGTCTTTGTGTCGTATGGGCCACTTAAACGTACTTCGCACTGTACGCGTCAACGTCCAGACAATATAGATTAGCTAAGTATAGAGTAATTAGTGTAAATATGTATGCTGAGCAAGGCAAAATGTGTGTGAAAAGACAACAACAAAGCAATGCTCGTTTAATGAGTGGATCGTCGAGAGCGACCGGCGATGGCAGCGTCGATAGATGGGAAAACACCAGAAAGAAAGTGATGGATGCCCGCATAGCAACAGAGGTGCTATGCAAGCAATGCAGAGCAACAAGAACAGGTAATTGAGCCATAAAAAGAATGGATGCGGTTGCGCCAAGGATGCTTATATAAGCCTTTATATAATGGCGGAAAAAATCAAGGAGAGGCATCAAGTCATCAAGTCGTGATCAAGTCAACAAATGAAGCAACTAGTTTCTTAAAGCCTAACGAGAAACCTTAGAAACTCATCGAACACAACAAGTCCTTGAAACAGGACACAGCAATAAGTCAACGAACTGAAAAGGCATTCAGCATTCACTACCACGTCCTTAGAATAGGACTAAAAACACCGTACCTAAGTATTACACACAGAGAGAAACCAAGCGGCTGAAGGCCAATCCGTAAGCTATTTGAAGGCACGAGGATATATCCCACTGCCAAAATTCCGGGATTGAGATATCCTGAAGACCACCAAACGCTGAGGAAAAGCAACGACTACTGGATCCATCTTTGTGATCAGTGGGCACGCATCTCAAAGAAGCAACAAAGGTGCTGGGGTGAAAGTGAAATCCCGCGAGACTCAGAATTCGGCCCAGAACGCAAGCGAAAGTTCACAGGATTTATCCAAGGGCCAATCGACGTTCCGGAGTTATTCTTGCTGAAACTACAAAGGGAATTGCAAGTTTGAGCCTCGTAATCAAGAACCTGTCGCAACAACAAAGAAGAAAATAAGAACGAGCGACGCACAATATACACACAGCGCTGCTAAAGGTCAAGAGTTCCCCACAAAGCTAATTATACTTAGCCAAGTCAAAAGAATTTACACTAAACATAAACATTCAACTTACTATTAACACGAGTTCTAAATTCATCGGGGCACAAAATAAATTTTGTTGTGTCGAACCCAGCACTAAGAGATATTGGTAGTATCCCGAAAAATAAGAGAAAGGTCGTGGTACGTACCATTCTGCTCCTGTAATGCGACAAAGCGCTTTTATCTGCATGGTTTGGATCCTTTTGCCAGTAAATGTAGCTGCAGAGACCCAAATAGAAAGGGCATTTTGAGTTTTTTGGTAAATTTGCTTATTGTTTTTTGAACATGCTTTTCTCAATTCAATCTTATGTCTTTCATGAAGCCCAAATATGGTGACAGTCGGAATTGTTTCATTGTTGAATGTTAGTGTAGGGTAGGTTAATCATCTGAGGGCAAATGTTGTTTGAATTGACTTGGTTGTATTTATAGATATGCACCAACGTTTGTAGATATGTTAAAAGGGCTTCCGTCGCAATCATCGTGCCGTTGGTTGTGAACTCGGTACTAGTTGGCATATCGCCTGTGAACAGTGTGTATAAGACAGGGCCAGTACGCTACCTTGATGAACTACTGCGCCGATGGATTTTGAGGATGAGAATGCGTCTCTAATAAATTTTCTTTCTCGAAGGTATGATGCAAAAACAAAGTTCTCGTATTTTTTGAAGTAGTGCAGAGTGCCATACTTTATCAAAGGCAAAAGGGATGGCTTCATGGCTATACAGGTGTGCCAGTACTCTACCAAGAAGTGTTCTTTCTAATACTTTGAAGACGACAGGCAGCAAGGAATCAATTTCGTTCTCACGTTTGCCAGGTTTAGGAATCATTACAATCACAGCACGCTTCTAGACCGCTGGAAAGTGCCGAATGTGAAATATAGCATTGCACAGGACCACAAAGAATTCTATAGCTTTGTCAAGTTTTGCCTTAAGCACTCTTCCATCGATGAGATCGTGACCCGGCGCGTTCTTGAGTTTCACATGGTATCATCTTTAAGTACATGAGAGAGTAAACTTGATTCCGTCTTCTCTATGTCTGCTTGGTCTGCAATAAGGGCTGGGGAAAACTGCTGCTCCAGATGTCCTGCAAAAGCCTCAGCCTGGTTTTAACAGTTATAGCAATTGCTTGTAGGTGCTGAATTTTAAGTCTGTTGAGGAGCGATTGTTTTCTATGGTTCTTGAATAGGATACCAGTCCAGCTATGAGCTTTGTCGTCTGGATGATTTGTTGCGTAGAAGGTATATTTTGGTATTTGAAAATAATTTTTTGATGCTAAGTGTGTTTCCGATATCAGCATGATATCGATTTCACTTGAGTCTATTTATTGCTGATGCATCGTATATCGTTTCATATCGATAATCTATCGATACTGATTCTTACTTACACTCGTTTACTAATGCCTATACTGCGATCCTACATACATACTTTTATTTAAATTTTTTTGCTGGTCAACAAACGAATCATTCATCAAAGCTTTGTGACATGTATACATATTATTAGTTTAGCATTTAGAAATTGTATCGTTAAAACAACATTTGATATAACGTGTCACTTGCAAATCTAGGTTAGTTTTATACAATTTAGGTTTATAAACACAGCTATGATGCAATAATGTATCTTCAACTATGTTCCTGACAGAAGTTCAGTGTAGCAGCATACAAGTGGCAGAAAAATCAAACTAGCCCCTGTAGATCGTGAACAGATTTCGAAATAATTCTCAATCTGACAACCATGGACCACAATTACTCCTTTTATATACACTAGTTCCCATACAAACGGAAAATTCACGAACAGTGACTTTTAATAATAACTTCGTTGTTTAAAAAGCCATGGTCATTAAAATTAATATTAGTTGTTAGTTTTATATACATATTAATGGCTCTAAAGATCAAGAGTCACGATCAAGGTCGGATGACTATAACTCATGTAACCACAGCCTAAGCTATTCTCTTGCTAATTTTACACTTCTTGGACAAAACTAAAGAAAAGAAAATAAAACCATTTCAATTGCAGCATTTTTGTAGCTCAATTATTTCGTCATGCTAACATGGGTTTAAAAAACGTAGATCGACAACGTCTAACCTATTAGAATTTACATCCCACTCGATCAAAGGATTCGAGACTACCGTGCAAACTGACGTCATTTACACTGACTTCAGCAAGGCCTTTGATTCCGTTAATCATACTCTGCTTTTACATAAGTTGAACGCACTTGGCAACCCCAGCCTTTTGCTTGATTGGATTCTTCAATATCTTTCTAAGCGTGTGAAACCAACCTATTAAACCTTAACGGCTCTACCGTAGGCCTTCTATTTTATTCTTCTATCCTTAAAACACCGTACTTCTAACTATTCTTTGCATGAATTTTTCGAGTCCTATGTTCCGATTACAATCCTTTGTATCCCGTAATCAGAACAGAAGCCTCTCTTTCTCTTGTGAAAACCTCTATTTTAGCACACATAGCTCGTATTTAGCTGAAGTTAACCATATTTTAATTGTTTGTCCGTTGTATTTGTCCACGGCATCGTGCCGTCCGATATACGGCTGCGCCCCACGGTCGGTCGGGCGGGAGTTGGACAGCTCTCTGCTTGGGCTCGCGCGAAACAGGCTATGTCTTTGTGTCGTATGGGCCACTTAAACGTACTTCGCACTGTACGCGTCAACGTCCAGACAATATAGATTAGCTAAGTATAGAGTAATTAGTGTAAATATGTATGCTGAGCAAGGCAAAATGTGTGTGAAAAGACAACAACAAAGCAATGCTCGTTTAATGAGTGGATCGTCGAGAGCGACCGGCGATGGCAGCGTCGATAGATGGGAAAACACCAGAAAGAAAGTGATGGATGCCCGCATAGCAACAGAGGTGCTATGCAAGCAATGCAGAGCAACAAGAACAGGTAATTGAGCCATAAAAAGAATGGATGCGGTTGCGCCAAGGATGCTTATATAAGCCTTTATATAATGGCGGAAAAAATCAAGGAGAGGCATCAAGTCATCAAGTCGTGATCAAGTCAACAAATGAAGCAACTAGTTTCTTAAAGCCTAACGAGAAACCTTAGAAACTCATCGAACACAACAAGTCCTTGAAACAGGACACAGCAATAAGTCAACGAACTGAAAAGGCATTCAGCATTCACTACCACGTCCTTAGAATAGGACTAAAAACACCGTACCTAAGTATTACACACAGAGAGAAACCAAGCGGCTGAAGGCCAATCCGTAAGCTATTTGAAGGCACGAGGATATATCCCACTGCCAAAATTCCGGGATTGAGATATCCTGAAGACCACCAAACGCTGAGGAAAAGCAACGACTACTGGATCCATCTTTGTGATCAGTGGGCACGCATCTCAAAGAAGCAAAAGGTGCTGGGGTGAAAGTGAAATCCCGCGAGACTCAGAATTCGGCCCAGAACGCAAGCGAAAGTTCACAGGATTTATCCAAGGGCCAATCGACGTTCCGGAGTTATTCTTGCTGAAACTACAAAGGGAATTGCAAGTTTGAGCCTCGTAATCAAGAACCTGTCGCAACAACAAAGAAGAAAATAAGAACGAGCGACGCACAATATACACACAGCGCTGCTAAAGGTCAAGAGTTCCCCACAAAGCTAATTATACTTAGCCAAGTCAAAAGAATTTACACTAAACATAAACATTCAACTTACTATTAACACAAGTTCTAAATTCATCGGGGCACAAAATAAATTTTGTTGTGTCGAACCCAGCACTAAGAGATATTGGTAGTATCCCGAAAAATAAGAGAAAGGTCGTGGTACGTACCATTCTGCTCCTGTAATGCGACAAAGCGCTTTTATCTGCATGGTTTGGATCCTTTTGCCAGTAAATGTAGCTGCAGAGACCCAAATAGAAAGGGCATTTTGAGTTTTTTGGTAAATTTGCTTATTGTTTTTTGAACATGCTTTTCTCAATTTAATCTTATGTCTTTCATGAAGCCCAAATATGGTGACAGTCGGAATTGTTTCATTGTTGAATGTTAGTGTAGGGTAGGTTAATCATCTGAGGGCAAATGTTGTTTGAATTGACTTGGTTGTATTTATAGATATGCACCAACGTTTGTAGATGTGTTAAAAGGGCTTCCGTCGCAATCATCGTGCCGTTGGTTGTGAACTCGGTACTAGTTGGCATATCGCCTGTGAACAGTGTGTATAAGACAGGGCCAGTACGCTACCTTGATGAACTACTGCGCCGATGGATTTTGAGGATGAGAATGCGTCTCTAATAAATTTTCTTTCTCGAAGGTATGATGCAAAAACAAAGTTCTCGTATTTTTTGAAGTAGTGCAGAGTGCCATACTTTATCAAAGGCAAAAGGGATGGCTTCATGGCTATACAGGTGTGCCAGTACTCTACCAAGAAGTGTTCTTTCTAATACTTTGAAGACGACAGGCAGCAAGGAATCAATTTCGTTCTCACGTTTGCCAGGTTTAGGAATCATTACAATCACAGCACGCTTCTAGACCGCTGGAAAGTGCCGAATGTGAAATATAGCATTGCACAGGACCACAAAGAATTCTATAGCTTTGTCAAGTTTTGCCTTAAGCACTCTTCCATCGATGAGATCGTGACCCGGCGCGTTCTTGAGTTTCACATGGTATCATCTTTAAGTACATGAGAGAGTAAACTTGATTCCGTCTTCTCTATGTCTGCTTGGTCTGCAATAAGGGCTGGGGAAAACTGCTGCTCCAGATGTCCTGCAAAAGCCTCAGCCTGGTTTTAACAGTTATAGCAATTGCTTGTAGGTGCTGAATTTTAAGTCTGTTGAGGAACGATTGTTTTCTATGGTTCTTGAATAGGATACCAGTCCAGCTATGAGCTTTGTCGTCTGGATGATTTGTTGCGTAGAAGGTATATTTTGGTATTTGAAAATAATTTTTTGATGCTAAGTGTGTTTCCGATATCAGCATGATATCGATTTTACTTGAGTCTATTTATTGCTGATGCATCGTATATCGTTTCATATCGATAATCTATCGATACTGATTCTTACTTACACTCGTTTACTAATGCCTATACTGCGATCCTACATACATACTTTTATTTAAATTTTTTTGCTGGTCAACAAACGAATCATTCATCAAAGCTTTGTGACATGTATACATATTATTAGTTTAGCATTTAGAAATTGTATCGTTAAAACAACATTTGATATAACGTGTCACTTGCAAATCTAGGTTAGTTTTATACAATTTAGGTTTATAAACACAGCTATGATGCAATAATGTATCTTCAACTATGTTCCTGACAGAAGTTCAGTGTAGCAGCATACAAGTGGCAGAAAAATCAAACTAGCCCCTGTAGATCGTGAACAGATTTCGAAATAATTCTCAATCTGACAACCATGGACCACAATTACTCCTTTTATATACACTAGTTCCCATACAAACGGAAAATTCACGAACAGTGACTTTTAATAATAACTTCGTTGTTTAAAAAGCCATGGTCATTAAAATTAATATTAGTTGTTAGTTTTATATACATATTAATGGCTCTAAAGATCAAGAGTCACGATCAAGGTCGGATGACTATAACTCATGTAACCACAGCCTAAGCTATTCTCTTGCTAATTTTACACTTCTTGGACAAAACTTTTTTTCACGTTGACAGCTATAGGAAGGGGAAGATTAACAAAAATACATGCAAGGGTATACAAACTTTGGAGAGGTCGAAGCTAGCCTCGACCCTCTGATTACTGATACCATAATAATTTCGAAAGGTATGATTAAAATAGTTTTAATAAAAAGATCATTCTTTAAATATACTGCCCAATATAGGAATCAGTACAATGGCTCCACAGAGAAGCAAAGTATGGAAAACCATTGCCAAAGTAAACTCCAATGAAGATAAATGTTCTCTTTGTCTAAAACATTAAGGTTTAACAACAATACATCCCCCATGATCTAACACTGAAAGCACCGTCATAGTTAAATTGGTAAATTTCAATTATATATCCGACCCTAATGTTTGTTTAATAAATAATTTGTCTCTAAAATTAAAATTATTATTTCTTATGAAACGACTTTAATGACAATATGGGTTGTATCGTTGTAGCTGTAGCTGTATTACTGATTATTACTGAAAACCTGCCGTTTTCCCATGTCGAAGTTAAATTATCTTCTGTTCATCATATATAGATTCATTCGCAATTCAACTGCCGCCGTGTACAGACGTGTTTTTTAATGCACTCCGCAAAATTTGGGTGTAAAAAAAAAAAAAGACCGCGTTTGCAAAAATTTGTGTAGGGCTCTCAGTCGCCTCAGAGACGCCTATTTACAATCATATTGCTATTAGATTGCTCTAATAGCAATAAATACTAAGTTGCAACAACAAAGTGGTAATTTTTACAAAAGCCATGTCCACCAATTCGGGCCCAAGCTCTCTCGATCCCCACCAGCAACAGCTACAAGAACTAATTGTACAACAACAACGTGAGCATCGACTCTCGGTCCAACGCAACAACGCGTACTTTTCGGTGGTGTCGCCGACCCCACTGAATGCTAACGTAAGCAATAACACCGAAAGTGCCAGCCATTCAGCAATCAACAGCACCTTACCGTGGAGAGAGCAGTGTGCTTCTCCATCAATATCGATAACTGGGTCACCGATTGCACCAACCAGCACCGTCAGCTCGTTGACAGCAACCAGCACCGTCAGCTCGTTGACAGCAACTACTGCAACGTCTGCCGAAGTATTGACCTGCCTCAAGCCGACAACGACAAGTCGCACAGAGTCAGCGACAATAGTAAACCCAACGACTTCTGTCCAAACTGGAATGTATAGATATATTAAAATAACTAAGCGGAAGCTAAGCCCGCAAAAGAAAAAAAGTGACAATACGCCGAAAATAACCAAACCAAATGAACGAGTAGCACCCCTTAGCGGGAATCGTTTTAAAATTCTTGCCGATCAGCAAGACGATCAAGCCGGAGCTGTAGATTAAGTTAAATCGGCTAGACCACCCCCCTTATACATCCGTAGAGCCAACTGCAGCGCCCTGATTTCGAAGCTAGTAGAAACAGTAGGGGCAAATAACTTTGTTGTAACCCCACTCAATAGGGGTAACATTAAAGAAATTAAATGTCAAACCCAAACTGAGGACAATTTCCGCATCATCGAAAAGTACTTCAGGTTGTGTTAAAGGGGATTGAGCCATCGGTTCCTACTCAAGAAATAGCAGACGCGTTGGTCGAAAAAGGGTTTGCGGTCACGTCCGTTGTCAACATCATCAACAGGAAGAAAGTCGCACAGTCGCTCTTTAAAATCGAGCTCAACCAGATGCAAAGCGGTCGAAGCCAAATGAAGTGCACCCGATTTACAACCTACAGCTTCTATTGCACAGAAGAATCACCGTAGAGGAGCCCCATAACAGACGCCAACCACCGCAGTGTAAAAACTGCCAGGAATACAACCAAACCTTTAACAATTGCAATCTTAGGTCAGTGTGTGTTGGCTTCGTCGAACATCATGAAGATGGCATTTGCACCAAGGACAGAAACAACGTCGCACTAAGGCTATGCAGCAACTGTGGAGGGAACCACACGGCCAACTACAGAGGATGTCCTGTCTTCAAGGATCTTAAATCACACCTAAACGAGCGCAAACCCCCAGCTGGACCAAAAATCACCTTCAACGCCTCCAAAACTACACCGGAGGTTTTCTTCGCCAAGGCTGTTAGATCATCCAACATGACTGCTACAACCAGTCCTAGTGTATCCTTCGCTAGTGTGCTCCGAACTGGACAGACGGAGCCCGCGAAGAGTCTCTCCGCCATTTACAGAATCCGCAACCCAGCGCACCAGAGCTTGGCCAGAAAACTCCAGTGGGTTAGAGGCCCTATTGATCTCACTCAATCAAAACATGAACACTTTTATGACGTTCATGCAAAACTGTATGCACGAACTGATGCGGAATCAAAACCTGCTTATCCAGAAGCTTATCGAGTATAAATAATGGCTTCCCTACGTCTATGTCTTTGGAATGCTAACGGCATCTCCAAGCACAAAAATGAACTGCAACTATTCCTAGACTCAAGTGAAATCGACGTTTTGCTGATTTCGGAAACACATTTAACATCAAAAAATAATTTTCAAATACCAAAATATACCTTCTACGCAACAAACAATCCAGACGGAAAAGCTCATGGGGGACTGGTATCCTAATCAAAAACCGTATAAAACACTCGTTCCTCAACAGATTTGAAACACAGCACCTACAAGCAACCGTCCAAACCAGCGGCGCCAACACTACATTGGTTGCCCTATACTGCCCACCACGCTTCTCAATCTCTGAAAAGGAATTTACCGATTTCTTTAACACACTCGGAGATCGCTTCATTGCAGCAGGGGACTATAACGCCAAACATACGCACTGGGGATCTCGCCTGGTAAATCCTAAAGGCAAACAGTTGTACAACACAATAGTCAACCCTCTCAACAAGATGGATTGCGTCTCACCAGGTAGGCCTACTTATTGGCCCACAGATCCACAGAAAGTGCCTAACTTAATTGATTTCGCAGTAACCAAGAGGATTCCACGTAATCGGATCACTGCGGAAACACTGCTAGATTTAACTTCCGATCACTCTCCAGTGCTATTCACATTATTAACAAGACCTCAAGTACTTGATCGCCCATATAGGCTTACAAACAACAAAACAAATTGGCTTAAATTTAAAATGTACATGAGTGCCCACATTGACTGTTCGCCGAAACTGGATGCTGCAGAGGACATTGATATGTGCGTCTCTGCACTTGAGTCGATGATGGGAGCTGCAGCAAGAGTATCTACTCCACATGCCTCTTCTTACACCAAACCTGTTGACAGGCCTACGAACCGGCGGATAGAAAAATTAGTAACGGAAAAACGACGTCTAAGAAGAGAATGGCAGATTACTCGATCACCAGCAGCAAAACTTCGCCTAAGGCAAGCTCAACGCAACCTCTCCAAGGCGTTAAGACAAGAGGAAAGCGGGGCTCAAAGGAAATACATAGAAAAGCTCAGTCCAACCAGCACTAAACATCCTCTGTGGAAAGCCCACCCAACTTTAAGCGCTCCTACAGAGACAATTTCACCGATAAGGAGTCCAACCGGTGGATGGGCCCGCAGTGACGAAGAGAGGGCATCCGTATTTGCCACACATCTTAAAATGGTTTTCCAGCCAAATCCAACATCAAACTCATCTGTACTTCCCCCTTCGAACACATTAACGGATAGTGAGTACTCGGAACTCCAATCGGACGAGATCACTGCAGTTATTAAAAACCACATAAAGCCGAAAAAAGCCCCTGGCCATGACCTAATCACACCGAAAATGATCCTAGAACTCCCTGTCATCGCCATACAATACATCTGCAAACTGTTCAACTCTATAATAAGAATTGGCTACTTCCCAAGAGCATGGAAAAAGTCCACTATCATCATGATTCCTAAAGTGGGAAAGGACAAAACCCAGCCATCATCCTATAGGCCAATTAGTTTGCTGCCATGTCTTTCGAAGCTTTTTGAAAAGGTCCTGCAGATCCACCTAAACTCATTTCTGGCATCGGAGAACACAATCCCTTCACACCAGTTCGGCTTCCGCGAAAAACATGGTACAATTGAACAAGTCAATCGCATAACATCCGAAATACGAACAGCATTCGAACTAAAAGAATACTGAGCGGCTGTCTTTCTCGACGTTGCCCAGGCTTTCGATAGAGTTTGGCTGGAGGGTCTGATGTTCAAAATCCGGCAAAAACTGCCACAGTACACCCACAAACTCATGGAATCTTACCTTTACAATAGGAAATTCGCTGTAAGATGTAATGGCTCCGTCTCGGCTGATTTTGAAATCAAAGCTGGTGTACCGCAAGGCAGTGTACTCGGCCCATTGCTCTACCTGCTGTACACTGCAGACTTACCAACGAGTTTAGGACTTACAACGTCCACTTTTGCCGATGACACGGCAATCCTCAGCAGATCCAAATGCCCAATACAAGCCTCTGCAAAACTAGAGGAACACCTTAAGGTGGTAGAGGAATGGCTAGCAACCTGGCGTATCCTGGTCAACGAGCAGAAATGCAAACATGTTACATTTACGCTAAACAGAAGAAACTGTCCAGCTCTAATGCTAAACAACGTACCAGTTCCTCAAGCCGTGGATGTCACTTACCTTGGCATCCACCTAGACAGAAGACTAACTTGGCGCAAGCACGTTGAAGCAAAAAAGTCACAGCTTAAACTGAAAGCGAATAGCCTACATTGGATCATCAATGCTCGGTCCCCTCTACGTCTGGAGTATAAAGTCCTCCTATACAACTCCGTATTGAAACCCATCTGGACTTACGGAGCCGTACTATGGGGAAATGCAAGTACCAGCAATGTCGATATTATACAAAGAGCGCAGTCGAAGATTTTAAGATCAATCACGGGGGCCCCGTGGTATATACGAAACGACAACATTCAAAATGATCTAAATATACCTAGCGTAAAATCTGAAATAGGTACTCAACAACTAAAGTTTGCTGCGAAACTGGATGCACACCCAAATGTTCTTGCCAATTGCCTTACGCGAACTAATAATAGAACTCGTTTTAAAAGAAATGACAGACCAACCCAATAACAAGTGATTAGGGCCGCCTGCAATATCCCTGCAATTATCTTAAGTACTAGACTAAGAAAAATATCTCAAACTTGTTGTTAGGCTCTAATTTAAGAGTAGATTCAACAAATATATATTAAACGTTAAAAAAAAAAAAAAAATCATATATAGAAAAAGAAATCTTGTATCGAAATATTTTATCTCAGCAAAAAGCTTTTGAAGTTAATAAAACTAAAAACCCGTAAGTGCCAATTCGCACAACGATCAAAAATCATATGACTTAAATATAAGGTTCAGAACATCAGGTACTATTGGCGTGTTTCGGCTCACCGAAGTCCATACTTTCGATCATATTTTGGAAGTCTTTTTACAAGCCTTAATAAATTAAAGGTGGCCGCTGTTGTGACCGACAACGGTGCAAACAATGTTAAGGCAGTGTGTGACACATTTAACAAAAAAACCGTGATATTCAAAGCTTTGCGCAGACCTTAAACTTAGTGTACGAAACCGGCTTATGCAAACCATTGATCAAAGATACATTTACAAAGGCCAGAGCATTTGTGTTATTTGTGTATCGGCATGTGAAGGCGATGGACAGTCTTTAGCAGCTGCAAATGGCGGCAGGAGTCCCAGAAGGGCACACTATTAAATTGGTAATATACGTTAAGACCAGACGGAGTTCAGCATACTATATATTGGAGCGACTGACCAAAATGCTCGGGTATGTCAGTCAAGTGGTACTAACTTTACAAGACACACCGGAACTGCTGACATCGAACAATAAGGGGGAAATCGCGAAGTTCATTACTGTCCTAAGGCCGCTCGAAGCGATGACGATTCCTCTAGTAAACTGCAGCCGCCAGAAGATGTACAAGATAATATATCACACCAAAGCCGGAAAACGTCTAAAAATTGTTGAATAGGAATTCCAGGGAGATGGAAAATAACCCAATCTTCAATCGTTGAATTCAAAATATGAACTGATTTTATTTCCAAATGTTCGGAGTTTATATAGGATTATCTTAAGCTTTAGGAGGTAACAATTGTTCTTACAAAATCTTCTTCTAGTGCGACTCGATCCCATCTTTTGGTGGGTTGAATTATTATTTTAGGCACTGTATCAGCCACTTGCCATGCTGCCGTTGTGATCTTTTGGGTTAGTTTAGAATTACAAATGTTTTTCCACAACTTGTGTGGCTGATTGTAATTCGAGTCATATGCTAGGTTAGTTGTTTGTGACAAAATACTATTTTAATTTATTCTTCAGTACATGTGATTTTGTAAAGCCGCTTCAGATGAACACTATGTTCATTCTTAAACATTGTTACAAAAAAGCATATACAAACAAGATTTGCCCATTTGGAGTCTTGTCACCTTTTCTCAATGTAAAGCTTGTTAGATCCGCGATTCAAGCGCATCCATTTTACTAACAAAATTTACGAAAATAAAAATGACTGGAAATATTATCACTTGATCGGATCGCCGGTTCCTGACAAAGGATTGTTTTCAAAAGCAATAAAAAGCCAGTTCCGATGCTAGATTTTTCTCTTTCCACAAACTGCCTTCAATTACCCTTGAATGCCCTAAATACATAGTTATCAAATCCAAATATAACGTGAAAAAAATGTCTGAATTTTTTCTGCATTGCTGTTTTTAAGGCATTAAATATATTGCCTAAAAACATTATATCAGTCACTGACCTACGCGATGGCATCCTACTCATGCTGGTTTAGAACCAAAGTGAAGCGGACAAATTCATCAACTCCCCTACGCTTGTAGGCATCTGTGAAATAATATGCAAGCTTCATTATACCCTGAATCAGGTCAAGGGCACCATCTACGGCCCATATCTTTCCGATATTGCTTAGGATCACATAAAGTCTGTGCCTTTTACAAATTCTCTAAAACATTCGACATGACCCCTAAACCAACCGAACATCAGCTTCTCTCTTAATGATTTAATACATATCGTCAAATTATCGCGTTATCCAATTGTGTATATCGGCGACTTTAATGCTCGGAGCCCATTATGGGGCTCCAGCTGTCAGAACGCCAGAGGATTATAGATTGAAGATGTCATAAGTAAAACAAATATGGTCCTACTTAACAACGGTTCCACCCTCTCTAACCACAACACGTTAACGCATATCGATCTAACCATGAACTCCTGACGTTTACTCCCCTTTTGCAATTGATCCATCAACAAAAACCTACATGGGAGCGATCATTTTCCAATCAAATTGGTGTTTCAGACCCATGTGAATTGGGATTATTTTCAATCAAAATGCATTAAACTATTTTCTTTCCCGTCCTCCAGTGACCTTAATCTAACCACAGCTAAAATAACTAAACCCATCAGAACTGCAGCCCATGTAGCCATCCCGCAAACCCGTTCAAAAAATTACAGCAGCAAACCCACATGCTCAACTCCCAACTGAATGATTTAAGAAACCAAAAGCAGTCTCTGTGGCACAATTTAAAAATTTGCCAAACGACAGAAAATTTAATCGCTTATAAAAAAGCCAGAGCCTTGTTCAAACGGTAAGCCGAAATTTATAAACGGTTAGCCTTCCAAAACTACACCGCGAAAATAAGCCCCTGTTCCAATTAAATACATCAGCTGACATCGGAAATTCCTTCGGTTGTATGTGGGCCTCCTACTCTATGGACAAAAACTTTTCTCCCGATTTCAAGTCTTGTAAACATAGAACTCTTTCACAATCTTATCTGACCAAGCCCTTCTCTACCGACAGTAGGGATTTAGATTCTAATTTAACTTATTTGGAACTGGAGCTAGCACATCAAAGGCGCACAAGGAAGAAGCATCATCTTCAGAGTTACAGAGTATCTTATATCGAAAAATTACAAGCTTAATACAATCGATATAATCAGGGGTAACAAATAATACAGGGTTGCAAACAGAAACATATGGTATTTTCAACAACCTTCGTCAATATGATTCTGTGTGTCAATTACAATTTCTTTCTTAGTTTAAATTCAATAACTTGACACAATGATTATGCTTTTGCTTAAACAAATTTTTCGTTAATATATCAGCTACCAGGTCCTTAGCTGATATATAGTCCAGATCAATCTCGCCACTTGTAACAACTTCTCGAACGAAATGATGTCTGATGTCAATGTGTTTCAATCTAGCATGAAACACAAGATTCTTGGCCAGAGATTGAGCACTCAAATTGTCTCCGAACAATTTTGTCCCAGCGTCACCACATCCAATCTCGATAAGCAATCGACTTAAATGCAAAGCCTCTTTCGCCTCTGAAGACATAGCCATGTATTCGGCCTCTGTGCTGCTCAACGCCCCACTGCATTGGTTTTCTGACTTCCAGGAAATCGGGCTACCTGCCAAAAAAATCACGTACCCTGTGTACGATTTGTCGCTGCTCACATCACCGCCCTAATCTGCGTCAGCGTCAGCGTATCCCGTAAGAGCATCTCCACACGATCAGTAGTGCAACTTAAGATCCTTCTTTGCCGCCAAATATCTCACAACACGCTTAACTGCTGCAATATGTTCACTGTGAGGTTCCTTATTTCTTTGCGCTAATTTGATAACTAACAATTAATAGTACATATCAGGTCTTGATGTAAATGCAAGTCACATCAACTCTCCGATTGTTGACTGATACTTTGTCAGATCCTGTATGACGCATTTCTCGTCTCTGCACGCCACTTGGAATCCAGCATCCAATGAATTAGGAACAGCTCGACACACTTCCATACTATGTTCTTAAAGTATGCCCTTTATGTACCGAGCCTGATTCATTACGATACTGCCTATATCACCATTCCGGTCTAATTGCATGCCCAAAAACTCCCGTAACTAGCTTCATCATCGCTCTGCCCTAAACGCTCATTATCGGATTCGTCAGCGCTAACAAATTCTTCACTTTCCATATCATATTTATTAATTGTCCCACCGCATATCCAAACCTGTGACTGCTTGTGCTGGACCTGGGGATTCAAAAATTGAGACCATATCATTCGGATCCCTAAACATAACATCCCGTTTCTCAACGACCTCCCGCTTTTCTTTGTCATACAACCTGTATGCTTTTGATACCAGTGAATATCCCACGAGCCGATATTCTCTGCCCTTGGCCTGAAACTTGCTTCGTCGTTTTTCATCTATTGCGACTGCTACTGAGTCAAAAATGCGCATATCCTGCACATTGGGTTTCCTTTCAGTCCATGCCTCATAGGCGTCATACCAACTAAGACTGCTGTTAGTGATGTGGTTCGAATGTAACACGCTGTCATTATTGCCTGTGCCCAGAGAAAAATCCTCCATATCTGCGTGTAAAAGCAAACATCTTGCCATCTCGACAAGCGTCCGATTTGCTCCTTCAGGCCCTCCATTCTGTTGAGGGCTATATGGAACCGTCAACTGACAAACATTCCCATGACGCATATTTCCACGTACGCATTAAAACGCCTATTGATGAATTCTTTGCAGTTGTCACTTCTTATTGCCTTTAATCTTTGACCAGTCAGTTTTTCAGCCATCTCTTTAGATTCCACGAATTTCTCGAATACTTCATCCTTCGATTTTAAACAATAAGTAAATATTCGTCTCGACATGTCGTCTATGAATGTAAAGAAATATAAAGAGCCGACTAGAAAACGTTTCTGAAAAGGCCCAAATACATCGGTATGTACCAATTCCAAAAGAGGCTGAGCTCTATGTTCAGACGCCGACGAAAAAGCTTAAGCTAAAGACACATAATAATTAATTGAAGAAGGTAGCTTAGCATTATACACAACTAAACATCCCCGAGCCGATGGAGGTGTTTTATTTGCACAAGGTGCCAGCTACGCCCCGATTCACAGCCAATGTTGTCAGGGATGAGTTGCAGCCAGTCCAGAATATTTTTAGTAGTTTCGCTGTAAATGATTAAAAAGTATAGCGCGAAGAGAAGTGACAGAAAGATGAGGAGAGATAAGGTGAGAAAGGTTGTTAAAAGATTGGCAAAGAACACGAAGAGGTTCGTGAAGAGAGTAGTTAGTCAGACATCTACTAAGGTGAATAGGAAAAAAGTTTCTGGTCCGACGTGAGGGAACACAAAAATACAGCGTATCTAGTAAATTGGTAGAAATGACTTCGCCGTTGACTAGTTTATGGAGAAAGAGAATGCCAAAAACAAGCCTACGGTTATAAAGTGAAGGAAGATTAATAAGAAGAAGTCTGTCAGAATAAGAAGGTAGGCGAAGACCCGGGTCCCAATTTAGACCGCGTAGCGCAAACTTAAGGAATTGCTTCTGTACCGATTCAATACTACGCTGGTGAACATCATATTGCGGGTTCCACACTGGCGAGCAATATTCTAGAGTAGGGCGAACTAACGAAGTGTATAAAACCTTTGTTACATAGGGATCATCAAATTCTTTGGCCCAACGTTTAATGAAGCCGAGAAGGCTGCTTGCTCTGTTGACAATTGAAGAAATATGAACATTAAATGAAAGTTTAGGGTCAAACATAACGCCTAAGTCTTTGAATGATGGAACACAATCTAACAGAACAGACTTAATAGAGTAATGAGCTAGGAGCGGAGACAAACGACTGAAAGTCATAAAAGAACACTTAGAGGCATTAAGGTGTAATTTATTAACGTGGCACCAATCACAGAACGCATCGAGATCTAATTACAAGTACTGTTGGAAAGAAGGACCATTATAGGAATAATAAATCTTGAAGTCATCCGCAAATATGAACACACGTGAATGAGCCAAGGCCAAAGGCAAATCATATATAAACAAGGTAAATAACAGTGGGCCAAGTTGACTGCCTTGGGGTACACCTGACGTAACTTGAACAGTTTTAGATATCGAGGAACGAAAAGACACCTTTTGGGTTCCGCCAATAAGATACGACTTTAACCAAGCCAACAGTTTTGGGGAAGAACCCATTATGTTAAGTTTCACGAGAAGCATAGAATGATCAACCGTATCGAAAGCCTTACTAAAGTCAGTATAAATAACATCAGTTTGACACTTTTTACGGAAGCCATGTACAAGGGTAGTCAATTCTAAAAGGTTAGTAAGCGACGAACGACCTTTCATGAATCCATGCTGACAAGGAGAAATAGTGGATCTGGATAGGTGTTGAAGGGAAGACGTAATAATTTTCTCAAACAGCTTTGGTATTGCCGAAAGTTTGGCAATGCCACGGTAGTTAGAAACATCCGATTTGCTACCCTTTTTAAAAAGCGGAATAATAAAAGACTCTTTCCAAATATCGGGAAAGGTACAAGACTCACTCGATATAAAAAATAACCGAGATAAAGGCTTAGATAGGGAATTCGAACACATTTTAAGGATGCAACTAGGTATATTATCAGGACCGGGAACGAAGGAAGACTTCATAGATGACAAGCTAGAGATAATACAGTCTTCAGTAATACTAGGAAAAAACATACAATTTAAATGTGGGATTGAAAAGGGATAGGGTGTGGGTTCCGAAACAGTTGTAGAATAAGTCGACTGAAAGAATTTAGCAAACAGATCTGCAATATCTGAATAATTATTATTAGCAGTCTGGTCATTAAGTCTGAAGGTGGAGGGTAGTACATTAGAGCGTCTTTTGGAATTAACAAAGTTATAAAATCTTTTGGGGTTCTTATAAAATTCAACCTTACAGAGAACGATATAATTATTGTAGCATTGAGTGTTTAAAAGACAAAATTGAGATTTGGCTATACAGTAATTTGCATAGTCAAGACGCGAACCAGTTTTTTTAAATCTTTTAAAATATCTCGATTTAATGTTACGGAGATTAGAGAGCCTACGTGTGAACCAGACTGGCGCGCTGGAGACGGTAGAGACATTCACATAAGGAACGCATTTATCAATTAGAGAATTAAGAGCAGAGTAGAAAAACTTCACTGCACGATCTATATCGCAGCACTCAAATAGAAATGACCAATCAAAAGAGAAAATAAGGCTATTAAGAAGATTGAAATTTGTTTTACGAAAACATCTACGACGAGAATTGGCGATGTTATTAAATGAATTAGTAACGGAATTGTAAGAAATAGTAACTTCAATGGTAGGGTGATAAGGATGTTCAGGTTTCACTAGGGGCTGTGTTCGGGATACAGCACTAACAGTGGGATAAGAGACAAAAACAAGATCAAGGATTCTTTTAGAAGAAATTAAGGAAAGAATTCAACTGATATAGCGGACATTCAAGTAGGCTATCAAGAAAAACATGTTGAGATGAAGGAATTAAGAAAGATAGATTATCATCAACAAGCCAAGAAATATTAGGCAAGTTCACCTAAACTATAAGGAAATCACGATCTTTAAGACGATTAAAAATAGTTTGCAAAGCATCAGCATGGTGCATATAGGTCATGATATCAGAAGCTGGAGGAATATATGAACAAGAAATATATTAGCTAAAGTTGGAACATGTAACTTCGACGTAAATAAAGTCAACACCTAAGGGTAGATCAAGCGGCATAACACTTGAACACATTGAAGTTGAGAGCAATTAGTACTCCACTGCCACGACGACCAACACGATCAAGCCTATAAGAAATAAAGTTATTAGAAAGAATTTCATTATCCAAAACAGAGGAGTTAAGCCAAGTTTCAGAGAAAGCTAATATGTCAGCCGAAAAGGTTTGGCTATCACAGAACAGGTTCGAGAGCTTGATAAGAAGTCCTCTTATATTTTGATAATGAATGGAAAGACTAGACGTTATTAGTTTTTAGAAGCAGAAGATGAATTAGGAAGGTGAACAGGCAACGGACGGGAGCGCTAATTGGTCGCAAACTCGTGTACAACTAGGGCCTCTAGGCAATAATTAGGGTCAACCATAGCTGAGAAGTACTCATTTGGTAATGTAATTTTGAAAGAAGAAATTTCGCGAGGCCTAGAAAACTTAAACTTTTACCATACCTTACATATATTACCAATGTAAGCTGCCACAGACGACTGAGAAGTATCCGAGCAAGCCTAGAGATAAATAATTGTTTGCGATGAGGCACTACAGTCAGCGAAAGCAAAGGAGCATTCGAATCCACAAGTGATTAAGAGCCAGCAAGATCCTGTAATTGGTAAGAGTTGTGCTGGGTACTTCAATCTGAAAAGAAGTGGTGTAGGCGAAAGTAAAATGGGAGCAGAGGCAACTCAAGGATATATTTCTTGGGCAACTTCTAAGAAGGTGGAACAAACTTGAATTGCGACAATAAATGTACGCTAGAGTCACACTTGTTAGACAGCTGTTTGGCCAGTTTCTTTAAAGAAAGAAACTTTAAACGAAGATCCCAGCTGCTGGCTGGCACAAGATGGGCAAGTCCAGCGCATTAAGCCAAGCTGAGGCTTAGACACAGACAAACCAGAAAATTTGTCGTAGTCGCGGCCATTGAGGCCAGCACAATTTAAGTGAATAAGATTATCGCAAAGCCAACAAGATATTGCTCTATTCTGATCATCAAAATGATCAGAACGCTTGCAAGTAGGTAGACAACAAGCCATTATAAAGCCAAAAAAACATAAGGCAAAAAACAATATCTTAATATATGGAAATCTCGTGTCAAAATGTTTGTGTTCAATGGACTCCTAAACCACTTAACCGATTATAATAAAATTCCCACACCATGTGCAGTTCGATCTAACTTGAGAGATAGGATAGTTTAAATCTCAAATTATAGTCGCAATGTTAAATTTCAAAAGCGGGCACCGCGAAGCGTGGCAGGGTTTTTAGTATACCTACATATAAGTTAGGAGTTCTCATTTTGTTTATAGGTGAATCCTTACCATTTCCTTCCTTGGGAATAAGGATTGGACTTGGGATTTCTGGGTTTTTATAGTGACATACAACACAACACTTGATTTAGAACGTTATAAGATTTTATTTAGTTGTATTTGGTTTAGCTAGTTCTACGTCTAAACTAAGACTGCCTGCTCTGTGGAGCGTGGTCCTTTAAATATACCCCGAGATGCACTATAGGCGCTGGCCGCGGCGTCATGCCGTTGGGAGCGGCGTTGGGATCGAGTCCAAAGTGGGTCGCCTCTTCCGGCGAATTCTGCTTATCGGCAATATTCAAAGAACGGCTAGGTTAGATGATACAAAAGTGCTTATGCTAGGAAAGAGAAGTGTCTAGTGTGACCCAACATGGGTCGTCTTGGGTCACATATCTGCTTGGGTCGCATAAACACTAGGAAATATAAGTTGCTTACTTGGCTAAGTGTGTTAAGTGTTACAGGAAATGAAAGATGTGGGTTTCCTAGTTGACTAAAAGTGAGAAGTGATATAGATCGCGATGCACTTAGGTCATACGCGTGTGTGTGTGGTCTGTTAGTGTACTTAGAATGTATAGGTGTGTGTGTGTGGTCAAGGGTTAGTATTACTTAGATCGAGGGAGGGTATTTTACCCGATACTCGTTCAGGCGTTTATGGTAGAGTGTGCCGATCGAGTCCCTTTGTAATGTGAGAGGCCGGGGTGCGGGGCATGGTCTGGCTTGTAAAGGGAAAGGCGTCCCAGGGCGTGTGAGAGGAGGGGAAAGAGGCCTCGTGTGAGGATGGGTGTGCTAACTCCTCCCCCCTCAAATATGGAGATGGCGAGGAGTACAAAGATTAACGTCTCGCAACTGGCCGTGATGGTGGTCCCTTTTGTTAGAGTGTCGAGGCGGCGTTAATTGTTTATATGCAAATTGTGAATGTATTCCACATTTAACCTGTGCCCTTCGTTTATGACTTCTGACAAAGTGGAAGGTATTGCCACCATTCTTGTAATCGTCTGGCTTTTGAAGGTTTTATTACCAATTGTCACTGATTCGTTTGAGAATTGAATGAGAAAGGTACCATTTAGGTCCGATTCTACAACGCCGTTTGTTATCTTTCCTTTAAAGTTAATCGTGAATATGGTGCCATCTTCCAGCAATTCGATGGGGCTCGCCGTGTTGGTTATTGATTGGCATTTTGCTGTCAGTCTTGGCAGGCAAGAATCCTCATCCAGGTGGGTGAGGTCCGATTCCTTACATATGGTTATATTGCCCATGGTCTGGCAGCTTCTTGATATAATGAAGGTGTCTCGTGGTCCTACCAGAATTTTTCCCGAGGGAATGTCAAGTTGTTGATTGTTTGTTATAGTTGGCCTGATAATCTGCACCGAATATTCCTGTTGTAGTACCCGTGGCACTGCTATGTTGTAAAGGAGCGAGGTACCGTTCACGAAGATAGTTGGTTGAGCGAATTCAATCGCCTCTATGATGTTATTGTAAGGCAGGCTTGGTGTGGTGTTGATGATATCCTGCAGCTCGTCTATGTCAAGCAGGTTTGAATTTATCATGCCGACTTTAACGAGTTGGCATGCTCGCACAATCTCGTCCAGCTTGCGTTCAAGCAATAGGATCTTATTTAGTAAAATGGACAATTTGGAGTCGTTGTCCTTGTTGATCGTGTCCAAGGCTCCTGCTAATTCATTTATTTTGTCGAATGCTTCTTGGATACCAGACAAGAATTGCTTATTTATGGTGAACTGTTGGTTATTCTCTCTAATTAGAGAATCATGGGATTGTAAAATCTGGTCCCAGCCAGCTGCGTCTGGTGATCCTGCTACCCATTTCCAAACTGAGCCTAACCATCTGATTGATCGTCTAGCCCTCTTGTTGGAGACCGTGAGTTCCTCGATTTTTGTTTTTAGATCTTTAGTTTTGAGAGAGGCCAGTGTTTTCAGGTCACATGAAGGGTATTGGTCCAGGGCTAATGACAGGTTCTCAGCAAGGCCCGCGAATGAGTCAAGAGGAATTACATGTACCAGGTTTGTGTGTCCTTCTATTCTCCATCCTTTTCCTTGTTGTAACGTCACGATTGGGGACTCATATTTAAAGACCTTGTAGCTCTCCACCGATGAGAGACACACAATGAGGGGGCTTGTATTGGAAGTAGAAGGGTGTTTTTAGTGTGATATTAATTTTAACTTAGCTTCTAGTTGCTTAAGTGCTATGTGTATAAGTGTGTTTTTACTTAATGTGTGACTTATGTAGCTTTTTCCCTGTTTGTGTGATTACCGTAACCTTTTTGTCTTGAGCGACTCTTTCCTGAAAAAATCTTTTTGCGTGTTTCCCTTTGATTTGTTTGTTAGCTACGAGAATTTCTTGGTCGACCTCATATGACAAAGGGTTCTCCCTTTTCAAGTTCTTGGCCCTATTTGTAATTGTTTGTTGATGTTCGAGCAATCATCTAACGTTTCCCAGGAGTGTTTCTTTGGGATTGGTGTTTTCACCCACTCCCTGAGCCGATGTTCGATTGAAAAAAAGGTCGACGGTCTTCTGTTTGGTTACGGAGTGTATGGATTGATTGTATCTTGTGACCGGCAACTTTGCCAGCTGAGCAGCGCTCAACTTCGGGTGCTCTATGCGTAGACATCGGTATATTTCCAGGAATATTGAGTGGAACCGTTCTACTTGTCCATTCACCTCACTTTTCTGCGAAGGAGTCCGGTAAATTTCAATTTGTAGTTCGTGCAGATAGTTGATGATGATGGGACATAACAATCCTCGCTCGTTGTCCATGACTATTAATTTGGGCACTGAGAAGTATGCTAGGACGTTCATAAGTTTTTCTTTGAGGTGTATAGACGATCTGTTCTTAATAGGGAATAACATTGCGTATTTTGAGAATTTGTCAATGAAGGTCAAAAACCATAATTTTTTGATTACGAAGAGGTCGATGTGTAGAATTTCACATGGCATGCAAGGTATTAGTGTCGGCTGCATGTGAGGTTTCTTTGGTCGTCGGTTGTATTTTTTTGTTCCACATATAGTGCATTTCGACACATAACTCCTGGTTTTGGCCGCCATTTTTGGGAAATAATACCTCAAGAGAATTTGCTGTTTGTTCTCCAGGTAATTCCTATGGGCTCTTCGGTGTTCTTTTTGGATTATGTCCTGGATTTGATCCTCTGAAGTTACATCCTCCACGATTTCCTGTGCTAGGCTGATTTTATAGCCGTTAAAATATTCCCAGATTATGGATTGTATGTCGGAAATGGCGATTTCCGGGACCTTGATTCCATTTAGATGAGTTTTGGAGAGTGCTCCTTCAAGAGCCGTTCGAGATAGGGCAATGTCTTTGGTCAGATTTATATTTACCATATGTCGCTGGAATCCAGGGTATGGTTCGGTGGAGGTGTCAATGCCCGTCCCTATGATGACGATTATCTCATTTCGAAATGAATTGAGCGGGGTGTCAACCCGATGTAGTGGGAGGCGAAGTGTTTGTCCAGCCGATTGTGTTAGCCTGAGAGGGTTTAGATGCGAGGTAATGCGTGACAAGGCATCGGCCACTGCATTTGCTTTTCCCGGCTTATAAAACAACTTGCAGTTATATTCCTCGATCCGGGCCTTCCATCTTTTTAGTTTGGCGTTTGAGTTGCGGTTTCCCAGGGCAAAGGTCAATGGCTGGTGATCGGTGTATATCCTGATTTCCTCGGTTCCATATAAGTATGAGCGCAATGTCTCCAATCCCCATAGAATGGCTAGCATTTCTTTTTCGTTGGTTGCGTAATTCTCTTCCGTTCGTGATAGTCCCCGAGAAATAAAGGAGATTGGTCGATCCTTCTCATCCTGTAACTGGGACAGGACACCTCCAAGTGCCTCGTTGGATGCGTCGGTCGTGAGGTTAAACGGCTTGCTGAAATCCGGGAAGGCTAAGACTTCGGATGAAACTAACTGCTTTAAGATCCTCGGAGGCCTTCAATTCGTTTTCGCCCAAGGTGATTTGCACCTTCCTTGATTGGCTCGCTCTAAATTGACCCAGATCTCCCCTCGTGAGGTTGGTGAGAGGTTTGGCTACCTTGGCGTAATCTCGAATGAATTTCCTATAATACGACGTCATCCCCAAGAAGCTCTTGAGCTCCTTTAGGTTGGTTGGAGGCTTCATTCCGGTGACGGCTGCTACTTTCTTCTCGTCGGTGCATATCCCTTCACTTGACACGGTGTATCCCAGGAAATTTACCTCGGTTTTCATGAAGGTTGTTTTCTCCAAGTTAACCCGAAGGTTGGCCTCTGAAACTTTTTCGAAGACTTTCTGGATGTTGATCATATGTTCCGCCTCGCTCCTGCGGAATATTATAATGTCGTCAATGTACACGTAACAACATACTCCGATGAGGTCCCGAAGGACATCGTCTATCATACGTTGAAATATGGCAGGGGCGTTTTTCAATCCAAATGGAAGGCTTAGGCTGATGTCAGAGTGGACGCGATAAGCGATGCGATGATATTGAGCGACAATGAGCGAGAAAGCTCTGCATTCAAATTTATATGTAATCGTTGAATGCATGTCAGAGTGCAAGCGAAGCGAGAAGAGAGCCAAAGCGACAAGTTAAAGCGAGTTGCGAGAAAGCGATTCTGAATCGCTTTCTCGCTTTATCGCTTCATCCAACTGTTGTTATACGTGTGTTTCCGTTGCGTTCTGAGCTTAAAATATTAAAGATGCTAACATCGGCTATGCCGAAGTTTATATACCCTTGCAGTCCTTGGTAATAATAATTTTACATGTTCAAAATTTGTTTTCTGCAACTCAATTCATCAATATACAAACAAAACAATTTTACTCTCTATTCTACAATTATTTTACAATCACATATGTAAATTTCATAGCATACTCCGATTTTTATGAAAATGTTTCTTCCAGTTCTTCGTGAGCTATATGATATAGTGGTCCGATCCTTATGAATTTCATACTTTATTTTTCCCGGGTAATAAAAAAAATTTATGGGGTCGGAAACGTCTCCTTCTGTGCGTTACAAACATCTGACCAATTTTATAATACCCTCTGCAAGGGTATAAAAATAGTTGGTTTTTGGTTGAAAAATGTTTTTGCGCAACTCAAGCTTTAATAACAGTTTGATGCAAACACTTTATATTTTTGTGTATTTGCTTTCAAATGCAATTAAACAGTCCAACGAAGCAAATGCTAAAATGAGTTCGAGTGCGAACATAAATGTTAAGGACTTAATAACGGAAATTTTTTGTCGTTCTGTTTTGTGGGACCAAAAATGTAAAAATTACCACAATCGGCTGGTGGTTGAAAAGAATTGGAAAGAGATTGAGAAAAGTCTCCAAGTACCAAGTAAGTTTTGCTTATATTAAATTTGTGGATTTTTAATATCAAAGCCTATTTGTACAAATAAAACTGCAAAAGGCATCACGAACAAGTTGTCTAGATCTGTAACTTGTTGGGTGAAATAACTCTTCACTTTTATTATTTTCATTGCTTGTGTGTGTGTCTTGATTGACATTGGGACTTCCCTCAAGGTCAATAATTGCATTATGCAGAATACAAATTGCCTTTACAATAATGTCGACGAAATCTGGATCGGTTTCAATTGGCTTCCAGAGCAAACGCCATTTGGAAGTCATAATTCGAAAAGCACATTCAATGCACCTACGAGCTCGGGAGAGTCGCTTGTTGAAATACTCTCTTTCAGCATTAATAGTGCGGATTGAGTATGGCCTTAACAGAGTTTCCAATAACGGATATGCTTCATCGCCTACAAAAACGTAGGGCATTTTAATACTTGATCCAGGCAAATTAGTATCTGGAGGCATAAATTGTCGAGATTTAAGTTGACGATAAAACTGTGATGCATTAAAAGTGCCACCATCACTTTGTTTTCCATATCCTCCAACTTCAATTGCAATAAATTTGCAGTTTGAATCAGCCACTCCATGAAGAACAACAGAAAAAAATTTTTTGTAATTGTAGAACATGGATCCAGAATGAGGTGGACACTGAATACGAATGTGTTTTCCGTCAATAGCCCCAGCACAATTTGGGAATTTCCACAATTTCCAAAAGTCATCAGCTATCTCGGTAATCATTTCTTTTGAAGGCTGTGGCATGTGCTTTGGCTGCAACTCCTCCCAAAGTGCCTTGACTGTTTCCTTTACAATAACGGAGACTGTAGTTCTTCCAATTTTAAATGAATACGACAATGAAGTAAACGAAACCCCCGTTGCTAAATATCTGCAATTGGTTAATTTTATTTACGTAATTAAATTTTTTGATTAACCTTCAGAAGACTGTTTGAAAAAAAAAATGGAAAAATCTTCGGGACCAATTTCGAAATGAGTATAAAAAAATGCCAACAGAAAAGTCAGGAGACTGTGCACTTGATGCTGGCAATTATACCTCTTGGCCTCATTTTGAGTCCCTTTTATTTTTAAAAGACCAAATGAAGCCCAGGCAAACGTGTGGAAATTTGGAGGCCAGCTGCTCCAATAAAAGTTTCAGTGTTCCAGAGTGTGAAGATTCGCTGGACCCAGAATTATTCTACAATTTGGCTGAGCTATGTGACACAGATGAGGAAGAGAATTTTCCCAAAAAAAAAATAAATAAAATTAAGTATGCCTGCTCAACTGCTGTCCATTGAGAAGGAGAAACTTAAACTTTTAGAAAAAAAAATTAATACACCAAAAACACCCGACGATGACCAATGTTTTTATGAGAGCCTTCTGCCATATATGTATGAAGTCTATGAACATGCGAAAAAAAATGCTTTGCAGAATGGAAATTCAAAAGATCGTACTTTCTCATTTTGGAGACGGAAATAATTCCGAAAACAATTACAAAAATCAAACATTTTTGTTGCAAAAAAAAAATAAATATATAATTACATAGTTACCTCAAAGTTAGAATAAGTTTTTTCACATGGCGTTATGGGATTAACAACAAAATTTGTCCAACACTTTTCCAGTTTTGAATGAATCTTCGTCAAAATATAATCGAATGTATTGATCGACATTCGAGTATAATTGAAAAATTTGTCAGGATACTGCCTTAAATTTTTATACAAACTATTAAACTCTCCTTTTAAACGGTTTCTATTCAGTGGATGGATCCCGGTGGTTTTTTTCATTACAACATTTATAACTGCTGCTGACGCAAAAAATTCTTCGTCTGAATCCATTACGACGATGATTGCAACTGAGACTAAAATTAGAACCCTCGCTAGGTTTCTCGCTTTGCGGAAAGCTTTCACTCTGCCATGCCATCGCTTTGCAGATCGCTGCGATAATTATCGCTTGTAGCATCGCATCGCTTATCGCGTCCACTCTGACATCAGCCTTAGGAATTCGTATTTACCGTTCAAGACGGAGAAGGCGGTTTTCGGTATGTCCTTCTCCCGCATCCGAACTTGATGAAATCCCGAAGTCAGGTCCAGAGTGGTGTAGAATTTACATTTACCCAGGCTGGCCAACGTTGAGTTAATGTCGGGAATGGGGTACCGGTCGGCGATGGTAACAGTGTTTAATTTATTGAAATCGATTACCAGTCTGTATTTTTTCTCGCCGTTTGGTTTTGGTTTTTTGGGCACTACCCATACGGGGGAGTTATAAGGGCTATTTGAGGGCCTGATGATTTTATTGTCCAACAACTCGTTGATTTGTCTCTTAACCTCCCCCATCATTGGCGCTGGGAATGGGTAGGTATGCGTGTAGACGGGTTCTTGGTCGATCGTGCGTATTTCAGCCCTTACTTCCGTTGTCACGGTTTCTGACTCAACTAAGGGTTAAAAACTGTGGTTGAAGGAAAGGATTATTTCCTCAAGCTGGGGTGTATATGATTTCGGGGCGGTCATCATGTTCATGGCGGTTGAGCTCATCATCGTGAGTGGGAGTTTGACGCCGTGTTCCATAGTCAGGTGGTTGGTGGAGCGGTCCAATACGGCTCGAACCTCGCGCAGGGTATCGTTGCCAATGATTCCGTCAAAATCGATCAAGTTGGGTAGGACATAAAAGGTGACAGTTGTATCGTTCCCGAAAGGTTTACAAAATTTCCCTTTCACATAATGAGTTATCTTCATGCTTCCACCGACGGAAGCGGTATACAAGGGTCGTGGCAGTAATTGGGCGTGCCGCTCCTAGATGTAATTGGCGGCGGCCCCAGTATCGATGAGGAAATTGAGACATTCCCCATCTTTGGTAGTGTATTTTAAGTACGGTACTCCGGTTCGGCTGGGTTCATAAAATTTTCAGCCTTTTTGGGGCTCCGTCGGTCATCCAGTTGTCTTGACTCGCCCTTGGAGTATTCAGAGGCATCTGATCCTTCCATGGTCAAATGGTTCAGGGCCTGCCTTTGATTGTGCCCGCGATCTTCTGGTTTCTTTTGATCGGTTCTATTCCCTCCGTGGTGGTGACCGTTGTTCCGGCCATAATTATGGTCCCAATTGGTTTTCTTATAGGAATTCTTCCCCCTGTAGTTGTTATTTTTGTAATCTTTACCGGACTTGTAATTTCCCTTGAAAGGATTATCGTTGTTTCTGTAATTTTTATCGGAGAGTGGGGCCCGATGAGCACTACTCCCCTGGCTGCTGCTTGGCGTATCGAGTCGGAACTCATGGATCTTGCTGACGACACCTAAAGCTGCACGGTTTCGTCGGGACGAAATGCAAGAGATGTATCCTTAGTTCCCGGTTTAGGTTGCGAATAAATTCGCATGAGTTGTTTATTTCTTGTTGTCGGAGTGTGGATTCCTTTACTTCGACCGATAGAGGTCCTTCGTTAATTTTCTCTACATACAACCTGTGCAGTGCTCGAAATTTAACGTGGTAAGCTACTACTGTGTCACGTTCTTGTTGCAGGTTCCGCATGGCAGACAAGATAGCCTCCGGGGGGCGTTGATCGGAGAAGTGATTTCTCAGCACGCGTTTAATGGCTTCCTATGACGTGTTGTCCCCCTCTTCTTCGTAGTAGATATCAGCGGCTTCGCCAGTCAATTTCAGCCGCGATTTCAGCCAGTACCTCCTCAATCGAGTTAATCCACCGACCGAGTTCGGCATGACCTCCAAAATAGGACGCCAAACCGTTGCACAAGTTGTCTACGTAGGCATTCAAATTGGGAGCGTAGGTGTTTGAATTGAGTATTCCGACTTGACCGGTTGACTCCACTCGGGATCTTGGTTCGCTATGGGTCACAGGAGTGGCTACTGGTGGCGTATTCACAAGGGTTTCACTGTCCGATGTGACATACGCGGCATCTCCTGCGGCTGCCAATTGCTCGAGTTGAGCATCCCGTTCGGCCAATTGATTGATGACCTCCCGTAGTCTATCAATTTCAGCATCCCTTTCGGCTATGGCACCCATGGCCTCCTGCTGAAATTGACTGGCCGCGGTTTCATTGTCACTCATTTCAGTTTTTGTATATAGCAACCTTTTTGTCAATTTCTCAAATAGCTCTATATTCCATATTGTTGGACGCGACGCTTGTTCTTATGAGTGGTTGACTCCTAAGCGTGTATGTGTATACCTGGATTTGAATCTCACCCGTTGTGTAGCAAATTTTACAATACGTGGTACTTACAATATTATCTGTAAAAAAGGAAAATACACATTACGATACCATATGCTAGATTGCTACCAATTTAGTAGCTCAATTATGCTGTCATTATGCCTTAAATTCTCAAAAAGGGGTAACAATTTTTTGGTTTTCGCGTTATTTTTCTGCTCAGTTCCCAATTCAACTGCCGCCGTGTACAGACGTGTTTTTTAATGCACTCCGCAAAAATTGAGTGTAAAAAAAAGACCGCGTTTGCAAAAATTTGTGTAGGGCTCTCAGTCGCCTCAGAGACGCCTATTTACAATCATATTGCTATTAGATTGCTCTAATAGCAATAAATACTAAGTTGCAACAACAAAGTGCGTAATTTTTACAAAAGCCATGTCCACCAATTCGGGCCCAAGCTCTCTCGATCCCCACCAGCAACAGCTACAAGAACTAAATGTACAACAACAACGTGAGCATCGACTCTCGGTCCAACGCAACAACGCGTACTTTTCGGTGGTGTCGCCGACCCCACTGAATGCTAACGTAAGCAATAATACCGAAAGTGCCAGCCACTCAGCAATAAACAGCAACTTACCGTGGAGAGAGCAGTGTGCTTCTCCATCAATATCGATAACTGGGTCACCGATTGCACTGACCAGCACCGTCAGCTCGTTGACAGCAACTACTGCAACGTCTGCCGAAGTTTTGACCTGCCTCAAGCCATTAACGACAAGTCGCCCAGAGTCAGCCACAATAGTAAACCCAACGACTTCTGTCCAAACTGGAATGGATAGATATATTAAAATAACTAAGCGGAAGCTAAGCCCGCAAAAGAAAAATAGTGGCAATACGCCGAAAATAACCAAACCAAATGAACGAGTAGCACCTCTTAGCGGGAATCGTTTTAAAATGCTTGCCGATCAGCAAGACGATCAAGCCGGAGCTGTAGATAAAGTTAAATCAGCTAGACCACCCCCTTTGTACATCCGTGGAGCCAACTGCAGCGCCCTGATTTCGAAGCTAGTAGAAACAGTAGGGGCAAATAACTTTGTTGTAACCCCACTTAATAGGGGTAACATTAAAGAAATTAAATGTCAAACCCAAACTGAGGACAATTTCCGCATCATCGAAAAGTACCTCCGTAATGCTAACATCAACTTCTATACCTACCAACTAAAAAGCAGTAAAGGGCTCCAGGTTGTGTTAAATGGGATTGAGCTGTAGTATATTCATACAAATAATCATTCAGTACAATGAGCTCAACTTGTAACACTCTGTTGCAAGTATAAACAATTAAACATATACGCATTAAAATATAATTGTGCACTTGAATATGTTTATATATATATGTCGGAGCGTAGACTGTTTTATTTAAATCACTCATTGTCTTTTACTGTATTTTTGTACATTGCACTACTTTCACTTTTTTTTACTTGTATTCTGAACTGTACGGCTAGTTCCCGGGGAGGTTGTACACACACTGGGCTCTCTAGCCCGAGGCTCCCCTTTATATAGGACCTGACCTGAAGACAGCTCTCAACATTAGTTGCTAAGGTTGCTTAGATGCTCAACCAGGGTTACAACTGACACACTTGTCAATTAATTGGAACTAACTAGTAGGCTTTGACTTAACCAACACTATCCGACACGGCCATCCTGACCTTTACACGTCCTCGTGTAATCCACAATAATGCTTTTACTACAAAATTTTAGCTTCAACTTTTCCTGTGGAATATTTAAATTATCTTTTGTTTCCATAATGTTTTGCGTCACACGATATTCGTTTTGTACTTGCATTATGACAAATTTTTCAAGTTCTTAAGTCAGCCTTTCAGGCATCTATACTGTCTCTTCTAATAGTTTTACTTATTTCAACAGTTTTCTTTTTAACTACTTCATTACCGTCTCTTTCAACAGTTTCCTTTTTTTTTTTTTTCAAATTTTCCAAACTTAATTTATCGTCTATCTTACGGAGTTCCATCGTCTCTCCTAGACGGATAACCATCGTCTCTCCTAGACGGATAACCATCGTTTCTCCTAGACCGATAACCATCGTCTCTCCTAGACGGATAACCATCGTCTCTCCTAGACGGATAACCATCGTCTTTCCTAGACGGATAACCATCGTCTCTCCCAGACGGATAACCATTATGACATTCACTTGTTCTCGTGTAATTAACATTTGATCAAATATTCAGCTCAACATTTCTTCATACAAACTTTTAAAACATTTGAAAACATATTGCTTTCAATTCAATTCAATAACTTCACCTATGCAGGTTACAAAAATAAAACATGATGCTTGTTTTCATTACATAATATTTTGCCTAATTGTCGATTTTACATTTTCTTTAACTAAAATTCCAAATTTAATTCAAAAAGAAACAATCATCGTCTCACTTGGACGGATAACCTTCGTCTCACTTGGACGGCTCACCATCGTGTCACTTGGACGGTTCACTCTCAGCTTCTATCAGACCATCATCAATGTCCAGCTCATGGGGCACATTTCCATCTGGAAGTTTTCTCGTGTCCTCGTGATAGTATTTATATAATCGTTTACTCGATAACGACTTTTACATGTATCTGTCACCGTCTAGGACTTTAACTACCAAAAATGGACCCTAAAATTTTGGGTCTAGTTTTGTCTGGTGTCTCTCCTCGTTCTTGAGAAGGACATAGTCACCGACACTGTGTCTTACAACGGCGGCCTTGGACTTATCAAATCGATTTTTGTTGTAAAAGGCTAAAGATTTCATACTGCTACTTGCTCGAGCCCGTGTGGAGTCTAAGTCTACTTCCAATTCTGTGTCCAATGGAGGAACTAATCCAAGAGGTCGACCTTCTTTCCCTATTAACATTTCTAAGGGACTGGCCTCAGTTGCCCGATTTGTTGTGCAGTTTAAAGCTAGCTGCACCTCGCCGAGAGCATCTTGCCAGGGCCTTTGGCTTAATTCGACTGCAGTTAATAGGTTCTTGAGCGTGCTCATAACGCGCTCAACTTGTCCATTAGCACGACTTGCCCCAGTCGCGATTAAATGAAGTTATGGTTTTTGAACAGCAAAATTCTGCAAACTGCGCGCTAGAAAAACATCTACCCTGATCAGCTATAATGCGTGTTGGTGCACCAAACAAGGAAGTTGAAGACTTTATGGCCCTGATACAGCTCTCCGTATCTATTTTGCGAGTGTGGTAAAGGTGTACGAATTTTGTGAAGCTGTCAATTTGAACAATGATATATTCCTTTAGATCACTTTTTCCACTTAATTTGCCAGTAATGTCCATATGGACAGTGTGCCAAGGGATGCTAACCTTTGGTATAGGATGTAATTCTGCTTGAATTTTGCCGGAATGTGACTTTGCTATCCTGCAGGTTATACAATTGTCAACAAATTTACGGACATATTTGTTCATTTTGTCAAACTAGTAAAATTGGTAAACTTTGTCAAGTGTTTTTTGCCAACCAAGGTGCATGATTGACTCATTTCAATCAAATTCAATGAATCAATTTCAATGAAATTTCGGAGCACAACTGGCAAGCATCGTGTCTTACCATTTTTTGGATTTTACGAAACAACATCCCTTTTCTCAAATCATATGTTTTAGTTACTTCATCTAGTATGTCATTTGAATTCAGTTTACTGACAAGGGCAACAATATCCGGGTCCAATTGCTGTTCGGCAAACAACCAATTATTTGAGATTTCTGCTATGTTTATTCGCTTCTCGGGAATTTTTTCCAAAATTAATTGTTTCTGAGTAACTGGGTTTCTAGATAAAAAGTCGACATGTGCCATACGTTTTCCTTCTCTGTACTGTATGTCAAACTTGAAAGATTGTAAATAAGACCACCAGCGATGAACTCTAGGAGTTAAGTCTATTTTGGTTCGCGATGCCTTTAGCGAGTTACAATCTGTATAAACCACAAATTCTCTGCCAAGCAAGTAGTGACGGAAATGTTTAACGGATGCAAATACTGCCAGAGTTTCAAGCTCATAAGAGTGGTACCTAGACTCGGCTGGCGAGGTTGTTTTACTAAAATATTCTACAACGTGAAGCTTATTGTTAATTCGATGTAAAAGCATGGCACCAAATCCGATTGAGCTAGCGTCGGTGTGTAATTCTATAGGGTATTGCGGGTCGAATATTACCAGAACTGGTTCGTTTGTAAGAATAGTTTTTCTTACAAATTTTCTTGCGAATGCTTTCCAACTCAGTAGTCCACGCAAAACTTTCCCTTCCTGATGTTAGGGAATACAACGGCTTTATGACTTAAGAAAATCCGGGTACGAATTTGCGAAAATAGGATGCAAGACCAATAAACTGTCGTACACCATAAACCGTCTGTGGCGGTGGCAACGATGTTAACGCAACAATCTTTCGCGAGTTTGGTCGAATTTCCCCTGCTATTACTTCATATCCCAGATATTGAACGACTGTTTTTAAGAAACTACATTTGTTAACATTAAAAATAAGTCCAGCATCTGTGAGAATGTCTAGTACTATTTTTAACCTTTCCAATCCTAATTCGACTGTGGGTGACACGATCATGATATCGTCCATGTAAACAATCACGTATGAATAGGCCAAGTCACCCAAGGCACGCATGACTGCCCGTTGGAAAACGGATGGCGCATTTTTGAGCCCGAATGGCATGGTCAGGAACTCATATTGACCATCCGGGGTCACAAATGCAGTGCATTCTATTGAATCGGGGTGGATAGGAATTTGGTGGAAACCACTCGCCATATCAAGACACGTGAAGTAATTTGCGCCACGTAGCCTAGCGATCTGGTCGCTAATGAGCGGCAAAGGGTACCTGTCTGCGATTGTGTTTGAGTTTAACTCTCTGTAGTCGACACAAAGTCGGTCTGTACCATTTTTCTTCTTGACAAGCAGCATAGGACTTGCAAAAGAGGAGCAGCTGGGTCGAATGATGTGCATTTAAGTAACTCACTTAACTTTTGTCGGACAATGTCTCTTTCTTCAGGGCTAAGTCTATAGGGCCGGCGTTGTACAGTTTTGGTTGGATCAATCAAGCGAATTTTCATTTCCCCTGTCGTGACTCGTGTGGATGGTGTCCCTTTTACAAATGCTATCAAGTAATTCTCAAGCATTTTTATTAGTTTGTCTTTATCAGCCTCGCACAATTCGGTATCAAGATTTGTAAGGTCAATTGGTTCCCTATCTATTGAGCAAATATTTACAGCTTTGGCTTTTACTACTTTAAACTTGTTTTGTGATACAGTGACATTAAATCCTTGTTTAAGAATTTCGCGGCCAATAACTGTCGTTTTTCAAATGATTATCTTGCACTACATGGAACAATATTTGAAGTGCGTTCTCATTTATGGTGACCTGGCTTAATATTTGTAAGGTACTATATATGCCAGCATCGCCTATACCTTTTAGCATGATAGTGCTGTTAAAACGTTTACCAGCTAGCTTACTACATATTTTCTCTTTAATGAGTGAACACTCTGCGCCAGAATCAAAAGAAATTGGGTAAATCTCACCGAGCCGCATCATCACTCCAGTTGGCTCTGGTACAAAGCACTGGTTCACAGTATTCCGTTGGAATGCTCCCTGTGTACTTGTTGATTCCTTTTGAGCATTGATTTGCGAAGTGTCCAGGCTGGCCGCACTTGAAGCAAGTAACAGTTGGCTTGTCTTGCTGAGATGTCGCGTCGCCCTTTTGTCGCATTTTGGCTCTGCAATCCGCAATTTTATGTCCTGGTTTGCCACAGAAATGACACACCATTGTCAGTATTCTCCTCTTCTTGGCGTCAGGTCCAGGTCCGGAGTCGTCATCACGGTCGGCATTACGATGTTTTTTTAAAGGTGAATGCGCCTAGTTCAGATTGCAAGTCACTTCTAGTTTGAACTTTTGACGTGAACACAATCCGTTCCAAGCGGTTATCCACATTGGCTAAATGCGCGAGCACAATTGACACAGCAATTTCTTCGATGTTTTTGTTTTTCCAATTGGAAGTTAGAGTGGTCACCAATCGGCTAGCATAAACCGCAAGACATTCGCCGTTAGTTGGGCGACTGTTTAGTAGATTTAGAAACATTGCCGACGACGTTTCACTATTTTCGTAGCGACGGAGGAATAATTCCTTAAATTCAGTCCACTTAATGCCGGGATATGCAATTTGAGTTAGCCACTGTGAGGCACTGCCCACCATAGCTTCGCTTAGTGCCATGATGAGTCTGCTTCCTTCTAAGGGATGTTCCGTTAATATAATGTCAGCTGTGATGGACGACTTTGAGGCATCTGCACCTGCAGTGTCAGAGAAAAATTTTAGCAAAGTGACGCCACGAGTCTGCTGTTGCTCGCGTGTAGACGCTTGCATGGTTTTTGCAAGCTCCAGCAGATTCTGGTTCTGCATTTGTAAAATTATGCGCCACTGATCCTCTGAGAATGCAGGAGGTGGTGCTGATCCCACTTCTAATGTCGGAGCGTAGACTGTTTTATTTAAATCACTCATTGTCTTTTACTGTATTTTTGTACATTGCACTACTTTCACTTTTTTTTACTTGTATTCTGAACTGTACGGCTAGTTCCCGGGGAGGTTGTACACACACTGAGCTCTCTAGCCCGAGGCTCCCCTTTATATAGGACCTGACCTGAAGACAGCTCTCAAAATTAGTTGCTAAGGTTGCTTAGGTGCTCAACCAGGGTTACAACTGACACACTTGTCAATTAATTGGAACTAACTAGTAGGCTTTGACTTAACCAACACTATCCGACATATACATTGATGTATGTACATAAACATATTCACATAAATCTACAGCTAAGCATGATCATATATGTATGTACATTTGTATATGCACATACATATATTCACATAAGCAATGTATGCACAAGCGTAACATGAGCTAGAGCCAGGCCAGCGTGTGAACGCTGACCAAGCACTTTGATGCAAGCGCTCCAACAATATGTATGTATGTACTGACACTCTCCCTCTCTTTTGTAGCTGTCGCATAAGTCGCAGCATAAGAATATATATGTAAACTTAGCTTAAGCAAAATAATAATTTGGAATAAAGAATCAATCTGAAAACTAGAATCAACTGACACTGACGTGTCCGTCTTCAATATTATTTCTTCTCAAATGAAACCCGGTCATTACAGAGCCATCGGTCCCTACTCATGAAATAGCAGACGCGTTGGTCGAAAAAGGGTATGCGGTGAAGTCCGTTGTCAACATCATCAACAGGAACAAAGTCGCACAGCCGCTCTTTAAAATCGAGCTCCAACCAGATGCAAAGCGGTCGAAGCCAAATGAAGTGCACTCGATCTACAACCTTCAGCTTCTATTGCACAGAAGAATCACCGTAGAGGAGCCCCATAAGAGACGCCAACCACCGCAGTGTAAAAACTGCCAGGAATACAACCAAACCTCTAACAATTGCAATCTTAGGTCAGTGTGTGTTGGCTTCGTCGAACATCATGAACATGGCATTTGCACCAAGGACAGAAACAACGTCGCACTAAGGCTATGCAGCAACTGTGGAGGGAACCACACGGCCAACTACAGAGGATGTCCTGTCTTCAAGGATCTTAAATCACACCTAAACGAGCGCAAACCCCCAGCTGGACCAAAAATCACCTTCAACGCCTCCAAAACTACACCGAAGGTTTTCTTCGCCAAGGCTGTTAGATCATCCAACATGACTGCTACAACCAGTCCTAGTGTATCCTTCGCTAGTGTGCTCCGAACTGGACAGACGGAGCCCGCGAAGAGTCTCTCCGCCATTTACAGAATCCGCAACCCAGCGCACCAGAGCTTGGCCAGAAAACTCCAGTGGGTTAGAGGCCCTATTGATCTCACTCAATCAAAACATGAACACTTTTATGACGTTCATGCAAAACTGTATGCACGAACTGATGCGGAATCAAAACCTGCTTATCCAGAAGCTTATCGAGTATAAATAATGGCTTCCCTACGTCTATGTCTTTGGAATGCTAACGGCATCTCCAAGCACAAAAATGAACTGCAACTATTCCTAGACTCAAGTGAAATCGACGTTTTGCTGATTTCGGAAACACATTTAACATCAAAAAATAATTTTCAAATACCAAAATATACCTTCTACGCAACAAACAATCCAGACGGAAAAGCTCATGGGGGACTGGTATCCTAATCAAAAACCGTATAAAACACTCGTTCCTCAACAGATTTGAAACACAGCACCTACAAGCAACCGTCCAAACCAGCGGCGCCAACACTACATTGGTTGCCCTATACTGCCCACCACGCTTCTCAATCTCTGAAAAGGAATTTACCGATTTCTTTAACACACTCGGAGATCGCTTCATTGCAGCAGGGGACTATAACGCCAAACATACGCACTGGGGATCTCGCCTGGTAAATCCTAAAGGCAAACAGTTGTACAACACAATAGTCAACCCTCTCAACAAGATGGATTGCGTCTCACCAGGTAGGCCTACTTATTGGCCCACAGATCCACAGAAAGTGCCTAACTTAATTGATTTCGCAGTAACCAAGAGGATTCCACGTAATCGGATCACTGCGGAAACACTGCTAGATTTAACTTCCGATCACTCTCCAGTGCTATTCACATTATTAACTAGACCTCAAGTACTTGATCGCCCATATAGGCTTACAAACAACAAAACAAATTGGCTTAAATTTAAAATGTACATGAGTGCCCACATTGACTGTTCGCCGAAACTGGATGCTGCAGAGGACATTGATATGTGCGTCTCTGCACTTGAGTCGATGATGGGAGCTGCAGCAAGAGTATCTACTCCACATGCCTCTTCTTACACCAAACCTGTTGACAGGCCTACGAACCGGCGGATAGAAAAATTAGTAACGGAAAAACGACGTCTAAGAAGAGAATGGCAGATTACTCGATCACCAGCAGCAAAACTTCGCCTAAGGCAAGCTCATCGCAACCTCTCCAAGGCGTTAAGACAAGAGGAAAGCGGGGCTCAAAGGAAATACATAGAAAAGCTCAGTCCAACCAGCACTAAACATCCTCTGTGGAAAGCCCACCCAACTTTAAGCGCTCCTACAGAGACAATTTCACCGATAAGGAGTCCAACCGGTGGATGGGCCCGCAGTGACGAAGAGAGGGCATCCGTATTTGCCACACATCTTAAAATGGTTTTCCAGCCAAATCCAACATCAAACTCATCTGTACTTCCCCCTTCGAACACATTAACGGATAGTGAGTACTCGGAACTCCAATCGGACGAGATCACTGCAGTTATTAAAAACCACATAAAGCCGAAAAAAGCCCCTGGCCATGACCTAGTCACACCGAAAATGATCCTAGAACTCCCTATCATTGCAATACAATATATCTGCAAACTGTTCAACGCTATAATAAAAATTGGCTACTTCCCAAGAACATGGAAAAAGTCCACTATCATCATGATTCCTAAAGTGGGAAAGGACAAAACCCAGCCATCATCCTATAGGCCAATTAGTTTGCTGCCATGACTTTCGAAGCTTTTTGAAAAGATCCTGCAGATCCGACTAAACTCATTTCTGGCATCGGAGAACACAATCCCTTCAAAAAACATGGTACAATTGAACAAGTCAATCGCATAACATCCGAAATACGAACAGCATTCGAACTAAAAGAATACTGTGCGGCTGTCTTTCTCGACGTTGCCCAGGCTTTTGATAGAGTTTGGCTGGAGGGTCTGATGTTCAAAATCTGGCAAAAACTTCCACAGTACACCCACAAACTCATGGAATCTTATCTTTACGATAGGAAATTCGCTGTAAGATGCAATGGCTCCGTCTCGGCTGAATTTGAAATCAAAGCTGGTGTACCGCAAGGCAGTGTACTCGGCCCATTGCTCTACCTGCTGTACACTGCAGACTTACCAATGAGTTTAGGACTTCCACTTTTGCCGATGACACGGCAATCCTCAGCAGATCCAAATGCCCAATACAAGCCTCTGCAAAATTAGAGGAACACCTTAAGGTGGTAGAGGAATGGCTAGCAACCTGGCGTATCCGGGTCAACGAGCAGATATGCAAACATGTTACATTTACGCTAAACAGAAGAAACTGTCCAGTTCTAATGCTAAACAACGTACCAGTTCCTCAAGCCGTGGATGTCACTTACCTTGGCATCCACCTAGACAGAAGACTAACTTGGCGCAAGCACATCGAAGCAAAAAAGTCACAGCTTAAACTGAAAGCGAGTAGCCTACATTGGATCATCAATGCTCGGTCCCCTCTACGTCTGGAGTATAAAGTCCTCCTATACAACTCCGTACTGAAACCCATCTGGACTTACGGAGCCGTACTACGGGGAAATGCAAGTACCAGCAATGTCGATATTATACAAAGAGCGCAGTCGAAGATTTTAAGATCAATCACGGGGGCCCCGTGGTATATACGAAACGACAACATTCAAAATGATCTAAATATACCTAGCGTAAAATCTGAAATAGGTACTCAACAACTAAAGTATGCTGCGAAACTGGATGCACACCCAAATGTTCTTGCCAATTGCCTTACGCGAACTAATAATAGAACTCGTCTTAAAAGAAATGACAGACCAACCCAATAACAAGTGATTAGGGCCGGCTGCAATATCCCCAGGATTTATCTTAAGTACTAGACTAAGAAAAATATCTCAAACTTGTTGTTAGGCTCTAATTTAAGAGTAGATTCAACAAATATATATTAAACGTTAAAAAAAATAAAAAAAAATTTTTTCTGCTGAGCGTGCATAATTGGAAATGCATTTGTGCATGTGTTTCGCATTTCTCCTTTCGCCCCTTTTTATGCGTTGATTCTGTCCTATATTGTTGTTTTTTAGGAGTTTTTTGTTTCTTCTACCTCAACCGTCTGACTAGGCATATTCTCATTTTGTGTTTCAGTGTGTTAGTATCAGCCAAGAACATGGAACGATCGGACGAAAATTTCAATCAAATTTCAATGAGTTGATCATTCAGGAATATCTGGATTATCCTCCACCATATGAGGAGTCGCTTTCCACTATACACAGCTTGAAGAGACGTTCTCTGGAGTCAGTTTTCCGTTACGAGGAAAATAAAAGGCGAGCTGGGTGTTCCAACTTGAGGGGTAAACTCAAGTGGAGGCATCCCACTCCTGCCCGCAGACGGTCAAGATAACTTGATTAATAAACTAAATCACAGAATCAAAGAGCAAGAGTGTTTTTTTTTTTCATTGGGAATACAGTTGGGGTACTGGTTCGTATTTTCGCAGCTCCTTATGAGGCTTTGGGTTTTCAACCAAATAAACTTTTTCCGCAACACCTTGAAGGAGGGCTTGGCTTTTCAACCATTCATACGCTTTTACTTTCAGCAGCTCAGAAGGAGGGCTTTGGTTTTCAATCAAAAATTAACTTTTTCCGCTGCTCCTTGAAGGAGGGCTTGGCTTTTCAACCATTCATTTACTATAGCAAGACACCGGAAGAGGGGGTTTGAAAGACATATCCACACATAGGGATCATTGAACCTTGCCACTGCATGTGGCTAGAGTTTCTTTCTTTTTACTTTATTTAGGGCCCCGCTTATTTCTTCAATTTGTATGTTAACGCCCAAAAATGCAAGAGGCGCAAACATTTCCCTTCGTTTTGCTAATTCCACCTTGCCTGATTCTGCTGGCTCGAGAATAAAGTGGTTAGCAAAACGCGTTCGGGATTGTTACTTGAAGAGTCAGCAGTTTTATGCAAGCCGAGGCACGAGTTGGTTTCAAGTATCACCATAATCAGGTGAAGCATTTCCCGTTCGCCTAGTGGCCTATATTATATTCTTTTTTTTTTTTTTAATTTTTAATTGCCTGAGCAATTAATTATTTTATTTTAATACTCGTATTGCTGACATGGCTTGCATTTAACTGTGGGGCTCTTCCTACTATTGTCTAGACCCGTAATATTTCTAGATTCCTCCTGACGGGTGAGTAGCGCTATTATGGCTTCTAGAAAAATTACGGGTCCCTGCTCGGGCGCCAGTTAGGAGTTCTCATTTTGTTTATAGGTGAATCCTTACCATTTCCTTCCTTGGGAATAAGGACTGGACTTGGGAACTCTGGGTTTTTATAGTGACACACAACATAACACTTGATTTAGAACGTTATAAGATTTTATTTAGTTGTATTTGATTTAGCTAGTTGTACGTCTAAACTAAGACTGCCTGCTCTGTGAAGCGTGGTCCTTTAAATATACCCCGAGATGCACTATGGGCGCTGGCCGCGGCGTCATGCCGTCGGGAGCGGCGTTGGGATCGAGTCCAAAGTGGGTCGTGAACGGCTAGGCTAGATGATACAAAAGTGCTTATGCTAGGAAAGAGAAGTGTCTAGTGTGACCCAACATGGGTCGTCTTGGGTTACATATCTGCTTGGGTCGCATAAACACTAGGAAATATAAGTTGCTTACTTGGCTAAGTGTGTTAAGTGTTACAGGAAATGAAAGATGTATGTTTCTTAGTTTAAAAGTGAAAAGTGATATAGGTCGCGATGCACTTAGGTCATACGCGTGTGTGTGTGGTGTGTTAGTGTACTTAGAATGTATAGGGGTGTGTGTGTGGTCAAGGGTTAGTATTACTTAGATCGAGGGAGGGTATTTTACCCGATACTCGTTCAGGCGTTTCTGGTAGAGTGTGCCGATCGAGTCCCTTTGTAATGTGAGAGGCCGGGGTGCGGGGCATGGTCTGGCTTGTAAAGGGAAAGGCGTACCAGGGGCGCTAGTTGTGTGAGAGGAGGGGAAAGAGGCCTCGTGTGAGGATGGGTGTGCTAACTTATATATACATATATATATACGGCTGTGTTCAGAAAAATAGGAATGCATACTGACACTTACAGCACTTTTTTGACAAAGTGTTACCATTTACTTAAACAGGTGCTAACAAAATTTGAAGAATTAGGTGTAAACGACAAAATAGCGTAAAATATATGACATTCTGGCGTTTCCTTTTCTTCTTTTCAATGATTTTCAACACGAGCATCAAAAGTTGCTTGTTCAGTAAAATAGGAACGCAAAATTTAAACCCTTACAAAAGTTAAAAACTTAACAAAGTTAATAGAGGGTAAGGATACTAGACGCATTAAAAATCAGAAATATATATAGGATAATATAAAATTAAAAAAAAAAAATGTCATGTTGATGTATCAGCATTTCAAAGTTAAAACGAATGGTATTTTTGAAGTTAGTGACCACCCTAGCGCAAAAACTACTTGACTGATCGTTTTTATATATCGCTTGGTTCTTGCCAAGGGATGTCTTTTAGCTTTTAGAAGTGCTTTAAATTTGTTTTACTTGGATGATCCTGTAACAGCATCGTGGTCATCACCACAAAAGTAAGAAGGTTGTCTGTATAGCCAAGAACCACCATGGTTGAAATTTTCATATATATAAAGAGTTGAAGATTTTACCAATGTTATATATCTATAAATTATATAAAAGAAATTACCATTGTTACGTCAAATGTCTATTAATTATATAAAAGAAATTGCCCCAGATTAGTAAAAATTTTTCTTCGCAAAATTTTTTTAAATTGTTGACTTTGAAAGAGCAACACCAAGTATTACAACCAATGAATCCGCAGGAAAATTAAGGAAAGTGAACTTTGTGCCAAATTTAATTGCGATAATTTTAAACAAATTGTCGTTTTATTTTCAAATTCAAAAATTTAAAAAAAAAAACCCTATCTGCTCATCTAGTCTAGTCCTAGTCTACATATAATAAGTAAAATTTTGTCTCCGTGCACAAAGGTTGTGATTTTAGCTTATATATATATATATAATAAACTCATTTATTTATTTTCATGGCAAAAACTAACAAAATAATGAAGGTATTGAGAAAAGTCACTGTTCGTGAGTTTGCGAATTGTATGGGAGCTATATGATATAAGGGTCCGATCCGGCTGAATCCGAGATATACAAACTATGCAGTACATACAAGCCTACATTGCAACTCTGTAGCTCTTACGGTGTAGGAGTTTGCGCTGATCCAGAATGATGGACATGGCTACTTGAACTCGTCTCGTCGTGCTGATCAAGAGTATATATGTGGGATTTTACTTTATCCCGGTTTATTTATTTTGATATTATTTAAGGATGTGATTTCCTTATTTAGTCTTATTTTATAAACAATGCTTCTTTGTGTTAAGAATACATATTTTTATTATTATTATAATGGCCTTAGTGTTAAATTTGGGTGTGCGATGTGATCGAGGCGAGAGTACGATTGCGAGTGGTTTTTAAATCAACACTTCTCTTTATTTGCTATTTCGTTGAACTGACTTCTTGTCATGTGAGATGCGGAATCTTGAAACGGCATCAGTCTTTTCCTTACTTGGCTTAATACTTCCATTTTCAACTATATAGCCCAAAAATGTACTTTACTCTGCAGTATCTGACATTGCTCCCAGTTTATTTTTAACCCATTTTCCGCAGCTATTCTCAACACCCTTTTAAGTCCATTATTCCATTACCATTATTCACGCTAACACTTGGTATAATTATATCGTCCATATACACCACTGCATCTCGATTCTTCACTGATTCTCTCATTATTTATTTATTTATTTATTTTTTTTTTTTTTTTTTTTTTTTGATATTAAGTTACTTCTGAACAGAAGATTTCTTTGGCCTCCCTGTGTATAACAGGTTAACGCCACAGCGTATTCGTGATGATGAGTTTCGTATTTTGGTTTTTGTTATAAATAAATTAGCTATTTAATTTAATTTTGAAACAAGTCAATTAAAAAAAAAAAAAATATAATAAAATTTAATTTTGTGGAAAGTTAAAAAAAAAAAATGGGTAAAATTACCCGTAAAATCACGGGCTCTAAGGCCAGGGGTGGTAGCCCCTTCTCAGAGCTAAACGGATCCAAAAAGCCAAGAATATCGAATATATTTATTTATTTATTTATTTATTTATTTATTTATTTATTTATTTATTTATTTATTTACGTCAACTAACACAGCAGTCGACGAAAAAGCTTAAGCTAAAGACAGATAGTAATTAATTGAAAAAGATAGCTTAGCTATATACACAACTAAACATCCCCGACCCGGTGGAGGTGTTTTATTTGCATAAGGTGCCAGCTATGCCCCGATTCACAGCCAATGTGGTCAGGGATGAGTTGCAACCAATCCAAGTCCAGAATATTATTATTGGTTTCGCTGTAGATGATTAAAAAGTATAGCGCGAAGAGAAGTGACAGAAAGATGAGGAGAAATTAGGTGAGAAAGGTTGTTAAAAGATTGGCAAAGAACACGAAAAGGTTCATGAAGAGTAGTTAGTCAGACATCTACTAAGGTGAATAGGAAAAAAGTTTCTGGTCCGACGTGAGGGAACCGTTGACTAGTTTATGGAGAAAGAGAATGCCAAAAAGAGCCTACGGTTGTAAAGTGAAGGAAGATTAATAAGAAGAAGTCTGCTAGAATAAGAAGGTAGGCGAAGACTCGGGTCCCAATTTAGACCGCGTAACGCAAACTTAAGGAATTGCTTCTGTACCGATTCAATACCTCGCTGGTGAACATCATATTGCAGATGACTGCCTTGGGGTACACCTGACGTTACTCGAACAGTTTTAGATATCGAGGAACGAAAAGACACCTTTTGGGTTCTGCCAAGAAGATACGACTTTAACAAAGCCAATAGTTTTGGGGAAAAACCCATTATGTTAAGTTTCGCGAGAAGCATAGAATGATCAACCGTATCGAAAGCCTTACTAAAGTCAGTATAAATAACATCAGTTTGACACTTTTTACGGAAGCCATGGTGTACAAGGGTAGTCAATTCTAAAAGGTTGGTAAGCGACGATCGACCTTTCATGAAGCCATGCTGACAAGGAGAAATAGTGGATCTGGATAGGTGTTGAAGGGAAGACGTAATAATTTACTCAAACAGCTTTGGTATTGCCGAAAGTTTGGCAATGCCACGGTAGTTAGAAACATCCGATTTGCTACCCATTCGTTGTAAAATCTTTTGGGGTTCTTATAAAATTCAACCTTACAGCGAACGACATAATTATTGCAGCATTGAGTGTTTAAAAGATAAAATTGAGATTTGTCTATACCCTAATTTGCATAGTCAAGTCGCGAACCAGCTTTTTAAATCTTTTAAAATATCTCGATTTAATGTTACGGAGATTAGAGAGCCTACATGTGAACCAGACTGGCGCGCTGGAGGCGGTAAAGACAAATAAGGAACGCATTTATCAATTAGAGAATTAAGAGCAGAGTAGAAAAACTTCACTGCACAATCTATATCGCAGCACTCAAATAGAAATGACCAATGAAAAGAGAAAATAAGGCTATTAAGAAGATTGAAATTTGTTGTACGAAAACATCTACGTCGAGAATTTGCGATGTTATTAAATGAATTAGTAACGGAATTGTAAGAAATAGTAAGTTCAATGGTAGGGTGATAGGGATCTTCAGGTTTCACTTGGGGTTGTGTTCGGGATACAGCACTAACAGTGGGATCAGAGACAAAAACAAGATCAAGGATTCTTTTAGAAGAGTTAAGGAAAGAATTCAACTGATATAGCGGACATTCAAGTAGGCTATCAAGAAAAACATGTTGAGATGAAGGAATTAAGAAAGATAGATTATCATCAACAAGCCAAGAAATATTAGGCAAGTTCACCTAAACTATAAGGAAATCACGATCTTTAAGACGATTAAAAATAGTTTGCAAAGCATCAGCATGGTGCATATAGGTCGTTATATCAGAAGCTGGAGGAATATATGAACAAGAAATATATTAGCTAAAGTTGGAACATGTAACTTCGACGTAAATAAAGTCAACACCTAAGGGTAGATCAAGCGGCATAACACTTGAACACATTGAAGTTGAGAGCAATTAGTACTCCACTGCCACGACGACCAACACGATCAAGCCTATAAGAAATAAAGTTATTAGAAAGAATTTCATTATCCAAAACAGAGGAGTTAAGCCAAGTTTCAGAGAAAGCTAATATGTCAGTGCCTCTAGACAATAATTAGGGTCAACCATAGCTGAGAAGTACTCATTTGGTAATGTAATTTTGAAAGAAGAAATTTCGCGAGGCCTAGAAAACTTAAACTTTTACCATACCTTACATATATTACCAATGTAAGCTGCCACAGACGACTGAGAAGTATCCGAGCAAGCCTAGATAAATAATTTTTTGCGATGAGGCACTACAGTCAGCGAAAGCAAAGGAGCATTCGAATCCACAAGTGATTAAGAGCCAGCAAGATCCTGTAATTGGTAAGAGTTGTGCTGGGTACTTCAATCTGAAAAGAAGTTCATTAATAGGGACAAGAAGATGGTGCAGGCGAAAGTAAAATGGTAGAAGATGTAATAGAGAGTGCTGGGGACTGCTTACGAGGCAACTCAAGGGTACATTTCTTGGGCAACTTCTTAGAAGGTGGAAAAAACTTGAATTGCGACAATAAATGTACGCTAGAGTCACACTCGTTAGACAGCTGTTTGGCCAGTTTGTTTAAAGAAAGAAACTTTAAACGAAGATCCCTATACATACGGCTAAAATCAAGCTGCTGGCTGGCACAAGATGGGCAAGTCCAGCGCATTAAGCCAAGCTCAGGCTTAGACACAGACAAACCAGAAAATTTGTCGTAGTCGCGGCCATTGAGGCCAGCACATTTTAAGTGAATAAGATTATCGCAAAGCCAACAAGATATTGCTCTATACTGATCATCAAAACGATCAGAATGCTTGCAAGTAGGTAGACAACAAGCCATTATAAAGCCAAAAGAAACACAAGGCAAAACAAAAAAATAAATAAATAAATATATATATATATAAGAATATATAGAAAAATTTAACCGCACAGCACAAAGATAATTATCGATAAAAAATCAATAATTACAAATAAAACAAAGAAACAGCTAGAGTGCACAGCACAAGAGAGAGTGCAAGAACAGTTATAAGCCGAGCTTTGAGAGGCGGCCTTACAAAAGTGATTACGCGGGAGAGAAGCTGAGCACAAGCACAAAGCAGATAGAAAAACAAAACCACTAGCACTTCTTTTTTTCACAAAAAAGAAAAAACTGTTTAATTTTGCGAATTATGGAAATAAAACAAAAGGGTGTCAAGCAAACAACACCAGCGAAAGCGTAAACAAACTAAGCACAATTAAAAATTGAGAGAAAACAATAAATATTAATAAAAAATAGGAGCTACGCAAAAACACGACCGTCACGTCAAAGAGCATTAGACTTGAATAATTCAAATGCCCACACCTGTAGTGCCAATCTTCTGCACGTATCTGTCTCGCTCCAAAGCATCGATTGTCTGTCTTTCTGCCTTTTCTTCGATTAACCGACTTAAAATTCGTCTCCAACCCTGGTAAGTGCAAAACATTTTCCAGTTTCAGCTCATAACTGAAACTGAAATCCAACTTCTTACGAGTTGCATTTTTTCGCACATTTGCCTGGTATGCCCGTTGCTCTTCTGGGGTTGTTAATCTCTCGTTACTCCTGCGATCTCCTGCTTCCAGCAACTTAACCCTAAGACTGAGAAAGAAGACTATCACGTGTCACCATCGCAATAAAAAATTTTTATATTCCTTTGGGAAACTTGAAAGTAATATGATCACCGCTAGTTCGTCTTCTAGTTTAATATTCACTTCAGAAAGTTTGTCCTTTGTAGAGAAAGGCATATTGACATAGTGCTCATCTTGTCCTCTCTCAGCTGCAACCCAAGCAACTTTTTATATAGCGACACCCTCCAGACGGGTCCGCTTGGCTCATACGTTTCCTTGAGCTTCCTTTGCTGTAGCACAATTCTTGAGGTAAGCCAACTGAGACGGTCTTACACACAGCGTTATCGTCGCCAACGCTTTCTGATTCTGTGCATCCCACGCAGCAATCGCATTCGCATCCGTAGGCCTCGTCTCGCCGATCGAGTTCCATAATTCCGCATGGATCAACACGCTGCGCATTTGAACGGACCAGGAATCATAATTCCACTCCTCCAAATTTTCTATTTGGTAAAAAGAACTTATTTTTTACCACGCGCCTTATGCCGTGTATTTTTCCACACAATCACTTTTCGCCAGCCGCGAAATATCTACATAAACTTATAGCGCAAATCCTCCTGCCCACACTCACGTGTATCTGGACCGATCGATAACCTATTGAGTATCGATTGGAGTGCATTAAATTAAAAGTTTATCTTTATTTAGTGTCCACACAACTTCAAACGCGGAAAGGAAGAAGCAGCATCTTCAGAGTTACAGAATATCTTATATGGATAACTTACAAACTTAGTACAATCGATATAATCAGGGGTCACAAATAATAAAGGGCTGCAAACAGAAATATATGGTATTTTCAACAGCAACAGATTTTAAAAAGGCATTCGATCGCGTGGGAGTGCACACTGTTCTTGATCAACTTTCTCGGTGGGTAGTAGGTCCGAAAACCTTCAATCTTGTAAAGGCATTCATAACAGGGCGCTCCATTAGAGTTAGAGTTAACAAATTTTATTAGTTTTATTCATGATTGCCGAATACTCAAGAAATATTGTCTTACGACACAGAAATATCGAGCTTTCAGTTTTCGCTGACGACGCTATTTTATTCAGTAAATGTAAGGACTTAAATTCTCTCTTTAATACATTTAAAATCATGCTTACAGACATCGAACAAAAAATGTAAAAAAATTGAGTTGTTCAGATTTGGTGCGCCCACTCTAACTTAAAAATAATTTTGCCACCACATCACAAATCTGTAAGATGCAGTATCAGAGCATTTCCTACAACACCAATTAAACGTCTACTTGCCAAAGCGAGTCTTCCAGAAGTGCCTACGAGAGTTGCTCAACTAACATACTTTATTCCAAGAATTCTGTGCACAACCATCTCAATCATTCTCAACGATTTCCAGACAGATGTGTCTGTTTTTACAAAAGACACCAGCTGGAAACTTTATACCGTTAATAAGGTCAGCCCATCCACGCCATGGAAGCTGTTTGTAGACTCCATAAATTTAACGCTACACTTTTTCCAAAACAGCATAGTGTTAAAGGTAGCCAACTAATTAACTAGATCTTTATTGCCAACTGCTGACCATATCAGGTATACTTATGATGAGCCATCGATGGCTATAATCGGCTTACATACTATGTACGTTATACCTAATCTTAATATACATTTCCGTTGTTATGCAACCCTCGAATAGTCGGGTGGGAAGTGGGCATCTATCTGCTTGGGCTCGCGCGTAACAGGCTTTGTGCTGACCGCTAAAATCGCACTATTTCTTTCAGTTTGTCTAGATTTCGACCTTTTAAACTTAATCAAAACTAGGGTTTAATAAAATTAACCAATGAATGAGATTTTTAATCACAAGCAGCACAAAAGGTGGGCAGGTTGTTTGTAAAGCTAAAGAATTCATACCAAATCTTCAAAGCCAGAAGTAGTTTGGTACTACAACTAACGGAACTGCAGGTTTGCAAAGATGGGCAGGTTGTTTGTAAAGTTAAAGAATGCATACCTAATCTTAAACGCAAACAAAATTTTAGTATTAAAACTGCAAAAAGAACGGAAAGACTTGTAGCTGCGGATTCGCCTTAAGCAACTAAGCTTTATGATTATATTGTATATTGTACTATCTATATTAAAAAACTAGAGACCAGGGCTAACTTTGACCGCGTCAATATTTGTATACCCCTGCTAATTTTTTGTGTAAAAGGTCTAATGTTTGCGAAAGAACGGCTTAAGAAATAACGAAGTTATTGATCAAAGTCACTGTTCACCACCGATTGCTCCTATGGGAGCTATATGATATAGTCACCCGATCTTAATTAAATTTGGCACAGTCATTAATAAGTAGTTATGCTAAACTGAGAAATATAAATTTTTATGACAATTGCTTCATAAGTAACAAAGTAATTGACGAAAGTCACTGTTTTCAACTGATCGGTCCTATGGGAGCTATATGATATATTCAATTTTGGAACAGTCGTTTGTTAGTGTAATAAATTCACAAATATTTAATTTCACGACAATAGCTCAGAAAACAACGAAGTTATTAAGAAACGTCACTGTTCGTGACTTTGACGTTTGTATGGGAGCTATATGATATAGTGATCCGATCCGGCTGAATCCGAGATATACAAACTGGTAGGTGCAAACCATTTTCCAGTTTCAGCTCATAACTGAAACTAAAATCCAACTTCTTACGAGTTGCATTTTTTCGCACATTTGCTTGGTATGCCCGTTGCTCTTCTGGGGTTGTTAATCTCTCGTTACTCCTGCGATCTCCTTCTTCCAGCAACTTAGTCCTAAGACTGAGAAGGAAGCCTATCATGTGTCACCATCGCAATAACGAAGTTTTTATATTCCTTTGGGAAACTTGAAAGTAATATGATCACCGCTAGTTCGTCTTCTAGTTTAATATTCACTTCAGAAAGTTTGTCCTTTGTAGAGAAAAGCATATTGACATAGTGCTCATCTTGTCCTCTCTCAGCTGCAACCCAAGCAACTTTTTATATAGCGACACCCTCCAGACGGGTCCGCTTGGCTCATACGTTTCCTTGAGCTTCCTTTGCTGTAGCACAATTCTTGAGGTAAGCCAACTGAGACGGTCTTACACTCAGCGTTATCGTCGCCAACGCTTTCTGATTCTGTGCATCCCACGCAGCAATCGCATTCACATGCGTAGGCCTCGTCTCGCCGATCGAGTTCCATAATTCCGCATGGATCAACACGCTGCGCATTTGAACGGACCAGGAATCATAATTCCACTCCTCCAAATTTTCTATTTGGTAAAAAGAACTTATTTTTTACCACGCGCCTTATGCCGTGTATTTTTCCACACAATCACTTTTCGCCAGCCGCGAAATATCTACATAAACTTATAGCGCAAATCCTCCTGCCCACACTCACGTGTATCTGGTCCGATAACCTATTGAGTATCGATTGGATTGCACTAAATTAAAAGTTTATCTTTATTTAGTGTCCATACAACTTCAAACGCGGAAAGGAAGAAGCAGCATCTTCAGAGTTACAGAATATCTTATATCGATAACTTACAAACTTAGTACAATCGATATAATCAGGGGTCACAAATAATAAAGGGCTGCAAACAGAAATATATGGTATTTTCAACAGCAACAGATTTTAAAAAGGCATTCGATCGCGTGGGAGTGCACACTGTTCTTGATCAACTTTCTCGGTGGGTAGTAGGTCCGAAAACCTTCAATCTTGTAAAGGCATTCAAAACGGGTCGCTCCATTAGAGTTAGAGCTAACAAGTTTTATTAGTTTTATTCATGATTGCCGAGTACTCAAGAAATATTGTCTTACGACACAGAAATATCGAGCTTTCAGTTTTCGCTGACGACGCTATTTTATTCAGTAAATGTAAGGACTTAAATTCTTTCTTTAATACATTTAAAATCATGCTTACAGACATCGAACAAAAAATGTAAAAAAATTAAGTTGTTCAGATTTGGTGCGCCCACTCTAACTTAAAAATAATTTTGCCACCATATCACAAATCTGTAAGATGCAGTATCAGAGCATTTCCTACAACACCAATTAAACGTCTACTTGCCGAAGCGAGTCTTCCAGAAGTGCCTACGAGAGTTGCTCAACTAACATACTTTATTCCAAGAATTCTGTGCACAACCATCTCAATCATTCTCAACGATTTCCAGACAGATGTGTCTGTTTTTACAAAAGACACCAGCTGGAAACTTTATACCGTTAATAAGGTCAGCCCATCCACGCCATGGAAGCTGTTTGTAGACTCCATAAATTTAACGCTACACTTTTTCCAAAACAGCATAGTGTTAAAGGTAGCCAACTAATTAACTAGATCTTTATTGCCAACTGCTGACCATATCAGGTATACTTATGATGAGCCATCGATGGCTATAATCGGCTTACATACTATGTACGTTATGCCTAATCTTAATATACATTTCCGTTGTTATGCAACCCTCGAATAGTCGGGTGGGAAGTGGGCATCTATCTGCTTGGGCTCGCGCGTAACAGGCTTTGTGCTGACCGCTAAAATCGCACTATTTCTTTCAGTTTATCTAGATTTCGACCTTTTAAACTTAATCAAAACTAGGGTTTAATAAAATTAACCAATGAATGAGATTTTTAATCACAAGCAGCACAAAAGGTGGGCAGGTTGTTTGTAAAGCTAAAGAATTCATACCAAATCTTCAAAGCCAGAAGTAGTTTGGTACTACAACTAACGGAACTGCAGGTTTGCAAAGATGGGCAGGTTGTTTGTAAAGTTAAAGAATGCATACCTAATCTTAAACGCAAACAAAATTTTAGTATTAAAACTGCAAAAAGAACGGAAAGACTTGTAGCTGCGGATTCGCCTTAAGCAACTAAGCTTTATGATTATATTGTATATTGTACTATCTATATTATAAAACTAGAGACCAGGGCTAACTTTGACCGCGTCAATATTTGTATACCCCTGCTAGTTTTTTGTGTAAAAGGTCTAATGTTTGCGAAAGAACGGCTTAAGAAATAACGAAGTTATTGATCAAAGTCACTGTTCACCACCGATTGCTCCTATGGGAGCTATATGATATAGTCGCCCGATCTTAATTAAATTTGGCACAGTCATTAATAAGTAGTTATGCTAAACTGAGAAATATAAATTTTTATGACAATTGCTTCAAAAGTAACAAAGTAATTGACGAAAGTCACTGTTTTCAACTGATCGGTCCTATGGGAGCTATATGATATATTCAAATTTGGAACAGTCGTTTGTTAGTGTAATAAATTCACAAATATTTAACTTCACGACAATAGCTCAGAAAACAACGAAGTTATTAAGAAACGTCACTGTTCGTGACTTTGACGTTTGTATGGGAGCTATATGATATAGTGATCCGATCCGGCTGAATCCGAGATATACAAACTGGTAGGTGCAAACCATTTTCCAGTTTCAGCTCATAACTGAAACTAAAATCCAACTTCTTACGAGTTGCATTTTTTCGCACATTTGCTTGGTATGCCCGTTGCTCTTCTGGGGTTGTTAATCTCTCGTTACTCCTGCGATCTCCTTCTTCCAGCAACTTAGTCCTAAGACTGAGAAGGAAGCCTATCATGTGTCACCATCGCAATAACGAAGTTTTTATATTCCTTTGGGAAACTTGAAAGTAATATGATCACCGCTAGTTCGTCTTCTAGTTTAATATTCACTTCAGAAAGTTTGTCCTTTGTAGAGAAAAGCATATTGACATAGTGCTCATCTTGTCCTCTCTCAGCTGCAACCCAAGCAACTTTTTATATAGCGACACCCTCCAGACGGGTCCGCTTGGCTCATACGTTTCCTTGAGCTTCCTTTGCTGTAGCACAATTCTTGAGGTAAGCCAACTGAGACGGTCTTACACTCCGCGTTATCGTCGCCAACGCTTTCTGATTCTGTGCATCCCACGCAGCAATCGCATTCGCATGCGTAGGCCTCGTCTCGCCGATCGAGTTCCATAATTCCGCATGGATCAACACGCTGCGCATTTGAACGGACCAGGAATCATAATTCCACTCCTCCAAATTTTCTATTTGGTAAAAAGAACTTATTTTTTACCACGCGCCTTATGCCGTGTATTTTTCCACACAATCACTTTTCGTCAGCCGCGAAATATCTACATAAACTTATAGCGCAAATCCTCCTGCCCACACTCACGTGTATCTGGTCCGATAACCTATTGAGTATCGATTGGATTGCATTAAATTAAAAGTTTATCTTTATTTAGTGTCCATACAACTTCAAACGCGGAAAGGAAGAAGCAGCATCTTCAGAGTTACAGAATATCTTATATCGATAACTTACAAACTTAGTACAATCGATATAATCAGGGGTCACAAATAATAAAGGGCTGCAAACAGAAATATATGGTATTTTCAACAGCAACAGATTTTAAAAAGGCATTCGATCGCGTGGGAGTGCACACTGTTCTTGATCAACTTTCTCGGTGGGTAGTAGGTCCGAAAACCTTCAATCTTGTAAAGGCATTCATAACGGGTCGCTCCATTAGAGTTAGAGCTAACAAGTTTTATTAGTTTTATTCATGATTGCCGAGTACTCAAGAAATATTGTCTTACAACACAGAAATATCGAGCTTTCAGTTTTCGCTGACGACGCTATTTTATTCAGTAAATGTAAGGACTTAAATTCTCTCCTTAATACATTTGAAATCATGCTTACAGACATCGAACAAAAAATGTAAAAAAATTAAGTTGTTCAGATTTGGTGCGCCCACTCTAACTTAAAAATAATTTTGCCACCATATCACAAATCTGTAAGATGCAGTATCAGAGCATTTCCTACAACACCAATTAAACGTCTACTTGCCGAAGCGAGTCTTCCAGAAGTGCCTACGAGAGTTGCTCAACTAACATACTTTATTCCAAGAATTCTGTGCACAACCATCTCAATCATTCTCAACGATTTCCAGACAGATGTGTCTGTTTTTACAAAAGACACCAGCTGGAAACTTTATACCGTTAATAAGGTCAGCCCATCCACGCCATGGAAGGTGTTTGTAGACTCCATAAATTTAACACTACACTTTTTGCAAAACGTACGCCTCTGAACTTAGTAAATATCCCAACTGGGACCAACTATACACCGATGACTCTAAAACGGGCACTTCCACTAGTTTTGCACTCGTCGATTGTAAAGGACTACTCCCCTCACACTTCTCAATCCTCACAGCAAAAGCAGTTTGTATACTAAAATCAAGCTAATACGCCACCAAAGAACGTAAGAAGTCTGTCATCTGCAGCGCTAGTCTATCCACGTTTCTTAATGTAAAAAATACAAAATAAAAATCAAAACTGCCTAGTGACGGAAATACGCCATCTTTGCATCCAACACTCCAACAAAATAAAAGTTCTCTGGATCCAAGGGCACATGGACATTAAAGGAATCCATCCTTCAGATGCAGCTACCAAACTTGCTGCACGTTCCCCATGTATTGAAAAAGATAGGACGCGCTGACTGGGGTGTTTGACCATAGCTGGTACAATCCACATAGGAAGCCGTACGACATTCATCTTCTGAACATAGATCACGGCCGTAACCCACACACACATCCTAGAAAACTAAATCAAACCTTCCTGTCGAAATTGCGGAAGGGAACTATCATTCCATCACATCTTTGAAGAATGCACTCAAACCTTAAATATTAGACTATGTCATTATGCCCTAACCCAACCCCTTCTACTCCTCTCTAACCTTACCTCCCACAAGAACAATATCATCTTAAGTTTCTATATAAACCTTAAAAAAACTTGTGGAGTCGATTGCCAAAGAAGCTAGCACTCCTCATCTTAATATTAGTTATTATTTTATAATTCCATGTGTACAAATTATATTAATAAATAAATAATTAACCGTAGAATTATGGATGGTGTTATTTTTATGGACAGGCTTCTAAATGGTGAAATAGACTCGCCTGAGTTATTCACTTAGTTGAATATTTCGGTACCATGTAGACGAAGTAAGCATTCCACTATACCTTTATTCCTTAACTGCTGTTCTGCATTAGCCTTTTAACCCTAAAAGGACCGATTACAACCTTCTTTTCTCTGTAATCTACTCAGAGTCTTCTATTTCAATATTTAATACATCTTGTTCAATAAAAGGAATTAGTATTTCTTGACTTAACTTAATACTAATTTATTTATATATAAATAGGCACTAGCACATTACCCAGTGACTACAACAAACACATAAATTGGAATTAAAAGTATAAATGGGGGTCAAAGACTCAGCGACGATCTTACTGAGAATTATGTATTTCTCTTAAAGTAAAATTGGACAGCTCACCAGTGCATAGTTAGACATAGTGTTAAAGGTAACCAACTAATTAACTAGATCTTCATTGCCAACTGCTGACCATATCAGGTATACTTATGATGAGCCATCGATGGCTATAATCGGCTTACATAGTATGTAAGTTATACCTAATCTTAATATACATTTCCGTTGTTATGCAACCCTCGAATAGTCGGGTGGGAAGTGGGCATCTATCTGCTTGGGCTCGCGCGTAACAGGCTTTGTTCTGACCGCTAAAATCGCACTATTTATAGCGGACGTTGACGATACTATGCGCAGTACGTTCAAGTGACCCCTACGACACCAGGACAAAGCCTGTTACGCGCGAGCCCAAGCAGATAACTGCCCACCTCCTACCCGACCGACCGAGGGGTGCAGCCGTATAACGCACGGTGGAAGATCGTTAATAAATAGTGTGAAGAGCAGAGGGCCAAGATGACTACCTTGAGGTACACCAGAAGTCACAGAAATGGAAACGGAAAAAGAAGACTTAAAAAGTACCTTCTGTTTTCTATTTGTTAAATATTCTCGAACCCAAGAAAGGATAAGGGGTGGAAACCCAATGTCGCTCAGCTTAGAAAGTAATAGGGTATGATTAACGGAATCAAAGGCTTTGCTGAAGTCAGTGTATATGACATCAGTTTGTTTACCATTTTTGAACCCCTTGATAATTATTGATGTAAATTCTAAAAGGTTAGTGGTTGTAGATCTACGTTTCAAAAACCCATGTTGGGATGGCGAAATAATAGAGCTGCAAAAATGTTGCAATTGAGAAGTTATAATTTTCTCAAAAGCTTTTGGAATAGCGGACAATTTTGAGATACCCCTATTAGAGGCTTCGGACTTTTTGCCATTTTTATGCAGAGGAATAATATACGACTCCTTCCAAATATTTATTTATTTATTTATTTATTTATTTATTTACGTCAACTAACACAGCAGTCGACGAAAAAGCTTAAGCTAAAGACAGATAGTAATTAAATAAAGAAGGTAGCTTAGCTTTATACACAACTAAACATCCCCGGCCCGGTGGAGGTGTTTTATTTGCACAAGGTGCCAGCTATGCCCCGATTCACAGCCAATGTGGCCAGGGATGAGTTGCAGCCAATCCAAGTCCAGAATATTTTCATTGGTTTCGCTGTAGATGATTAAAAAGTATAGCGCGAAGAGAAGTGACAGAAAGATGAGGAGAGATAAGGTGAGAAAGGTTGTTAAAAGATTGGCAAAGAACACGAAGAGGTTCGTGAAGAGAGTAGTTAGTCAGACATCTACTAAGGTGAATAGGAAAAAAGTTTCTGGTCCGACGTGAGGGAACACAAAAATACAGCGTATCTAGTAAATTGGTAGAAATGACTTCGCCGTTGACTAGTTTATGGAGAAAGAGAATGCCAAAAACAAGCCTACGGTTATAAAGTGAAGGAAGATTAATAAGAAGAAGTCTATCAGAATAAGAAGGTAGGCGAAGACCCGGGTCCCAATTTAGACCGCGTAGCGCAAACTTTAGGAATTGCTTCTGTACCGATTCAATACTACGCTGGTGAACATCATATTGCGGGTTCCACACTGGCGAGCAATATTCTAGAGTAGGGCGAACTAACGAAGTGTATAAAACCTTTGTTACATAGGGATCATCAAATTCTTTGGCCCAACGTTTAATGAAGCCGAGAAGGCAGCTTGCTCTGTTGACAATTGAAGAAATATGAACATTAAATGAAAGTTTAGGGTCAAACATAACGCCTAAGTCTTTGAATGATGGAACACAATCTAACAGAACAGACTTAATAGAGTAATGAGCTAGGAGCGGAGACAAACGACTGAAAGTCATAAAAGAACACTTAGAGGCATTAAGGTGTAATTTATTAACGTGGCACCAATCACAGAACGCATCGAGATCTGATTGCAAGTACTGTTGGAAAGAAGGATCATTATAGGAATAACAAATCTTGACGTCATCCGCAAACATGAGCACGCGTGAATGAGCCAAGGCCAAAGGCAAATCATTTATAAACAATGTAAGTAATAGTGGGCCCATATGACTGCCTTGGGGTACACCTGACGTAACTCGAACAGTTTTAGATATCGAGGAACGAAAAGACACCTTTTGGGTTCTGCCAATAAGATACGACTTTAACCAACCCAATAATTTTGGTGAAAAACCCATGATGTTAAGTTTCGCGAGAAGCAAAGAATGATCAACCGTATCAAAAGCCTTACTGAAGTCAGTATAAATAACATCAGTTTGACACTTTTTACGGAAGCCATGGTGTACAAGGGTAGTCAATTCTAAAAGGTTGGTAAGCGACGAACGACCTTTCATGAAACCATGCTGACAAGGAGAAATAGTGGATCTGGATAGATGTTGAAGAGAAGACGTAATAATTTTCTCAAACAGTTTAGGTATTGCCGAAAGTTTGGCAATGCCACGGTAGTTGGAAACATCCGATTTGCTACCCTTTTTAAAAAGCGGAATAATAAATGACTCCTTCCAAATATCAGGAAATCTACAAGTCTCACTCGATATAAAGAATAACCGAGCTAAAGGCTTAGATAGGGAAATAGAACACATTTTAAGGATGCAACTAGGTATATCATCAGGCCCGGGAACGAAGGAAGACTTCATAGATGACAAGCTAGAGAGAATACAGTCTTCAGTAATACTGGGAAAAAACATACAATTTAAATGTGGGATTGAAAAGGGATAGGGTGTGGGATCCGAAACAGTAGTAGAATATGTCGACTGAAAAAATTTAGCAAACAGATCTGCAATATCTAAATCATTATTAGCAGACTGGTCGTTAAGTCTGAAGGTGGAAGGTAGGACATTAGAGCGTCTTTTGGAATTGACAAAGTTGTAAAATCTTTTGGGGTTATTATAAAATTCAGCCTTACAGCGAACGAGATAATTGTTGTAGCATTGAGTATTTAAGAGACAAAATTGAGATTTGGCTATACAATAATTTGCATAGTCAAGTCGCGAACCAGTTTTTTTAAATCTTTTAAAATATCTCGATTTAATGTTACGAAGATTAGAGAGCCTACGTGTGAACCAGACTGGCGAGCTGGAGACGGTAGAGACATTCACATAAGGAACGCATTTATCAATTAGAGAATTAAGAGCAGAATAGAAAAACTTCACTGCACAATCTATATCGCAGCACTCAAATAGAAACGACCAATCAAAAGAGAAAATAAGGCTGTTAAGAAGATTGAAATTTGTTTTACGAAAACATCTACGACGAGAATTTGAGATGTTTTTAAATAAATTAGTAACGGAATTGTAAGAAATAGTAACTTCAATGGTAGGATGATAAGGATCTTCAGGTTTCACTAGTGGCTGTGTTCGGGATACAGCACTAACAGTGGGATCAGAGACAAAAACAAGATCAAGGATTCTTTTAGAACAGTTAAGGAAAGAATTCAACTGATATAGTGGACATTCAAGTAGGCTATCAAGAAAAACATGTTGAGATGAAGGAATTAAGAAAGATTGATTATCATCAACAAGCCAAGAAATATTAGGCAAGTTAAAATCACCTAAAACTATAAGAACATCCCGATCTTTAAGTCGACCAAAAATAGTTCGTAAAGCATCAGCATGGTGCACGTAGATCATGGTATCAGAAGCTGGAGGAATATAAGAACAAGAGATATATAGGCTAAAGTTAGAACATGTAACTTCGACGCAAATAAACTCAACACCTAAGGGGAGATCAATCGGCACCACACTTGAAGACAGATTAGAGTTTACAGCAATGAGTACTCCACCGCCACGACGACCAACACGATCAAGCCTATAAGAAATAAAATTATTAGAAAGAATTTCATTATCTAGAACAGAGGAGTTAAGCCAAGTTTCAGAGAAAGCTAATATGTCAGCTGAAAAGGTTTGGCTATCACAGAAAAGGTTCGACAGCTTGGTAAGAAGTCCTCTTACATTTTGATAATGAATGCAAAGACTAGACGTTATTAGTTTTTTGAAGCAGAAGATAAAGTAGGAAGGTGGACAGGCAACGGACGAGAGCGCTTATTGGGCGCAAACTCGTGTACAACTAGGCCCTCTGGCCAAAAATTAGGGTCAACCATAGCTGAGAAGTACTCATTTGGTACTGTAATTTTAAAAGAGGAGATTTCTCGAGGCCTAGAAAACTTAAACTTTTGAATTAAAACCTTAGCAGGGCAAATATTACCAATGTAAGCTGCCACAGACGACTCAGAAGTATCTGGAGCAAGCCTAGAAATAAATAATTGTTTGCGATGGGGCACTACAGTTAGTGGAGGAGGAGGAGCATTGGGATCCGCAAGTGATTGAGAGCCGGCATGATCCTGAGATTGATCAGAGTTCCCGTGAGGGATAGATTGAGGTACACCAGGGCTTGTAATGGGTACTTCAATCTGAAAAGAAGAGCATAAAGAGGGACAAGAAGATGGTGTAGGCGAAAGTAAAATCGGAGAAGAAGTAATAGAGAGAGCTGGCGACTGCTTACGAGGCAACTCAAGGGTACATATCTTGTGCAATTTCTCAGAAGGTGGAACAAATTTGAATTGCGACAATAATTGAACGCTAGAGTCACACTCGTTTGACAGCTGTTTGGCCAGTTTGTTTAAAGAAAGAAACCTTAAACGAAGATCCCTATACATACGGCTAAAATCAAGCTGCTGGCTGGCACAAGATGGGCAAGTCCATCGCATTAAGCCAAGCTCAGGCTTAGACACAGACAAACCAGAAAATTTGTCGTAGTCGCGGCCATTGAGGCCAGCACATTTTAAGTGAATAAGATTATCGCAGAGCCAACAAGATATTGCTCTATACTGATCATCAAAACGATCAGAATGTTTGCAATTAGGTAGACAACAAGCCATTGAAAAGCCGAAAGAAAGGCAAAAAAATTATATATATATAAGAATATATAGAAAAATTAAATTCACAGCACAAAGATAATTATTGATAAATAATCAATAATTACAAATAAAACAAAGAGACAGCTAGAGTGCACAGCACAACAGAGAGTGCAAGAACAGTTATAAGCCGAGCTTTGAGAGGCGGCCTTACAAAAGTGATTACGCGGGAGAGAAGCTAAGCACAAGCACAAAGCAGAGAGAACAACAAAGCCACTAGCACTGATGGTATGATGGGGGCGATGAGGGGAGCAACTGCAGAAGCAATGACGAAAGAGAAAAAAAAAAAAGAAAAAAAAATATGTAATTGCACCAAACACTAATCACGAAAAAGAAAAAACTGTTTAAACTGATTAATTTGGCGAATTATGGAAATAAACCACAAGGGAGTCAAGCGAACAACACCAGCGGAAGTGTAAACAAATTAAGCACAATTAAAAATTGAGAAAAAACAATAAATATTAATAAAAACTCAGGAGCTATGCAAAAACACGACCGTCACGTCAGAGAGCAGAAAGCTTTCGAATAGATGGAAAAGAGGAAGATTCTACAGACAATAGAAACAATTTTAAAATGGGTTTACATATTGCGTTTGCACAGAACCTGAGTACACATCCAGGAATACCGTCTGGCCCCGGAGAATAAACAGGTTTAACTAATTTAAGTTCGCTAAGAATAGAACTTTCATCAATCACTGGATTGAAAATGCAATTAGCCTTTTTTAAATGATAAGGATACGGACTTGCTCGATATTCCGTTGAGGAATAAGTTGTTTTGAAAAAACTCGCAAACATATCGGCAATTGCCTGATCAGTGCTCGCTTTTTTATTTTGAAAAGACAAAAAAGATGGGTGCACAGAGGTCTTACGTTTAGAATTAACAAAATTATAAAATTGTTTAGGGTCAGAAGAAAACTGAAGCTTACACCGCTGAAGATAATTCTTATAGCATTGTGTATTAAGCATCATGAATTTTGAACGAGCGACTGTATACAGAGCATAATCTGATGAACGACGTGTTTTTTGAAACTTCTTATAATATCGTGTCTTCACATTTTTCAAATTGGATAGCTCGCGAGAGAACCAGGGAGGTTTGTTAAGCCGCTCCAGCCTACCAAGAGGCACACAAATATCAAAGAGTGAATTCAGAGTATCATAGAAAAAACGAACAGCCGAGTTCATATCACTACAATTGTACAGATAAGACCAATCGGTAGTAGCAATGTTTTCATTAAGGCTGGCAAAGTCAGTCTTACGAAAGCACCTAGTTAGTGGTAACTCATTTGAACCAAGTAATGGTGAAAGCAAGGGCAAATCAATTTTTAAATTTAATGTAGGATGAAATTTGTCTTCTGGAAAAACAAATGGTTCGATCCTAGAAACCTCACAATAAGAAGAATCCAATACAAAAATAAGATCTAACGATTTTCCATTAGAATTTAAGACAGGATTGACTTGGGATAAAGATAAGCCTAGAAGGCCATCAATAAAGTCATGTGACAAAGAGGGCAACAACGTGGTAGATTCATCTGTTAGTGACCATGCTAAAGCGGGTAAATTAAAATCACCTACAACTATGAGCATGTCTTGACTCGAAACTAAAGAGGAGACAAACTGAATTGCCTCTAAATGATTTAAATGTCTGACAATGGTGGAATATAGGAACAAGTAATAAAGCATTAAAAGATTTAAAATTTACTTTAACACCGACAAACTCAATCTCCTGGGTACTATAAAATTGAATCATTTCAGATGATAAAGCAGCATCAACAGCTATCAGAACGCCACCACCTATGCGAGAAATCCGGTCACGTCTGAAAATAGAAAAGTTTGTGGAAAAAACCGATGCATCAGCAATATCAGGTTTTAGCCACGTCTCTGTGAAAGCTAGAATGTTATGGTCAAAAGAAAGACTATCTACATAGAGATTAGGAAGTTTAGTTTTCAGTCCTCTAACGTTCTGGTAACCCAGGTTAAGGGACGAAGCTAGTTTTTTGACACACCAGCAGATGCTGATGTGGCAGGAATAGTATTAGTTGTTGTTGTAGGCAAGCGAATCGGTTGCCGATTTTTCTTTTTTACAGTATATTCCTTAACTATTATATGTTTAGGCCAAAAATCTTCTCGACATATAGTGTCGAAGATATTGGCAGAAACACTAATTTTAAAGGACGAAATGTCCCGAGAATAAGAAAATTTAAACTTCTCCACCGCAATATTCGAGACGTTAACTTTCTTCTGAATATAGGCTATTACATCATCAGATGTGACAACAGGGTCTAGCCTAGAAACAAATATATGTTTCTTTGGTGGTATGCCAACGAGAGGCCGCGATCCCGAAGCGTCAGCCGCAGCAGTAACGTTGGACAAGTCACCCACTGCAGCAGTCAACTTGTTTACGGGGCCCTCGATACTTTTAGAACTATCGGCAATTTCCATTGGAATGGGTAATTGCCCAGACACATCGGACACTACAATAGGCATCGTTTTTAAGAGATCATTCCCAGGTGATACCGGTAATTCATTACTAATAGCATTCACAACCGGGCTCTTAAACGATATATATTGCTGTACATTAGGAGTGGACGGTGCATAAGACCGGTCGGGGACGATAAGAGACGCTGGCGGATCTACAGATACAGAAACACCCCAAGGACTGGTCCTTTTACGTTTCAGAGACTCATTCATAAGCGATAAACTTCTGAACTGAGTCTCCACCGCAGTAAACTCCGCTTGGAGTTTATTAAAACCTGCCCTTAAAGTGTCAAAACTATCTCTAGTCCGCCTCATGAAAGAGCGCATCTCATTCTCGACCTCCCGCCAAGCATCACATCCATATTTTAAGCCACCACCTTTAGCAATAGACTCCTTGATTCTGCCTGTGTAACCTGCACGTTATTTCTTTTCTTTCAGTTTGTCTAGATTTCGACCTTTTAAACTTATTCAAAACTAGGGTTTAATAAAATTAACCAATGAATGAGATTTTTAATCATAAGCAGCACAAAAGGTGGGCAGGTTGTTTGTAAAGCTAAAGAATTCATACCAAATCTTTAATGCCAGAAGTAGTTTGGTACTACAACTACAAAAATCTAAAAAAGAACGGAACTGCAGGTTTGCAAAGATGGGCAGGTTGTTTGTAAAGTTAAAGAATGCATGCCTAATCTTCAACGCAAACAAAATTTTGGAATTAAAACTGCACAAAGTGCAAAAAGAACGGAAAAACTTGTAGCTGCGGATTCGCCTTAAGCAATTAACCTTTATGATTACATTGTATATTGTACTATCTATATTAAAAAACTAGAGACCAGGGCTAACTTTGACCGCGTCAATATTTGTATACCCCTGCAAGTTTTTTGCGTAAAAGGTCTAATGTTTGCGAAAGAACGGCTTAGGAAATAACGAAGTTATTGATCAAAGTCACTGTTCACCACCGATTGCTCCTATGGGAGCTATATGATATAGTCGCCCGATCTTAATTAAATTTGGCACAGTCATTAATAAGTAGTTATGCTAAACTGAGAAATATAAATTTTTATGACAATTGCTTCAAAAGTAACGAAGTAATTGACGAAAGTCACTGTTTTCAACTGATCGGTCCTATTGGAGCTATATGATATAGTCAAATTTGGAACAGTCGCTTGTTAGTGTAATAAATTCATAAATATTAAATTTCACGACAATAGCTCAGAAAACAACGAAGTTATTAAGAAAAGTCACTGTTCGTGACTTTGACGTTTGTATGGGAGCTATATGATATAGTAATCCCATTCGGCTGAGTCCGAGATATACAAACTGTGCAGTATGTACAAGCCTACATGCAAAACCTCTTTAGCTATTACGGTCTAGGAGAAGACGGACGGACGGACATGGCTATTTGAACTCATCTCAAAATTAATATACCCTATTTGCAAGAGTATAATGAGGGCTTACATCATGAGTAATTCGCTGAGTCTTCACTTTGTGTTATTTGCCGAGGAGGTCGAAAAACCCTTTTGAAATTATTTATCAATTATATAAGTTAGTAAGATTTACTGACCTCAAGCTGAGGAAGCAGGGCCTAAAAAACGCAAAAGGGGTAGATATGCCGTAATTCGTCAGTCGTGAGTCGACTTAAAATCCCCAAGTGTGGTTTATGGGTTTCTTTAATACCCAAATGCGGGTACAGTAGTTGGTTCAGTCTGCAACTGCGCGTACAACCGGATGTTGCAAGTACCAGCGGATGTTTATGATGGGCCTTGCCCCTACCCAAAGGGCAGTGTCATGTATGGCAAACATTCATTCATCTGGCACTACCGTGATTCTGCAAAAACAATTCCTATAGAGGGTGGTTGGCAGCGCATCGTATCGTCACACGTAACACCCCAAAGACACGTCGCTTTAAACAAACTTTACTAAACCACAAGCCAGGTAAAACTGACTTTTCGTTACCTTCGAAAAGGGCGAAATCTAAACAAAATTTCAAATAAAATTTCAGAGAAATACAATTCGTATATATACATTCATATTAGTTTTTTTTCTGGTCAACAAACGGTTTCTTTATCAAAGTTTTCTGATATGTATATGTCGGAGGTTGTAAAGGTGGTTTATACTCCTGCTACACGAGGACGTGTAATTTGTCAGGATGACCGTGTCGGAGATTGAATTAGGCATTTCTAATAATTTGAATTGTGTGCCTACTGTTAAGGCGAATTGATCAGTGATATGTAATGAATATCATGACTGATGTAGAACTGTTTAACACTAGATATGTGCGATGACAATGTAGGCTGTCATCGAGTGTGGCTCGGTGTGCGGTTGAGAGAATGTTGTCTCTTTTCCTTCTGGAATTCAACCTGAAAGCACGTCGAGACTCGCTGCACAAACCTAGTGACAAAAATGGAAGCCAATAATGGAATCAACGATTCAGGAATCCCTGAAATCCTCAACTCGCCGATATATACATATTATTAATTAAGAATTTACAAATTGTATCGTTAAAACAACATTTAATACAACGTATCATTTGCAAATCTAGGTTAATTTTACACAATTTAAGTTTATAAACAATATTATACTAAATCGTAGACCGATTCCTAATAATAATCATTCAATCTGATAACCATGGACCACAATTAGTTGTTATGTATAAAGTTATTCGTTTAAACTAACCCTAACCAATTGCGCTGGACTAGCAAACACGAAAATGTTGCAAAAAGGGTTTATTAATTTTGTTCAGAAGTGTTCAACACATAGAAGGAAGCATCTCCCACCATATAAAGTATACATATTCTTGATCAGCACGGGACGAATTTATTTAACCATGTGCTTCCGTCAGTTATCCTAGACAGTTAGAGCTACAAAGCCAAAATTTTCAGCCGGATCACGTTAATAGCTCCTGATTTTTATACCCTTGCAAAAAGGGTATATAATTAAATATCCAATTTTCCCAATAAGGAAAAAAAAGATATTTTTTGTGAGTTAAAAGCAACGTACTTTATTATTTGAATGAAAACTTAGAACTGGTTACAAAAATGTCTTATGGTTATATTTATAAGCTAAATTTGGGAGCCCTTTGGTGGCGTGATTGATATTTCGATGATTTGATTGGTCCGATTTTAATTGCTGAGTTAGCGTTCTCACGCTTTTGGTTGTTAGGGGGACAATTATTATTTCAAGTGTTTAATTGTTTATGTTAATTTTATGGATTAGCGTTCATACGCTTTGGTTTTAAGGGGGACAATTGTTTATAAAAACGGATGTTTACTTTAACGTTATGAATATTAGGGGGCGAAATATTTATATGTTATTGGGTATTGGAGTTGGATATATGACTATATAAACATTGGTCAGAAGTGTGAAACACATAGAAGGAAGCATCTCCGACCATATGAAGTATATATATTCTTGATCAGCACGACAAGTTCATATAGCCGTTTTTCCGTCCTTATGTCCATCAATGTGGATCAACGCAAACTCCTCCTAGACCGTAAGAGCTAAAGATTTGAAATTTTGCATGTAGGTTCTGTATCTTTGATTCAGCGGAATCGGACCACTATATTATATAGCTCCCATACAAACGGCAAATCACGAACATTGGTATTGGTTTTGTATCGATAATAATCATAGAGCTGTGTATTTTGTTTCTGCCCCACTTTTTATCTACCCGTGATCGGAATTTTATTTTAATATGTTCTACTTTGTGTTTCTTTTTGTTTTCACAAGGGCATGTTGTCTTCCTACTTGCAAGCATGCTGATCGCTTTGATGATCACTATAGAAAAATTTCTTGCTGCTTCTACGATGATCTAATCCACTTAAAATGCGCTGGCCTTAACGTCCGTGACTACGACAAATTTTGTGGAGTGTCTAAGCCCGAGCTAGGCCTAATGCGCTGAAATTGCCCTATTTGGTGTTAGTCAGCAATTAGATTTTTGACCTTTGTATAAACATTTTCGTTTAAGGTTCTTTCTTTAAACAAGCTAGCCAAACAGCTGAGTGTCAAAAGAGTGTAACTTTGGCTTACATTAATTATTGAAAGCAGGGTTTGATATTACTACGACACTCAGTTGCTCTCGCTACCGCTCCCGTTTTTGAGCATAGCAAAATTTTCATTGCTCTTGCTACTACAGAGCAGTTTTTGCAAACCCTGATCGAAAGTTCGTTTCAGCTACTGAGTTGCCTCAAATGCAATCGTCGGCCCTTTCGTTTAAATCCACTCTCATTTTATTTTCGCCTACACCATCATTTTGTCCCTTTTGTCCCTTTATATTCTTCTTTTCAGATTGAAGTATCCTGTACGACCCCTGAATTACCCTAATATATCCTTCACGGGAATTCTAATCAAGTATTAGATCATACCAGTTTCCATCTACTTATCGAATCCAATGGACTTCCAACTCCATTATATGTAGTGCCTCATCGCAAACAATTATTTATCTCTAGGATTTCTCCAGATACTTCATCGTCGTCTGTGGCAGCTTAGATTGGAAATATACGCTCTGCTAATATCTCAAATTAATAGTTTAAACTTCTAGACCTCGCGCAACAGCCTCTTTCAAAATAACTGTACCAGATGAGTATTTCTCAGATATGGTAGACCCTAATTTTTAGCATAAAGGCTTAGATGCACTCGTGTTTGCACCCAATAAGCGCTCCCGGCCGTTACCTGTACACCTTCCTTATTTTTATACCGTTGCAAAAACGGTATATTAATTTTGGTCAGAAGTGTCCAACGCATAGAAGGAAGCATCTCCGTTAAGTACATATGTATATGTGGGATTTTACTTTATCCCGGTTTATTTATTTCAATATTATTAAAGGATGTGATTTCCTTATTTAGTCTTATTTTATTAACAATGTTTCTTTGTGTTAAGAATACATACAATTGATTAGTACTATTATGGCCTTAATCTTAAGTTTGGGTCTGCGATGTGATCGAGGCGAGAGTACGATTGCGAGTAGTTTTTAAATCAACACTTCATTTTCCAATGAGTGAGTCGACCAGATAGGTACGGCCGGTACAGAGCTGAAATTTTGCATGTAGACTTGTATATAGTGCACAGGTTGTATATCTCGGATTCTGGCGGATCGGACAACTACCTGACTTTGATCAATATCGTCTTTATTATTTAAGCTAAGATTGTTTAAGGCTGTGTTTAAGGCCGTTTCTCGCCTTTTTAGATAAAAAGTTTTTCCACTTTGATGACTTTGATTGGCTATAGGTAAGGAAAGAGTTACCGAAAAATTTTTGCAAGGGTATACAAACTTTGACTCGGTCAAAGTTAGCTCCGACCATCTGTTTTTTTTCGTTTTCTGCTTTAAAGAACTATTAAAATGTAGAGGAACTTTTAACGAAGCTCTCGAAACTGTTTTTTTACAGCCAAACCTTTTCGTCTGACATATTAGCTTTTTCTGAAACTGCTAATCTGTGTTCGAATGTTGTACGGATTAATCTGCCCATCGGTGTTGAGTTTATTTGCGTCAATGTTACATGTTCCAACTTTAGTTTACATATTTCTTGTTCTTATATTCCTGCGGTTTCTGATATTATGACCTACATGCAGCATGCTGATGCTCTGTGATTTCTTTCTAGTCTTAGATAATCTTAACTTGTCTAACATTTCTTTCTCTTATTTAATTCTTAGCCTTCTTGAATTACCAATATACCCCTATACCAATTAAATTCTTTACTGAATTCTTCTAAAAAAGACCTTCAGCTTGTTTTTGTCACTGTTATTTCCGTGTCTAACAAACAGCCTCTTGTAAAGCCTGAGGATCCTTATCACACTACCATTAGAGTTATCATTTCTTTCATATCCGTTACTAGTTCATTGAAACAAGTCTCGTAAAACAAATATTAATTTTCTTAGCAACCTTTTTTCCTCTTTTCATTGGTTATTTCTTTTTGACTGCTAGGATATTGAGTGTGCAGTAATTTTTTTCTACACTGCTCTTAATTATCTAATCGGTAATGCGTTCCTTATGTAAATTTTCTACCGTCTCTAGTAAACCGAGATATTTTAAAAAGGTTAAAAAATTGGTCTTTAAAGTACTTAATGCTACAATAATTATACCGTGCGCTGTAAGGTTGAATTCTATTAAACCCCAAAGAATTTGTAAATACTAAACGACGCTCAAACCTACTGTCCTCAACCTTTAGATTTATTGATCATACAGCTAATGATGATTCTAAAATTTCAAATCTGTTTGCTAAGTTCTTTCAATTCACGTATTCATCTAATACCTCTCCTCCCACATCCTGTCCCGTCTCTATGCAACATTTAAACTGTGTGTTTATTACTGAGGACTGTATTGTCTGAAGCTTATCATCTATGAATTCTTCCTTCGGACCCGGGCGTAGTAATATTCTTAGCAGCATCCTAAAAATGTGTTCGATTTTCTTATCTATACCTTTATCTCGGTCATTCTGTAGATCTAGCGAAACGTGTAGTTTTCCTGATGTTGGGAAAGAGTCTTTAATTATTCCGCTTCAAAACCTTTCCGCAATACCTAAGCCATTTAAGAAAATTATTACGTCTTACCTTCAACACATATTTAGATCCACTATTTCTTCGTGTCAGCATGGCTTCATGAGTGTCCATCAGTCGCTTACGTTGGTAATTCACTACCCCTATACACCAAGGTTACCGCAAAAAATGTCAAACTGATGTTCTTTATACTGACTTTACTAGGGATTTTAGTATAGTTGGTTCAATATGACTTATCATTGACACTATTGGCTTGGTTAAATTTCGTATCTTATGGGAGGAACTCAAAAGGTGTCTTTTCGTTTCTTATTATCTAAAAATGTCTCCCAATGTAGTCATCTGGGCCCACTGTTGTTAACTCTGTTTATTAATTATTTCCCTTGGCCTTGTTTCATTCACAGGTGCTCATGTTTGCTGATGACGTCAAGATTTGTTACTTTTTTAATGATCCTTCTTTGCAACCATACTTGCAAACGTACTTGCAGTCAGACCTCGATGAATTCTATGATTGGTGCCATGTTAATAAACTGTACCTTAATACCTCAAAGTGACCTTTTATGACATTTAGTCGTTTGCCTCTGTTTCTAGCTCATTACTCTATTAAGTCTGATCTGTTAGATAGTGTGCCATTTTAATCTACATATATCTTCAATTGTCAAAAGAGCATGTAGTTCACACTACTCTAGAACATCGTTACTTTTGACGCGATTTTCATACAAATTTAATCAAAATCGGATAACTATAATAATATAGCTGTCATATATATACACGATTAAATGTCACGCAGCCTAAGATTGAAAGCCGTTCTTTAGCGAACATAAGACTTTTAAGATAAAACCTTTTTTCAAGGCAAAAAGTTCACCGCAGTCGAAGTTAGCCCAGGCCTTTTGATTTCTAAATGGGTACGATGCACAAGATATCGAATTGCCTAAGATACTACTACGTACCCATAAGGAATCAAAGTACAAAAACAAATCAATAGTAACCAAGCTCAGAAATAACGTCATGGGACATTATCCGAGGAAGCTAATGGGCTAACATGCATCCACACTCTCTGGAAAACATTTAAGATTATAACAACGGTGCGGTATCAAGTAACCAACACTGAGCATGACATATAAACAATTTTCAACCCCCGAAAACGTAGGTTATTAGAATAATTTAATTTAAGAACAATTGTCGCCTCTAAGAGTTTATTTATATACACAACACTTTTGTAAATAAAATCAGTCCATTTCGTGCCGCACACAAATATAAAAGTTGAAGAAAAAGCATACCAGTTTTATTTTAATAAAAAATCCCCCTTCTATATTGTCAACATTGTAAACATTAACGCAATTTTCTCTGAATTTCCTTCAGTTTTGTAAACACTGAATATTACTGCAATCGTCAAAATTGTAAGGCATGGGTGTAAATATAAGTAACATCGAGATGTATTTGCCTAAGTCCTCAATTAGGGGATAGTATAGACGTCTTGTCCACAATAGTCGGGAAGTGGGGTCTAGTCCCCTAGTGAAAAAAGGTGATTACTAAGCTGCTTACTTTTTAACAGTAGGAATTATATAAGTGATTATTATATTGCTTACTGTTTAACAGTAGCAATTGTATAAGTAAGTGATTATTATATTGATTAGTAAGGTGCTGAGGAATACGAGTCTTCCTATGTCCTATGTAGAACGATTTTATGTTATTTTATACAGATTAGGGGTGGTCTTAGTTGTATGGGATACTTTTTATGAGCCGGGCATTTTATTTTTCTTCTTTTCTTCAAAAAAAGTTTAGATTTATGGTGACATCTTTGTTAAAAAAGTCCATGTATGTACTTTTAAGTATTACAAACAAAGATCATCGCATTTTTGGTTATCAGACACCCTTTCCACATTAATTCCATCCGCAGATTTTGGCAATGCCAAGCGCTCATCTTTAAATAATTCTCCACCATCCTTTAAACAGAAAAGATTAGACAACTCGTATATAGAGAAATGCATAATAAGCATATTCAACATTTATAGTTTACTTAATTTATTTGCAATGTAACAAAAATTATATAACACAATAACAATTTGAATAAATCGTACATATTTCGAGAGAAGGGCACTTTACCTAAGAGCCTTTTTTGAGAGCATATTAATTTTTTACACTATGATTAACTTCTGAGAGCAAATAAGATATCTAATTACAAAATTAGTTTAATGTTAACGAACTGCTTCTCTGACGATTCTACACAAAATGATATGAATGCATTATATCTACATGGTATTAAATTTATAGTCATAGTAATTACAAATATAACTTAATGAAGTAGTAGTTGAACAACAGCGAAGACAATTAGTTTGAATTATTTATAAAGGGCCGAATAGGTTAACTGCCGGGTGATTATCAGCGGTATTGCCTAAAAATTGGCCGTACAGTTCTTTGTATCTGTCTAATGAAAGACCACCCCGTTTTCTATCCTCATCCTGAAATAATGAATAAATATAATTTTATTAATGTTGGCATAAATATATTCACCAAAGCTATTTACGTTCAGTAATGTTTCAAACGCCTTGTCGATGGGGGCAATGTCATCAATAGCAACTCTTGATATGCAGTTGTATCTATATTCTTTAACACCAACAACGCCATCGCTGTCTATGTCTAATAATTTGAAATTAGACTCAATAAACGCGCGCATCGCCTAAAAATAAACAAAAAATTAAAATAAAAGAATTTTATAGGTTTTAAATAGATTTAAACCATTAAATAAAATATAGCATAGTTATGCTTATAGAATACATTAATGTGATTGTAACAATATCACTTTTCTGTGGAAAGTAAGTCATTTTAAATAACACAATTCCATCGAGTGTTCTAAGCTCCTACATGTATTAGAGGGAATGAATACTATGAATAAAAATTTAAGTCCAAATATTTAAAAAAAAAAGGCTGGAACTAACGGGCGTGACGAACCCGAAGTGGCTTGAAAGTAAAAACGTAATCTACCGTGACATCGCCAAACTTTAAGCAATACCTAAGCGAATGACGTCAAGTTTTCTTATTTCTATGATGGTCCTTCTTTCCAAGATTATAAAAATTTTAATCTTCATATATCACACTACTCTAGAATATTGCTCGGCGGTGTGGAACCCTCAATATGATTTTCACCAGCATTGAATAGCAGAAGCAATTACTCAAGTTCGCGTTTTGCGGTCTTAATTGGGACCCGAGTCTTTCTCTACCTTCTTAGTTGAGAGTCTTTAACTTCTTCTTATTAATCTTCCTTCATTCATTCTCTTAAACTATTCAACGGTGAAGTCATTTCTTCTAATTTACTAGATACTCTATATTTTTATGTTCTCTCACGTCAGACTAAAAGTTTTTTCCTATTCATCTTAGTAGATGTTTCACCAACCACTCTCTACACGAACCTTTTCGTGTTCTTTGTCAATCTTTTAACAACCTTTCTCACCTTATCTCTCATTATTCTTCTGTGACCTTGCGCTATATTTTACAATAATCTGCAACGAAACCGCCGATTATATTTTGGACATCGTATTGCTCGCAACTCTTCCCTGACGCAAATAATAAAACTTCTCCACCGTGTCGGGCTTGTTTGGTTGAGTATAAGGTTAAAGCTTACTTTTCTATGTACAATTAATTGTTATCTGTTTTTTAATACAAAGTCTAGTTTTCGCAAAGCCTATAAATTAAGACTGGAGCAATGCGGAGCATGTAGGAATGCTGTATATGCTATTTTAACATATGCCTATAAAACAGTTATGTTTAAGATTAAACATCGTGTTCATCTGAAATGGCTGCACCAAATCAGATGCACCAAGAAATATACAAAACGAAATAAAATCATAACATAAAAATAAGTCATAAAGATTCATATGACAATTATTGCTTAAAAACCAAACGCGTTATCAGGTGGCCAACGCTGAGCATGAAATATAAACAATTTTCAACCCCCGAAAAACGTGGGTCATTAGAATAAGTATTTTTAAGAACAATTGTCGCCTCCTAGTGTTTAAGAGTTCATGTACACACAATACTTTTGTAAATAAAATCAGTTCATATTTTGAATTCAACGAATGAAGATTGGGTTATTTTCCTTCTCTCCGGGAATCCCTATTCATTTTGGTCCTTCGAGAAAAACGAACTCTGTAGTTTTCCCCCACCAGTGGTAAGAGACTCAGAGAATGAATCAGCTCCTTAAAGTCTGAATTCTTATGATAAGATCAGCTAAAGGTAGCAAAATAAAAAACTCTTGTTTTCCCCCACCAGTGGTAAGAGACAGAGTATAATATAAAAGCAAAATATTGCTTAATAAATAAAAAGTGCGTGCGACCGAGTATATAAGGGCAGTTTGGCTAGTCGAGCACCTGCAATAATTTCGGCGGCGGTAAAAAAAAAACGAACGATATAAAGTTGGTGTGTGGCTAATTCAAAGCCCAGTGAAAAAAAAGCAATATAAAAATATAAAGTTGGTGTGTGGCGTATTTGAAGCCCTAATATCAAAAATATCAAAAAAAAAGTTAACTAGTGTATATATACACTATATGTAGTTGACAACTACCAACAGCAGCAGAGCAACAAGATAGTTGCAAAGGAGAGGCCGCTGGAGAACTTAAATTGCCAATAGAAGAAAGTCTGGTGCGATGACCGGCACCGGTACCGCCTGAGCCCATAGGCCCTGGACAACAGCAGCTGATCGAGACGTAATACAAAACAAAAAGGCGAGCAAACTATCGCTACGCAGCGGCAGACAACTCTACTTGGCGGACAACAGTGGCGAACGGTGTCTACAACAGGATCATCAGATAAGATATAAATTAAAATAGTTTATATTATATTATATTATTAATATTATATTATTATATATACTTATACTCTTATACCAATATCCTAATATTTGAATAAGACAAAAATGTTCCCCACAAAAACTGAAAAATTGTTAGCGAAGCAACACGAGTTGCATAAAAAATTGAAGAAGCTAGAAGAGTTAGATGCTAGTAAGTTTACTAGCAAGATTCTTAACGAACTAAGTGAGATAAAGAAGCTATGGATGAGTAACCATAGCCAAATGCTAGATAGTGGAGCAACCCAACACTACTATTTCACAGATGGAAAGTATGAGGAAGGTTTAAATATGGCAGCCTGGTTAATAGTCAAAGGAGAATCAAACAGGCAGGGCAGTGGTGATTCGGTAAACAGTGAGGCAGATGTATCAATGTTCGAAAAGTTGGATGATAGCAAAGTAGAGGCGCGCGGTATTGAAAACGCCAATGCTAACCAGAGGATATTTATGGATAGAGCCCGACAGCTCCAGGAATATTTGGATAGAGTAACCAAAGAATTACGCACTTCAGATAATTCAACAGAGACATGCATAATACATGTTAATGAGATCAATTATTTATGGGAGAAAGTACAAGCCTACCGGGGGTTGACAAAAGATGCAAAATTTAAGAATGCTATGGATGATTTAGAATTCGATATCCAGAATTCAGTATCAGTGTTAGAAATAAAAATGCACGATCAGAAAAATGTAAAAGTTGAGAATGTTACCGCGAGAGGGGAACTACGGGTGTTGCCAAAAATACAGGTACCCACGTTTTCTGGTGAACCTAGAGAATGGGATCTGTTTGTGGAATTATTTACGGAATTAATTGAAAAAAAAGAGGATTTAAGTCTGGCTCTTAAGTTCAATTATTTAAAATCCGCGTTAAAGGGCGAAGCGAGGAGCATGGTGGCTCATTTACTGTCAGGTTCAGCTGACAATTATAGTGCCGCTTGGGAACTCTTAACCAAGAGGTATGAAAACAATCGGAGGGTATTTTCCGAACAATTAAGTCGGATCGTTGATTTACCGATGATCAACAATGAATCCGCAAAAAGTGTAAAAGGAGTGATTGACATAGTTAATGAGTCAATACACTTAATTAAAATAAAAGCAAATTTATCCGATGAAGTTGACGTAATATTCGCTCAACTGCTGCTAAGGAAATTTGACAGAGAGGCTCTGCAATTATATGAGAGCCAAATTAGAAAAACAAGAGAAATTCAAAAGCTATCTGATGTCATGGAATACTTGGAGCAAAGATATTGCTCGCTAAGTGCCATGAGAAAGGACGAGAAAAAGCCGTTCCAAAAAACGTCGGTTGCTGTGTTTAAAGATAGTTGTCCGATCTGCAAAGGTCCCGGGCATAGCGCACCTCTGTGCTATAAGTTTAAAGCGCTAACACCCAAAGAAAGGGTGGAAATAGCCAAAAAGGTTCAATTGTGTACACGATGCTTGAAGCATTCAAGCAACAAGAGATGCACTAATGAAATGGTCTGTTCATTGTGCAGCAAGGGACACCATACCCTTCTTCATTTTGGGGAAAAACAGGCGAAAGTAAATACTTGTGTTACGGCAGAACAAAAACTATTGGCCACAGCCCTAATACAAGTTAAAAAGATAAATGGAGAATATGAAACATTAAGAGCCTTGATTGATAGTGGATCTCAAAGCACTATTTTATCTGAAGAAGCCGCTCAAATTTTAAAATTACCCAAGATCAAGAAACAAACGGAAATAAGTGGCGTATCTTCAACAAAACCTAGAACGTCGAAATATAAGGTTAATATTGAAATGAAGACGCGTGACTCTGAAATAGAACTTCTTAAGGTTGAAGCAATTGTATTGCCGCAATTAATGAAAGCTCTTCCGTTAAAAATAGCAAACGTATATATGTCAAAATGGCAAACTTACGTGCTAGCTGACCCCACCTTTAATAAACCTGGTAGGGTTGACATGATAATAGGGGTAGACGTATATACCCACATTTTAAAAAATGGAGTTGCCAAGATTAATGGTTTGCTGGGACAAAATACTCAATTTGGCTGGATCGTGTCGGGATGTACTAAGTCAAACAGAGACGAGTCTATAGTAGCTACAACAATAGATATCACGGATATGGAGCGTTTTTGGGAAATGGAGGCAGATGAAAAAGATGATACAGAAGCTAGCGAATGTGAAGAAAATTTTAACAAGACGACTAGGATTGATGCCTCAGGAAGATATGTAGTGACGATTCCGTTTAAGCAAGAAAAGGAATTAGGTGACACGAAAGCGCAGGCAACTGCGCGATTTCTTAACTTGGAGAAAAAGTTTCAGAAAATTTCAGGAGTACGAAAAATTCATTAACGAATATTTGGAGTTGGGCCATATGGTCGAAACTAAGGATGAAGGTGCGTATTATCTGCCACATCAAGCAGTAATAAAAGAAGCAAGTCTGACAACTAAATTAAGAGTTGTATTTGACGCTTCCGCGAAAACAACGAATAACAGGAGTCTCAATTATGTTATGTGGATCGGGCCGCGACTTCAAAAAGACATATTCGATATAATAGTAAAGTGGCGAAAATGGCAGTACGTAGTATCTGCAGATATTGAAAAAATGTATCGTCAGTTAAACATTGATCTAAACGATCAAAAATATTGGCATATTTTGTGGCGAATTTCACCGCGGAAAAAATTAAGAATATATAAATTGACAACAGTAACGTACGGTACGGCATCAGCAACTTATTTAGCTACAAGGGTACTTGAAGAGATAGCAAACAGATGTCAAGATAAAGTAATTAGTGAATTTATCCGAGATGAATTCTACATGGATGATTTAATGACTGGAGGTAATACCGTACAAGAATCAAAACGCAAAGTTCAACAGGTTTCCAGAGAGCTGGAAAAAGCAGGAATGAATTTGAGAAAATGGATTCCGAATAAGTCCGAAAATATTGAAGAGTTTATTGATACAGGCGATAATAAAGTATTAAAAATTGATGAGAACGAGGCAATTAAAACCTTGGGGTTGCAGTGGGAACCAATTAAAGACGAATTTAAAATTAAGGTACACTGTGACGAGAACAGAAAGGTGAATAAAAGAGGTGTGCTATCCACACTAGCCAATATGATCCACTAGGTTGGCTAGCACCTGTAAGGGTAATATTATGCAAATTATTTATGCAGAAGTTATGGCTAGCAGAGCAAATTGGGATCAAGAGTTGTCCGATAACGAAACAACAGAATGGAAATCCTTCAGGGATAATTTGGTCTATCTGGAAAAAATCAGACTACCCCGATGGATCAAGACACAGCCTAATATGTTGTTACAGATTCATGGTTTTGCTGACGCTTCAGAAAAGGCATATGCTGCGGTGGTATATGCTAAAATAGGTGAGGCAGTTACCTTAATAGCCAGCAAGAACAAAGTTAATCCAATCAAAAATAGGAAGACTATTCCTAAATTGGAATTATGTGCAGCACACTTGCTATCGCAATTGCTACAAAGAGTCCAGAAATCTATTGCTGCTCCATCTGAAATATATGTTAGGGATGTGATTGACATAATTAATGAGTCAGTGCACCTGATCAAAATTAAAGCAAATTTCTCCATTGAAGTTGACGTAATATTCGCTCAACTGCTGCTAAGGAAATTTGACAGAGAGGCTCTGCAATTGTATGAGAGCCAAATTAGAAAAACAAGAGAAATTCAAAAGCTATCTGATGTCATGGAATACTTGGAGCAAAGATATTGCTCGTTAAGTGCCATGAGCAAAGAAGAGAAGAAACCGCTACAAACTGTTTTAAATTATGCGGAATTCGAAGATAAATGTCCGATTTGCAAAATTGCCGGGCATAAAACGTATAAGTGCTATAAGTTTAAAGGATTGACACCTACGGAAAGGTATGAAACAGCTAAAAAAGTACACCTGTGCACAAGATGCTTGAACCATTCAAGCAATAATGTGTGCACTAATGAAATGGTCTGTTCATTGTGCAATAAGGGACACCATACCTTACTCCATTTTGAAGAAAAACAGGAGAGTATTAATACTTGTGTAACGACACAACCAACACAGTTGGCCACAGCTGTAATACAAGTAAAAAATGTAAATGGGGGATATAAGACTCTAAGAGCCCTTATTGATTGTGGTTCACAGAGCACCATTTTGTCCGAAGAGGCCGCTCAAATATTAAAATTACCTAAAATTAAACAAAACACAGAAATAAGTGGCGTGTCCCCAATAAAAGCTAAAAAATCAAAATATAAGGTAAAAATAGATGAAAAGACGCGTAATCCCTGGAAAAGACATCTTAAGGTAGAGGCGATTGTGTTGCCAAAGTTAATGGAAGCTCTTCCATTAAAAATAGCAAACGTGGATATGTCAAAATGGCAAACTTACGTGCTAGCTGATCCTACCTTTAATAAACCGGGTAAGGTTGATTTAATAATGGGGGTAAGCGTATATACCCAAATATTAAAAGGAGGAATTACAAAGATTGATGGCCTGCTAGGTCAAAATACTCAATTTGGTTGGATCGTCTCGGGATGCACCGAATCAAATCAGAATAAATCTGTAGTGGCAACAACAATAGATGTCACAGGTTTTAAACAAAATTGGGAGAACAAGAAAGGTAAATACCAAAATAAAAAAATTACAATGCCAAACAAACACAACAACAAAACTCAGAAAATAAATTTATGGCCCCCGGCAGGACCTCACATTGGAGGTAAAGTAAAAACTGGGGAAGAAAAATTATATATCCCAAAGCCAGTACAAAATAAGAATTTTCAGATGGCAATGGTTGAATTAAATAATGATAATTTAAATAATAATGTCAAAATAGAGTCAGTCAAAAAATTGTCCGAGTCTGTATTAGAAAAAGGGCAGGTATTGCAAACTAAAGGGACAACATTTGAACAGAATAACCGCTCAAATTTCAGGTATTACCGAAATATCATAACAGTGGAGCAAAAGCCACATTGGCTTAAACCGAAAGGTAGAAGTAGTAGGTCTTTAAAGTTTACACCATATAAAAAGGCTAGAAGTCAACACAGTAATACACTTCAGGAGTGGGTAGATATGCCGAAACAGAAATTATAAAGCATTGGGCGATATTAGTAATTTGCCAAATATAATATAAAATCCAGTAGAAGCCAATTTAGTAAACCATACGGCAGAATAGGAAAGAATAGGAAGTCAGTCCAACATGTAGCTTTTATGCTTCTCTAACAACAATCATCTTACTAATGATAATATTAATAATAATAATTTGTTTAAGACAACTTAATAAAAATAAAAGAATCCAAATCGTCGCATTTGGCGGCCCTTTGCAGAATGTTTAAGATTAAACATCGTGTTCATCTGAAATGGCTGCACCAAATCAGATGCACCAAGAAATATACAAAACGAAATAAAATCATAACACAAAAATAAGTCATAAAGATTCATATGACAATTATTGCTTAAAAACCAAACAAAACATGCATCCACACTCTGTGGAAAACACTTAAGATTACAACAGCGGCGCGTTATCAAGTGGCCAACGCTGAGCATGAAGCAACTCCCGAAAAACGTGGGTCATTAGAATAAGTATTTTTAAGAACAATTGTCGCCTCCTAGTGTTTAAGAGTTCATGTACACACAATACTTTTGTAAATAAAATCATCAATAAAATCAGTTCATATTTTGAATTCAACGAATGAAGATTGGGTTATTTTCCTTCTCTCCGGGAATCCCTATTCAGTTATAATAGTTAGTTATCTGACTAAATTTGGTACAGTCATTAACAGATGATTAAAGCCACTGTTTTCGACCAATGCATTGTTGGCGAAACGGCTAATTTAACTCCGAATAATTAAAATTAGAAGTAAATCTTGGCGCCAAAATCGTTTTTGCAATCGACTGCTAGTAAATTCTATAGGTCAAAAATATTAATCGCTTCGATCTTCTTTTAATATTCGCACAGCTATGAAGCTTTGAAGACAACATATGTTTCGTCAGCTGTTGCTATCAGCTTTCACACCAATTCTGATTGCATCCAAAAAAATTGCATATAAATTGGTGTTATTGATTTTAATTGAATCTTTTGCTGTTAATTTAAGAGAAAGTTCTGTTGTTACTAACAAAATAAATGTTTGTGACCTGTGATTATGTTTCGTCCCAAAATTTAATATTCATTTTAACACTTTGTGTCTCTTAATATATATAGGGGAGAGTAGGGCTAATCGGCGCATTTTTTATGTAATCATTCATATATCCTGATCGGGAGCTCGTATCCTCTCATATAAGCACTTAAATAAAAGATTATTTCATTGTCCAAAGATACGTTTCGATATATTTTACCGTTATGAATATATAGCGGTTTTTTCGAACATACCCCAAATTGGCGTTGTCAAAAATCGCAGGGCAAAGTGGCGCATCGGCGTTTTACAAGTTTTTTATACAGAATAAAGCGATTTTTCGAAAAAAAAAAAAAACAAAATATAGTATAGTATTAAAATCTTTGTTTTGTAAGAAAAACTTTTTGTACCACCAACAATGTTGACTGCTTTAGACTTTCATTGTTGATGATAATTTCATCGTTTGTATGGCAGCTATGCGATATAGTATTCTCATCCGTCTGATTCTAACACATTTACTGTTTTTATTAATAACTAGTTCATATATCGGAATTTTATTCAAATATATTGGTCAATAACTTTGTTATTTCCTTTCTATTAAGATCGTAGGTTTTAATAGTATAGTTTTTAAGAAAAGAATTCTATGTAAATTTCGGGAGCGAAAGGGGGCGTGCCAAAAAGTTTAAACAATTAGTTTCTGCGCGCTAACTTAACGAGTATATATACTAAATTTTATGTCCCTAGCTGTTATAGTTTTTCGAAAAATCAGTTTTATGTAAATTATGGAGGCGTACGCTCACTTACAAAGTTTAGGAAAAAGCAAAATCTGCTCATATACTAATCCACATCACATTCCAAATTTGGTTCAGTTTTATGAGATTTGCGGGGGCGTGGCAAAAATTTGAAATAATCCCGAACACCGTAGGTATTACAGGAGTCCAAGTACCGAATTTGGTGACTCTATCTCTTATAGTCTCCGAGATCTACGTGTTCATACGGACATAGCTAGATCGACTCGGCTGTTGATCTTGATCAAAAATATATTTACTTTATAGGGTCGGAAATGCTTCCTTCTGCCTGTTACATACATTTTGGCGACTTTAATATACCATTTCACCCTATGGGTGCATGGTATAAAAATTGGCAAGTTCGAAGTACAGACAAAGCAGCTTTGCGAAAGGAGATGGGAATTTTGATTGCTATTCCCAAGCCTGGCGGCTCAGGCAGTACTAATAACGGCAAAACGAGAATGTTTTTTCAAGATGCAAAATTAGCTTCCAAAATAACTGGAGTAAGCTATCTTTTAATTTATCGATTTTGTGTAATATTACGAGCGCTATCATCCGGTTATGAAATTGATACACAAGCCTTTTAACATTATGCATTTCTAATTTTATTTGTAGTCATGTACCCATTGTTCTTTATGCCTTCATCTGTCCATAAAATTTTGATTCATGGAGCAGAAATTATACAACATTTTGCCCTTCCGATAGGTATGATGTCAGAAGAAGCTCTCGGGGACAGAAATAAAGACCAAAGAACATTTCGATTAAACCACACACGAAAAAATTGAATTAGGTTGATATATCCTATGCTTTAATAATAATAATAATAATAATAATGTTTTAAGAAACAAACTTTTTTTTTCGAAAGTTACAAGTAAATTTTTTACTTAATTGAGAGAAGATTAAATTTCAGTGAATAATTGTCCAATTAATTTAAATTTGGTTTTAAAAATGTTTATATATTGTTTCGTAAATAATATTTCCTAAATAATACTAAAAAAAATTTTTTTTAATTTGTAATGAAATGGTTAAGATGGAGCAAAACAAATAAAAAAAAAAAACAAATATTTGCACTAAATTAAACATTGGTTTTTTCATTAATTTTGATGTATAATATATTTATTTACAAAAAACAATTAATGTGATTATGACTGCTGTAGAGCCAAACACTTTTAATCTGAAGTTTTTTGTACGTAACACTCACGCTGTTATTTTAGAGTCTTAGAATCTGCACTTTTAAAATTTGTGTGAAGGTGTGAATGTTAACATTAAACAATGTTTTAAGATTAGCTTTGATGATATTCGCTTATACGTTGCCTCTCTTGGCATAATTCAAAGTTATATGAAGGATATTTGATTGGAATTTACAACTTTAAGATCCCCACGGCAGTTGTACAGCTACTGTCAAGCTTCACCGAAGCAGTGTTATAGTCCTGCGACGGCAAAGCAAGGGCGAAGATGCTTCATCCTACCAAGACTTGGCAAGACCCAAATCCTCTCGTAAGGATGGGCGCAAAAGGTCGATAAAAGAACAGATGTCAGGAGTGGGGGCAGCAGTGTACTGCCCAGGCCCACCTATTTAACTATCATACAAGCAGAATATTCCAAATGAGGTCTTCAACTTAGGAAAAGCAGCAGGATAGCGAATTCGCCATCCCCAGACAAGGTTCGCGTGAATTTCATTGTGGGCAGTCAAGCAGCTATTAAAGCCATTCGGTCGACCAACATCCGTTCCAAAACTGTCCTGACGATCTGCGGTGCCATGGATGCTTCAAACATCAATAAAATGGTGTGCATCTCGGGTAGCAGGAGAGACACACTCACTCTTCTGCTACTCAGAGATCACAAATGAGAGAGAGGGACAACAACACAGATGTTTTGCGGAAAAAATAGTGCGATTTGCTGCGACAACAATTGTTCGACATAGTGGCGCCTCAACGCCAGACAGAAAACGAAACGCACGATTCAGTGCCGACGAGCAAGGACTGTTGCGCAGTGCACGACAGCGGTGGAGAAAACGCCCAAAGCCAGCGTCGTGAACCAGAATCAATTGGCGCGCAAAACCAGCGTCGTGAACCAGTGTTGGTAAACCAACGCTCGGAAGAAATGTTGGAAAACGGGTTTTCGTCAGCTGCAAAATTCCAATTAGCAATGGAAGCGTTGTCGGAATTTAATTGGAACTCGTGTGGAAAGAAATGGGTCACGCAACTGTCAAATATAAGCGGTGTATACGGAATCAAAGGTGTACAAATGCACATGCTCCCAGTGTAGAAGCTAAAATGACTGGCTTATGAATGGCTACATGCCAATAGTATTTGGAGTGAAAATGAGAAGTTCGTCAGCTACAGCAAGCAGCAAGAGAAGCTACAAAGGTGGCCGCTACTGGCAGACGGTCCAAAGAAGATTTCCGTTGTGCGTTGTGGGGTGCGACGACGTAAGATATGTTAAGATATATTTTAAAACTCTAAATAATCCTTATTTAATTATAGCATGCTTTATAGACTCAGGCAGTGATGTTTCACTTATTAAAATCTCTTGTTTACCAGAAAAGATACATTTAATTTTACTTAATCATAAATATTACGGATTAAATAAGAGACCACTTTTGTCATATGGAAAAGTCAAGTGTTTTGTTTTCAAAAATTCAATAAAAGTATTCTTTCATTTAATAGTTGTTGATAATGAGTCTATGAGCCATGAAGTAATTTTGGGAAGAGATTTTATGAAAGCATGTAATATTAAGTTAGACTTAAATGCCTTGAAAATGGTTACACTTGAAAGGAGAGAAGGCGCAAATGAACTTGGAGAGCGGTCGGAGTTTGAGTGCTTGTCATTGCAGAGATGCCATACAGATTTGCAAATAGCTAGATATGCAAATGTTGAGAGAACAGTTGATAAAATAGTTAAAGAAAAAAAATATAAGAATAGAATAGTCACGAAAGAATGTAACCCCGAAGGTGAGGAAGAGGAAATTGTTAGCGAAATAGTTAAGGGGAATGATAGCGAAATGGTGAAGGAAATAGATAGCAAGATTGTTAGTGAAACAGAGAATGGAAATAGAAGCAAAATGGTTACGAAAAGTAGGAATGAAACTGTTATTGAGTTGGTCAATGAAAAAGTTAGATCTGATAGAAAATGTGAAGAAAGAAAAGAAACTACTGATGACCGATCTCTAAGCGAAATAGAATTCGAATTTTTAAATATCCAGTGTTTTAACATTGGAGTTGATTGCAAAATAGGTAAAAGATTAGATTTTAAAGTTCGGAAAAAGTTTGAGCAATTGTTTGAGAGTACATATTTGACAGCACAAACGCCTGAATTGCCTGATGTAAAATGTGAAAGGAAGCTCAACTTGGAGGGGTCAAAGGCATTCAGTTGTGCGCCTAAAAGATTGTCAAATTCTGAGAAAGGGAAATTGTAGGTGATGCTAGACGGGTACTTGGAGAAGAGAATCATTCGCCCTGGTGAGTCGGAGTATGCACCACCCATTGTGTTAGTGCCTAAGAAAGCTAGCGAGTTAAGGTGTTGCATAGACTTTAGGAGATTGAACAAAGTTTTGGATAAAGATAACTACCGTGTTCCCCTGATAGGCGATTTATAAACCAAGCTTGCAGCGGCCGTACCTATCTGGTTGACTCACTCATTGGCAAATAAAGAGAAGCGTTGATTCAAAAAGTATGTATATGTATTCTTAAGTATGTATTATGTATTCTTAACACAAAGAAACATTGTTAATAAAATAAGACTAAATAAGGAAATCACATCCTTTAATAATATTGAAATAAATAAACCGGGATAAAGTAAAATCCCACAAACTGGGGGCTCAACCGAGATTTCTGGCCCAAGACAATAAGTGAAATTTGTGTGTGTGCGTGTGAAGTTCGCAAGTGAACAGAAAATTGTTAAAATTGCATGCATTAACGTGTAATACATATACAAACTCAAGGTTGTTGGCGAACGAATTTCACAAGAAGCAACCACTACAAGTTCAAAAAAAAATGGAAGTTGGTGTGACTGTACGAGAGGCGAGGAGTGGACGGTGAGACGGTGAGCGGTCGGACGACGCAAGTAGTGCGTCACTAAGAATTTTGGCGCCGTTTTGGCAAAAAGTCGGCGACTGAAGTTGAGAGCGGCTCGAGAACGGTGGTGACTCGAGAGGAAAAGAGAGAGCAGACAGCAGACACGAAGTTGATGATAACTAGTGTTTACTGTGGAAGCAGACAGCGGACACGAAGTTGATGATAACCAGTGTTTACTGTGGAAGCAGACAGCGGACACGAAGTTGATGATAACCAGTGTTCACTGTGGAAGCAGACAGCGGACACGAAGTTGATGTTAACCAGTGTTCACTGTGGAAGCAGACAGGCAGAGAGAGCAGACAGAGGGCACGAAGTTGATGATAACCAGTGTTCACTGTGGAAGCGGAAAACCACAAGAGAGCGGACAACACAAACCGTTACAAGAAGCAGACGACGTCGACAAGTCCAAACGAGAAGGCAGCAGACCCGAAGTTGAGATAATTGGTGTGGAAGCAGACAAAGAGAGCGGACAACAAAAACAGTTACAAGAACCGGACGACTACGACAAGTCCGAGAAGGCACCAGACACGAAGTTGAGATAAACTATCTCAGATAATTGGTGTGGAAGCAGACAAAGAGAGACAAGAGAACGAGTGGAAAACAGCCGAGTGAGTAGCGACAGCAGAGTGAGTGGCAACAAAGAGCAAACCGAACATCTGAGTGAGTTGCTACAGCGATATTGAGTGGTTCCATAGAGCAGGACGACTATAGTTGGGTGAGCTGCAGACATGAGAGCAAATAAGGCATTATTGTATCAAGCCAGAACAGTGGATGCGTTGAAAGTTCAAATAGAGACGTACTTAAAATCCTATGATCCTAGGAAGTCGTCAAAGAAAACAACATTGGAGTCATCTCTCCACAAGCAAGGTAGAGATAATAGAGAGAAAAGTTCGATAACAAAAGGTGATCGCAAATGTTTTAAGTGTGGTGATCCTTCACACATGATGAAAGACTGTAACAAGAAAACGTTTACTTGTTTTAAATGTGGCAAAACAGGCCATCGCTCATTTGAATGTAAGGGAAAATATACCACCAAAATTGAAAGTACCAATGTTATAGATGATAAATTAGTAAAAGCATCAGGTAAATTTACTGATTCGGGTTTGGAGTTGAAAGAAGTAACTTATAAGTCGATTAAGTTCAACGGTCTAATTAGTATCAATCATCAATGTATCAATTGATACAGGAGCAAATTTGAGTCTCATACGTAAAAGCGTGTTTGTCGAATTGGAATTAAGTCATTAACAGGATATTCGAAGAGCCTTACAGGCATTGGTGGAAGTCATGTGATGACGTTTGGTAGTTTTAGCATAAGTTTCAAGATAGATGGCATTGAGAGGGAAGTCGAGTTTCATATCGTTCCTGATGAAGACATGGCATATGAGGCAATTTTGGGTAGAACCATATTAGATCAGGTCGATTTGGTTGTTACAAAGAAAGGTACAAAGTTTGTGAGCATCAAGAGAAAAGAATCACTGTGTACCGCGAATAAATCTTGTGCTGAGAACAGAACAGAATAAAGTGGAAATCAAGAGTGAGTTGTCACATATCAGTGCAGAAATCGCTAGTGAAGTCAAGAAGTTGATTAAAACTTACAAACCTATTAGAAATACAAACACTCCTATCGAAATGAAGATTGTACTAACAGATGAGTTGCCAGTTTATCAGCATCCAAGGCGTCTAGCAGAGTCTGAAAATGCTTCGCCTGTTGTATTTGTAACAAAAAAGAATGGGAAAAAGCGCCTGTGCTGCGATTACAGAAAGCTAAATGAGAGAGTGGTCCGAGCTAATTTTCCAATGCCACTGATGGATACCGTATTAGAAAAACTTCAAAGTGCGGTAGTTTATACTACTCTAGATCTAACAAACGGGTTTTTCCATGTTCCTGTTGAGGAAAAATCTCAGAAGTATACAGCATTCATAACTCAGAATGGTCAGTATGAATTCCTATATGTACCATTCGGAATTTCCAACTCTCCAGTAGTTTTTACAAGATTTATAATGGCGGTAATGAGAGAATCAGCGAAGAATGGAGATGCAGTGGTGTATATGGACGATATAATTATACCAAGTGTTAGCGCGAATGATGGTCTAATTAAACTTAAAAGGGTGTTAAAGATAGCTGCGGAAAATGGGTTGAGAATAAACTGGGAGAAATGTCAGATACTGCAGAGTAAGGTACATTTTTTGGGCTATATAGTTGAAAATGGAAGTATTAAGCCAAGTAAGGAGAAAACTGATGCCGTTTTAAGATTCCCGATCCCACATGACAAGAAGTCAGTTCAACGATTTTTAGCAAATAAAGAGAAGTGTTGATTTAAAAACCACTCGCAATCGTACTCTCGCCTCGATCACATCGCACACCCAAATGATCACTAAGGCCATTTAAATAATATAAAATATATGTATTCTTAACACAAAGAAACATTGTTAATAATATAAGACTAAATAAGGAAATCACATCCTTTAATAATATTGAAATAAATAAACCGGGATAAAGTAAAATCCCACATTTATATAGATAAGCGATATCTTCAGGATGTATTATTAAATTGAATTCAAAACAAATAAAAATGTAAGAAATATTTCAGTGGACAACTATTTTCCACAGACACAAAAGAAATTTGTGTCTGACTGTTACGGCAGCTATCCGAAGACCTATCAAAATCGTCATTATTAATATTATCATTATAGCATCGAAAGAAAAAATCGAATGAAATTAGTTGTCATTAGCATTTAAAATGAAAAGTAATGAAAAATTTTCGTTTGGCATTGAATAATGCTTATGAAATACATTTTCATTAGCATTAATAATTTGGAAATCTATAAAAATATAAATTTATTTATTTTTTTAAAATACGAAAGAAATTTAGAACAATAGGCTCAGCTTCGAAAAATTAAACAATATCTGTAAAAATTGGAAAAAATTAGAGGCAATTAAAAACCAAAAGGCCGGGGCTAACTTCGACCGCGCAGATGTTTGTATAACGTTGCAATTTTATTGCGGTAATGATTCCTTACCGTTAGCCGTCAAAATGGAAAACGTTTTATCTAAAAAGCCTAATGTTTGCGAAAGAATGTCCCACAGCCTTACCATAGAAAATAACGAAATTATTAATCGAAATCACTATTTACTACCGATCGTTCCCTTGGGAAGGAGCTATATGATATATTCACCTGATCTTGATCAAATTTGACACAGTCATTAACAAATGTATACAACTGGTAATTGTTTAATTTTAAAGCATTCGCGTCAAAAGTAACAAAATTATTCATAAAAGTCACTGTTTTTGTAAGATCGTTCCCATGAAAGTGCTGATACATAATATAATTTTGTTGGTTCGTTATATTTAAACCCCGATTTATTTTACTCCATGTGAGGTTTTCTGTCGGCCAATAAGCAATTAACTAAACTCAACATACATTTTTATTTCACGAGACGCTTGATATTGCATCAGCCAAAAAATTGTGTGACCATGATATGTACTTAAAGATCACAATAATGGAAATACAAAAGATCGTTTATATTCAAATTTAAATTAAGCAATTGAGAATTCAGGGTATAAAAGGGTATAAAAATTAATAAGTAATCGGCATATCCAATGCTAGTGTCTTTGATATTTAAATTATGTTAGATTGGTTTAACAAATAAAATTATATTTAATTTTCAACTCATGCTGCTTTTTATTGAGCTATTGGGCAGAAATCAATTTCTTGTATTAAACTTTCTGTTCCAAAAAAAAATTTATTTATTCTCAAGAGATTTGCACTTCAATTAAGAACCTTCCACTGAGCACCTAAGACGTGCTACTTCTGTGTACCCGCTTCAAAAAATAACAACAACCGTAATCCAAATAACCAAAATCCAATTTTAAAAAAACCTTTATACAAAAGAGAATACAAAACCAGAGGGCCGGGGTTAACTTCGACCGCGTCAAAGTTTGTATACCCTTGCAACTTTTTTTGGTAACTCTTTCCTCACCTATAGCCGTCAAAATAGAAAAACGTTTTATCCAAAAAGGCTAATCTTTGCGAAAGAAAGCCTACAATCTTAGCATAGGAAATAACGAAGATATTGATCAAAGTCACTGTTTTCCACCGATCGTTCCTATGGGAGCTATATGATATAGTAACCCGATCTTTATCAAATTCGGCACAGTCATTAACAGATATATTAAACTAACAAATGGTTAATTTGAAAGCAATCGCGTCAAAAGTAACGAAGTTATTGACAAAAGTCACTGTTTTCGAAAGATCGTTCCTATGGGAGCTATATGATATAGTCATCCGATCTTGATCGAATTTGGCACAGTCGTTTATATATATAATTAACTCACCAATATTAAATTTCACGACAATAGCTAAAAAAATAACGAAGTTATTGAGAAAAGTCACTGTTCGTGACTTTGGCATTTGTATGGGAGCTATATGATATAGTGGTCCGATCCGGCTGAATCCGAGATATACAAGCCTACATGCAAAATTTCAGCTCTGTAGCTCCAACGGTCTAGGAGGAGTTTGCGTTGATCCAGACGGACGGACGGACGGACGGACGGACATGGCGATTTGAACTCGTCTCGTCGTGCTGATCAAGAATATATATACTTTATATGGTTGGAGATGCTTCCTTCTATGCGTTGCACACTTTTGACCAAAATTAATATACCCTTTTTGCAAGGGTATAAAAAGAAAGTGACAATAGCCTTTGGCACGTGGCAAACAAAAAAAAAACGCAAAATAACTTAAGCACCAATAAATCGTTTGGAAATATATCTCCATCAAAAAAACCATCGGCTATGCATGCGTATTGAACAACAATAGACAAAAGACCATGAACTAGCCCGGTTGCCAAACCTAACAAAGAACTAGAAGAAATGAAGACAGAAATGGCCAACGATACTTTTTCTAGTGCAAGTACGAACAATTACTCATCTCATACTACTCAAGACCTTAAAGTTTTAACAAAAGAAAAAACAGTCATACAACCAATCAAACGGCTGCCAAATTCCCCCAACTTAAAACAACACACAGAAAAAATACACAGGGACAGTGATAACCAATAAAAATTATAAATAGGCTGACACAGCGTGAGAACTCATAGCATGACCATACGTCTTGCATATTTACTTCTTATGTATTCAGCTCCAGATTCATATTCCCATTTATGTACTTATGTTTAGTTCTCGTTTTTTCCTTCAATTTATTCAGTTTTGTATTTGGAGATGGATCCTATAAACGGCTAACTCTAACGACCGATCCAACATCTTATTTTATATACACTCGTAGGCAAAAATATTTTCACATACCTAACTTTTGACTTTTACTCTGCTTTGCTCCAAACTGTTATATTGAATGGCAGGAGAACGATGGTTAAAGTGAAATACACATTAATAACTGTAAATACGCTAAGTATTTTGACATTCTCTTTTATCCCTTCTTTCTGCTGGTGAAATTACAAGCAGGCACCGGATTTTTCAATAGCATATATATTTCCACATCGTGTGATATGGTTGTTTCTGGGCGATTTAAAAGTGCCACTTTACAAGTTTTAGAAACTTTTTAATTTTCATTAGACATTTAATTTTCAACATCAGAAATAAGTTTAGTAATATGAACAGAAATTGTCACAAAGTATAACTTGGGCATTTCCGTCTTAGATATCGCTAAGGAATATAATTTGTCGCTTCAAACTATTTATTATCAAATTAAGAAATATAAAAAAATTCATGAAGTTTACAATGTACGCCGGCTGGTGCAGACTGTCTGATCGAGCGCCAATCTAAAAGAGACTCTCTCAAACCCCCTAAGGCTGTAGACTTGGAATGGAATAAGAAGGCAGACTATCCCACTAGTGAAAGAACAATACGCAAGCTGAATTCGAAACGTATATAGCTAAAAACATACCCTTCATTACGCCCAAAAATTAATTTAAGCACTTTATCTTGGCGAAGAAGCACATCAATAAACCGGTTGTATTTTGGCGCGGAAACACTAGATTGGCAGCCCCAAATAGAAGCGCTGATTTCACAAGGACTAGAGACGGAACAATTACTGAGGTGAAAAAGGAATGGGAAACCTTAGTGGATTCCGTTCCGAAACGAATCCCAACAGTAAGTTTTTATTTTTAGTTTTATTAAAAAATATCATAGAAGCTAACTAACTAACGGCGTGAAGTTGATTTGCACAGATGGACGGACATGCAGACGGACATGGCTATATCGACTCAGCTTCTCATTCTGATCAAGAATATATATACTTTATGGGGTCGGAAACGTCTCCTACGTACCTACTTATAAAAAAAAACATTAACTTTTTTTAATAAAAAAAAATTTTAAAAACAAATACAAGCATCTTTGTTTCAAAATATTATTGTCTTCTTTATTTAACTCTTCTAAAAGATATTGTTCTTGTCTCGGATCAAACTGTTATTTCGGTATCTTAAACATTTATATATCTATTATATCTATCTATTTGACCTATTTCGGTATCTTAAACATTTATCTATCTATATCTATCTATTTGACAGCTGTGATATAGGTTGTGCAGTGAATTTTATCTATTCCGCTCTTAATTCACTAATTGATGAATGCGTGAATGTGAATGTCTCTACCGTCTCCAGTGCGCCGGCCTGGTTCACACGTAGGCTTTCTAATCTTCATTACATTAAATCGACATATTTTAAAAGGTTTAGAAAAACTGGTTCGTGATTTGACTATGCAAATTATTGTGTAGCGAAATCTTAATTTTGTCTTTTAAATACTCGTGCGCTATAGGGTGGAATTCTATCCAAACCCCAAAAGATAAGGTGAGAAAGGTTGTTAAAAGATTGGCGAAGAACACGAAAAGGTTCGTAAAGAGAGTAGTCAATTAGACATCTACTAAGGTGAATAGTAGTAAATTAGTAGAAATGACTTCACCGTTGACTAGTTTATGGAGCAAGAGAATGCCAAATACGAGAACAGCAAGGTAGGCGAAAACTCGGGTTCCAATTAAAACAGCGTAACGCAAACTTGAGTAATTGCTTCTGCACCGATTCAATACTACGATGGTGAAAATCATATTGAGGGTTCCACACTGGCGAGCAATATTCTGCAGTAGAGCGAACTACATGCATTATTGACAATTGAAGATGCATATATGTATATATATAAAGATTAAAATCCTTACACGATGACACGCGATCTAACAGATCAGACTTAATAGAGTATGAAAATGTCATAAAAGGTCACTTTGAGGCATTAAGGTGTAATTTATTAACGTGGCATTAATCAGAGAATGCGTTGCAGTACGGTTGGAAATCAAATGCCTTTCATGAAGCCATGCTGACAAGTAGAAATTGTGCATCTAATTAAGTGTTCAAGATAAAATGTAATAATTTTCTCAAATAGCCTAAATTTGACGATGCCACTGTTGTTAGAAATATCGCATGCATTTTTAGGTTGCAACTAGGAATATTATCAGGCCCGGGTGCGTGGAAAGACTTCATAGATGATAAGCTTGATATGATAAAGTATTGTGTAATACTAGAAACACACAATTTAATGTGGGATTGAGAAGTGATAGGATGTGGACGGTGAAGCAGTAGTGGTAAAAGTAGGCTGAAAGAACATAGCAAACAAATTAAAAAATTTCAGAATTATTATTAGCTGTCTGGTCATTAAGTCTAAAATTGGAGGGCAGTTGGTTTTGGCGTCGCACAGTGGGCTTTTGACATTTTACATTGAAAAAAATCATAGCTTCTAAACCTATAAAGCGATTTTAAAAATTTAAAAATCGTTATGATAAAGAATACCTTAAGCTTCAAAATTAATGTTTGTCAAGAGTGCTGGGTGTTTGTGGTGCTGTAATATTCAAGGTCAAAATAAGATAATATTTCCAAGCATGTTTTTCCTTTAAAAATGGAGCGAAACCCGGTTTTTTCAATCATATACGGAATTTATCATTATTTCAAACGACTATGTAACATTTTTTTATATTTTAATTTGATTTTCTAACATAATTACAAAAAGTAAAAAATAAACATTTTTTTAATTTTTTTAGCTTAAATTTGCTATTTGCTATTGATGGCTGATTTTTTTTCAAATTAATTGTCAATATTTACATCAATATCTAATAAAATCAACATTTCGGGACAATGTCTCAGTGATGCAATAAGTGGGTCCGAAGAGGCTGCGATCATGTTGAAAAGGTCTTCATTTTGTCTACCACGAGAAGTTTTAATGTATTGATGTACCTGAAGCTATTGGAGACTTTGTTTTTAGATACTTGTGCTTCTTCGGATAGCTCTCCAATAGGTAAACACTGATATTCTGGGTTTTCACAGACATGGAAAACTTCAAAAATCCTTTTATTCTTGAACAACATTGTTGCACTAATAAATAAAACTGTCTTGAATTATATTGAGAAATACTATTAAGTCCGGATTTAAGCTGTTTCCACTTATGAATTTAAAAATAAGCTGTCGCAAACGAAAGGAATAATTACCACTTTATGTTATGTTTTTTTAATCAACTAGGTAGAACGCAAAATCGGTATTACTCTTTTTGTATTAATTAGGTGAAAAACTTAATATTTCAACTAGGACCAATTTTTCATCAACTTAAATAACATTTACCTGTCTTGACAGTTTTTCCAAAACAGGTAATTAGCAATTTAACATTGTAGAATGACATATATATAATAATAATTATATAATATAATAATATTGTTATCATTTAAATATAAAGAAGCTACAGGCAAATACGCATGCGCTCTTCTTTTTTCTTATACCTGTCACGCATTTACTAGGCGAGGTTGCCTTAGTTTTATGGCTTACGCATCGATGTCGCAGGTCTTCGCATATTGGGACCATATACATCTGATAGGTAAATATAGTCCGGCATTGATCCTAGTTGATCCTTGTTAGTTGTATTCCACCAAAGTTTAAAAACGCCAATATTTAGTGTATTTTTTAAACGCTTCTAGTTCAATAACGATTTAAGTAATTATTAAAATTTATGAAACCTGCTATTAATAAAGAATTGTTGAAATCTCCTAATATTCAGTTTAAAAGCTATTTTGTAAAAATGATCATTTATTCCCATTTACTAAAAATGTCTCAACTTTAGACGCCTCTAGCACCCATAATAAACTTTACATTACTTAAATAGAAATGACTAAACAAATGACTCTTTTAGAAGAATCCAGTGAAAATTCAATCAGTATAGGGGGCATTCAACAAGCCTTTTAAGAAAAACATGTTGAGATGAAGGAATTAAATAAGAGAGATTATCATCGACCAGGGCAATTTTAAATAACCTAAACTATAAGGAAATCACGATCTTTCCCAAGCATCAGCATGGTGCATGTAGGTCATTGTATAAGAAACCGGCGAAATATATATCTAATGTTAAAACAAGTAACTTTGACGCGAATAAACTAAATCATCACTTATTGGCAGATTAATCGGTACAATATCTGAACACAGATTCGAGTTGACAGCTACTAACACGATCAAGCCTACAAGAAATAAAGTTATTATAATGCATTTCGTTATCCAAAACAGATAAGTTGAGCCAGGTTTCAAAAAAAGCTAATATGTCAGCCGAAAAGGCAGGCTGTTACAGGCAGGCTGCTGCTAGATTAATTAAGAAGGTGCACAGCTACCGTCCAGGAGCGCCTTTTGGGTGCAAACTCGTGTACAACTCGTGTACAACTCGTGTACAACTAGTCCAAAAAAAAAAGGGTCTACCATATCTGAGAAATACTCATCTGGAACACTTATTTTGAAAGAGGATATTGCGAGAGGCCTAGAAAACTTAACTTTTTAATTGAGACCTTTGCATAGCAAATCTGTAACCAATGTAAGCTGCCACAGACGACGCAGAAGTATCTGGAGCAATCCTAGAGATAAAAATTTGTTTGCGATGAGGCACTACAGTTCATGGAGTTGGAAGTCTATTGGATTCGATAAGTAGATGGGAACTGGGAACTGAACCGTGAAGAATAGATTAAGGCAAGGATGGGCACGTAGTGGCTCTTTTGGCTCCCGTGGCTCTTTACCGGCAGAGGCTGGGCAGAGAAAAAGGTCATTTTTTGGTCTCGACGCACACAAAAATTTGTGTGTCTCGAGTTTTATGACGGGTCATAAACGACCTTTTTTGGGTCGAGCTCGAGATCTCGACCCTTTTCCCCCTCCCCGCAAAATTCGGTACTTGTCCGTCCCTCTGCCTACAAGTTCGACGACGATCGCTCGCTCGACCAAAAAAAGGTCGTTTATGACCCGTCATAAAACTCGAGACACACAAATTTTTGTGTGCGTCGAGACCAAAAAATGACCTTTTTCTCTGCCCAGCCTCTGCTGCTGATGCTCTGGCTCCCAAGTTAAATTTTCGTGCCCACCGTTGGATTAAGGTAATCCTGGGGTCGTACAGGGTACCTCCATCTGAAAAGAAGAATATAAAAAGAGACAAGATGATAGTGTAGGCGAAAGTAAAATGAGAGTGGATGTAAACGATAGGGCTGACGATTGTATTTGAGGCAACTCAGTAGCTGAAACGAACTTTCGATAATTAATATACGCCAAAGTTACACTCTTTAGACACTCACCTGTTTGGCTAGCTTATTTAAAGAAAGAATCTTAAACGAAAATTTGTATACAAAGGTCAAAAAATGAATTGCTGACTAGCCCAAATGGGCAAGTCCAGCGCCTTAATATCTCCCTTAACACCATTTCAACGTAAACATATACTACAAAACCCAAGGCTCAATTAATAGAAAAAAATATAACCGTAATTAAATTGTCTGTAGCGTTAAACTTCCCGGTCTCGACGGAATCCACTATGTTCGTTATACTAAATAATACAGACAAAAGGCAACGTTAGGAATTATAAATTTTAAAAACAACATACAAAACAAAATAAGACATACATTTATTTCTATCGAACGATCTGCTTAAACGCCTGCCTATCGAATATCCTCGATAAGATAATTGACAAATGACTGTAGTGGTTCGTCACCAAACTAATGCATATCAGTCAGACAGGATTCACTAGGCTTTCCAAAGGGATCCCCACTCTCTGTACGTAATAGCATACAATACATTGAATACAATGATAATTCAACACCCTCCCATCGAGAATACTTCACAGCTAGCCTCTTGAAGTCCTTAATCTCACAAACTCTTCAAACTCCCCAACCTTCAACATAATAAAAACGATAGATACCTCCCTACGCCTATCCTCAAATAACATAGTGCCTATAATATATCGTGACAAATTCGAAAAAATAAATGCCATAAACACTTCTTCATATATATGGATGGAGATCAATCCAACGGTATTACATTTCTCCCGTTTACAGATGAAATGGGAAACGAACTGGCAGATATAGCAGCAAAAAAAGTAGTAAAGCAACCATTAACTGTACGTGAAAACCTAAATACATAAAAAAGACTTAAAAAAAAAGTTAATAAAAGTTCAAGTCAACCATAGCAAACCATCTAACTACAAACACCATCAAAATCATACAAAATATTTAAGAACAACAAAGAATATCCCTCTAGAGCAGATTACATAAAAATAACCTGACTTAAATAGCAAGAATCCCCATATACGCCTTTCCCATAACAAGAACAGATTTAATTTCTTTTGCAACAATAACCCAAAGTAGTTCCTTAACAACCCAACTCCCACTAACATTTCTGCTATTTTACTATATATAAATCATCGTAGTAGTAGCCCAGTGACCAAAGCATAAGTAACAGTGGCATCACAACCAAGGTTTAAGCACCGTTATAACTCTTGATATAGATTCCTCACTCTCTGAATTTATAAAGCAGAGCCCGGCACTCATATCCCACCGGGGACGAACACGTTCGGCACCTGTTATGCGTGTAACCGAACGGCTGCCGAAGTCCTCACACAGAGCATGAGGGTTGATTTAGTTTCCCTCAACATTTCGACGCAAGCATATCTATGTCGCTTTGTTAAGAGAACACACATGAAAAAATTGATCGCTGCTTTGTTTTCTCTATCTTTTTCTTGCATAAGATTATTTGCTGAACTCGTTTTCTTGATTTGAATCAGAATTTGATGAAGTTTCATTTTGCGCAGTGTAAAGCAACATACGCACACAAGCAAGTGCACACATACAACTAAACTTTTTTAGCGCTCTCTTTGTGCCGGGCCCTGTTATAAAGCATCTTTCGCTCTGCCTTGAAAGCAAAGAGAGTCAGTTCGTAAGCATAATCCGAAGCGATCAGATCAGATATTTAAAGCAACGAACAATTAAATAGTGAAATTACCATTGTGTTTATATGTTTGTGGTTCAAAAATCTATGCAATGTCGGACAATTTAAACAAAATTTCTATGGCACCCCTAAAAAGTTGGCTGGTGGCTTTGGGAATGGACAACAAGGGCTCCAAGACGGAGCTAATAGCCAGACTACTGGAAGTTCCGGAGGATGTACGTAGAGATCTTCCATTAGCTCCAATAACAGATGCGGATGCCATTCCATGTACAAGTGGGGTTGATAGTATTGTATTCTCAAACCTTACAGCAGCAATACGACAAAAAAGATGAAAGTACAACGAAATAAAAGAAGCTAAGAAACTACTGGAAAGTTAGCATATTGCAGTCGCAAAAGAGGAACAAATATACAACATCGGTGAAAACGTTAAGTCTAGAACTCGATGCAAATTTTTTTGAAAGTGTTAGAAGAATACTATATAGGACCAAACGGACCGTAAAATACAGATTTTAAACGTGAAATGAAGATATGTAACTCTTGAGAATACAAAACCCTTTAGTTGCTCACCTAGAAGGTTATCATATACGGAAAAAAAATTACAGATTTTTATAGACGATTATTTAGAAAAAGGTAAAAAAGAAAACAGGATGTATAGACTTTCGAAAATTGAGCAAAGTATTGCTAAAGATTAATAGACGATCTTCTGGATCGTTTAGTACAAAAGAAAGTATTTACAAAATTGGATTTATAAATGGGTGTTTTCATGTTTTAAAGAGTCGGTTAAATTTTCATCTTTTGTAACAAGTTGCAATTGCCTCGCTGGACATGTCTAAGGATGGGGGATGGCAGCGTTCTGGATCACCAAGACACGGGTGGAGATGGAGGGGGAACTTTGGATGCAGATGGAGTAGGCGGCACGATGGCCGATGACCTCTGGATAGAAGTCCGAATGAAAGGCGGGTGTCTTTCGGGTCTTTGCTCTTTGGGTTGGATGTACGCGACTGAGCTGTCGATGTGCAAGAGCGTGTGGTGTTGGTTGCCACATCGATGGCATCCTGCTGTGCTCCTGCAGGAACCATTGGAATGCTTATGAGCCAAACAGTTCGTGCAGTATCCGTTGCTCAAGACAACCCGTAGCCTGTCGTCAGCTCGTAGTCCTCGAAACTATCGGCACTGACGGAGCGCGTGTGCCTCTTGATCTAAATCGGATAGTGCTGCTGTCCTTAGAGACATCTTCAGACTGCTGGAGGAGATGCGAGACCTTCTGGATTTTCCAGTAACGGATCCACAGAGAACCCATCCGAACATCGTCTCGATCCCCACGAAAGAATCACCAACATTCTTGATGATTCGTTCCCCAAGGATAGTGGGAAGGAGCTCGGCTCCAAGCACCAAATCCACAGGAGCTCTTTGGTGAAATTGCGGATCAGCAAGCGGAAGGTCAAGTGAATCCTGCTTCACATTATTCGGGACGGAAGTGCTTCAGCTACACTAGGCAGCACCACGACGACTGCTTGGAACCGTTGCAGCGGTTCGTCAGGAGGAGAAATCTGTAAGCGGCACACATTGTCGCCGCTACCAGCATCGCATTGCCCAATGCCGCGAATGCTAGTTGATACTTTGCAGCTTGGAGGATTAATCAATTCAAACATTCTTTGGGAGATAAAGGACGCTTCGGATCCCATATCAATCAAAGCGCGGATTTGAAACTGCTGACCACGATGATGAATAGTTACCCTCGCAGTACCCAGGAGGCCAGTGTTGCGAGTGGAGGCGAAGTAACTTCCCACGTTTACATGAGGGCTGCTGGAAGAATCGGAGGACGCAGGATTCGAAATTATGCAAGCATCAGGTGCTGAGCTCTCTTGCACTTGAGCGGAAAAGGCCTGAGCTCGTGCCGTAGGTTTTCGGCTTACGGATGGAAAGGTCTGACCGATAGAGCTTGGTTGAAGGACATCTGTGGCCTCTAGTACACGGTGGCGATCAGTTAGGAATCGATTAAGGTCGTCCCAGGATGAGACGGCGGTCTTATTTGGAACGGACTGTTCCCACAACAGAAGGGTGGATTTGGGCATTTTGCACGTACAGATTGCTATAAGAAGGATATCCCAATTGTCTGTACGAGCCCCGGAACGCTCAAGACCGGTTAAGCAACCTTGAATTGACGTCTGCAGTTCTCTCAACGCTTTGCTAGACTCTTGTGTTGCAGCTGGGATCTGTAGAAGCTGCTTGGCTTGGCTCATAATCAATAATCGATTATTTTCGTATCGCGCAGTGAGGTTATCCCACGCGGACTGGAACCCTTCATTGGTCAAGGGTGACCTAGAAACAATGACTCTGGCTTCACCGCGAGTTTTGCAACTTAAGTGGAAAAGTTTCTCCACTTGTGTTAGGCTTGGATTATGGATAAAAATCGCGGTAAACAAATCACGGAATGTAGGCCAAGCCAGGCTGTCTCCGTTAAAGATTACGACTTCGCACGGGGGAACTGTGTGGCTTTGATGGGTGGAATCGACGGAGAGCCTGACTGGAGGGGGAGCCATTTTCGTGGACAACTGCTCGCTTCGCTCTCCAAACAAAGTCCCGCCTCGCACATATACCATATAACAATATTCATGTTTAGCTTTAATTGTAGCTATGTGCTTCGGACTATAGTCGTTCTTTTGAGCCGTCAAGGCTTTATAGCATCGTGAAAACTCTGCCTCGACTTTTGCTCAAAGTGACTTAAGCTGGTCTAAGTGTATTTTAATAGAGACGAGTGGCACATCGTCAGCTACAGCCTGGGCCTCGCGAGCCTCGAACGCCGTTAATGCCTCGCACACGGCAACAAAGTCGGAAAGAGACATCGTAGAGTGTTCTCTGAGCTATTACGAATCGAATGGAAACAAACGTGGAATTAGAGCTCTCAAGCGATTTTCCTCGCAGTTGTGTGAATAATTATAAGGATATATAATCACTTGGATATTAAAATTTATATAATGTGGAAAAATGTTTAAATTTATTAGAGTATTTAAAAATATGGAAAAATTGAGATCAGTAGGATTGGAAGTGCCGATAACTTTTCAATGAAGAAAAAAACTCGATATTAATTTTCATTAAACGGACAAGATCAATTTCATGGATCTGTGAGGAAAAGATCAAAATGCACCAAGACAAGCTAAAATATTAATTCCATATACATAAATAAAATTGTACTTATTTTTCTTTAGAAAATATTTTGCGAATTAAATTCAATCAGTCGATTGAACTATTTTTGCACAATACGAAAATCACGAAGGAAAAAATGGATGTCGTGACCGAGTCACGGCTTGGCTCAAGTGTCAGCACTGATGAGACTTGAGTGTCAGCACTGATCGGGAGTCAGCTGTTCTGCCGTTTTTTTATGTTTTGTGAATTTAATTAACTGTAAATTGTTTAACAAAGATCACGATTTCCTGCTTTAATTATGTAGGTTTCGAATTATTAAATTGCGGAAAGCCAATCGGAGTGGCTGCAATTAATTTTGTGTGGGTTAATTCAAATTGTATGTGGACATATGTATGTACGTACGTATGAGTGTGCTTACCGCGGCAAAAATTATTACATTTGTATGTATGTACCTATGTATGTACATACATATGTATGTATGGATGTAAAAATTATTTGAAATAAAAATTTATTTTATTTATTTATTTATTTATTTACGTCAACTAACACAGCAGTCGACGAAAAAGCTTAAGCTAAAGACAGATAGTAATTAAATGAAGAAGGTAGCTTAGCTTTATACACAACTAAACATCCCCGGCCCGGTGGAGGCGTTTTATTTGCACAAGGTGCCAGCTATGCCCCGATTCACAGCCAATGTGGCCAGGGATGAGTTGCAGCCAATCCAAGTCCAGCATATTTTCATTGGTTTCGCTGTAGATGATTAAAAAGTATAGCGCGAAGAGAAGTGACAGAAAGATGAGGAGAGATAAGGTGAGAAAGGTTGTTAAAAGATTGGCAAAGAACACGAAGAGGTTCGTGAAGAGAGTAGTTAGTCAGACATCTACTAAGGTGAATAGGAAAAAAGTTTCTGGTCCGACGTGAGGGAATAATGCCGATGGACTTATGATCAGCCCGTGGAATTTACACTTTAAGTAGAGGTAAGTGGTACTTTATAAATTCATTCTCGATTATTAAACACCTCTTCTTGCAGGTTAGAAAACAGCTGTTTTTACATGAATGTATGTATATGTGTGTATATATATACATATGTATTGCTATGCAATTGAACTTTTGGACAATCAGAATTTCGAAGAATGGAAAAAAAATGCACTTCGTAAACACAAAAATTATCGGGAAACACCATGTAACCCTTGGAACAGGTCAGGTATGTACATACAAGTATACAGAAGTATGTAGGTCGCTATGGAAGAGCGAGAAACCTCACACTTTTATAAGTTTGTAATGGGATATACGGTGAATGAGATTTTTAATAAGAAATGTTGTACTTATCAGGAATTCCGCCGATGCAAACTGGAATAGCAGAAGAATATCCGGCTCGAAGGACCAATGTTCGTGGAGGGGCGGAAGGATCCAAATAAGACACAAGTGGTTGGCGGGTGCCAATTTCTTCAGGGGTCTGGTGCGTGAGTAATGCAATCAAAAACGGGCGAGAACTTCGTTTAAAATTAATGGTGGTTTATTTTCTTTATATTACAAGATGACCAGACACACACGAGAATGGTTCGGGTTGGAAAAAAGTACAATATCGAAAAAAACGCAATGAAAGAACGGGTGTTCGGGTTAGATGCTCGTACTGGATTAAATATGGCGACTTACAGGAGAACCTTTCGTCACCCTCCTCAGTATGACCGAATTCGGTTTTTCGGAAAAAACCCTACCCCTCACTCTCTGCTGTTCACCCGGTGGCGTGAACAATTTAGAAACTTTTGAAGAAGTATTCAAAGCATTAGTGCGAAACAAGCTAGAACTTAGAATGGACAAATGCGAGTTTATACAAGACGCAAGCAGTTCACAGCTTTTTAGGGCTGTGTAGTTATTTTAGGAGATTCATTAAAGATTTTTCAATGGAAGCCAAACAACAACTGTTTGAATTTGGGGAAAATGAGTTAAATTGTTTTTTAAAATTAAAAAAGAAATTGATGAAGGCACCTATATTGGCTATCTAGAATCCTAATGAAGAAACTGAATTACACTGTGATGCCAGTGCTTTAAGGTTTTGAGCAGTTATGCTTCAAAGAAAAGAGTATAAGCGGATACACCCAATTTCTTATTTTTTCAAACGCACTACAGTAACGAAGGCAAAATGTCGAGCTAGAAACACTAGCAATAATATATGCGTTACGGAAAAGCTTTTAAAATACTAACGGATTGTGATTCTTTGACTTTGGCTTTATATAAAGTAGAGCTTAATCCAAGAATTACTAGATGGACGTAAGAATTCCAAAAATACGATTACGAGCTAGTGCATAGATCTGTCCAACAAATGCAACATGTAGATGCGATGAATAGGTTCACAAATATTATAATCACAGAAACTAATAGTTTTGAAACAAATTCAGTTATTTGACAATTAAAAGATAAAAAGATTAAGAGTATCAAAAAATGTTTAGTAGAAAGGGAACACAACATGTTCGAAATGCGGAATGGTATAGTATATGGGAAAACAAATGATGGAAGTATTGTATTTTATGTACCAGAAGATATGGAAGAGCTTGTATTATATAAATATCAGGAGGAATTAGGGCATTTTGGCAGAGACGAAATGATAGAAGCAACAGGAAGAGGAAACTGATTTCCAAATATGAAAGCGAGGACAATAACGCATTTATGAAATGGTTTGAAATGTATAGCCTATTCACCGAAAATAAAAAAAGGAGATGGTTTTATGCATGGCATACCGAAAAAAAATAAGCCCTTTGAAACAGGTAACATTGATCAATATGGGCCGGTAGATTCAGAAAGATCAAAAAAGCACATTTTAGTGGTTGAAGAAGCATTTCCGAAATTTGTTAGATCATACACCACGAAGACTACAAACACTTAAGAAGTTATTAAAGCATTAGAAATTTTTGATCATTTAGTAGGCCGAAATGTATAATTTCGGATCGAGGCAGTTGTTTTACATCATCCGATTAAGAAAATTTCATGAAAGAATTAAATATGAAACACCTACAAATAGGCACGGAGTCGCCACAAGCAAATGGACAAGTGAAAAGAATTAATAGAAGCTTAGGGCCTATGATTGCAAAACTCAACGAACCTGAGAATGGATTGTATCGGGACGTATTCATTGAAAAAGTCGAATTTTCGTTAAACAATACAAAACAATAGTTAGACGAAGTGACAAAATTAGATGAAGTCAGGGTTTGAAATGTAGGAAATATTAGAAAACATTTAGCTCAGGCTGACAATGAAAAATACAACAACAATAAGAAGAAAGTTACACCGGAATACAAAGAGGGTGATTATGTAATGGTGAAAAATTTTCATTGTACCGCAGGAATATCGAGGAAATTAATACCGAAAAATAAAAGTCAACAATTTTTAAAAATGACAGGTTTTTAATAAAATATGTGGATGGATTTTAGCTGAAATCCCGCAACCTTTATCAAGGCGTCTGGAGTGCTCAAAATATAAGACATTGGTTGAATAAATAAATTTTGGAAATTGTTAGCAAACATAGCTTCGATGTTAACTTCTTTGATATTAAAATTTAGTCAAAGATAACAAAATTTGATCACACCCAAAAGTCATAAAGTTTCATAAGTAGTGTACAGACTTAAGTCATTTTAAGATAAAATGACAACAAAATATAAGGATAGAGAGGTTTGTTTAAAGGCTGAGCCCCACTATCTGTGACAGTAATTGAAAAGGATGCATTAAATCTCTTATTTTCTACAGTTAAACTATTTACTTTTGTATACTTTTTATTGATTCTTTTTAGTGGTAAGTAATAGATCTACTGTCTTGTATAAATAATTTTATCTCAGAGCAGAAATAATTTCGGTGTTTTTTTTTATATTTTTGAATTGTACACCACTTGTTCTTTAAAAATATTAAAGAAGCTAACTTTGGCTGTGCGGAAGTTTATATACCCTTGCAGTCCTTGGCCATAATATTTTTACATGTTCCAAACTCTTTTTCTGTATCATCAATTCATGGACAAAACCTTCCAAATATCGATTCCATTTCTTGCTCTTCTTCTTCCCCATGCTGCATGCTGCGATGCGTCTGTGCGTGAATGCGTGTGCTCAGCTACTTTGTGGATTTCAAGCAATGACGCAGTAGGCTTTCTGTAGAGCTCTTGTTCTATTTTTTCGATCTGATTGAAATTTGGGGATCCAATCATATTAGTAAATAGAGATACTTTAATTTCTTCATCTATTTTTCTTTTATATTGATATAATGTAGTGGTCCGATCCTGACAATTTTCATTCTTTCTCTGCTCCGGGCTATAAGTAGCTCAAATATAAAGTTTCATCCCGATAGCTCTAAGGATGGCTGCGTGAAGTTGTTTTGCACAGACGGACGGACATGCAGACGGAAATGGCTATATCGACTCAGCTTCTCATGCTGATCAAGAATATATATACTTTATGGGGTCGGAAACGTTCTGCGCACTACAAACATCTGAATAAATTTATAATACCCTCTGCAAGGGTATGAAAATCGCGTTCTAGAAATTGCGAACGTTTTAATGAGCAAGGGCAAACGACCGTTTTAATACTCAAGGACATGAGAACGACAGTATTCTTTTTTGTGTACGTCTAAGCATTGATATGCACCCAAGCCCTTGAGTGCACTTTTGTAAGGTAATAATCCAAAGTACTAATTCAGTTCTTTAACTCATGTAAGAATGGCCGAATGTTTTTTTCTGGTGCGGGCCCTTTTCTTCACCGAGCTTCCGATTATACCGACTTTAATACTAGAATCAATAAGATGGGGATGTGACCGACTTTTAAATACCAGAATCACATATAGAGCAAAAATTTTAGACATAGATTTTTTATTAATTTAAAGAATATTAATGTATTAGATTGTGGCATTAAAAAGTTTTAATGTATTAAGGATCCCATGCATGCACACCAAAGCGGGGGGAATCCGTTTTGACGGCGAATTTTCAGCGTTTTTTTTTATTGAACATTGAAACATTTTTTTCGTTTGTTGCCAAGAAAGATAAAACTCAGATTGCACAATAACTTGTTTGTGTTCTGGGCTGGTGACGTCACATGTGATGCGTGTGTTAAATTTTTAATTTAACTCGTTAAATTACTTTATTTTGGCTTTAAATACAATATATTAATAATAATATAATGAGAGAAGCAGTTTTTAACTCATTATCATTCACTTTTATTAAAAAATCTTACACATAAAAAAAAAGTCATAAAAAAACCATCCGCTTTGTTTGTGTTAACGTCAGTGTAGTATGTTCAGTAATAAAATAATAATACCCGACGCAATGTAGAGTATTCTACATATAAAAGCGTCATATGCTCACCACATGTTCGCATAGTGGCACTTTGTCGCTATGCATAAACAAGGCGAGCGCATAATATATACAAATGTAATGCGACCCCACTTATGTGTGGCTGACCACCAGCGTGGAATCTGCCCCGTCAGCATATTCTCTAAGCCTTTTGCGCCTGCCAAATATATATGCCATATGCATATACATACAAGTTAACACCATGAACTCTGCCCACTAACATCAGGCCACCCTGCCCCTCACACAACCTGCCCCTCACACAAACTGCTGGCTCAGCGTGGATTGCTGGCTCAGCAGAAAGGATGGAAAAGCAGAAATACCAACCGCTTGCGCAAGAGCCAGCGGTGACACCGGATGCGCGTGCGACCGTTGGACGGTCATTCGCGCTGCGTCAGCAACTTAGGGCCAGCTAGGGAGCTTTGGCACTTCTGGGCGGTAGCGTTAAGAATCATTCTGGTTGCAACCAGCAAAGAAACAAGAACCCTTAATCAGCTAGCTCTAAGATACTAAATATTAAATAAAAGCGATTGTAATGTTTTGTAATTGTCCAGGATTATTATTTGGGTAAATATCATTTGCAATAAATCCTTACGAAATCGTAAGGTAGCTTTCGCATGGTAATGCGAAAGTTAACTGGCGCCCGAGCAGGGACCGCCTCAAAAAAAAACCAATCGCGAGTGCCGGTGAAAACATTAAAAGAATAATACAAAACAAAAGTGAAAAAAGATTATGAAAAAATAAAACAAAGCCTCTGGCAGCCGCCTGACAAGACGGAGCTGTAGTGTAATTTTTTTAAGTTAAAGTGAGTGAAAACTGAATGGCCTCAAAAATATGAAGTGGATGGCTACCGCCTGATAAGCGGGGGGCCCGGGGTTCAAAACCCCGTTGAGGGATAACTATTCATTAAGTAACTCAACTCAGTTACCAGTGGTTGTCAGTGCGGCTTGCCCGAGGGGCACCCGGTTTGTGCAAGTGATTGGTGAATGAGGCGGTCTCTTTTTTTTCTCCCTCTCCTTAAGAGAAAAACAAAAGAAATACAAACAAGATAATAAAAATAAAAAAAAAAAGAGAAAAAAAACCAAATAAGAGTGAAAGGTGGAGCTGTTATCCACACACTCAAACCACTGCGGCAGCTATTGGTTGCGAGTGGCAGAATGTTAGAATTTAAGCAAACAAACAAATAAAGAAATGTGAATAAAATAGTTTTAAGAAAATGCTTTGTCGCGATAAGTGAGTATTGGCCGCTGGCTGTGTCTTCCACCGAAAGTGTCCCCTTCAAACGGAGACGTGGAGCCACTCCTACCTAAGTAGGCTCGTAATTGGGCTAAAAAGGAAAAATGGAGCCTCCCCTTACTGACAAAGGGGGACACAGCAACAGGCAGCTCACGCGCACAACAAAAAAAATAAAACGAAATAATACTCGCTCAGCAATAAAGAAAAGAGAATGACAGCAAAAAGAAACAGAAGAAAAAATGAACTCGAAAATTAAATACCAACAAATAACAAACAAAAAACTAGCAATGCAGTAATGAAAAATGCAAGCTAAAGCAAATTCAAGAATTTTTTTTTTAATGCTGACCCGAGTATATTAGACTTATATAAAAAAAGGAAAAAACAAAAACACAACAAAACCCCTACATTGTACTAATTATTTTGAAATTTCGTTAACAGAAAAACGCTGACCCTGTAAGGAGGGACCACCACACAAACCACACCATCATTTCAATAAAACCATACTAACAACAATAACCCAGGTGAGTGAAGAGTGCTCAGATTTAATAAAAACCTAAAATCATTCAGTACAATTATTTTGTCAAAAAAATCTATCCCTTCTTTTTTTAAAAAAAATATATAAAATAAAATAAAAAAAATAAAAAGAAGAGAATTTTGTGTCATTTTTTTTTTTTTTGCTTGTAATTGTTTTACTTGTAAATACTTTATCAATCAACCAACCAATTAAAAAAAAAAAAAAATATAAATAAGAAAAGTTAATTTGAAAGATATCACACTATTCCATCCTATTCTTTCGTATTGAATTCCAATTTTTTTTTCCCTCTCAAAAAATGGACGAGATGAAAGTGGCCATTTCCACCCTACTCGCTCAGGTAGCCTCCCTTACGGAGGAGCTAAGACAGCAAAAAGAAAAGGTGTTAATTTTAGAAGGAAAGAACTCAGAACCCGTAGTCGTAGTGGACAAACCGCTAGCCAAAGCCCTAACCGAATTCGACCTAAAGCAGATAGCGACTTTACCAGATTGCGTCAAGGAAATAAGGCCCTTTACGGGAGAAGCTGCCCAGTATCCAACCTGGATCAGGCAAGCTGAATCCATAGTTCGGGATTATGAGGTAGCAAGAGATAAGCTGATATATAGGGCCGTCGTCCTCCACCTGAGGTCGAAGATAGAAGGCAGGGCGGACGAGATGTTGATCTCTAGCGACGTAGCAGATGACGACTGGCCAGAAATCAGGAAGGTCCTTGCCTCAAATTATGAGGACAAAAGGGACATAGGGACTTTAGAATATCAGATGAGTATGCTAGTCCGCGGTGATGGGAACTTGGAGGGATATTATAACAATATCAACAGGCATCTCTCTTTGATCGTAGCAAAACTCAGGAATGCAGGACACGCCAAGGGAGTGCTTGAAGCTCTCATAGGCTCGTACCGCGAAAGAGCCTTACGGGTCTTCATAAGAGGGCTACCCCAAGAAATGGCGGGGTTGATCACTGTAAATCGCCCTAGAACATTGCCAGAGGCATTTTCAATCGCTCAGGAGTTAGATAACGTCATGTACACGAAGAACTTAGCTTCCTCGACCGCTCCCATTAGGCCACCGTATCAACAACGGGCCGTTTACCGGCAGCAATATCCACCCAATAATTTTTCCCCAAGATTCAACAACCCCGTGACCTATGCAAATCATAGAACCGCGGCCCCACACCAGCCCCCGTCGGTGTCTAGTGGCTTCCGAAGCCAACAAATTACCAGGCCGGCCATCAAAATGGAACCGGCAACCTCAAGCCAGTCCAGGACTCGATTCCCAAACCAGGGAGTGGAAGGGGGCGTCAAGAGAAGCCCCAGCGAGTCAACTAACCCCTTCAAAAAAGCACAGTATCTATTCCATGTGGAAGCACCAAACGTGTCCGATCCTAATGGAGTAGACTGCGCCCCAAGGCCTATTGAGGCTCCTCCGAGTAACGAACAGTTGTACGAAGAAATGCCGACGATCGCGGTTAACGAGCGAGATGAGGGTGCAGCCCATGTGGCCCCACCGCACCCCGATGACCTCGTGATCCAAGATCAAATAAATTTTATGGGCATGGCCTCTCAAGCGTACCATACATAGAGTACGAAGATAGGAATGGGGTAGTGCGACAGTTTCTCATTGATACTGGCGCAAACAGAAACTTTATTAGTCGGGAACTATCTGACGGGGCTTCGGCTTTGCAGACCCCATTCCTAGTGCAGTCAGCCGGAGGCCCTATTAAAGTATCCAAATCTACAACCGGCCCCTTTTTCGCCCCTTTGGGCAACAACACTCAACTAACATTCTACACGTTACCGAACCTGAACACCAGAGGGCTCACAGAAATTCCAATGAAATAAGACTTCAGCTACTAGAGCGGGTCTATTTCCCAAAAATGGCGAGTAGAATCAGAAATATTGTGGCAGCCTGCAAAACATGCAAGTTACATAAATACGACCGCCACCCCAATCAACCATTATTGGAACCTACTCCAATTCCAACATACCCGTGCGAAATCCTCCATATAGACATCTTCGCGTTGGAAAAACAAAAATTTCTCAGCTGCATTGACAAATTTTCAAAATTTGCCAAATTATTTCCCATAGAGTCAAAGTCAGCCCTCCACCTGCGTGAAAGATTGGCGGAGGTGCTGCACTATTTCACGGCACCCAAAATCTTGGTAACGGACAATGAACGAGGGCTCCTTTGCCCCACAGTCCTCAATTACCTTAAACTACTGGACATAGTCGTATATCATACTCCCACCCAACGGAGCGAGGTCAATGGGCAAGTGGAACGATTCCACTCGACATTCCTCGAAATCTATAGATGCCTCAAGTCCGAGTTCTCAACTCTCAAAGTATCCGAACTCGTACCCATGGCTGTCGATAGGTACAATAATTCAATCCACTCCGTCATCGGGAAAAAGCCAGTTGATATTTTCCTAGACAGAACGGCTAGGATAAATTATCAAGGCTTGACGGATTTTAGACGTAACACTTTAGAGGATATAACCGGCCTCTTACAAGCGAAACAGGAGGCGGTTATCCGCAGGCGGAATAAAGGGAAAAAGAAACAAGTTGAATATAAACAAGGGGAGGAAATCTTTGTCAGAAATAAACAGATTAAGGGAAAAGAGAAGAACCTATTCAACATTGAGGAAGTACAGGAGGATAGAAGGGCCACAGTAAAAACAAAGACGGGCAAGGTATTCCACAAAGCCCACCTGAAATCTAAAGCAAAAGAATGAGTAGATAGGAAATCGCCCCACCTCATCAACCCATTTCCATAAAGACAACAACAAAAAAAAATAATAAAAAACAAAAAACAAAAAATACAAAAAAAAAGAAGCAGGCAAAAATATATAGAAAGCCAACAAAAATTGAGAAATATTTAAGAATTAAGAAAGCACTCTTCACGAACCAGGTGGAAACCAATACCAATACTTAGCCCTAAGAAAATTCATATTATAAGTATTACTAACTCTCTTCGTCTTCAAGGATGGCAATGGTGATGTTGCAGCAGGCAAGTGCTGCCCATTTCTTCAATTACGACTCTCCGGTAATTCCCCTTCAGCAGGGATACGTCTGGCGGGTTAGCGGCGTGTTTCGGCTGATTCACGTCATAAATCTGCTGGAGTTCCAACAGGCAATCCAAACCACGCGGGAGGAATCCACACTGCTATCCGACCAGCGTACAAGGATGATAGCGGACCACTACTTGGATCAGGCTGAAGAGGACACTGGAAGATTGCTTTCCACACCGGCCCGGAGACCTAGGGCCGTGGAATGGCTCGGTTTAGCATGGAAATGGATTGCTGGCTCCCCAGATGCGGCCGACTGGAATGCGGCTCTGAAGACCCAGGATGGTCTTGTTGCGGGCAATAACCAGCAAGTCCGCATCAACGAAAAGCTTTTCGAGGCTACATATCGGACTCTGGAAGAACTAAATGGGATCATCGGAAAAGTCAACTCGATAGACGGAGACATACACGCTGCCACTGCGACGTTACATAAGGCCATGATTTTGGCAAGGCAAGTCCATGAAGTGACCAGAGCATGCCAATTAGCTAAAACGGGAGCGGTGAACACGGACCTACTAAACGGAAAGGAAGTAGATGATATCCTAAACGAAGTAATGGGACTCCCGTACCAGAACGCGGTCGAGGCCATTGAATTCTCCCGCCCAACGGTCATGTCCAATGGGACCTTCCTGCTCTACGTCCTAGCCATTCCCAAGGTGACCGACAGGAGGTACAAGTTACTTCACCTACTCCCCACAGTCCGTGAGGGTCGCAAAATCGTCTTGGATGCTAACCTGATAGCAGTGGACCCAACCGAAACCTATGAGGTCCTTGGAAATTGCCTCTCCATTGGCAATACAACGGTTTGTCAAGAAGAAAACCTGCGCAGGCTAAACGAGGAAGGCTGCATCCCACGGCTCATCAAGGGCGGCAACGCACAATGCCATTACCTAAGGGACGCACAGGAATCGGTTACACTGATGGACGAAAGCACGGTGTTCCTCACTGGCTTTAATGGAACAGTGACCACCTCCTCGGGACAACGAAGACTCCAGGGCTCCTTCATTATCAAACTCCAAAACGAAACAATAACCATCGGAAGGAAGACTTATTCGAGCCGATCTGCTTCAGCCCTTACCGCAATGCCTGCGGTTCTCTCCAACATAACAGCCTTAAGTTACACCCCGACGCTGCAATATGTTCACGAATTTTCTACACAAAATCTAAGAAAACTATACGATGTATCAAGAAAGCTAAAAATATCTTTATTAACAGAAGCCATTGGAACTGCGTGTGTCGGTATCATGTTATACATTGCCTGGAGAAAAATGACGTCCACAAGAGGCCTGGCGATACCAGAAAAGGCCAGTCCGTCGCCTTCACCCTAATCTGCGGGACGCAGATCTCTGGAGGGGGAGGAGTTAACACCATGAACTCTGCCCACTAACATCAGGCCACCCTGCCCCTCACACAACCTGCCCCTCACACAAACTGCTGGCTCAGCGTGGATTGCTGGCTCAGCAGAAAGGATGGAAAAGCAGAAATACCAACCGCTTGCGCAAGAGCCAGCGGTGACACCGGATGCGCGTGCGACCGTTGGACGGTCATTCGCGCTGCGTCAGCAACTTAGGGCCAGCTAGGGAGCTTTGGCACTTCTGGGCGGTAGCGTTAAGAATCATTCTGGTTGCAACCAGCAAAGAAACAAGAACCCTTAATCAGCTAGCTCTAAGATACTAAATATTAAATAAAAGCGATTGTAATGTTTTGTAATTGTCCAGGATTATTATTTGGGTAAATATCATTTGCAATAAATCCTTACGAAATCGTAAGGTAGCTTTCGCATGGTAATGCGAAAGTTAACTTACATATATACATACATACATACTACGCTCTCTCGTTCTCCTGCCTCCAGCGGCAGAACTTAAGAATTCTTAGGCTAAGCACAAGAACATTTTTTAAATAAAATTCATTCGGTTTTTACCGTCAAGAATAAACGCAACGATTATTTAACTGTCTTATTTCTACATCAGATCAAAAAACAAAAAATGTGGTTTACCAAAGAGCACTTCAATGAAAGGGATAATTTGCGGACACGCTTCGATTTCAAAAGAGGTAAAACTTTTCCTTTTCAAATATCAAACAAAAAAAAAACGAAATATTACAAAAAACGAATCCATCTGGTGGCGAACCGGTTTGCCGGGTTTGTTAGTAATTTATAAAAAATTCAACACTTGTAACGTTTCAAACAGCTGTTTATTATGCGTAATGTCTTTGTTCATGGATTCCCGCAATATTTGGCGAAGACATTTTAGCGAATAACAAAATAATGCCGCGAATAAATTCGCCCTAGTGTTATCACTCTTGTTTTAAGAGTTGAATTCCATAAATTTGAAAGTCTGAAGACTAAGATATGTTAATTTAATTTTCATTTAAATTTTTTTGGGGTTTTATATAATTTTTAATATTTTTTTGTTATTAATAGGTTAAGTAAAATTGTATTCATTTTTTGAAAAATAATACTTATTGTATTTAATTCTTTTATTTTTATTTTGAACTCTATTTTTGTTTGTTTTAGCTCCTGTGACCATTAAAAAACAGTTTATCTGGTTAGATTACGGCCTTTTTGAAATTTTTAAGTCAAACCTTGCACTTAGGCCGTCTTCTTCTTCCAAAAGAAGATTATTTCAAAGGCAATACAAAGAGGTGAGCAGGTTGTCTGTATACATAGCTATTTCTGGAGCTCTTTAGCCGTCTGCTGATGATACATTTTGGTGGCTGATGAACAACCTGCTCACCTTTTTTGCCTGCTCTTCTGAGCCACAGTCTATCTGACCAAAATTTAACGTCCCATAATCCATTTAAAAAGGATACTCTCTGGGTCTTAAACTCAGCTGTTTTTTCGACTTGTTTAATAAAAGAGGCATAAAAAATAGATGACATTTGCAACGAGTACAAAAGTCAGTACATGTGATTTTATACTTCGAAATTTTAGCTCCATCCATTTATGATTGTTGCTTTACACCTATTTGTTAAGAATAAATAATTAACCTATTGATACGCTTAAATGGTTTTTGCGAGTTTAAACATTTTAATATAAAGATCGCTAAATCGAAATATTGAGATAGGCAAATATTTTCCCAGCACTACCTTAAAAGATGTATTATCCGTTTTTGTTTATCCTGGCCAAGAAAGTGGGTAGGGTGAGGGTCGGGTAGGGTCGCAATCCAGTGCTTGAACAACATAAAAGTCTTATTAAAATACCTGAGTTTCGGAACAACAGAACAAGCGATTCCGACATACAAGAAATTATTTTAAAGTTAAAAAGTTAAAAAACCAGGAAATCTGGACAGTACATATAAATTGCGAAGGGGAATACTACATAGAAAAATACAGCAAAATGGTAAGACCAAATGTTTGCCGGTAATAACATGAGGTTTTCTATGGGCTGTCAGAAATCACGTCCATGAAGCTATTAGGCGTTATCGTCCTTATAGATGTCTTCACCAAGTTAGTTTATTTTTATCACACAATAAATATAGATTCTGAAAGCTGCATTAAAGCTGAAAATCATCAGTGTCCTTGTTTGGTTTACCCACCCGTATTATAGCAGCTCAAGGACGTATTTTCACAAGTAAAAGTTTTCGCGAATTTTGCTCCTCTCAAAAACTTGCTACTGGTCCAGGAGAGCAAACGGTCAGGCAGAACGTGTATAAGGTATGCTGACTGCTGTCGAAATCAGTCAGAGATCATAGCAAGACGCGTTGGCTGAATCAATTTATCGAAAGCCTGGGCAACAACGAACAAACAGCAGCACAGTATTTTTTTAGTTCGAATGCTGTTTGTATTTCGAATGTTATGGGATTGACTAGTTCCTTGTATTTCGTGAAAGCCGAACTGGTGTGAAGGAATTGTGTTTTGGGATGCCAGATATAAGTTTAGTCGGATCTGCAGGAACTTTTCAAAAAGCTTTGAAAGACATAGCATAAAACTAATTGGCATGTAGGATGATGGCTGGGTTTTATCCTTTCCTACTTTAGGTATCATGATGATAGTGACCCTTTCATCAGTTTGCAGATATATTGTATGGAGATGATAGGGAGTTCTAGGATAACTTTCAGTGTAATTAGGTTACGGCCGGGGTTTTTTGGCTTATAATATCCGACGAGGTCTCATCCGATTGAAGTTCCGAGTACTCACTATCCGTTAATATGCTCGAAGGGTGAAAAACAAAGGAGTTTGATGTTGGATTTGGCTGGAAAACCATTTTAAGATTTGTGGCAAACACGGATGCCCTTCTCTTCTGTCTCCGCTGTGATCCGCTTACATGGAATCTTCTTGGTTACTTCAAAATCAATCAAGTCAGACTTTCTGTGAGTCTGTGAGCCAGTATGTAGGCCTACCCAGTAACACGCAATCCATCTTATTGAGTGGGTTAATTTTTGTGTTGAACAACTGCTTGCCTTTAGGATTTACAAGATTTCCAGTGTGTATGTTTAACGTTATAGTCCCTTGCTGCAATGAAGCGATCTCCGAGTTCTCAATCCTTCTTAGAGATTAAGAAGCGTAGTTGGCAGAACAAATCAACCAATGTAGTGTTGCCGCAGCTGGTTTGGACACTTATAGCAGTTTCCTGTAGGTGCTGTGTTTCAAATCTTTTGAGGAACAAGTGTTTTATACAGTTATACAGTTTTTGTCTGGATGGTTTGTTGCGTAGAAGGTACACTTAAATATTTGAAAATTATTTTTTTTTTTTTATTTGACAGCAGTATAGCGAATTTGCAATCTGTCAGCAAGTTTTCGTGGTTGAACATTGGCGGTTATAATGTTCACGTGCCTGTCAAGGCGCTCCAGATAGGCTGCGGTCAGTCTGGAAATCTCATGATCGACCCATGGGATATCCAGTTCAGCATGTATTTCCTTGTTTGTCGTGAGGAAGTGGGCATTTGTGATGATCCTTAGCGCTTTGCTTTGGAATTTTTGGATTAGGTCGAAGTTGGATCGGCTGGCGGTGCCCCAGATTTGTATACCATATGTCCACATTGGTTTCATTATGACTTTGTATATTAACAGCTTAATATTTAGCAGGAGGGTAGACCTTCTCCCGATGAGCCATAGGTATTTTTTCAGCCTTGCGTCGAGCTGGCCTCTTTTGGTCTTCAGATGCTGCTTCCATGTTAGACTTCTGTCCATAGTTAGACCCAGATATTTGGCTGAGTCACAGATAGGGATGGGGGTTCCGTCGAGTAGGACTGTTGGGCAGTCACCTCTCCTCAATGTGAATGTTGTTTGGACGCATTTTTCTGGGTTGACCGCCATGTTCCATCTTTCGAGCCAGGTGCTTGTGATGTCTAGCTGCATTTGTAAGAGGTTGCTAGTCTCTTGTGGCGCTTCGTTGGTTGCCATTAAGGCAGTGTCATCCGCGTATGTTGCAGTTAGGAGGTTGGGATCGTTGAGTATCGGCATGTCGGATGTGTAGAGGGTGTATAGCACTGCGCCTAGAACGCTTCCCTGGGGCACTCCGGCTCTGACGTCTTTGATGGCAGAGTTAACATCACCGCATCTCAAATAGAATTTCCTGTTTTCAAGATATGATTTTAGCAGCATGTAAAATTGGGCAGGAAAGGCAGTCTTGATCTTGTAGAGTAGGCCAGTGTGCCAGACCTTGTCGAATGCTTGTTTCACATCTAGAAATACTCCAGCACAGTAATTCTTCTCCTCGAAAGCCTCAAGAATTCTCCCCGAGATCCTATGGCATTGTTCGGGTGTGCCATGGCATTCTCTGAAGCCAAACTGGTGATCAGGGATCAAACCGGCCTCCTCCATTATTGGTCGGACTCTACGCAGAAGTAGTCTTTCGACTACTTTGGAGAGAACCGCCAATAAGCTTATCGGACGATATGAGGCGAGATTGGCCGCAGGCCTTTTCAGAGAAGCGTGGTCGGCAGTACAGGGCATAGTGTTGCCGCAGCTAGTTTGGACGGTTATAGCAGTTGCTTGTAGGTGCTGTGTTTCAAAACTATTGACAAACGAGTGTTTTATACGGTTTTTGATTAGGATACCAGTACCGCCATGAGCTTTTTCGTCTGAATGGTTTGTTGCATAGAAGGTATATTTTGGTATTTGAAAATTATTTTTTGATGTTAAATGTGTTTCCGATATCTTGGAGTTTGCTGGCCAAGTTCTGGTGCGCTAATCAACGGATTCGGTAGATAGTGAAGGGACGGAGTCTCTTTCGAGGGCTTCGTCTGTCCAGTTCGGAGCACGCTTGCGAAGGATACCCTATGACTGATTTTAGCAGGTCTGTTATATGATCTAACAGCCTTGGCAAAGAATACCCCCGGTGTAGTTTTGGAGGCGTTGTAGGTTATCTTTAATCATGCTGGAGGTTTGTGTTCGTTTACGTTTAATACTTAAAGACAGGACTCTTCGGTAGTTGGTCGTGGGTTTTTTCACAGTTACTGCATAGTCTTTGTGCGATGTTATTTCTTTCCTTGGTGCAAATGCCATTTTTATGATATTCGACACAGCCAACACACAGTGACCTAAGGTTGCAATTGTTAGACGTGTGGTCGTATTTCTGGCAGTCTTTACACTAAGGTGGTTGATATCTTCTATGGTGGTTGATATCCTCTACAGTGATTCTTCTGTGCAACAGGAGCTGAAGGTTGTAGATGGGGTGCACTGCATTTGGCTTTGACTGCTTTGTCCTTGGTTGGAGCTCTATTTTAAAGCGGCTGTGCGACTTTGTTTCTATTAATGATACTGACAATAGACTTAACCGCAAACCCTTTCTGGGACAGCGCGTCTGATATTTCTTCTGTTGGAACCGATGACTCAATCCCCTTTAACACAACCCAAAGCCCTTTACTGCTTTTTAGTTGGTAGGCAAAAAAGTTAATATCATTATACCCGAAAGTTGATATCAGCACCGAAAAGTACGCGTTTTCGATGATGGCGAAATTTTTTTCAGTTTGGGTTTGACATTTAATTTATTTTATGTTTCCCCTATTGAGACGGGTTACAACAAAGTTATTTGCCCCCACTAATTCGACTAGTTTCGAAATCAGGGCGTTGCAGTTGGCTCTACGGATATATAGTGCGGAATTTTAAACCGATAACCGCTTAGGGGTGCTACTCGTTTATTTGATTTGGTTATTTTTGGCGTATTGCCACCTTTTTTCTCTTGCGGGCCTAGCTTCCGCTTATTTTATTATTATATATATCCATTCCAGTTTGGACATAAGACGTTGAATTTATTGCTGTGGTTTGCTCTGGGTAACTTGTCGGCTTAAGGTAGGTCAATACTTCTGCAGACGTTGCTGTCGATATAGTAGTTTTGGTTGCTGTCGTCGTTGTTGTGGTTGTCAACGAGCTGACGGTGCTGGTCGGTGCAATCTGTGATCCAGTTATCAATATTTATGAAGAAGCACATTACTCTCTCCACGGTAAATTGCTGTTGGTTGCTGAGTGGCTTGCATTTTCTATTTTAGCGCTTACGGTAGCGTTTGGGGTCGGCGACATCACCGAAGTTGTTTCGTTGGACCGAGAGTCAACGCTCACGTTGTTGTTGTACAATTTGTTCTTTTAGCTGTTGCTGGTGAGGATCGAGAAAACTTGGGCCCGAATCGGTCGACATGGCTTTTCAAATTTATTGTTATTGCAACTTAGTATTTATTGCAATTAGATCATACTAGTAGGAATATGATAATAGATGATAGGCGTCTCTGAGGCGACTGAGAGCTCTACACCATTTTTTTTTTTAACTAAAATCTTAAAATTAAAAAACACGTCTGCATGCGGCGGCGGTTGAAAAATGTATTTTTGATAAAAATAAAGCCAAAAAAGTAAATTTTAAAGTGGCTGATCACGTTCGTCTCAAAAATGAAAAAGGACATAAAACTAGATCCTAAATTTAAAGAGGTATTTGAGATAATTGAAGTTGTGGATGGTGATAGTACCAGTATTCTCATGAATGTTTAAAAGCAATGCCAAATAATCAGATAATCGATGAGTCGTGTAAAGATAGAGACAGCACAATGGAAACTGCGCTTATTGCCCAATAGGGATACTGATGACCGCATCATAGCAGAAGAGGCTTGTTATGGCGGGAGTCGTATGGGTAAAAGAATCTGAAGACCTAACCATAGCAGAAGAGGCTTGTTAAGGCGGTAGTCGTATGGGTAAAAGGATCTGTAGACCGCATCATAGCAGAAGAGACTTGTTATGGCGGGGGTCGTATGAATAAAATGATTTGTAGATCGCCTTCTCCGAAATAATAAGTGAAAAGGGCATTAAGTAAAAGTGCTTGTAAATAAAAAGAATTAATAAGTTAAGGTCTAAAGTTAAAAGTGTTAATAATCATGAGTGATCAAAATAAGAGTGTTGTTCAAAAGGACGCCTCGACATACATATGTCGCATATCAAGCCGAAGCCTACTGGGTAGACTTATTGACAAGTGTAGCCCTGGCATTTACCTTTGCTGCGGCTACAGAATGACAATTGGAATGTAGCATGGAATGCGTCGAATTCGTGAGCTGCATCGATTCTTTTTTGATTCGGTGCTGAGTGTTCGCTGATCACGGAAAAGTTGTGTTATAAGATAGTTGGTAAAAGACTTAACAATGTTGTAATATTAAGAGGCATAGGAGAAAATGTTGTAAAGAGTCATTTATAAATTTGAGTATTTAATTTGGAGGTTCTTTCCATTTTGTAATGGATAATCATTTAAAACATGATAAAACAGGCCGTGAAATACAACAAAGTGGTTTAGGTCTTACCATGGTCTTTAAAATTTTAGATATAGACTAAAATTGTGAATGTTGTACATGATGATTCTGCAACTAAAGTCTTGATGAAGTCTATTGACAAGAATGTGAAAAGTACATGCTAAAAGATATTTTGAGTTAGGTAGCTTCTTAGATGGAATGCCAAAAATATTACAAAGGCGTCTATATGAACTAAGTGAAGGCAAAAAGCAAACTGTAAGAACTAAAATGCAACAGATAAAAGAAGCGCAAGTAAATCGTTCAAGCAGTTCTCCATTCGCAAGTCCAACGTTAATATAGAGGAATGCAACTTTTTACAACCCGAAATAGAGCATTTGGGGTAGATATAAGATATATAAAGGGTGGAGAAATTTAACCGTAGCCTAGAAAAATAGAAGCACTGTCTGCTTTAAATCAATCAGTTTCAGTGGCACAATTAAGGCAATTTTAAAAACTAGTATCTTACTTTAGAAAGCTCGTTTCCCGCTATTCTGAGCAAATGAAACCATTATATAAATTAACTTACAAAAACAGTAGCTTTATTTGGAATTATACAAGCACTGACCTGTGAACCGATATTGAGGATATTTGACCACAACGACCAATTGAACTTCATACCGACGCGAGTGCAAATGGCTAGAATATATGGCTATGGCTGGTAGAATATTACAGTATATGTACTACTGCAGCAGAATCCAAATATCATTCTTATGAATTGGAAACTCTAGCTGTTTACAATGCTGTGAAAAATTTCCGCCAATAGCTACATGATAAAAAATGTATAGTGTACACTGATTGTAATTCGCTAAAAGCTAGTCGAACAAAAATAGAACTAACGAACAAAAATAGAATTGATTTTGATGTGGAGTACAGGAAGCATGTTAAATTACAGATGGAAATTTGATTTCTGCACTTTAGTTGACGATAGTCCTGTCGACTATGTGAATAACAAACTCAATAAAAAACTTCATATAAACAGCTTGTGTAAGGAAAGTTTACATATTCTTCCTTTTTTGGGGATTCTTTGGGTAAAAAAATTGCTGCAGCGCTCTTTGGCACTACCAATTTCATATACCCTTGCAAAAGGGGTATATTAATTTTAGTCCGAAGTGCGCAACGCATAGAAGGAAGCATCTCCGACTATATACCTAATATTTATATACATACATATATGTAGGAAATGAAGTGTCAGGCGGGCATAATTATGGCAATCGTGCAGTATCTAGTGAGCGAGACAGAACTACACGCAGCGGCCGTACCTATCTGGCCGACTCACTCATTGGCAAATAAAGAGAAGCCGTGATTCAAAAAGCACTCGCAATCGTACTCTCGCCTCGATCACATCGCGCACCCAAATTATCACTAAGGCCATTTAAATAATATAAAATATATGTATTCTTAACACAAAGAAACATTGTTCATAATATAAGACTAAATAAGGAAATCACATCCTTTAATAATATTGAAATAAATAAACCGGGATAAAGTAAAATCCCACAAACTGGGAGCTCAACCGAGATTTCTGGCCCAAGACAATAAGTGAAATTTGTGTGTGTGTGTGAAGTTCGCAAGTGAACAGAAAATTGTTAAAATTGCATGCATTAACGTGTAGTACATATACGAAATCAAGGTTGTTGGCGAACGAATTTCACAAGAAGCAACCACTACAAGTTCAGAAAGAAGTGGAAGTTGGTGTGACTGTACGAGAGGCGATGAGTGGACGGTGAGCGGTCGGACGACGCAAGTAGAGCGTCAAGAAGAATTTTAGCGCCGTTAGGCAAAAAAGTCGGCGACTGAGTTGAGAACGGCTCGAGAACGGTGGTGACTCGAGAGGAATAGAGAGAGCAGACAGCAGACATGAAGTTGACGATAACCAGTGTTTACTGTGGAGGCAGACAGCGGACACGAAGTTGATGATAATTACGGGCACGAAGTTGATGATAACCAGTGTTCATTGTGGAAGCAGACAGACGTAGAGAGCAGACAGAGAGCACGAAGTTGATGATAACTAATGTTCACTGTGGAAGCGGAAAACCAAAAGAGAGCAGAGAGCGGACAACACAAACCGTTACGAGAAGCAGACAGCGGGCACGAAGTTGATGATAATTAGTGTTCACTGTGGAAGCAGACAGACGGAGAGAGCAGACAGCGGGCACGAAGTTGATGATAAGTTGTTGGACAACACAAACCGTTACAAGAAGCAGACACGAAGTTGAGATAATTGGTGTGGAAACAGACAACAGACGAGTGAAAAACAGTCAAGTAAGTTGCGACAGCAGAGTGAGTGGTAACAGAGAGCGAACCGAACATCTATAAGAAGGCTGAGTGAGTTGCTACAGCGGTATTGAGTGGCTCCATAGAGCAGGACGACTATGGTTGGGTGAGCTGTTTAATTATTGTCTTCAGTGTGAGTTACTTTGCTTGCACGACGAAACCAGACCGGTGGCAGAAATATTGACGAAATTGATGCGAGCTGCAGAGAGCACATTTCTAAGAATCGTCTGAATTTAACCATAACCTACCACAATTTAACCTGCATTAACATAGTGTGTAAACCTTGCTAAGTCTTAACAAATTTGATTGATTGATACTAACTATACATTAATATAGCAAACTTGTTAAGCAATAATGGATCGAGGTGAGATTCTAACTTTGCGTTTTGAGGAGTTACGCATTAAATTGAGAGAGTTAGGGCTAGAGACTACAGGCCTTAAAGCAAAGCTGCAATCGCGTCTACTCGCTCATTACGATCTAATAGAAGCTGAGAACAATTCGAGAAGTACCGAACACAGATGGGCAAAGGTCATGGTTCACACTAAAAGATGTGGAGGCGTTTCCGAGTTTTGCGGTTTAGGCTCGATTGATGTTGTACAATGGACTAGGGAGCTAGAAGAATGCGCTTTAATCGTACAGTGGAGTCAGTTACAGCTTTTTGAGTATGCAAAACAATTGTTAAAGGGAGCTGCATTGTCGTTTATACGTAGTAAGAGAGATATTTTTAGTTGGGAGTCCCTGAAAGTTTGAAAAACGAATTCAGAGTAAAGGTTTCATCAGCCGAAGTTCATAGAAGACTAAGCAATCAACAGTTGAAGTGAGGTGAGAATTTGTATGAGTTTTTGTATTCGTTAACGGAAATCGCAAAGCCGATCGATTTGGATGAAGAAAGTTAAATCGAGTATTTCGTAGAAGGTATAACAGTATAAACATGAGAGCAAATATAGCATTATTGTATCAAGCCAGAACAGTGGATGCGTTGAAAGTACAAATAGAGACCTACTTAAAATCCTATGAACCTAGGAAGTCGTCAAAGAAAACAACATTGGAGTCATCTCTTCACAAGCAAGCAATAATAGAGAGAAAAGTTGGATAACAAAAGGTGATGTTTTAAGTGTGGTGATCCTTCACACATCATGAGAGACTGTAACAAGAAAACGTTTACTTGTTTTAAATGGGGCAAAACAGGCCATCGCTCATTTGAATGTAAGGGAAAAGATACCACCAAAGTTGAAAGCAGCAATGTTGTAGATGATAAATTGGTAAAAGCATCAGGTAAATTTACTGAGCACAAGCACAAAGCAGAGAGAACAACAAAACCACTAGCACTGATGGTATGATAGGCTGCTCCAAAAAGCTGTTTAGAGTTGAAAGAAGTAACTTATAAGACGATTAAGTTCAACGATCTATTTCATACAGGAGCAAATTTGAGTCTCATACGTAAAAGCGTGTTTGTCGAATTGGAATGAAGTCATTAACAGGATATTCGAAGAGCCTTACAGGCATTGGTGGAAGTCATGTGATGACGTTTGGTAGTTTTAGCATAAGTTTCAAGATAGATGGCATTGAGAGGGAAGTCGAGTTTCATATCGTTCCTGATAAAGACATGGCATATGAGGCAATTTTGGATAGAACCATATTAGATCACATCGATTTGGTTGTTACAAAGAAAGCTACAAAGTTTGTGAGCATCAAGAGTAAAGAATTACTGCGTAACGCGAATAAATCTTGTGCTGAGTTGTTTAAGGAATTTGAAAGTATGTGTATGCACTGTGCAGAACAAAATAAAGTGGAAATCAAGAGTGACTTGTCACATATCAGTGCAGAAATCGCTAGTGAAGTCAAGAAGTTGATTAAAACTTACAAACCTATTAGAAATACAAACACTCCTATAGAAATGAAGATTGTACTGATGAGTTGCCAGTTTATCAGCATCCAAGGCGTCTTTCAGAGTCTGATCAGAAAATTGTTGATAGTACAGTACAAGAATGGTTGGAGGAGAAGATAATAAGGTCAAGTTTTTCCGAATATGCTTCGCCTGTTGTACTTGTAACAAAGACGAATGGGAAAAAGCGTCTGTGCTGCGATTACAGAAAGCTAAATGAGAAAGTGGTCCGAGCTAATTTTCCAATGCCACAGATGGATACCGTATTAGAAAAACTTCAAAGTGCGTTACTTTACACGACTCTAGATCTAACAAACGGGTTTTTCCATGTTCCTGTTGAGGAAAAATATCAGAAGTACACAGCATTCGTAACTCAAAATGGTCTGTATGAATTCCTATATGTACCATTCGGAATTTCCAACTCGTCAGCAGTTTTTACAAGATTTATAATGGCAGAATAGCTTCTGCTCTCTGACGTGACGGTCGTGTTGTTGCATAGCTCTTGAGTTTTTATTAATATTTATTGTTTTCTCTCAATTTTTAATTGTGCTTAGTATGTTTACTTTTTCGCTGGTGTTGTTTGCTTGACACCCTTGTATTTTATTTCCATAATTCGCCAAATTAAATAATTTAAACAGTTTCTTCTGTTTCGTGATTAGTGTTTGGTGCATTTAATTTTTTTTCTTTTTATTTTTCTCTCTTGTCATTGTATCTGCAGTTGCTCCCCTCATCGCCCCCATCATACCATCAGTGCTAGTGGTTTCGTTGTTCTCTCTGCTTTGTGCTTGTGCTCAGCTTCTCTCCCTAATCACTTTTGTAAGGCCGCCTCTCAAAGCTCGGCTTATAACTGTTGTTGCACTCTCTCTTATGCTGTGCACTCTAGCTGTTCTCTTTGTTTTATTTGTAATTATTGATTTCTTATCGATAATTATCTTTGTGCTGTGTATTTAAATTTTTCTATTTATTCTTATATATATAAATTTATTTATTTTTTTTTTTTTTTGCCTTGTGTTTCTTTTGGCTTTATAATGGCTTGTTGTCTACCTACTTGCAAGCATTCTGATCGTTTTGATGATCAGTATAGAGCAATATCTTGTTGGCTCTGCGATAATCTTATTCACTTAAAATGTGCTGGCCTCAATGGCCGCGACTACGACAAATTTTCTGGTTTGTCTGTGTCTAAGCCTGAGCTTGGCTTAATGCGCTGGACTTGCCCATCTTGTGCCAGCCAGCAGCTTGATTTTAGCCGTATGTATAGGGATCTTCGTTTAAAGTTTCTTTTTTTAAACAAACTGGCCAAACAGCTGTCTAACGAGTGTGAATCTAGCGTACATTTATTGTCGCAATTCACGTTTGTTCCACCTTCTAAGAAGTTGCCCAAGAAATGTACCCTTGAGTTGCCTCGTAAGCAGTCGCCAGCACTCTCTATTACATCTTCTACCATTTTACTTTCGCCTGCACCATCTTCTTGTCCCTATTAATGAACTTCTTTTCAGATTGAAGTACCCAGCACAACTCTTACCAATTACAGGATCTTGCTGGCTCTTAATCACTTGTGGATTCCAATGCTCCTTCGCTTTCGCTGACTGTAGTGCCTCAACGCAAACAATTATTTATCTCTAGGCTTGCTCGGATACTTCTCAGTCGTCTGTGGCAGCTTACATTGGTAATATATGTAAGGTATGGTAAAAGTTTAAGTTTTCTAGGCCTCGCGAAATTTCTTCTTTCAAAATTACATTACCAAATGTGTACTTCTCAGCTATGGTTGACCCTAATTATTGTCTAGAGGCCCTAGTTGTACACGAGTTTGCGACCAATTAGCGCTCCCGTCCGTTGCCTGTTCACCTTCCTAAATCATCTTCTGCTTCTAAAAACTAATAACGTGTAGACTTTCCATTCATTATCAAAATATAAGAGGACTTCTTATCAAGCTCTCGAACCTGTTCTGTGATAGCCAAACCTTTTCGGCTGACATATTAGCTTTCTCTGAAACTTGGCTTAACTCCTCTGTTTTGGATAATGAAATTCTTTCTAATAACTTTATTTCTTATAGGCTTGATCATGTTGGTCGTCGTGGCAGTGGAGTACTAATTGCTCTCAACTTGAATGTTTTCAAGTGTTATGCCGCTTGATCTACCCTTAGGTGTTGAGTTTATTTACGTCGAAGTTACATGTTCCAACTTTAGCTAATATATTTCTTGTTCATATATTCCTCCAGCTTCTGATAAGGTCATGATATCATATGCACCATGCCGATGCTTTGCAAACTATTTTTAATCGTCTTAAAGATCGAGATTTCCTTATAGTTTAGGTGAACTTGCCTAATATTTCTTGGCTTGTTGATGATAATCTATCTTTCTTAATTCCTTCATCTCAACATGTTTTTCTTGATAGCCTACTTGAATGTCCGCTATATCAGTTGAATTCTTTCCTTAACTCTTCTAAAAGAATCCTTGATCTTGTTTTTGTCTGTGATCCCACTGTTAGTGCTGTATCCCGAACACAGCCCTCAGTGAAACCTGAAGATCCCTATCACCCTACCATTGAACTTACTATTTCTTACAATTCCGTTACTAATTCATTTAATAACATCGCAAATTCTCGACGTAGATGTTTTCGTACAACAAATTTCAATCTTCTTAATAGCCTTATTTTCTCTTTTCATTGGTCATTTCTATTTGAGTGCTGCGATATAGATTGTGCAGTGAAGTTTTTCTACTCTAAACACTCAATGCTGCAATAATTATGTCGTTCGCTGTAAGGTTGAATTTGATAAGAACCCCAAAAGATTTTACAACGAAGGGGTAGCAAATCGGATGTTTCTAACTACCGTGGCATTGCCAAACTTTCGGCAATACCAAAGCTGTTTGAGTAAATTATTACGTCTTCCCTTCAACACCTATCCAGATCCACTATTTCTCCTTGTCAGCATGGCTTCATGAAAGGACGATCGTCGCTTACCAACCTTTTAGAATTGACTACCCTTGTACACCATGGCTTCCGTAAAAAGTGTCAAACTGATGTTATTTATACTGACTAGTAAGGCTTTCGATACGGTTGATCATTCTATGCTTCTCGCGAAACTTAACATAATGGGTTTTTCCCCAAAACTATTGGCTTTGTTAAAGTCGTATCTTATTGGCAGAACCCAAAAGGTGTCTTTTCGTTCCTCGATATCTAAAACTGTTCGAGTTACGTCAGGTGTACCCCCTGCAATATGATGTTCACCAGCGTAGTATTGAATCGGTACAGAAGCAATTCCTTAAGTTTGCGTTACGCGGTCTTAATTGGGACCCGAGTCTTCGCCTACCTTCTTATTCTAGCAGACTTCTTCTTATTAATCTTCCTTCACTTTACAACCGTAGGCTCTTTTTGGCTTTCTCTTTCTCCATAAACTAGTCAACGGCGAAGTCACTTCTACTAATTTACTAGATACGCTGTATTTTTGTGTTCCCTCACGTCGGACCAGAAACTTTTTTCCTATTCACCTTAGTAGATGTCTGACTAACTACTCTTCATGAACCTTTTCGTGTTCTTTGCCAATCTTTTAACAACCTTTCTCACCTAATTTCTCCTCATCTTTCTGTCACTTCTCTTCGCGCTATACTTTTTAATCATCTACAGCGAAACCAATAATAATATTCTGGACTTGGATTGGTTGCAACTCACTCCACCGGGTCGGGGATGTTTAGTTGTGTATATAGCTAAGCTATCTTTTTCAATTAATTACTATCTGTCTTTAGCTTAAGCTTTTTCGTCGACTGCTGTGTTAGTTGACGTAAATAAATAAATAAATAAATAAATAAATAATGAGAGAATCAGTGAAGAATGGAGATGCAGTGGTGTATATGGACGATATAATTATACCAAGTGTTAGCGTGAATAATGGTAATGGAATAATGGACTTAAAAGGGTGTTGAGAATAGCTGCGGAAAATGGGTTAAAAATAAACTGGGAGCAATGTCAGATACTGCAGAGTAAAGTACATTTTTGGGCTATATAGTTGAAAATGGAAGTATTAAGCCAAGTAAGGAAAAGAGTGATGCCGCTTCAAGATTCCCCATCCCACATGACAAGAAGTCAGTTCAACGATTTTTAGCAAATAAAGAGAAGTGTTGATTTAAAAACCACTCGCAATCGTACTCTCGCCTCGATCACATCGCACACCCAAATTTAACACTAAGGCCATTATAATAATAATAAAAATATGTATTCTTAACAGAAAGAAGCATTGTTTATAAAATAAGACTAAATAAGGAAATCACATCCTTAAATAATATCAAAATAAATAAACCGGGACAAGTAAAATCCCACATATATACTCTTGATCAGCACGACGAGACGAGTTCAAGTAGCCATGTCCATCATTCTGGATCAGCGCAAACTCCTACACCGTAAGAGCTACAGAGTTGCAATGTAGGCTTGTATGTACTGCATAGTTTGTATATCTCGGATTCAGCCGGATCGGACCCTTATATCATATAGCTCCCATACAATTCGCAAACTCACGAACAGTGACTTTTCTCAATACCTTCATTATTTTGTTAGTTTTTGCCATGAAAATAAATAAATGAGTTTATTATATATATATATATAAGCTAAAATCACAACCTTTGTGCACGGAGACAAAATTTTACTTATTATATGTAGACTAGGACTAGACTAGATGAGCAGAAAGGGTTTTTTTTTTTTTAAATTTTTGAATTTGAAAATAAAACGACAATTTGTTTAAAATTATCGCAATTAAATTCGGCACAAAGTTCACTTTCCTTAATTTTCCTGCGGATTCATTGGTTGTAATACTTGGTGTTGCTCTTTCAAAGTCAACAATTTAAAAAATTTTTGCGAAGATAGTACTAATCTGGGGCAATTTCTTTTATATAATTAATAGACATTTGACGTAACAATGGTAATTTCTTTTATATAATTTATAGATATATAACATTGGTAAAATCTTCAACTCTTTATATATATGAAAATTTCAACCATGGTGGTTCTTGGCTATACAGACAACCTTCTTACTTTTGTGGTGATGACCACGATGCTGTTATAGGATCATCCAAGTAAAACAAATTTAAAGCACTTCTAAAAGCTAAAAGACATCCCTTGGCAAGAACCAAGCGATATATAAAAACGATGAGTCAAGTAGTTTTTGCGCTAGGGTGGTCACTAACTTCAAAAATACCATTCGTTTTGACTTTGAAATGCTGATACAACAACATGACATTTTTTTTTTTTAATTTTATATTATCCTATATATATTTCTGATTTTTAATGCGTCTAGTATCGTTACCCTCTATTAACTTTGTTAAGTTAAGATATTTCTTACCTGTGGAAATTCTTCATATTTTTTTCCCACGCACGTTTTTTTTACAGCGTCCTTAAATTCTTGATTTGAAATTTTCCCATCCTGTAAAAGTAATAAAGATTATTTAAAATTAGACAGTTTTTTAAAATATACATTTTTTGACACCCTCGCAAAAATTTTAAAACTATTAATTAATTTAAAACAGAAAGATCATATAAAGTATATATGTATATTTTTGATCAACAAGACTAGACGAGTTTATATAGATATTTCCATCCGTACATCTGGATCAAAGTCAGAAGTGTGTAACTCTGAAAAGGGAACCCATTAAGGTATATATATTCCTGATCAGCATGAAAGGGTGAGTTGATATGTCCGTCAGTCCGTCATTCGGTGTATTCGAGTAGAGGTTTATTAGAGACTAAACTTATGCATAAGAATATTCGCTGCAGCGCAGGCAGCGAGAAAAAGAATGTAAAGCAGAAATGAATAAATGTCCGTTACAATTCACAGATCGAATCATTCGAGAATAATAAGAAAGAGATAGACATACTGCGGCGCTTATATACATATTTTAACACTCCTTCTCAACGCGAAGTCTATCTTATACAAAAATTATTTTAATCCCAACATTTCTGTAAGCTTTACATGTTTGACCTTACATAAGTTCTTTGTTAATATATCTGAGGTCATACTATCTGTGGGAATGTATTTGATATCTATTACATTTTCTTTATACATTTCCCTTACAAAATGATATTTTATTTCAATGTGCTTGCTACGTGAATGAAATTTAGCATCTTTAGCAAGACATGGTGCGCTCTGGTTGTCACCATAAATTAGCAGCTTCGCCATCGGCCCGAATCCCATCTCGTTGATCAGCTTTCTGATGTATATCGCTTCTTTGGCTGCTGTAGAAAGTGCTACGTACTCGGCCTCCGTGCTACTGAGGGCAACCAGATTTTGCTTCTTTGATTCCCATGACACCGCCGCTCCAGCAATAAGGAATGACCAACCGGTGAACGACTTTCGATCGTTGGAATCGCCAGCCGAGACCGGATCAACAAAACAGTGGATAGGAACACCAGTTTTGCTATAATGAAGTCTCACATCTGAGGTACCTCTTAGATATCTCAATACCCTCTTGGCTGCAATTTCATGTTCCTTGTGCGGATCTGCATTTCTCTGCGCCAATTTAGCCACAGAATGTATTATATCTGGTTGTGTAGTCAACGCCAAATACAATAACGAACCAATGAGTGATTGATAGCGTGTCTTGTCCACCTGACCGCAATCATCGCTATCGCACTTCGTCTGGAACCCAACTTCTAGAGGAGTCGCGTTCGGCTTGCAGTCCTGCATACCATATTCATGCAACAAGCCTTTGATGTACTGCTTGTGGCCTATGGAGACATTGCCAGTCTTGCCATCTCGCTCGATTTCCATCCCCAAAAAATGATGGAGTTCACCGCCGTCGACCACATCAAATTCGTTTGATATGAGCTGCTTTATGTAGGCCACATCGTCATTTCTGGTACATGCAAGTATAAAATCGTCAACATATACAACAATAATACATTAATACCCATTGACTTTGCTCGTGTATATACTCGGTTCGCTTGCACACGGAACGAAACCAATCTTCAAAAGAACGCTATCCAGCTTTTGGTTCCACTCACGCCCACTCTGTTTCAAGCCGTACAACGATTTATGTAGCATGAGTACACGCTTGGGATGATCAGCATCGACAAAACCTTCAGGTTGTCGCATATAAACGTCATCTTGTAGCTCACTATTGAGGTATGCTGCAGAGACATCCATCTGGTGCAAGTGCATCTCGTGCTCCACCGCCAACACAATCACCAGTCTGATTGATGAATAACGTGCAACCGGGGAAAAGGTTTCCTAGTAGTTAATTCCATATTGTTGACCACACCCTTTCGCGACCAATCTTGCCTTGAAACGCTGAACTTTTCCGCTCTCATCTCGTTTGCTGGTAAAAATCCATTTACAACCGATAAACTTTTTGTTTGCAGGAAGATCAACCAAACTCCATGTCTTAATATTTTCTAGGTTGTCATACTCCTTCTGCATTGCTGATTTCAAGTTTTCCGACTGCTCTGACTTATAAATGCCTCATTTATACAGGTAGGAACAATAACGTCTTTCGCATCTAGTACATTGAGCATATTGTACTCTCCTCGTGGACGACCAGCACGCCCAGTGCGAACAATCTTTGGTCTCCCTGGATCTCTTCGGGTATATGGTTGCTTCTCCTCAGCATTTTCTTCGTCACCTCTTTGCTCATCAACAATTGGAATTTGCTGCTCCACAGAATTTTCTTTGATTTCATCATTATCCTCGCAATCAAGTTTTTCACTTGGCTGAAAGATTACCACATCTGACTCACATGATGATTCTCGACCGTGCTCCAACTCTTTCATGAACTTATGCTCCAAAAACACGACATCTCGGGATACTACTACGGTCCTTTAGACAGGGTTGTAAAGACGATAAGCCTGGGCAGTCTCGGAGTAACCTACCAAAATATGCTGCTTCCCTTTCGCTGAAAACTTGTTGTAAAGACGATAAGCCTTGGCAGTCTCGGAGTAACCTACCAAAATATGCTGCTAACCTTTCGCTGAAAACTTGTTCTTATGAGTTTTATCTAATACAATAGCTTTAATACCAAATACTTTAAGATGAGAACGCTCGGCTTTTTCCCATACCAAACCTCGTATGGAGTATTGTCAGGCAAAGTTGCAGTTTCTGCTCTGTTCCGTAAATATGCAGCCGTCACTATCGCCTCGCCCCAAAAAGATTCGCCAATTTCAGCATGCACTATCATGCTTCGCGCCATCTCCACCAAGGTTCTATTGGCGCGCTCCGCCACACCATTTTGTTGTGGAGTGTGGGGAACAGTGAGTTGTCTTTTTATTCCATGACTCGATAAGAACTGTTCAAATACATCGCTCAGGTACTCACGACCGTTGTCGCTTCGTATTGCTTTTATACGCTTACCCGTCTAATTTTCTGCTAACATTTTGAAATCTTTGAATTTCTGGAAAATATCGCTCTTATTCTTTAACGTGTATACCGATACATAACGTGATTTATCGTCTATGAAAGTTGCAAAATAGCGCGGACCACCTTGTGACGCTGTACGCATAGATCCACAAATGTCTGTATGAATCAAGCCCAACAATTCCTTTGACCGACTTTCCGAAAACTTCGGAAACTTCTTAACGCAAATTTTACTTTTTGCACACGTTTCACATACAAGGTCATTTGTACTACACACTCTAGCATTGAGACCATAGACCATATCCTGCTTAATCATTTTATTCAAACCATCGAAATTTAAATGTTCGAATCGATCATGCCATTTCACCATCACTTAAACTTGCCAACAAAATTATAACGAGCATTTCATCAGGCACTTGCATAGCTCCTGAGTTTTTATTAATATTTATTGTTTTTTCTCAATTTTTAATTGTGCTTAATTTGTTTACACTTCCGCTGGTGTTGTTCGCTTGACTCCCTTGTGTTTTATTTCCATAATTCGCCAAATTAATCAGTTTAAACAGTTTTTTCTTTTTCGTGATTAGTGTTTGGTGCATTTACATATTTTTTTTTCTTTTTTTTTTTCTCTTTCGTCATTGCTTCTGCAGTTGCTCCCCTTATCGCCCCCATCATACCATCAGTGCTAGTGGCTTTGTTGTTCTCTCTGCTTTGTGCTTGTGCTTAGCTTCTCTCCCGCGTAATCACTTTTGTAAGGCCGCCTCTCAAAGCTCGGCTTATAACTGTTCTTGCACTCTCTGTTGTGCTGTGCACTCTAGCTGTCTCTTTGTTTTATTTGTAATTATTGATTATTTATCAATAATTATCTTTGTGCTGTGAATTTAATTTTTCTATATATTCTTATATATATATAATTTTTTTTGCCTTTCTTTCGGCTTTTCAATGGCTTGTTGTCTACCTAATTGCAAACATTCTGATCGTTTTGATGATCAGTATAGAGCAATATCTTGTTGGCTCTGCGATAATCTTATTCACTTAAAATGTGCTGGCCTCAATGGCCGCGACTACGACAAATTTTCTGGTTTGTCTGTGTCTAAGCCTGAGCTTGGCTTAATGCGCTGGACTTGCCCATCTTGTGCCAGCCAGCAGCTTGATTTTAGCCGTATGTATAGGGATCTTCGTTTAAGGTTTCTTTCTTTAAACAAACTGGCCAAACAGCTGTCTAACGAGTGTGACACTAGCGTACATTTATTGTCGCAATTCAAATTTGTTCCACCTTCTGAGAAATTGCACAAGAAATGTACCCTTGAGTTGCCTCGTAAGCAGTCGCCAGCTCTCTCTATTACTTCCTCTCCGATTTTACTTTCGCCTACACCATCTTCTTGTCCCTCTTTATGCTCTTATTTTCAGATTGAAGTACCCATTACAAGCCCTGGTGTACCTCAATATATCCCTCTCGGGAACTCTGATCAATCACAGGATCATGCCGGCTCTCAATCACTTGCGGATCCCAATGCTCCTCCGCCTCCACTAACTGTAGTGCCTCATCGCAAACAATTATTTATTTCTAGGCTTGCTCCAGATACTTCTGAGTCGTCTGTGGCAGCTTACATTGGTAATATTTGCCCTGCTAAGGTTTTAATTCAAAAGTTTAAGTTTTCTAGGCCTCGCGAAATCTCCTCTTTTAAAATTACAGTACCAAATGAGTACTTCTCAGCTATGGTTGATCCTAATTTTTGGCCAGAGGGCCTAGTTGTACACGAGTTTGCGCCCAATAAGCGCTCTCGTCCGTTGCCTGTCCACCTTCCTACTTTATCTTCTGCTTCAAAAAACTAATAACGTCTAGTCTTTGCATTCATTATCAAAACGTAAGAGGACTTCTTACCAAGCTGTCGAACCTTTTCTGTGATAGCCAAACCTTTTCAGCTGACATATTAGCTTTCTCTGAAACTTGGCTTAACTCCTCTGTTTTAGATAATGAAATTCTTTCTAATAATTTTATTTCTTATAGGCTTGATCGTGTTGGTCGTCGTGGCGGTGGAGTACTCATTGCTGTAAACTCGAATCTGTCTTCAAGTGTGGTGCCGATTGATCTCCCCTTAGGTGTTGAGTTTATTTGCGTCGAAGTTACATGTTCTAACTTTAGCCTATATATCTCTTGTTCTTATATTCCTCCAGCTTCTGATATCATGATCTACGTGCACCATGCTGATGCTTTACGAACTATTTTTGGTCGTCTTAAAGATCGTGATGTTCTTATAGTTTTAGGTGATTTTAACTTGCCTAATATTTCTTGGCTTGTTGATGATAATCTATCTTTCTTAATTCCTTCATCTCAACATGTTTTTCTTGATAGCCTACTTGAATGTCCACTATATCAGTTGAATTCTTTCCTTAACTGTTTTAAAGAATCCTTGATCTTGTTTTTGTCTCTGATCCCACTGTTAGTGCTGTATCGCAAACACAGCCACTAGTGAAACCTGAAGATCCTTATCATCCTACCATTGAAGTTACTATTTCTTACAATTTCGTTACTAATAACATCTCAAATTCTCGTCGTAGATGTTTTCGAAAAACAAATTTCAATCTTCTTAACAGCCTTATTTTTTCTTTTGATTGGTCGTTTCTATTTGAGTGCTGCGATATAGATTGTGCAGTGAAGTTTTTCTATTCTGCTCTTAATTCTCTAATTGATAAATGCGTTCCTTATGTGAATGTCTCTACCGTCTCCAGCTCGCCAGTCTGGTTCACACGTAGGCTCTCTAATCTTCGTAACATTAAATCGAGATATTTTAAAAGATTTAAAAAAACTGGTTCGCGACTTGACTATGCAAATTATTGTATAGCCAAATCTCAATTTTGTCTTTTAAATACTCAATGCTACAACAATTATCTCGTTCGATGTAAGGCTGAATTTTATAATAACCCCAAAAGATTTTACAACTTTGTCAATTCCAAAAGACGCTCTAATGTCCTACCTTCCACCTTCAGACTTAACGACCAGTCTGCTAATAATGATTCAGATATTGCAGATCTGTTTGCTAAATTTTTTCAGTCGACATATTCTACTACTGTTTCGGATCCCACACCCTATCCCTTTTCAATCCCACATTTAAATTGTATGTTTTTTCCCAGTATTACTGAAGACTGTATTCTCTCTAGCTTGTCATCTATGAAGTCTTCCTTCGTTCCCGGGCCTGATGATATACCTAGTTGCATCCTTAAAATGTGTTCTAGACTTGTAGATTTCCTGATATTTGGAAGGAGTCATTTATTATTCCGCTTTTTAAAAAGGGTAGCAAATCGGATGTTTCCAACTACCGTGGCATTGCCAAACTTTCGGCAATACCTAAACTGTTTGAGAAAATTATTACGTCTTCTCTTCAACATCTATCCAAATCCACAATTTCTCCTTGTCAGCATGGTTTCATGAAAGGTCGTTCGTCGCTTACCAACCTTTTAGAATTGACTACCCTTGTACACCATGGCTTCCGTAAAAAGTGTCAAACTGATGTTATTTATACTGACTTCAGTAAGGCTTTTGATACGGTTGATCATTCTTTGCTTCTCGCGAAACTTAACATCATGGGTTTTTCACCAAAATTATTGGGTTGGTTAAAGTCGTATCTTATTGGCAGAACCCAAAAGGTGTCTTTTCGTTCCTCGATATCTAAAACTGTTCGAGTTACGTCAGGTGTACCCCAAGGCATTCATCTGGGCCCACTATTATTTACATTGTTTATAAATGATTTGCCTTTGGCCTTGGCTCATTCACGCGTGCTCATGTTTGCGGATGACGTCAAGATTTGTTATTCCTATAATGATCCTTCTTTCCAACAGTACTTGCAATCAGATCTCGATGCGTTCTGTGATTGGTGCCACGTTAATAAATTACACCTTAATGCCTCTAAGTGTTCTTTTATGACTTTCAGTCGTTTGTCTCCGCTCCTAGCTCATTACTCTATTAAGTCTGTTCTGTTAGATTGTGTTCCATCATTCAAAGACTTAGGCGTTATGTTTGACCCTAAACTTTCATTTAATGTTCATATTTCTTCAATTGTCAACAGAGCAAGCAGCCTTCTCGGCTTCATTAAACGTTGGGCCAAAGAATTTGATGATCCCTATGTAACAAAGGTTTTATACACTTCGTTAGTTCGCCCTACTCTAGAATATTGCTCGCCAGTGTGGAACCCGCAATATGATGTTCACCAGCGTAGTATTGAATCGATACAGAAGCAATTCCTTAAGTTTGCGCTACGCGGTCTAAATTGGGACCCGGGTCTTCGCCTACCTTCTTATTCTGACAGACTTCTTCTTATTAATCTTCCTTCACTTTATAACCGTAGGCTTGTTTTTGGCATTCTCTTTCTCCATAAACTAGTCAACGGCGAAGTCATTTCTACCAATTTACTAGATACGCTGTATTTTTGTGTTCCCTCACGTCGGACCAGAAACTTTTTTCCTATTCACCTTAGTAGATGTCTGACTAACTACTCTCTTCACGAACTGTTCTTTGCCAATCTTTTAACAACCTTTCTCACCTTATCTCTCCTCATCTTTCTGTCACTTCTCTTCGCGCTATACTTTTTAATCATCTACAGCGAAACCAATGAAAATATTCTGGACTTGGATTGGCTGCAACTCATCCCTGGCCACATTGGCTGTGAATCGGGGCATAGCTGGCACCTTGTGCAAATAAAACACCTCCACCGGGCCGGGGATGTTTAGTTGTGTATAAAGCTAAGCTACCTTCTTCATTTAATTACTATCTGTCTTTAGCTTAAGCTTTTTCGTCGACTGCTGTGTTAGTTGTAAATAAATAAATAAATAAATAAATAAATAAATTTCATTTAACTTTTCTACGACATTAGAAAAACACGACATCTCGGGATACTACTACGGTCCTTTAGACAGGGTTGTAAAGACGATAAGCCTGGGCAGTCTCGGAGTAACCTACCAAAATATGCTGCTTCCCTTTCGCTGAAAACTTGTTGTAAAGACGATAAGCCTTGGCAGTCTCGGAGTAACCTACCAAAATATGCTGCTAACCTTTCGCTGAAAACTTGTTCTTATGAGTTTTATCTAATACAATAGCTTTAATACCAAATACTTTAAGATGAGAACGCTCGGCTTTTTCCCATACCAAACCTCGTATGGAGTATTGTCAGGCAAAGTTGCAGTTTCTGCTCTGTTCCGTAAATATGCAGCCGTCACTATCGCCTCGCCCCAAAAAGATTCGCCAATTTCAGCATGCACTATCATGCTTCGCGCCATCTCCACCAAGGTTCTATTGGCGCGCTCCGCCACACCATTTTGTTGTGGAGTGTGGGGAACAGTGAGTTGTCTTTTTATTCCATGACTCGATAAGAACTGTTCAAATACATCGCTCAGGTACTCACGACCGTTGTCGCTTCGTATTGCTTTTATACGCTTACCCGTCTAATTTTCTGCTAACATTTTGAAATCTTTGAATTTCTGGAAAATATCGCTCTTATTCTTTAACGTGTATACCGATACATAACGTGATTTATCGTCTATGAAAGTTGCAAAATAGCGCGGACCACCTTGTGACGCTGTACGCATAGATCCACAAATGTCTGTATGAATCAAGCCCAACAATTCCTTTGACCGACTTTCCGAAAACTTCGGAAACTTCTTAACGCAAATTTTACTTTTTGCACACGTTTCACATACAAGGTCATTTGTACTACACACTCTAGCATTGAGACCATAGACCATATCCTGCTTAATCATTTTATTCAAACCATCGAAATTTAAATGTCCGAATCGATCATGCCATTTCACCATCACTTAAACTTGCCAACAAAATTATAACGAGCATTTCATCAGGCACTTGCATAGCTCCTGAGTTTTTATTAATATTTATTGTTTTTTCTCAATTTTTAATTGTGCTTAATTTGTTTACACTTCCGCTGGTGTTGTTCGCTTGACTCCCTTGTGTTTTATTTCCATAATTCGCCAAATTAATCAGTTTAAACAGTTTTTTCTTTTTCGTGATTAGTGTTTGGTGCATTTACATATTTTTTTTTCTTTTTTTTTTTTCTCTTTCGTCATTGCTTCTGCAGTTGCTCCCCTTATCGCCCCCATCATACCATCAGTGCTAGTGGCTTTGTTGTTCTCTCTGCTTTGTGCTTGTGCTTAGCTTCTCTCCCGCGTAATCACTTTTGTAAGGCCGCCTCTCAAAGCTCGGCTTATAACTGTTCTTGCACTCTCTGTTGTGCTGTGCACTCTAGCTGTCTCTTTGATTTATTTGTAATTATTGATTATTTATCAATAATTATCTTTGTGCTGTGAATTTAATTTTTCTATATATTCTTATATATATATAATTTTTTTTGCCTTTCTTTCGGCTTTTCAATGGCTTGTTGTCTACCTAATTGCAAACATTCTGATCGTTTTGATGATCAGTATAGAGCAATATCTTGTTGGCTCTGCGATAATCTTATTCACTTAAAATGTGCTGGCCTCAATGGCCGCGACTACGACAAATTTTCTGGTTTGTCTGTGTCTAAGCCTGAGCTTGGCTTAATGCGCTGGACTTGCCCATCTTGTGCCAGCCAGCAGCTTGATTTTAGCCGTATGTATAGGGATCTTCGTTTAAGGTTTCTTTCTTTAAACAAACTGGCCAAACAGCTGTCTAACGAGTGTGACACTAGCGTACATTTATTGTCGCAATTCAAATTTGTTCCACCTTCTGAGAAATTGCACAAGAAATGTACCCTTGAGTTGCCTCGTAAGCAGTCGCCAGCTCTCTCTATTACTTCCTCTCCGATTTTACTTTCGCCTACACCATCTTCTTGTCCCTCTTTATGCTCTTATTTTCAGATTGAAGTACCCATTACAAGCCCTGGTGTACCTCAATATATTCCTCACGGGAACTCTGATCAATCACAGGATCATGCCGGCTCTCAATCACTTGCGGATCCCAATGCTCCTCCGCCTCCACTAACTGTAGTGCCTCATCGCAAACAATTATTTATTTCTAGGCTTGCTCCAGATACTTCTGAGTCGTCTGTGGCAGCTTACATTGGTAATATTTGCCCTGCTAAGGTTTTAATTCAAAAGTTTAAGTTTTCTAGGCCTCGCGAAATCTCCTCTTTTAAAATTACAGTACCAAATGAGTACTTCTCAGCTATGGTTGATCCTAATTTTTGGCCAGAGGGCCTAGTTGTACACGAGTTTGCGCCCAATAAGCGCTCTCGTCCGTTGCCTGTCCACCTTCCTACTTTATCTTCTGCTTCAAAAAACTAATAACGTCTAGTCTTTGCATTCATTATCAAAACGTAAGAGGACTTCTTACCAAGCTGTCGAACCTTTTCTGTGATAGCCAAACCTTTTCAGCTGACATATTAGCTTTCTCTGAAACTTGGCTTAACTCCTCTGTTTTAGATAATGAAATTCTTTCTAATAATTTTATTTCTTATAGGCTTGATCGTGTTGGTCGTCGTGGCGGTGGAGTACTCATTGCTGTAAACTCGAATCTGTCTTCAAGTGTGGTGCCGATTGATCTCCCCTTAGGTGTTGAGTTTATTTGCGTCGAAGTTACATGTTCTAACTTTAGCCTATATATCTCTTGTTCTTATATTCCTCCAGCTTCTGACATCATGATCTACGTGCACCATGCTGATGCTTTACGAACTATTTTTGGTCGTCTTAAAGATCGTGATGTTCTTATAGTTTTAGGTGATTTTAACTTGCCTAATATTTCTTGGCTTGTTGATGATAATCTATCTTTCTTAATTCCTTCATCTCAACATGTTTTTCTTGATAGCCTACTTGAATGTCCACTATATCAGTTGAATTCTTTCCTTAACTGTTTTAAAGAATCCTTGATCTTGTTTTTGTCTCTGATCCCACTGTTAGTGCTGTATCGCAAACACAGCCACTAGTGAAACCTGAAGATCCTTATCATCCTACCATTGAAGTTACTATTTCTTACAATTTCGTTACTAATAACATCTCAAATTCTCGTCGTAGATGTTTTCGTAAAACAAATTTCAATCTTCTTAACAGCCTTATTTTTTCTTTTGATTGGTCGTTTCTATTTGAGTGCTGCGATATAGATTGTGCAGTGAAGTTTTTCTATTCTGCTCTTAATTCTCTAATTGATAAATGCGTTCCTTATGTGAATGTCTCTACCGTCTCCAGCTCGCCAGTCTGGTTCACACGTAGGCTCTCTAATCTTCGTAACATTAAATCGAGATATTTTAAAAGATTTAAAAAAACTGGTTCGCGACTTGACTATGCAAATTATTGTATAGCCAAATCTCAATTTTGTCTTTTAAATACTCAATGCTACAACAATTATCTCGTTCGCTGTAAGGCTGAATTTTATAATAACCCCAAAAGATTTTACAACTTTGTCAATTCCAAAAGACGCTCTAATGTCCTACCTTCCACCTTCAGACTTAACGACCAGTCTGTTTGCTAAATTTTTTCAGTCGACATATTCTACTACTGTTTCGGATCCCACACCCTATCCCTTTTCAATCCCACATTTAAATTGTATGTTTTTTCCCAGTATTACTGAAGACTGTATTCTCTCTAGCTTGTCATCTATGAAGTCTTCCTTCGTTCCCGGGCCTGATGATATACCTAGTTGCATCCTTAAAATGTGTTCTAGACTTGTAGATTTCCTGATATTTGGAAGGAGTCATTTATTATTCCGCTTTTTAAAAAGGGTAGCAAATCGGATGTTTCCAACTACCGTGGCATTGTCAAACTTTCGGCAATACCTAAACTGTTTGAGAAAATTATTACGTCTTCTCTTCAACATCTATCCAAATCCACAATTTCTCCTTGTCAGCATGGTTTCATGAAAGGTCGTTCGTCGCTTACCAACCTTTTAGAATTGACTACCCTTGTACACCATGGCTTCCGTAAAAAGTGTCAAACTGATGTTATTTATACTGACTTCAGTAAGGCTTTTGATACGGTTGATCATTCTTTGCTTCTCGCGAAACTTAACATCATGGGTTTTTCACCAAAATTATTGGGTTGGTTAAAGTCGTATCTTATTGGCAGAACCCAAAAGGTGTCTTTTCGTTCCTCGATATCTAAAACTGTTCGAGTTACGTCAGGTGTACCCCAAGGCAGTCATCTGGGCCCACTATTATTTACATTGTTTATAAATGATTTGCCTTTGGCCTTGGCTCATTCACGCGTGCTCATGTTTGCGGATGACGTCAAGATTTGTTATTCCTATAATGATCCTTCTTTCCAACAGTACTTGCAATCAGATCTCGATGCGTTCTGTGATTGGTGCCACGTTAATAAATTACACCTTAATGCCTCTAAGTGTTCTTTTATGACTTTCAGTCGTTTGTCTCCGCTCCTAGCTCATTACTCTATTAAGTCTGTTCTGTTAGATTGTGTTCCATCATTCAAAGACTTAGGCGTTATGTTTGACCCTAAACTTTCATTTAATGTTCATATTTCTTCAATTGTCAACAGAGCAAGCAGCCGTCTCGGCTTCATTAAACGTTGGGCCAAAGAATTTGATGATCCCTATGTAACAAAGGTTTTATACACTTCGTTAGTTCGCCCTACTCTAGAATATTGCTCGCCAGTGTGGAACCCGCAATATGATGTTCACCAGCGTAGTATTGAATCGGTACAGAAGCAATTCCTTAAGTTTGCGCTACGCGGTCTAAATTGGGACCCGGGTCTTCGCCTACCTTCTTATTCTGACAGACTTCTTCTTATTAATCTTCCTTCACTTTATAACCGTAGGCTTGTTTTTGGCATTCTCTTTCTCCATAAACTAGTCAACGGCGAAGTCATTTCTACCAATTTACTAGATACGCTGTATTTTTGTGTTCCCTCACGTCGGACCAGAAACTTTTTTCCTATTCACCTTAGTAGATGTCTGACTAACTACTCTCTTCACGAACTGTTCTTTGCCAATCTTTTAACAACCTTTCTCACCTTATCTCTCCTCATCTTTCTGTCACTTCTCTTCGCGCTATACTTTTTAATCATCTACAGCGAAACCAATGAAAATATTCTGGACTTGGATTGGCTGCAACTCATCCCTGGGCACATTGGCTGTGAATCGGGGCATAGCTGGCACCTTGTGCAAATAAAACACCTCCACCGGGCCGGGGATGTTTAGTTGTGTATAAAGCTAAGCTACCTTCTTCATTTAATTACTATCTGTCTTTAGCTTAAGCTTTTTCGTCGACTGCTGTGTTAGTTGTAAATAAATAAATAAATAAATAAATAAATAAATTTCATTTAACTTTTCTACGACATTAGAAAAACACGACATCTCGGGATACTACTACGGTCCTTTAGACAGGGTTGTAAAGACGATAAGCCTGGGCAGTCTCGGAGTAACCTACCAAAATATGCTGCTTCCCTTTCTCTGAAAACTTGTTGTAAAGACGATAAGCCTTGGCAGTCTCGGAGTAACCTACCAAAATATGCTGCTAACCTTTCGCTGAAAACTTGTTCTTATGAGTTTTATCTAATACAATAGCTTTAATACCAAATACTTTAAGATGAGAACGCTCGGCTTTTTCCCATACCAAACCTCGTATGGAGTATTGTCAGGCAAAGTTGCAGTTTCTGCTCTGTTCCGTAAATATGCAGCCGTCACTATCGCCTCGCCCCAAAAAGATTCGCCAATTTCAGCATGCACTATCATGCTTCGCGCCATCTCCACCAAGGTTCTATTGGCGCGCTCCGCCTCACCATTTTGTTGTGGAGTGTGGGGAACAGTGAGTTGTCTTTTTATTCCATGACTCGATAAGAACTGTTCAAATACATCGCTCAGGTACTCACGACCGTTGTCGCTTCGTATTGCTTTTATACGCTTACCCGTCTGATTTTCTGCTAACATTTTGAAATCTTTGAATTTCTGGAAAATATCGCTCTTATTCTTTAACGTGTATACCGATACATAACGTGATTTATCGTCTATGAAAGTTGCAAAATAGCGCGGACCACCTTGTGACGCTGTACGCATAGGTCCACAAATGTCTGTATGAATCAAGCCCAACAATTCCTTTGAGCGACTTTCCGAAAACTTCGGAAACTTCTTAACGCAAATTTTACTTTTTGCACACGTTTCACATACAAGGTCATTTGTACTACACACTCTAGCATTGAGACCATAGACCATATCCTGCTTAATCATTTTATTCAAACTATCGAAATTTAAATGTCCGAATCGATCATGCCATTTCACCATCACTTAAACTTGCCAACAAAATTATAACGAGCATTTCATCAATCACTTGTTCCTGAATTTCATTTAACTTTTCTACGACATTAGAAAAATTATTCAAATGCTCTCGAATACTGTCTGTAGCCAACATTTTAGTATACAGCATTTGCTTAAACAACTGTATTTTTCTAGCCGGACCGGAGGGCATGTGAATCGCGGATAACTTTGCCTATGCTTCGCTCGCGGTTTCACAATGTTTTATACCGTTGATCTGCGACGGACTTACGCACAACAATATACTTGCGAGGTCTTTCTCGTCTTTACTGTCAAACAACTCCTTTTGTTCAGCCGTATCAGACGCCTCTTTTCTTAACCGACCACATGTCACTGACCACAAATCAGAATGAATCAACAGACTTTTCATCTGTACTGACCATACACTATAATTTTCACCATCTAGTTTTTCGATTGAAAATTGTGTACTCATCTTGAACAAATTAGTTAATCACAAACTTTAATTAACAAAACGAATCTCTTACAAGTCTTTTCGACTAACCCGCACAGATTTATTTTCTGTTGCCTGGGCCCATAACCTATTCGAGTAGAGGTTTATTAGAGACAAAACTTATGCATAAGAATATTCGCTGCAGCGCAGGCAGCGAGAAAAAGAATGTAAAGCAGAAATGAAAGAATGTCCGTTACAATTCACAGATCGGATCATTCGAGAATAATAAGAAAGAGATAGACATACTGCGGTGCTTATATACATATTTTAACACGGTGCGTGTGCTAGACCTAAAATAAACACCGATGCTACTATCGATATATCGATGTTTTGTATTTTTTTAAAACATTAATGTCGGGTAATCACTATCGATAATTTTTAGTTTTTCAAGTGAATTGAGTTAAGAAATTTAGAAATAGGACCAAACAATGGACAACTACCTTCAAAGTAAGTTTTTCATTTCGCAATGTGCCTGTATAAAGTGGCTCCATGACATAGCTTGTCAGTCATAAGGCGTTATTCTCTCTTGACTAAGTCCCCCAGAGATGGAGATTTTTTACTATAATTGCACTACGTGGGGCGTTTTGGCATTTTACATTGCAAAAATCATAGCTTCTAAACCAATAAAGCGATTTTTTAAAATTTAAAAAGCATATGATAATGAATACCTTAAGCTTCAAAATGAATGTTTTTCAAGAGTGCTGGGTGTTCGTGGTGCTGTAATATTCAAGGTCAAAATCAGAAAATATTTCCAAGCATGTTTTTTCTTTAAAAATGGAGCGAAACCTGGTTTTTTTCACATACGGAATTTATCATTATTTCAAACGACTATGTAACATTTTTTATACCTTTGCAGAGGGTATTATAAAATTGGTCAGATGTTTGTAACGCACAGAAGGAGACGTTTCCGACCCCATAAAGTATATATATTCTTGATCAGCATGAGAAGCTGAGTTGATATAGCCATGTCCGTCTGTCTGTCCGTCCGTCCGTCCGTCGGTCCGTCTGTGCATATGCGTTTTACTCAGCCGTCTTAAGAGCTATTGGGCTGAAATTTTTTCGGTGTTTTTTATTACCCGGGAAAAATAAAGTATGAAAACCATCAGGATCGGACCACTATATCATATAGTTCTTCTATACACTATATATATCTAATAAACACTAACTACAATAAGTACATTACGAAATAAAATAAACTACAATTAATTTAAAGCAAATAAAACCCGAATCTCTTAAACACTCTGACATCGGTCAATTCATCTACCGCCCACAATATCAGAAGTGGTGAACTTTAACGCAATTCAACATTGAGGCTCACAATTTGCCAACTTTAAAGAAGTGGCTGGAGCTGTTGGACTTGCCTATAACAGGGTCAAAGGCCGAGCTTGTGGCGCGCTTAAACGATGTTCCAGTGGATCGACGAGGAGCTTGTTCCATATCTATTGGAACTGAGACTGTCGTGGAAAGTTCAGAAGACGGAAAGTTCAGAAGACTGTCAGAGACCACAAATGAGAAAGAGGGAGACAACAACACTGATGTCTTGCTGAAAAAATTGTGCGATTTACTGCGACCACAATTGTTCGACATAGTGGCGCCTCAATGCCAGACACAAAACGAAACGCACGATTCAGTGCCGACGAGCAACGACTGTTGCGCGAACGACAGCGGCAGCGAAAACGAGAACTGATTGGCGCGCAAAACCAGCAAGGATTCAAGTGCATTACACGATTACGCCGTGCATTTTCAGGCATTCAGGTACCGGTACAGCGAGCAGCAAGAGAAACTACACAGGTGGCCGCTACGGGCAGAAAATCCAAATAAGATTTCCGTTGCTACAACTGCAACTCGAAGGCCCACATGACCAAGGACTGTAAGAAACCCGACAGAGTACCAGGGTCCTGCTTCGGATGCGGTGCCTTGGATCATTGGGTGGCTAAGTGGCCACTTAAAAAAGAGAAAGCCAGCCAAAGGATGCGACGACGTAAGATGTGTTAAGACATATTTTATAACGCCAACTAATGCTTACTTAATTATAGCATGCTTCATACACTCAGGCAGTGATGTTTCACTTATTCTCTTGTTACCAGAAAAGATACATTTAATTTCACTTAATCAAATATATTACATAAGAATCCACTTTTGTCATATGGAAAAGTCAAGTGTTTTGATTTCAAAAATTCAATAAAAGTATTCTTTTATTTAATAGTCGTTGATAATGAGTCTATTAGCCATGAATAAACTTTGGCAAGAGATTTTATGAAAGCATGTAATATTAAGTTAGACTTAAATGCCTTGAAAATGGTTACACTTGAAAGGAGAGAAGGCGCAAATGAACTTGGAGAGCGGTCGGAGTTTGAGTGCTTGTCATTGCAGAGATGCCATACAGATTTGCAAATAGCTGGAATTGTAAATGTTGAGAGAATACTTAAGGAGAATAATTGTAAGAATAAAATAGTCACCAAAGAATGAAACCCCGAAGGTGAGGACGAGGAAATTGTTAGCGAAATAGTTAAGGGGAATGATAGCGAAATTGTTAGCGAAACAGAGAATGGAGATAGAAGCAAAATGGTTACGAAAAGTAGGAATGAAACTGTTATTGAGTTGGTCAATGAAAAAGTTAGATCTGATAGAAAATGTGAAGAAAGAAAAGAAACTACTGATGACCGATCTCTAAGCGAAATAGAATTTGAATTTTTAAATATCCAGTGTTTTAACATTGGAGTTGATTGCAAAATAGGTAAAAGATTAGATTTTAAAGTTCGGAAAAAGTTTGAGCAATTGTTTGAGAGTACATATTTGACAGCACAAACGCCTGAATTGCCTGATGTAAAATGTGAAAGGAAGCTCAACTTGGAGGGGTCAAAGGCATTCAGTTGTGCGCCTAAAAGATTGTCAAATTCTGAGAAAGGGAAATTGTAGGTGATGCTAGACGGGTACTTGGAGAAGAGAATCATTCGCCCTGGTGAGTCGGAGTATGCATCACCCATTGTGTTAGTGCCTAAGAAAGCTAGCGAGTTAAGGTGTTGCATAGACTTTAGGAGATTGAACAAAGTTTTGGATAAAGATAACTACCCTATACCTCTGATCGACGATTTATTAGACAGCTTGGCGACAAACGTTTTTTTTTTCAAAATTGGATCTTAAAGATGGCTATTTTCACGTGTTCATGGAGGAAAACTCAGTTAAATATACATCTTTCGTCACTCCGTTAGGCCAGTTTGAGTTCCTAAGGATGCCGATGGGTCTGAAAAACTCATCATCAGTGTTTCAAAGATTTGTGAACAAAATTTTTACAGATATGATTAGAGATAGTAAAGTAATAGTGTATCAAGACGAAATCATGGTAGCCAGTAGAACTGCCGAAGAGCACCTGGATATACTGGAAGAAGTTTTTAGAAGAATAATCAGAAACAAGCTGGAATTGCGTATAGATAAGTGTGAGTTTTTTCAGTCAAGCATTAAATACTTGGGATTTCTCATATCGTAAGAGGGCATTAGAGCCGATGACAAAGGCGTAGATGCGGTTAAGAACTTTCCCATACCAACAAATGTTCACACAGTAAGAAGTTTCTTTTTCTCAAAACGGACGTCTGATGTAGAATCAGAGTACCACAGTTTCGAATTAGAGACTTTGGCAATAGTATATGCAGTCCGCAGGTTCAGAGTGTATTTACAGGGAAGATATTTTAAAGTAATTACAGATTGTAATTCGCTGACTCGCACTCTCAATCGAATTGAATTAAACCCAAGAATGGCGAGATGGGCTCTTGAGCTACAGAATTATGATTATGAAGTAGTGCACAGGGCAGGCAAACAGATGCAACATGTGGATGGGCTTAGTAGATATACGAATATACTTGTTGTAGATACAAATAGTTTTAAAGACAATCTTGTTTTATGCCAGCACAGGGACGAAAAGCTGCGGGAAGTGAAAAGAAAGTTGGAATTTGCTGAGGATAAGTTATTTGAAATGAGAAACGGAATAATTTACAGGAAAACCAATGACGAAAGGTTGTTGTTTTGTGTACCGAGTGAAATGGAAGAGTCAATTCTTTTCAAGTATCATAACGAACTAGGTCATATCGGCAGAGATAAAGTAATGGATGCCATTTCGAAAGCGTATTGGTTTCCTAACATAAAGGAGAACACATTAGCAATTGCTTAAAGTGTGTTGCGTATTGGCCAAAGTCGGGAAAAGAGGAAGGAATATTGCATAGTATTCCTAAAGGGAATCGACCCTTTGAACTAATTCACATTGATCATTGTGGTCCTATAGCATCACGCAGAAGCAAAAAGCACTTGTTTGTTAATATTGATGGTTTTACAAAGTTCGTCAGACTATATCCAACAAAGACGACAAATACTAAAGAAGCGATGTTAGCTCTCAAAGAATATTTTAGCAGCAGTATACTTGCAAAAGGATAGCACCCACAGTATATAAGGCGGTGGATATTATGGTGAAGAATTTCGATTCAACTGTAGGAGCGTCAAAAAAGCTAATCCCAAAACACAAAGGGCCTAATGTGATAGACAAGGTTCTCAAAAATGACAGATTTTTAATTAAGGATGTGGAGACTTTCAGCTTAGTCGTAACCCTTAATAAGGTGTTTAGAGTAGCCACAATGTAAAACATTGTATAGGTAAAAGAAAAAGTGACTAAAAGTTATGCTTAAGCAAATGAAAATAATGTTAACTGTAATAGACTTTTATGTAATGTACCTTGTTGAGGAGTGTGAGACAGATATCAAGAGAACATAACTACGATAAATAATAACTATAATAAACACTAACTACAATAAGTACATTACGAAATAAAATAAACTACTGTAAACATTAAGAATATTTTAAATAAGCCCGCTCTTCGTCTCAGTGAATTTCCCCGATAACCGAATTTGGTCACACTAAAAGGGTATAATACACTAAGGCGGTGTACGGGCACACTTTATAGACCATAAGACCACATGTGCATTTTTGGAAAAGAAATAAAAATCGGAAAATATAAAGAGAATCCCAAGGGATTAATTACTGAAAAGGTAGAGTTTACAAATCAGGTGTGGAGTCTGCCCTAAAGAAAGTATTTTTATAAAATACAACGAGATCATTCAATTGAACAAAACCGCATTGTTTGAGTTGCTAGCGGCAAAAGTACCTTGCGACAGAGAGGCGTCAATTTACCAATTGTGAGCATTGGTAAAAGCAGTCAGGTCACAGAATCAGTCTGGACAGAGTGATGTACCCGAAGAGCAGGGAGACAGCACAGCAGTGTCTGCGAATGGGCTTGACGGACAACTTGTGGATGTTGGTCCGGTGCCTCTTATTGAGCAGCGCGGAGTGGGAAACATTGAGCAGCCAAGTACACCGGATCAAGTGAGTGCTCACCAGTTGGCGACGATGTGTCGTGAGACCACTGTAGGACCAGACGCGAGCGTGCATGTTGGTTAAAACGCACAAGCGAGCGAAACCGACGAAATGGCTTCGATTCTTAGTAGCATCGAATTGTATACAGCACGTAAAAACCTAATGGAGCTAAAAAACACGTGTTATGGAGCTGGAGGAGAACTTAAGCAGACCGGAATATAATTGCCGCAAAAACTTGAAGGATGTCGAAACTACCGTACCTAAATTCTCTGGTGATGGTGATCTGTCCATTCACGTATAGATTCGTGAGCTGGAGAAAGCGGCTAGAGTCTATGTACTGAGTGATGCCCAATGTTGGTCGTTGGGCAACCGACTGCTGGAAGGTTCTGCTAAAGCATACATGACATATGAAGCTGAAGAATGCCCTTGTGAAGGTATTTGGCCTACAAATGACAAACTACGAGATTGCTAACCAGATGAGGAAGCGCCCGATTGGCAAAGGAGAGTCACTCTTGCAGTATTTCATCATTATGCGAAATATTGCTCAGCAGGGAAATTTTGAAGACACCGATGTGGTCAAATACATTGTTGACGGACTACAAGATCGAACCGGATTGTCAGCTCATTTGTATTATTGTACTTCTCTGAACAAATTGCGAGAGAAGATGATGCGTTTTCAGACAGTTCAGCCACCAGCCAAAAACTACGTTCCTCAGGCTCGTCAGACTTCAGACCGTGCGCAGGCCATTACTCCTGCTGCAAAAGAGAAGAGATGTTTCAATTGCCGCCAGATTGGTCACTTAATGTTTGACTGTCCACGCCCGGAAAAACCAAAAGGAAGTTGCTATGGGTGCTTCAAAGTGGGCCATCAGTACCGGAATTGTCCAATGCGAACACAGATCGCCGCCATGAGCTCTAGTGAAGACCCGGACACCATTGATGATAAGTCATTTAGTTAATTAGTAAGTTTAAGAATATCTTGTAAAGGGGGATGCACTGATGTTAATAATATTTTTGCCCTATTAGATTCCGGAAGCCCAGTAATGTTTAGTTTTGTTTTGCAAAAAATATTAAGAAATCCAATTTTTAGTTATTCCCGATAATATTATGCCGACGCAACTACTTCTTGGTAGAGACGTCTTGAATAAAATAGGTCTTAAGTTCTCATTGATTGAAAATGTAAGAAAGTATGAAAAGAATTCCGCATCATTAAAGAGTACCATTGCTTTTGTTTACAAATCCTTCTGTGCATCCCTGTAACTAAATATCCTAAGCATAATACCATTAGTTATAACACCACTGATCTAGATAATAATTTTAATAACTCTAATGTAAACACGAATGCATCCCCGTTTCGAGAATGGCTAACAGAGTTGCAAACCGTTTGTGCAACGCTGTCAGATACGGGCAATATTACTGTTGGCAGTAAATTTGGATTAGGCGCGATGCGTGAGTGCCGAGATATTGTGCATGAGCATTACATTGACCGATTTTCAATTAATTACGGGTTGCTTAAATATATGATGAGAATATGTCTGACAGATACAACACCATTTCATAGTAGTCCTAGAAGATTATCATATTATGAAAGAGGAATCGTTTCTAAAACAGTTAGTGAGTTGTTAGCCAATAATGTAATCCGACCAAGCAAGTAGATCATCATCATAAGTTGTTAGCAAAACTCTTAGATCGTTTTATTCAGTACAATTTAGAGCTCAATTTGAAGAAAAGCATTTTCCTACAGAAGAGCATAGATTATTTAGGATATGAAGTCAGTGATAAGGGAATTTTACCAAATAATACACAATAAATAATAAAAGCTATTCAAGAATACCCAGAACCACTTAACAGCAAAGCGTTACACTCGTGCTTAGGCTTATTCTCTTATTTTCGCAAATTTGTTCCGAATTTCTCCCGCATAGCTAAACCGTTAAATGAGTTGCTTAAACAAGGTGGTCCATTTCCGATGAACGAAACCGGTAAAAACGTATTTCTCACATTAAGATCCGCCTTATCCAGTCTGCCCGTATTAGCTATCTTTAACCCTACTTACGAAACTGAGTTGCATACTGACGCCAGTTCAAATGGCTTTGGTGCCTCTTTGATGCAAAGACAGACTGATGGCAAAATTCATCCAGTCTCTTATTATTCCCGAAAGGCGACAGCCGCCGAGTCCCGTTATCACAGTTTTGAACTTGAAACTTTGGCCATAATATATGCCGTGCGCCGATTTCGCGTTTATTTAGAACCCAGACCATTTTTGATCGTTACCGATTGTAATTCATTGGTCCAAACCCTGAGTAAAAAATCAATAAATCCCCGCATTGCGCGGTGGTCGTTGGAATTGAAAAACTTTGATTATACCATTGCTCACAGACCCCGTTCGAACATGGGCCATGTAGACGCATTAAGTCGGCAAACCGAGTTGTTAGAGAATATTGAAAAAGGTGATTTGGATCCTTGCGATTTATTAGTGAAAAGAGACCAGAATGCCCCAATTGAACCTTGTGAACCGTATATTACTTTTAAAAATGACATCAACGCAACTGTCATCTGTCATGTGAGTTCGTTAAACCGCCTAAGTTTGAAAACGATTTCATAGAACCGTGTGTCCCCTCAGAGAAAAATGAGTTTAGTAGAGATTTGATTAGGCCGTATGCCGTTCTAGAACAGAGTTGTTCCGAACCGTGTGAGATAAAACCTTGTGAGATAGACCCGTTTGAGACAAACCCGTGCGAGATAGACCCGTGTGAGATAAAACCGTTTGAGACAAAACCGTGTGAGATAGACCTGTGTGAGATAAAACCGTGTGAGATAAAACCGTTTGAGACCCGTTTGAGACCCGTGTGAGATAAACCCGTGTCTTCATTTAGCGAAGAGTTGTTTCAGGCCGTGTGAGCTATGTTTAGAAAGAAGTGAAAGTTCTGTTGATCCGAGATTGAGTAACCAAAGCGAAAGAAGTGACCAGCTCGATCGAAATGAGTCGGCAAACCTGGTTGGTGTAGTGGGTGCGTCTCCGCAAGATGTTGATTTATTATTGCAGTCAGAACAAATAAGAGATACGGATATCCGTAAACTAAGAAAAAATTTAGAAAAAGGCAATGATGTTGGATTTGAGTTAATAGATGGGAATTTGTACAAAAGAATTGCTAAGGAAAGACTGTGTTTATATGCACCGCAAGGGGAAATTAATAAGAAGGTGTTACGAGAAACTAGGTCACTTAGGCGTTGAGAAATGTGTAAACAATTTGAAAGAAAAGTACTGGTTCCCGTTAATGAATCCAAAGGTTGAGGCGTTTATAAAAGATTGTCTGCCGTGTATTCTACATAGTGTTCCAAGAACTATACATAATAGAACCCTGCATAGTATTCCGAAAAGTCCGATTCCATTTGATACTATTCATGTTGACCACTTAGGTCCCTTACCGAGTGTTACATCAAAAAGAAAGCACCTTTTAGTAGTGATTGACGCATTTACAAAGTTTGTGAAATTGTATCCCGTAAATTCCACTAGTACCAAAGAAGTTACCGCCGCATTAGAAAAATATTTTGATTATTATAGCCGACCAAGAAGAGTTATATCCGATAGAGGTACGTGTTTTACGTCGTTTGAGTTTGCTGAATTTGTAGAAAAACGAAATATTGACCACATTAAAGTAGCGACTGCTGCCCGTCAACCCAACGGGCAGGTCGAGCGTGTGAATCGTGTGTTGACACCAATGTTGAGAAAGCTGTCATAACCTTTAGCCCAAGCCGATTGGTATAAATTAGTTAATCGTGTGGAGTTCGCTATTAATAACTCAGTGCAGTGTAGTACCGGTAAAACTCTGTCAATGTTGTTGTTTGGTTGCGATCAGCGAGGCCCCTTAGTAAACGAATTAACCGAGTATCTTGACGAGAAATTTAGTTCAAAAACCCCTGTAACCTTAAGGCCACTAGGCAAGAGGCAAGTGCGAAAATTCAATTATCGCAGGAGAGCAATGAAAAGCGGTACCCCTTAAGGCATAAGGCACCTTTATCCTATAGAGTCAATGATTTTGTTGCCATTCGCAATGTTGATGTCACTCCCGGGTCGTGCAAAAAGTTCGCTTCTAAGTACCGTGGTCCTTATAAGATAAATCGAGTTCTTCCAAATGACCGTTACGAAGTCACTGATATTGACGATTGTCAACTTACTCAATTGCCCTACAAAGGTATCTTAGAATCAGCCCGACTCAAGCCGTGGATGCATGCGTGTGATAAAACTGTGAGTTTCTGTTTGTAATATGTATTTGATAAGCAGTATTTGTATATGTATATTGTATGTTGTATGTTATATTCTATGATCGAGGTCGATCAAATGTCAGGATTGGCCGAATGTAAACATTAAGAATATTTTAAATAAGCCCGCTCTTCGTCTTAGTGAATTTTCCCGATAACCGTATTTGGTCACACTAAAAGGGTATAATACACTAAGGCGGGGTACGGGCACACTCTCTCGAAATATAGACAATAAGACCACATGTCAATTTTTGGAAAAGAAATAAAAATCGGAAAATATAAAGAGAATCCCAAGGGATTAATTACCGAAAAAGTAGAGAGTTTACACTACAATTAATTTAAAGCAAATAAAGCCCGAATCTCTTAAACACTCTGACATCGGTCATTTCATCTACCGCCCACAATATATATGTATGTACTTATGTGCGTGAGTTAACTTATAGATATATGTACAATTTAGTTAAAGATAACAAAAATTGATCACATCCAAAAGTCAACAAAAAATTGTATGTCAGTTTAAGATAAAACGACAAAAAAAAAGGATAGGAAGGTTTGTATAAAGGCTGAGCCTCACTATCTGTGACAGTGATTGAAAAGGATGCATTTAATCTCTTATTTTCTACAGTTAAACTATTAACTTTTGAAGTCTTTTTATTGGTTCATCTTAGAATGTGGTAAGTAATAGGGGAGAGGGCCCAGTTGTGAATCAGGACCATTTGTGACATTCTCAAATATTATTGAAATGCGGTATTGAATGACAGTTTGAGCCCTGTAAATCATGTTCGTTTGACGTTCTGCAGTTGGACAGACACCAACGTTAATAATCGCGCTGTATATAGGCGTATCAAACATCGTGTTGAAAATCGTGCGAAAAAGTTATTTTGATTTTTTTTAAAGTACCAAAATTTTGTGAAATTAACAGTGAAAAGGTGAGTGTAATGCATTAAAATATTGTATTTGCCATATATTTTGTAATTCTATATAGATTTATGTGATTATGTGGTGTCTATAAAAAATATACATATAAACTATAAACTATGGAAAATCCCTGTTATGACTCAGCTGGGGTGCCCAGTTATGCCCATTATGTCCCACATCACCATCATCTGATGAAGAAAATCGTGCGAAAAAGTTATTTTGATTTTTTTCAAAGTACCAAAATTTTGTGAAATTAACAGTGAAAAGGTGAGTGTAATGCATCAAAATATTGTGATTGGCATATATTTTCAAATTCTATATAGATGTATGTGATTATGTGGTGGCTACAAAAAATATACATATGTATACACTACAAACTATGAAAAATCCCGGTTATGACTCAACTGGGGTGCCCAGTTATGCCCATTATGTCACACATCACCATCATCTGATGAAGAAACAGATTTCTGCAGCAGTTGCCTAAAGCTGTTGCCGAAGAAATTGACCGCTGCCAACTCGATCAATTGCAATGTATGCAAGCGTCCAGTTCATTCGAAGTGCGCTAACAAGCAAGCAAGCAAGTTATTGCACATGCAAAAACTGCGACATGCAAGTTATTGCACATGCAAAAACTGCGAAAGTGACATTGACTACGAGAAATAAAAATCGTTGTCATTTATGGCCATTGGAGGCCATTTTCTTTTGTGTTTTTCATTATTTTTGCCATTGAAAGCCTCTGCCTCATTATAAATAAACCATTAAATCACAACAATTGGTGTAACGTTCCTTTCATATTTTCGTATTTTCATTGAATTTCTTAAGGTGACTCATAACTGGACCACTTTTTTTTCGGCCCAAAAAAAGATAACCAGATTAAATCCTTTCTAAAATTTTTTGAGTAACTCAAATAAACATACATTCCTTGGAAAAAAGTTGCGTTAGGTTAATATTAAAATGTTAAACTTCTTAATTTTTCATTTCCCGGAACTGAGGAAAAAATTTGAGGTTTTTCAAAACCCGGGTCATAACTGGGCGCTCTCCCATACTTGATACTTATATCCAGCAAAATACCAAATTTGATTAAAATCGGACTAAAAATAGCCAAATTATTCATATAAACGTTTTTCAATATGGCAGGAGCTGGCCGTTGGCTGGTTAAGGCGCTAAGGTGCTCGTATGCTTGAGTGAGCGGGATACTAAGATATGCTTGTAAAAAGCATGTGAACAATTTTTTTAAAAAATGCATTTGTTTTTATAAATTTGAAATATTTGTTTTGTGTATGTATGTGGGAAATGGCATTGAGAGAGAGCAATCCAAAGTGATAGAAGAGAAGAGACAGACACGTAGTGGCCGAACATTCTAGTAGTAGTAGAGAGAGAGCAGGGCATATGATCATTATATAAGTTGAGAGAGAGCTTGCTAAAGAGGCCGTAGATTATTCGCAAAGAGACTGTCAACTGAGTCGTACGTCAAGGTCCATAAAAAGTCCAGTGTTATTTCTATAAGTATGTTTAAATTCTAACAATATATTGAACTCGATTGTCATCAAACAATTCAAATATTAATAAATAAATAAATATAGTAACGATCATTAAATCAACGCTACATTTTTGGGGGCTCGTCCGGGATATTGTTTAAAGAAATTAACAAACATATAAAGTTCTTCGAAGAGCAAAAACTTTTGTGTCGGCATCATTGTTTAAGAGCAAGCGAGATAGGCTGTGCTAAATTGTTGCATAAAATCGTTGGTGCCCAAATACGTTACGACGCAGACACTACACGCACGAGCATGTTTGGTGACGGACGGAAATATTTGGACAGAGCAAATCAAGAAGCGAAACGTCGGCAGAGGCAGAGGCAACCCGTTGGCAGAGGCAAAGCTGGACGTAGCGTGAGGCAAAACGTCAGCAGAGGCAGAGGCAACCCGTTGGCAGAGGCAAAGCTGGACGTAGCGTGAGGCAAAACGTCAGCAGAGGCAGAGGCAATCCCTTGGCAGAGGCGAACCGTTGGCAGAGGCAAAGCTGGACGTAGCGTGAGGCAAAACGTCGGCAGAGGCAGAGCTGGACGTAGCGCAAGGCGAAACGTCGGCAAAGGCAGAGGCAACCCGTTGGCAGAGGCAGAAGCTGGACGCAGCAAAAGACAAAACGTTAGAAGAGGACAGACAACCTGCTGGCAGGGTAAATTTTTGGGGAATATATGTAGATAGTTCTAACCTTAATTGAATTTACTAAAACTAACCTTAGCATTAATTATTGATGTTGAACAAAAGAAAATATTGTAATATGGAGCTTGACGAGGTTATGGCATTGCGAGTCGCAGATTTGCGACAAAAGTTGGCCGAATTAAACCTAAGCACAGTGGGAAGAAAACGTGATTTACAGAATAGACTTCTTACTCATTACGATATTCAAGACCAAGATAGCGAGGATGAAGAAGTAGAATCAGTAGTTACATCTAGAGGCGAATTGCCCACAAATAATTTTAGTCGATCTTGGTACACCTTAAAAGATGTTGAGGGCAGTGTATCCTATTTTTCCGGCTCAGGTAGTCCCGACATTGATTCGTGGGTACAAGAGATAGAAGAGTGTGCTATTACAGTACAATGGGACAGGTAACAGACCTTTATATACGCCAAACAGTTGTTAGCTGCGTCAGCTAAATCATTTATTCGGAGTCAACATGGTATAAACAATTGGAAGATATTAAAAGCAGCATTGCGCAAAGAATTTTGTTCGAAACGATCAGCACCTGAGATTCATAGAATATTAACGCAACGTTCTCAGAAAAGAGAGGAGACTTTGCATGAATATTTGTATGCTTTAATGGAATTTGGACGATAAGAGCTTGATAGAATACTTTGTAAAGGGCATTCCAGACTCACAAGTAAATAAAGCTATTCTATTTCAAGCCAGGAATCTACAAGAACTGAAGTTTCAAATAGAGACGTATCAGAAAGTTCGTGCTTCACACAAGTCGTTAAACAAGTTTGAGGCACAGTCAGTTGGAAAGATTAATCAGGGTAAAATAATTGATACATCTAAGAATCGGAAATGCTATAGTTGCGGTGATACATCACATATCAGACGAGACTGTCCAAAGAACGATCAAAAGTGTTTCAAATGTGGTAAAGTAGGACATCGAATGGCACAGTGCAAACTACAAAATCCAATTAAATACGAGAGAAATACAAACGTGGTAGAAAATGAAGACGTAGTATTACAGCTGTCAAGCGAATTCACTCCGTCAGGGTTAGAACTTAAAGACATCGTATATTCTAAAGTTATATTTGAAGGACTCGTAGATACTGGCGCTGGTTTATGTCTTATGCGAAGAAATATTTATTTATGATTGGATCGAAACCGTGATTAGGCGGAGCTAGACACTTAACAGGAATGAGCCACAGTAAAGTGTTGACTTTCGGTAATTTTATAATACCAGTGAAAGTGGATGGTTTAGTTATGAACATAGAATTCCATGTAGTGCCAGATCAGGACATAAGTTTTGATGCTATACTGGGTCGAACGATATTGAACACTGTCAATATAAATGTAACAGCAAATGGATCTAAGTTCGCTATGCGCAACGATATAGAAGTTTGTCATACCCATAGTATGCCAAAGAGAGAACAAAATGAGTCAGATATTCAGTGGGCACGAGAGATTGGAAATATCTTCATCACAAATATTGAAGACAGGGATAAGAGTCTAGACATAAATCTTTCGCATTTGAACCATTTGATAAAAGGGGAAGTAGAGAAATTAATTCGAAACTACCAGCCAAAGTAAGTATGAAACGGCTTTTACATCGCACATTTTCAAAAAGTATTGCGAGGATCACGACATCGTGCATTTATTGATTACCTCCGGAGTACCGCGAGGAAATGGGCAGGTTGAAAGGATTCACAAGATTGTTATTCCAATGCTAGCTAAAATGAGTTTAGATAATCCAGCTTCATGGTATAAATACATAGGGAAAGTTCAACAAATCATCAACGATACGGCACCTAGAAGTACTAAGATAGCTCCTTTTAAGATCCTAACCGGTATTGACATGCGTAGATGAGAGGATGTAAACCTTAAAGAACTACTCGATGATCTTCTAATCGAAGAACTAGCAGAACACAGAAAGAAAATACGAATGGAGGCAGTTGAAAATATAAAACAAATTCAGGAGGAGAACAAGAAGTCAGCTAATCTAAAGAGAAAAGAGGGAAAACGATTTAAAATAAACGATTTGGTCGCTATTAAGCGTACCCAATATGGCGTTGGTCTGAAACTTAAAGGAAAGTATTTAGAACCCTATAAAGTAACGGCAATTAAAAATCATGGAAGATATGAAGTAGAGAAAGTTGGACAGGCGGAAGGGCCTAATAGGACATCAACTGTATCGGAATATATGAAATTGTGGGGAACGTCATTCGGGTCGAATGTACCGTCAGGAGGGCCGAATGTGGGAAATGAGAGCATTGAGAGAGAGCAATCCAAAGTGATAGAAGAGAAGAGACAGACACGTAGTGGCCGAACATTCTAGTAGTAATAGAGAGAGAGCAGGGCATAGGATCATTATATAAGTTGAGAGAGAGCTTGTTAAAGAGGCCGTAGATTATTCGCAAAGAGACTGTCAACTGAGTCGCACGTCAAGGTCCATAAGTAGTCCAGTGTTATTTCTATAAGTATGTTTAAATTCTAACAATATATTGAACTCGATTGTCATCAAACAATTCAAATATTAATAAATAAATAAATATAGTAACGATCATTTTCTTTAGTGATACCAATTTGCTGTTTTCTTTTTGCAGTTTTTGGATTATGTTATTCTTATTCTGTATCTGGGGGTATCTCATAAATGTTTATTCTTGTATTCTGGTACACTTTTATTTAACCGAATAATAGATTTTACACAATTCGGACTATATTGGAAGTCCAATCGCAGTGAACGAGAGAAATCATACGAAATTTAATAAAATAAAGCAGGCATAATTTTCTTATGCGCAAGAACTGTAATTTGAAATAATTCAGATTTTACACTATTAAATGTAAACGCTGCCCTCGTCATGCACATAAAGAGCAGCAGGAGTCTGAATGTGAATTTCAATAGAAAGCGCATCTGTGCAGTGTGCAGTTTTGGAGCACCACAAGAAAAAGGGGCCGTTATATTATATGTGGAATGTGGTATAACGCTTGGACTTATTGAAACTATATAACTCTATAGGATATTTAGAGAATTATAGTTTTTAAGGCTGTTAATAAAACAGGACCAAATCTAATATTATTGCAAACTTTTCCCAAAAATTTAATAATTTCAAAACTTTTTTAGCAGTTGCAATAGAAACCAGTTAAACCTTTAATATGACATGGGTCTGGGTCATTTGGATTAAAATATTAAAATCCCCAAAATGTGTGTAACACGAAGAAGGAATGACCATCCGTATAAACACCTAGATCTCACTAAAATATGTATAATTTTAATTGGTGTAGAGTTTGATCAAGTTTTTTTTTAGAAAAAAAAACTATTATTTCCAATATTTTAAGTAGCACAATAAATCATCGCATCCAAATTTTAAAGTCGGGCTGAATATATCCAAGTTATACTTTTAAATTTTATGAGGAGGGCAATAATGGTACTTTTAAGAGCGAGCGAGATAGAATCTTTTTTATGTGTATATTTATTTTGTTTTCAAAATTTATAACCACTATGTCACTTGGTGTATGGTATACTGAAGTCAGCGAGACGACTTACGGATTTCATTTAACTACAAGACTATCTCGGACCAAATATTTGTTGAGTAAAAATAAAACTTTTTGTTTTTTTTTTAACTTTACTTAATAGTGTGTTCTTTTTTGTCCTAAAGTCCAAAGCCGCAAGCCACTCACCAACCAACAACAATTCACCGTGGAGAGAGCAACATACTTCACCATCAATATTGATAACCGGGTCAACGATTGCACCCACCAGTCAGCTGGTGGGCAATCACAATAACGACAACTGCAACAAAAAGAACTAGAACTACCACCAAAGAACTATTTCGACAGCGACTACTGCAGTATCATTGGAAAAATGTTGAACTCGGTATAACTATATGTGTTTCGATCCGTGGCAACGCATATACTGAGGCTGTATGAAAAAAAGTGTTTGCGGTGAGCACGATGCTGGGTTACAGGATCATCCGAACAAAAAAAATTGAACTGCTTCTAAAACTTAAAGATATCAGAAATATATAGAATGTTTTATTTTTTTTTTTTGCACGGTTTTTAACTAAAAAATTTATTTTTTCAGCCAAATTTTAGACTAATTTTTAATTCTAAAAAAAAATTAGTTAAAAAAAAACGCTTTGTAACGACCTGCCTATTTACATAGTGAATTTTAAAAAAAAGATAGGTTAAGTGGTTTGCCCGCTAGAGTGCACACCGAAAAGTCACTGTTTTCCAGCGATCGTTCCTATGGGAGCTGATATAGTTACCCGATTTTTATCAAATTCGGGTCAGTCATTAACAGATATATTAAACTAACAAATATTTAATTTGAAAGCAATCGCGTCAAAAGTAACGAAGTTATTGACCAAAGTCACTATTTTCGATCGATCGTTCCTATGGGAGCTATATGATATAGTCAGCCGATCTTGATCAAATTTGGCACTAATATTAAAATATACAACCCCTGCAGTAAATACAAGCCTACATGCGAATTTCAGCTCTGTAGCTCTTACGGTCTATGAGGAGTTTGCGTTGATCCAGACGGACGGACATGGCTATTTGAGCTCGTCTCGTCGTGCTGATCTGGAATATATATACTTTATATGGACGGAGATGCTTCCTTCTATGCGTTGCACACTTCTGACCAAAATTAATATACCCTTTTTGCAAGGGTATAAAAATACAGCAAATTTTTTTTCAACTTTTTTATAGCCGGGGCTATATTTGTATACCCTTGCAAGCTTACATATTTGTAATCTTCCCTTTCTATAGCCGTCAACGAGAAAAAAGATTCTACGTAAAAAGTCGAATGTTCGCAAAAAAAAAAGACAGCCTTTAAGCAATGGCTTGTGGGTTGCTATTTTATAATTTGCTTATATGTATATAACTTAGTTAAAAGTCAAAAGTAACAAAGTTATTGATATGAACTCGTCTCGTCGTGATGATCAAGAATATACATACATAAGTATGTACAATGGCTCATAACTTCGTGCAGAGGTTCTGAAAAAATTTGAATCTACGTTTTCGCTATATAATGTTCCAGTACCAGTGAGAGCAAGAAGTGCACGAAGCGTTGAATATATTGAAATATTGCTGCCGCCAGGGATTCAGTTCAAAAAGACGCAAATGTGTCGCTCACGCGACATTCTCAAGAATTGGACCTTTCTGTGTCGTCAGAAATGGACCGGTTGAATGGCCGCCGCGCTTATGTGATTTGACGCCTCTAGACTATTTCCCTTGGGGTTATGTGAAGTCCTTGGTCTACAGTAACAAGCCGACGACGATTGGTGAGCTCAGAGACAATATTGAACGCTAAATTGCTGGAATTTCGGCCGATTTATGCAAAAGAGTGGTCGAAAATTGGGTTTAACGTTTGGACTTCGTAAAACGTGCACGCGCAAAAGAAATCGAATTTCATACATAAATGTATATTTTCAAAATCGATAATAAAAAAGAAATTAGTTAAAAAATCAAACCGATTGTGTTTTATTCAAAAAAAAAAGTTGAAGCGCTCTTACTGAAAAACACTTTATATATATATACGTCTATACATCGATTTCAAATATCTAAAGTTCTCATTCAGGCCAAAACTATAATAGATTTGCTCACATATTTAGCACTATGCTCCTCCTTTGGAGCTGTTTGTTTGATGTTTGTATCACAGCAAGTTGGACTCCGTTAATGCCAATAATGTTTAATTTAGACCAGAATAGAAACATAACTTCATTCCCACAAAAATAATTGGTGTTTTTCGTGTTTTTTTAAAAAAGGATGCTCGGCATGGCCGTTTTGCTACTTTTACAACGGCTTTAATCGAGCTATCAGACCTTAGGCCCTAAGATCTGATAATATTCTGAGAATATTTCATTTTGAACTTGCTTCCATATTTAATTCTGAATATCTAAACTCATTTTAAAAGTTGGTCCGATTAACTTGGCTTTTAATAAAAGGTATTTGAGGGCATTGTGTAGCACTTTCACCTGGCAAAAAATGTGTTTGGTGATAGATTCTTCGTTAATAAATAAACCAAATTAAATACATTCTTTAATATTGACTTTCAGGAATAATACCTTGATATTTGCCATTTTCCGGAAACTTAAGGACATAATTTGGCTGTTAAATAGGTATTACAGTATAGTGAGATCCGTTTAGGGTAAATCAAAATTAGTAAATAATGTTTCAAAAAGTGTACAATAAGAAACTACAAGAAAAAAGAATAAGATTTGCGAATTAGAGTCACTGAAAGTGCCTGCACGAAATACGCTGTGACATGTAAAAAGCCAACAGTATTCGTGTTTTTAATTTGCAAAATTTTTTTAAGCAATGAGCAAAATAATTAAATATTATTATTTGTGAAAGATTACCAAAAAATATTGCACTTACATTTTTGGATCTCTTGAAAAGAGTTTTAAGGCTATAAGGGTTCAACGTTTTTCAGTTCCTCTGCACGAAATAAGCTGTGAGCCACTGTATATACTTTATATGGTCGGAGAAGCTTCCTTCTACGCGCTGCATACTTCTGCCCAAAATTAATATATTCTTTTTGCAAGGGTAGAAATATAAGTGTAACATGTTAGCTGATCAAATAAATTATGTCATACGATTCATTTATTTTTCCTGTATCCCTGTATATTTTATTTTAAAATACACCCTGCGCATGGTATTTGAGGGCATGTACAAAACCGATTGAGAAATATCGAATTTTCTGAAGTGCTCCCGTTCCGTTGTTTATAAGGTTTGCTGTGAGTTGGAAGCATCAGGGGGCAACGCAGAGCCTGTTTTAAAACGCAAAAAGACACGATAAACGTTCTGGCACCATCCGATCAGAATTAGTTCAAAAAGTGCAAGCGATTATTGATGAGGACCCTTCAAAGTCAATAAGGGCCCTGGCAAAGGATCTTAATGTTTCTGACGGTCTTATTCCTCTAGTTGCCCATGAAGATTTCCGGTATAAGTGCTATGTTATGCGAAGAGGACAGTTTATGTCGGAGAAAGCACGAGAACAGCGAGAACGCCTTCTTAACAAAATTAAACACCCTGAACCGGCGGAGATGTTAATGTTTTTTTCTGACGAAAAAAATTTTGACCAGGATCAGAAGATTAACCGCAGAAATGACAGATGGCTATGTTCCAATGCTACAGAGGTACCAGTGATCATGCACACGAAGTTTCCAGCCACTGTTATGGTTTTAGGTGTTGTGAGCCACAAAGGACAAGTTATGATTGTGATTGGGATGTATTGTGGCAATATTAAGTTTTTTACCTTATTGCTACAAAAAGGGTTGTACAGATTTTGCGTTACCCCTAGTTAATTCAAGGCATATATTCCTCTCGTCTGCGACGATTTATTTTTGCTTAATAAGTGGAAACGGGTACATGTCATAACGCCCAGTGTCATAAGGCCCATGGGCTTTATGTCGCAAAAATGTGTGTCTTAGCGCCCATGGGCGCTAAGACACTTTTAAATGTGAACTAGCGCCCACTCCAAAAACGAAATAGCGCCCGAGGGCGCTACGACACAATTGAAGAATATTCAATAAAATATTTAAAAAATGTAATTGTTTGCCCTTTAATCGTGTCATAACGCCCATAAAAAAGTGAAATAAAGTCTGGCGTGCTTTATGTCACATTTAAAAGTGTCATTGCGCCCGTGGGCTTTATGTCGCAAAAATGTGTGTCATAAGGCCCAAGGGCCTTATGACACTGGGCGTTATGACATGTACCCAGTGGAAACACCTTAGATCCGGACCGAATAGTATTTGTCAATATAATTCAAGACAATTTTAAATATTTGTGCAAAATTGTTAAAGAATGAAGGGATTTTTGAAGTTTTTATGTCTGGAAGAAAGAAGTTCAACCATCAACTTGCCGAGGAAGAGAAAGGGCGCATAAAGATATAGAAGATTGTTCAACGTTTACAAGGAAACGAAAGCTACCGGGTGCTACTGAAAGGATTACAACGAAGCTTCTTTCAGAAGCACTTTCTTCAAAGTATACAAAGGAACAAGAGAGTGCAAGGGCGAGCATTACGAAAGCTGTGCGGATCGCCAGTCTTATTCGGCTAAATTAGGATTAAGGAAAGTATTTCAAACCCAACCAAACATAGTTGCCACTAAGTACACTGAGGAAGAGGCGTTTTCCTTATTTATGGACCTGGGATTGACGAAGGAGAAGTACGAGATTTTAAGAAACTTCTTAAAAAGTCATTAAGAAGCCCAACTGTTCGCCGTTCGAGGTGGATTTAAGAACTAATTTTTGTTAAGTACATGACTGTATATGTTGGTGCAATTGTCAGTGTCAGTCTTGAAGTTAAGTCATGTTGCGTTTGGAGTTTAAATGATGTGTGGCATATCCATAGTAAACCTTTTGACGCTCTTCATCTAATATTTTTGTGCCTTCAAAATTTTGCGTCCCTCGTTTGCAATTCCCTCGCCGACGCCACAAATCCAACGTTGCCAGTTTGATAAAATCACTCGCGAAAACCGTTTTATTTTCGCCGGCACCATACGTTTGTCATGCTCACAGCCAAAGTGTTAGCCAACGTTTAAAAATTAACCATGTTGCGACCAGTTTTTTTTTTAGCAAGACTGAACAGATTTTTAAACTAAATCTGGCACTGACACGACTATTACCAAATTTCAAGATACAACGCCGGATCCGGACCGAATAGTATTTGTCAATATAATTCAAGACAGTTTTAAATATTTGTGCAAAATTGTTAAAGAATGAAGGGATTTTTGAAGTTTTTATGTCTGGAAGAAAGAAGTTCAACCATCAACTTGCCGAGGAAGAGAAAGGGCGCATAAAGATATAGAAGATTGTTCAACGTTTACAAGGAAACGAAAGCTACCGGGTGCTACTGAAAGGATTACAACGAAGCTTCTTTCAGAAGCACTTTCTTCAAAGTATACAAAGGAACAAGAGAGTGCAAGGGCGAGCATTACGAAAGCTGTGCGGATCGCCAGTCTTATTCGACTAAATTAGGATTAAGG